>NC_141460.1:86922500-87547500 GCF_015680905.1 Coptis chinensis
CACCCCGACATTCTCTATCATTCTTTCCTTTACAATCCGGTTCTTTTATATTTTTTCTCGCGCAAGCAAGCTTTTTTTTTCTAAGGCATTGTGCCGATCTTTCTACGAGAAATTTTTCGAGCGAAGATTTTTCGACAGTTTCATTATTTTTTCTCAGGCATTGTGTCGATCGTTCTACAAGAAATTTTCTGAGCAAAATTTTTTGACAGTTTCGTTATTTTTTCTAAGGCATTGAGCCAATTTTTCCGAGCGAGTTGAAACTTTCCGACAGCTTCATTATTTTTTCTAAGGCATTGAGCCGATTTTTTTCAACGAAACTTTTGTCAGCTTTTTTTAATTCTTCTACGACATTAATTGGCACATTTCTGCACGAAACTTTTCTCCGTCGACTCTTTGTGAATATATTTTACTCGTAAACCCGTCGTTTCTCCGTGCGGCTTAAAATTCAGCGATTACGTCAAATTTCGAGCAAATTAAAATTCTCTTCATCTTCTTTATTTTTCCAAGACATTGAGATCCTGTCGAGCAACTCTTTTTCGCGGCCTATTCCCGTATAATACGAGTTGTTTCTACTCGGCACAAAAAAACAAAAAATAAAAAATAAAAACTTTTCGTTAGTGATATTATCGTTTTACTACGTTAGAGATTTGACTATCTAATTTGATGCAAAAGCGAATTCAAAGTTCCTTACTCACGATCTTCGCGTTCATAAAAGTTGAAGTAAGGATCGAACCAACCTAAAAGTTAGGACAACTACAACTTGGTTGTTACTTTTAGGGAACTAGTGAGTAAGTTTATATTAATACTAGGTTTCTTTCCTACATAAACATTAAAGAAAAACATTAAGATTCGAAATATGCAACTAAGACAAAATACAATTTACTAAAGAAAAGGTGGAGAGCTAATCCTCCTCATGTGAAAATAACATTTAGTTATTGATTTGAAAAGGTTCATTTGATTCTTCCTAGACTCATAGACAATCCCTAATGGAAGAAAACTTGATCTCTAACATGTATGGCTCATTTCTAAACTCATACATGTTAGCAATTGGAATCAAGCAATGACTTATCTCTAAGCTCATTACTTGATTCCTAACTAGACACTACACCAACTATCATTTTGGGATAGGATGTAGGTCAAGTTGTTCTTCCTAACAACCTACCAAGCCAACAACAATTATTTTCCCTCACATGAGTTGGATTAACTCCCCAAAAGGGAAGTTAGCTCATGATCCTTGGGATAAAGGATTACAAACTAGAAGAACAAAAAGAGAGAGAGAAAGAGGAAGAAGAAAAACTAACTAAACTCATTTGCTTTTTATTTATTTTCTAGAAGAAAACCAAAGTTTCCTCCATTAAAACTATTACAAGCTTTCTTACAAACCTAAAACTAAATAATAAAAATGACTAAGGAACTAAAATAATACAAGGTAAGGAATAGAAGTCAAGGGAGTAAATGGAGTGTCCCCCCCTTTGCTTTGTTTTCTTCTTCATTTGAGAGACATCTCATTTCCTCCCATGTGAAACATCAAACCACATTTACTTCATTTTTATCCACCACATTAAAACAAAGTGACACCTTGCCTTTTTTTCACTATTAACACCTAATCTAATTAATTACATGCAAGGTGTCAACTTTGCACCAATAATTTGTCATTTTGTCTTGACATGCTCCATGATTGATGACTCATCCAATCTTATGGCCCGTGATAGTGGGTCCTATATGCAAAAGGTCCATGGCGGTCCGGTTTTTGGGCAATTTTACAACTTTTCCTTTATGCGTAGAGTTCATCGCCTGATTGTCCGAAAGCAGCTCACTTGTCGATTCGAGTCCTGGTTCAAGAGGTAGGAGCTTCAAAAGTTTGATGCTTCGTGGATTTGGAAGATTTCATATATATGTCGTTCCTCGTGGCTTTATCGCGAGGTTTAAACCATATTTTCATGTCTATCGCGAATACCGCAAAAGTATGAAAACATATTTATTTCATGATTATTAAACACATAGTTAACCAAATTTATATGTCTCAACGGGGTTTCATAATACACTTTTGGGTGCTTATCACACAACCCCCAAACAGCACTTTGCTTGTCCTCAAGCAAAGAAGAGACATTAAAACAGATAAGTGGCAAAAAATGTGTAGTCCTAACTAAGTCTCGTTTCGCAGAGTGCGGTTGCATTGACCATATGCAACAAGGCCTTAAACCCCTAGGAATTCCCTAGTGAACGAGTTATAGTCTTGTAAGAGTTTTCCAGAGAAGATACTCACAAACTTCATTTATACTACAACGACTCAGTGACAGAAACTCGTTTCTTAAATTAATCTCAGATATCCATACATCTCCTTAGCAGAGAACGAGGATTGATTTCTTTGAAACTCAAGTTAATATGTATTCAATAATTAAAACATCTACATATGATTATGCATGCAGTGAACTTTTCATTGAAATGTACTAGCAGGGTTGTTTCTGAATCCTTTGGAGAGTGTACCTAAATGGGTTCTCACAGGTATGTGTCAAAACACAATTTTACTCAAAATTTTTCCACTCGAGTTTTGTTAACTCCAAATGCGGTGGGCACACGTTTCCTCACATCTCAATGATGTCGAGGAGGAGCCGATGTCGATCAATCACGTCTACTACTTATTATCACACCACCCTACTCCTAATGAGCTAGAGGTCTTTATTAGGTATTGTGGGGCTTAGGTGATAGTGTACAAGAAAATGGAAATGGATAATTAAAATTTACGAAAGTATGAGAGAATAGGGTCTTCATATATTTACACTAGAGAAATCTTTGTTTTCTTTCCTTCTTCTAACCGAAGTTTTCCAACCTTGTTCTTAAGCCTCTAATTTTTTTTTTTTTATCTAGATGGCTTAAGAACATGATTCTATTTTTCTTTTCCCGAAGCAAGTAACTGACTTTTATTTGGGACAAGTCTTTCTCTTTATTCTTTCCACATTTCATCCTATTTTCATACTCATCACTTAGGTAGGTTCTTTTATTTGGTTTAATAGATGGGTAAGGAATTTTTGGTGAAAGTGAAAGGTTTGATGAAAGGTTCAGTGGAGTGACTAGCGGTAAAATTTGTAACCGGTAAGAATTTTTAGCTATGTCGATCCAAAGATGGCCTAAATTCTCGTCTAGGGTTCGGGTGGTGATCAAGTAAGTAGATTCGTGATTTTTCTCTAATCGGAAAACTACTCCTCCTCAGGTCATCACACACAAATCACTCATGTCAAGGTTTTTGTTAGATTCTCACAGGATTTATAGTTTAAGTAACTAATCGTTGGTTCCGTAAACTTATCGCTATGTACAATCGATGATACTCAAGACATGAATGTTCATGAAAAGATGTATAAACGATTGCATACATATTATCTTAAGTTTCTTAAAACAAATCCTAATTAGGATACTAATGTGAGATTTCTAGACAATTTTATCATTGAAAAGAAAACAAGACTTTGTCACTAAGTACAATTATTAACATGAAAATAAAAACTATATACAGGTTACAATTTGCCTAATATTTGCTACAGGTGGTTAAAGCACCCCCCAACGTATCGATGCTTAGTCCCTCAAGTATCAATAATTAAAGAGAGAAAGTACCGAGAACCGCGGAGCAAAATTAGGGCTAGATTGCCGGAACGTAAAGGTTGGAGAACATAATATATTATTGAAAGAACAAGAAAATGTTCAATATCACACTAAACATAGCACACCTAAATAAAAACAATAGCATACCTAAACATGAAAAACAATAACACACCAAACATAAGGTTTAATTTAGCTAGATATATGTATAATGGCAAGCTCAAGTTTACCATCCAAGTGGGATGTGAAGTTTCCAAGCGCCCTCTTGAAGGAAATGCATTTCTTTAGCATCGCCAAAAGATAATAGTCCGCCAAATTTCTGCCCATTCTTCGTTTCAGATTTCCTCAAATGTGTCTTCATATTTTCATCCTTCGGGTAACAACTAACATGCCTCGTACCGAAGCGGGACGCTTCCATTTTAAAACCTCAATGAACGAATGATTCGCTTTTCTTTGGGCACACATAATCTACCTTGACCTACCATGAAAAGTAGCCGCAAACCGTGGGAAATGTGTCTTCATGATTCGCAAGCGGTGACCGTAAAAGTATATATCGATCACGAAAAGTGCGAGCTCATTTCGGGTTGGAGATAACACAACCTAGGATGTTAAATAATGTATGACCTTGAGCTAGTGACCGAATACGACGCAAGCGTTTCATTAGCAGTAGAAAATGCCAATCTCCCATAATGTTCGTGAGTATTAAATAACATCGCAGTCCCCATGTTCATGGTCATGCTTGCTAAGGGAATGGTGACGCCACGCCATGCCACATGGCCATTTCCTTTTCGTTTAATCTCAAGACCATCACCGTAAGTTTCACGAAACGCTTCCCACTGAAAGGAACGGTAAGAATTATGATAGATGTAATGCCATGATGCAACAGGTTCGTGATATGAAAGATCCAAAGTTAGTGCAAGTTGTTGTTCAGAAAAGATATGAGGTGTGTCACCAACTTGGATTGTGAACCCGTCTAAGTAGAAACCATGCGCATGGTTGAATGCTGGTGTGTCTTCCATATTAGCATAAAAGTATGCAGCCAAACTCGGAGAATAAGTTTGGTCAGGTTGAAGAATTAGGGAAGACCACCCGATGTTTGTAATGTAGTCACGGAAAAGATGGCCATAGGTATTGGAATCCATCATAGACTGAAAGGATTGCTCAGGAATGAGTTTGGGAGATACCATGTTTGATGAAGATGCAATTGATGAAGATGGCATAGTGGATGAAGTAAAAAAATAGGTAACGACAAAGGCAAACTAGATGGATAAATGAGTATGTAAGAGAATATACCCTCTGTAGCTTCCCGCTAGTCCGCCAAAGAGTGAAACAGACGTTTCAATCGTCGACGTGGTTAATCCCAATAGATATTCGAAATTTCAGGTACAGGTCCAGAGATTTAGGCCTGGATATGGATCAAGGTATATCGGGGGATCTTTGGAGGTAAATTATTAGCACCAATGAGAACAAATGCACTGCGGACGCTGGTAAGACCAAATGACGCTGTCCAATACCGCTGCAAGACGTGTCTTTGATGTCACAATGAGTTCAACTTTTCACAGAACTCTTATAATCGCCTGAAGTGTACTTTCCCAATCCTAACTTTTGGTACCTGGAAGTACAGCAAAAAATCCGTGAGCGAACAGGTTGTTTACGAGTGAAATTCGAAAAATAACATAAAAAAAATGAAAGGGAAGAAAGGAAGAGAGTGGGGGTCCCCCCCCCTCCCCTTGATGCAACTTCCAATCTGTAGAACAAGTCCTATGTCTTTAGAACAACAGCGGCGCCATTTTGATATTATCGTTTTACTACGTTAGAGATTTGACTCTCTAATTTGATGCAAAAGCGAATTCAAAGTTCCTTACTCACGATCTTCGCGTTCATAAAAGTTGAAGTAAGGATCGAACCAACCTAAAGGTTAGGACAACTACAACTTGGTTGTTACTCTTAGGGAACTAGTGAGTAAGTTTATATTAATACTAGGTTTCTTTCCTACATAAACATTAAAGAAAAACATTAAAATTCGAAATATGCAACTAAGATAAAATACAATTTACTAAAGAAAAGGTGGATAGCTAATCCTCCTCATGTGAAAATAACATTTAGTTATTGATTTGAAAAGGTTCATTTGATTCTTCCTAGACTCATAGACAAGCCCTAATGGAAGAAAACTTGATCTCTAACATGTATGGCTCATTTCTAAATTCATACATGTTAGCAATTGGAATCAAGCAATGACTTATCTCTAAGCTCATTACTTGATTCCTAACTAGACATTACACCAACTATCATTTTGGGATAGGATGTAGGTCAAGTTGTTCTTCCTAACAACCTACCAAGCCAACAACAATTATTTTCCCTCACATGAGTTGGATTAACTCCCCAAAAGGGAAGTTAGCTCATGATCCTTGGGATAAAAGGATTACAAACTAGAAGAACAAAAAAGAGAGAGAAAGAGGAAGAAGAAAAAAACTAACTAAACTCACTTGCTTTTTATTTATTTTCTAGAAGAAAACCAAAGTTTCCTCCATTAAAACTATTACAAGCTTTCTTACAAAACTAAAACTAAATAATAAAAATGACTAAGGAACTAAAATAATACAAGGTAAGGAATAGAAGTCAAGGGAGTAAATGGAGTGTCCCCCCCTTTGTTTTGTTTTCTTCTTCATTTGAGAGACATCTCATTTCCTCCCATGTGAAACATCAAACCACATTTACTTCATTTTTATCCACCACATTAAAACAAAGTGACACCTTGCCTTTTTTTTTCACTATTAACACCTAATCTAATTAATTACATGCAAGGTGTCAACTTTGCACCAATAATTTGTCATTTTTGTCTTGACATGCTCCATGATTGATGACTCATCCAATCTTGCGGGCACGTATAGTAGGTCCTTTGTGCAATCCAGTGGCGGTCCAGTCTTTGGGCAATTTTATAACTTCCCGCCTATGCGTAGAGTTCATCATACGATTGTCCGAAAATTTCACTTGTCGTGATTCAGAGTCCCGGGTTCAAGAGGTAGGAGCTTCGGAAGTTTGATGCTTCTGTGCGGATTTGGAAGATTTCATATATATGTCGTTCCTCGTGCTTTATCGCAGGTTTAAACCATATTTCCATGTCTACTGCGAATACCTGCAAAAGTATGAAAACATATTTATTTCATGATTATTAAACACATAGTTAACCAAATTTATATGTCTTAACGGGGTTTCATAATACACTTTTGGGTGCTTATCAATTAGCTCAGTTCTTCCTACCAAAGTCGACAAGTCAACGATTATATTAACTAAAAGCAAGGGCAAACCCAAGCAATTCCTCGCCACAGGTTCGGTTCAGTATACTCCAGCATCCCTTTTCTCAACATCTCGATTTCGTTCCAAGGTTTATCTTTCTTCTCCTGGCGAGAATGGATTTTTCCGGCTTGGTGCGCAAACTTCCACTTTCACCCGTTTCCTTTTTTTTTTTTTTCTTCCCTAAAAGTTAAGTACAACCTCCCCTTCTAGCTCCTCACTTCGCGATGCAATCTTCTTGTAGATTCTGTTCCACTATTATTAAGACAAGCAAAATCGGGTGGAAGTGGAGGAATGAAAGGTATGAAATGGGTCGGAAACATATGTCAAAAGCTTGAAATTATGTTCGAGGAAGTGGAGGAAAAACTATGCCTAGATGCTAACTTTGTCGAAAAGTCAAGTGGAGGCGTTTGGTGTCAATGTCAATAAATTTTTTTCTTTGGAATCGTGCATGATTTCCTACCTCCATCTTGCACGCCTCCCGCACATGAGATAGATTCCGGTTCATCTGTAGTGAAAAATGGTATTAGCATAGATCATTTAGAAGGGAAGCCCCTCGATAAGGATTACCGTGTCGATTGGTTCTTCAATGGAAAATTCATGTCAATCCTCTAAATCCATCAAGATCGTAACGCCAAGGATGGTGATCCGCTTCTTCCTTTTTCTCGTGGACCTCATAGGTCATAGGGGGTGAAGGTGGTTTGGAATTTACTTTTGATGAAAATTACATACTTAAGATATCAAAACCAACTAGTGAAGAAAGAGAATTCATAAAGATTGAGAAACATCCTCCTTGTCCGCCGGATGTGGGTGCTCCTATTGGGAATCAAGCATCATTATCGAAAGCAGTTCTCACAACACAATTCATATCGTTCCGAAGCTTCTTTAAACCCCGCCAAGGGGATAGGTTCTAACTCAACTGTGAAGAGGGTGAGGACATCCGGATACATGAGCTGTCCTGTTTAGGTCTTGAAGGAAATATTGTCTATGAGTTGTCCTGTTTAGGTCTTGAAGGAAATATTGCATGCTCGGTGGAACCGCCGTCATCCATTTTTTTGAAATCAGCAATGAAGGTCATGAAAATGCATGCGAAAGTGTGAGCAGTTTTTCAGACGCCTTGAAGAAAATCGAAGGAAGCAAAGAGACACTCGTAATTTTTTTCAGAATATAGAAATATAAATCTAAACTTTATTCTTTAGTAATCATTATTATCACCATGTGTCGCCTGGGAGGTAATATTGTGCGTAGATATAAAGCAAGCCATTAAGCATACTGATTACTTTTAACGAAAAGATATCCGAAGTTCTTATCTACTTCACACTCTTATCTAATCCCAATTCTTATCTAATCCAAAACCTTTAAATCCAATTGTACTTAACTTCCTTTTCTTTTCTCGTTATTATTAGATCGCCCTACACTTAATTTTAAATGTCTAAATTCTAAATATCACTATTCCACTGGCATGCGTCGTTGAAATCAATTTTCGTATTAGTACATAATGCGTTCGGTATAGTTTCGGCTATTAATTTTTTTGCAATTTTTTTTATGTGCATCTTTTATTTTTTTCTATGCATTTTCAGCCATATTTTATTTAACTGCATGGTGTCCCGTATACGTTAGTTTGACATTATTTCGTTCCCGATAATTCACGAATTTTTTCCGACTGTCAAAACGACTGTCCATTTTCCTATCGTTTACGTTCACACAACATTTTGTTATACATTCCGCTCATTCTTTTCTTATTCCGTTTTTTTCTTGATTTTTTCTCTCTTCTTTGCTATATGAACTTTGTTCATATGCCAAAGAGGGGGCGGTGTTTCGACCCCCACATACGTGGCCAACGTCCATTGGTAAGGGTCTCCACTTTATTCGTTTAATTGTCAAAGCTAAAGCCCAATTTGCAATACCATGGATCAATGTACAGGCCCATTAACTCATGTGTCTAAGGCTGAACCTTAGCCACATGGCTTGCCACTAATGTACATTGATTTATGTCCAGATTCATTTATTATCAAAGAGATAATTATCAAATGAAAGTTATAGTCTATCACAATTACTCAAGCTACAAGATTACTTGAGCTACAAGGACTCTCTACTCTACCTATATAAATACCAAACTATTTTTCATAAGGAACTACGTTGAAACTTGATCCCTAGATAATAGATCTTGGGTACGTAGGCAGCCATTATTTGGTTAAGTTTCATCTCCCCCAACATCAAATTCCTCTGTTGCTTAGTGCGTTCTTTACCATTACTCTCATTGTGTTGAAGCGATTTTTATCAATAAACAAGATGCTCATCATAAGCTTCTTCTTCAACCCTCTTCTTCCTATTGATCAGAAGCATCCATCATCGCAAGTTGAAAGAGTTAAGCTACTTAGCTGCTGTTGGGGGGTAGAGTAGAAGCAATTTACCGCTTTTGGCTCAAGAATAAGATCTTTATGAAGGATTTGACTTTATGACAATCATTATATTATATCATAAGAGAATTGGGTTCAAGAAAATAAGAAGAAATCCTTGATTTCGCCATCGAAGTTCGAGAAAAATCATGAATCACTTGAGTTCACTCAAAGAATATTGGGTAGATTAATAGAAGATCTATGGGTAGTGCAATCTCGAGGAAAAGAAGTGAATCTATGACCGTTGGTTGTTTGTATTTTGTATAGACATACCACGTGGAAAGTTTTAGATAGCCACATAAAAAAATAATTAGAGAAAGAACAAAACATGTCACATGTGAAAAAAAAATCAACGGAAGTGAAACATAAGCTAATGTTGCAAAATGTGGTACACTTTGTTACCCAAATTTGCTTAAAAAAAAATTTATACACCAATGTTTGATTTTGTGTATAGTTCATTACTCATTCTTGCATTTTTTTTTTTCAATTCAACAATATCGAGATAAACCAATAAAAATCAACGAAAATATCCAATAAATAGAGATTGATCAGTGTAACAAACAAACAAGAATTACCGAATAAATTGAGATTTAGCCAAGAAAAATCACAATCCACCACAAATCTGAGAAGATTAAATTAACTCCTAGCAACAATAAAACGAAATAACTCCAATACTCGAGCCAAACCTTCAAACAAATACTAATCGATCACTGAAACCCTAGAATAAAGTTACAAGAAAAAAAAAATGAAATTTAGGGTTTCCTTAAACTTCAATCAAACCAGCAAACTTGTAGATTCAGAAAAGAAAGAAATAAGAAGAAGGAAAGGAAATAATCGGTTTTTAATTTGACAACTCTGATACCAAGTGAAATTGTATTATAACTAATCAAGAAGAAAATTGAGAGAGAAAAAGGATGGCTTAGTTAGGTTTCAGCCTCCTCACACTTTTTCTTATATAGGAAAATAGTATGTTTACAATATAAAAAACCCAAAAAAATCGTCATCCTTCGCTAGCTCCGTGTCCCACCTGTCACGACTTACAAGAACTCTAACAGTGGTATTTTTTAGGTGGGTCTAGCTGATAATGGCGGAGCTACAACGAAGATTGAAAAGCAAGAGGCAACATACACAATAAACCAGCCTGTTGCTTTATCTATTTTGTTACCCCAATACCTTTGGGTTATTGACATTATTAGAATTTATATGAATATTTAAGAGATTGCAGAAAATCATGGTTCGAATGGATATGTATTTGGAAGAATTGAATTTGCAGGAAAGCCTTGCAATACGACTTGTAGCACGTTTGTTCTCACACACCTTTAATTTCAGTATATATCATAAAATAATTATTTTTTCAAATTAAAAAAATATATAAATAACATGAAAGACGAATTTTTGATGGTTGCACTCGTTAGTCCTTGTAATCCAAAGCTTAGATACCATTTAAAATACACTGCTAAACAATTTGATTTTTAGTGTGTGGTCCGAAAAAATATGATATCACGGATAGGTTGTGAAATGAGATGAGTTTCTTACTAGCATGATAACTTTTATTTTCTTAAATTCGGATTGGTAGCTAAGAGCATCTTTAGGTGGAGGCATCACCATTTGGAATTTCGGCCAAATCCAACTCTAGGTGGACTCAAATATGGTCATATGGAGTCATCAAGTGTCTAGGCAAATTTGTCGTTTCATTTGCGAGAATCTTGGCGACACTCTCGATTGTCAGCGGCGACGGTGGGAGTGTCGTGTTTTTTTTTTTTTTTTTTTTTAACATTCCATGCGACACTCCAAATATAGCGCGACATTGAAAGTGTCGCATGGGTTTATTGTTGGGTTTACTATCCTCACTTTTTATGGGAAAATTAGTATTTTAATACCAAAAACTCTAAAATATGACCCACTTAATTAACCAAAATACACCCTAATTTTTAGGAAATAGAATTTTAAAATTGTTGACTACTAAAATAGGTCCCACTAAGTTTGTCTCCCAGCTAGAGTTAATCATTGTTTGCAGATGCTTGCCTCAAATCTAGCCTCAGACATGACACTTGATTCCTCCACCACCTAGAGATACTCTAATGTTGGAGTAATCTTTTTTAATCACAAAGAACCGTAGTGAGAACAATGAAAGTGATGGTGTAGCCGAACTGCCAAACAACAATTTAGAATATGAATTTCAATGCAGAAATTATTAAAAGAATGATAATTGAAGCCACCCAATCACTGACAAATTGTAGAACACTGAACATTGAACACACTCTTAAGAGCATCTCTAGTATAGGTGGTGGTAGCATCAAGTGTCATGTTTATGACCAAGTTTGAGAACAAACATTCAAAAACCATCCCCAACCCAAGGTGGAGAGGCAAACCAAAATCTCAAATCTAGTTTAAGTGGTCCCCAATTAGTTTTAAATATTATAAAATTTCTTTTACTAAAAATTAAAGTGGCGATGGTTTGCCAACACGCGACAGTTCTACTATCGCACCAAGTTTGAAAAGTCTGAAAAAGTCAAAAAAAAACCCACATGACACTTCCATGGTTGCGTGACACACCCGAAAGTGTCGCACCACAAATGAAAAATCAGAATTTGCAAATATGGATGTGAAGGACTAATATACACAACCAACGTATATTATACACGTGTCCAGCACAACTCGTCACTATATCAAGACTGGCTAGGTCGCTCATACCAAGACCTACCAGGTCGCTCATATCATGACCACTACCAGGTCGCTTATACCAAGACCACAACGTATTAACCAGGTCTTGTAATGCTCAAAGATGGAAGGCAGACGTTACAACAATTATGTAACAACAACCATGCACTTTATTGCATCCACATTAAGGCTCATTCAAGACCACATTAAGTGGAGGGGCTATAAAATCAGGAGGAGACATCATCAAAAAGGGGACCTACTCCACTCTCGAAGAGCATGACTTCTTCTCCACGATCAATCCATTTTCCTATTCAAAGGACCAATCAAGAGGAACTACGTCAGACTTGATTCCAGTTCACCGGAGAACTGGATATGTAGGCAGCTCGCATCTATCGTGAGCTCAGTCAAATCCACAACTCAATCTCGTTATCCTAAGTTGTAAGACTAATTACAAAATCTAGTCTTTACATTGGCGTCGTCTGCGGGTCGAAGTTCTTGAGAAACTTCACTTTTCACTTGTTCTTCTCAAGCCCATGAAGCATGGTGATGGTTGTTCCCAAGAGATCAATAAATAAATAAAAAAAAAAAAGCTTGTTTGCCATGGAGTTAATCCTTTCACGAAAGATAAGTTTTCTTTATCGATCTGCTTATTATTTCATAGTTTCATACCACCTAGCCTTTTGAGTTGTTTTTGCTATAGTTCATGTGCAAGACCAAATGTTCAATTCATTTTTGAACAATCTTGTTTCTGTTCAAATATTATATTCAACATTGTCATGAATTTATACAATTACCACCTATGTGGCTCTTCTTTACGCCGTTCGTATGAACAACAGTTTGAATATCATTTTATCCATTTGCTTACCGGCCAGTACCTCTATTTTGCTTACGAATTCTTGTGGCATCACTTTGCCTTGCTCTTTACCTCTATCAATTCTTATTTAGAGTTGGTTAAAACCTGTATATAGAGACCCACCTGCATACCATTACATATTTATTACTTATGAATTCATGAGGCCATCAGTACGCCTATACACCTCCAAGGGTCTCAAGACTTTGAGTAATTGAGCGACCTAGCTTCTTGCTCCAGAGCGACTTTACAAGTTTCATTAGCGACCTTACAACCATACAAGTTTCGGTTGATAACTAGTCTCTCTATATGATACACCAGTTTTGGCTTGCTAAAATTCAAATTACGTGGGGTGGGTACTTAGGTACTATGCATTTGGTTAATGACATGGGCGTTACACCAATTATTGGTATTAATTGGATAGTTATATTAATAACATATACCATAACATGGGCGTTACACCAGAGTATGGGTATTAACTACCTCACATGCATGCATACTGCAAATTTGAAGGAAAATCCTCAATTTGCTTCTTATGCATGTTTGTTAAGACATATATCACGATTAATGCTAATTTTTAATGGTCAAACTTGATTGATCAAAATATGTTGCCATCAAGTTGGTACATACACATGTACTGGACCAATACGTCCTACTTGTTTCAGGCATACACTAACCAGTTTCAATTTCTTGTTTCAACCACGATCTATGATATCTTACAACATGTATACGAGCACAGACTACTCTATAGATATCTATAGATATTTCCAGGTCGTTTGAACTTCAAAACGTTGCAAAGGATGTGACCTTGTATCACCAAAGTGAGATCAGACGTGATTGTTTCAACCAATCTTGATGAAAATTTCAGTGCATACGATCTACAGGGCTGTATTCATGTGGATCGACTTACAACGATCACTCGTCTTATTTCAAAAAGCTACACACTCTAAACAGGTGGATCGACTTACAACGATCACTCGTCTTGAGCATTCATTTTATAATTGTTAGAACTAACATATCTACCATGTATAGATTGCAAAGCTACACACTCTAAACAGGTGGAGAAGCTACCAAAATTGATGATTCGTGTTAGAAGTTTCAATTGCATGCATGACTTGGAGTTGCTTTCGGATCTGCAGATCATAAAGTTTCAACCCAAACTTGCAGTGACCTCACAGACATGAGGAATATACTGCCTAACTATGGTGAACTTCAGGGGCTATCAAATTGAAATTTGGATTTCAAACTTCTATGTCTACAGCTAGATCTATTACAAGTCGGTTACACGTCGAGCTGGGGCTCGTAACAGCCATATGCTCAGTATAATCCGGTTACAACTTGAGCTCGACGCTCAATTTATCTCCAAATTATCATTTATTTTGTTCTAATTCCTTTTGGATATTAGTTCAGTTTAGTGCAGGTCACTAAAGCTCCAAACTGGGAACTAGCTACAACTATCTCCAAACTGGGGCTTATTATTGCCACCTAAACATGTTCAATTATATTATTAGGCATCTCCAGAATTACTACATACTGTTAGTTCGTACTAACTCTTTGGTGCTAGCTCGTATTTTTTCCAGGTCAATCAAGCTCCAAAACTGGGGCTAGCTACAGTCACGCCAATTCATGGCCAGCTGTCAACCATAGTAACGCTCCCTAAAAGGCTAGCTGTCAACCAATCAACTTGATGCCCTGCTAAAGATCAAGTTTGGTTCAACTATAGTCACGCCAATTCAAGGCTAGCTATCAATTGTGATCTCCAAATCACACGCTCTATCAAGCTCAAACGCTACATAGCACCACCACTTCTCACTAGTTGGGGACCTATACTTCATTCTAAAACCGACTCAGTGCAGAACGCTCTCTAAGAGCACCAGGCTCCCATGGGCCACATCGCTCACTCAAGCTTGAATGCTACATAGCGCTAATATTTCTCACTAGTTGAGAACCTATACATCAAGGGACAGCCCAGGGCAGAACACTCAATAAAGCAATTTGCTCACTCAAGCTCAAACGCTCCCATAGAGCAGAACACTCACATGAGCACTCCTGGTCCCTTGACCTATGCTCACTCGAGTAGAATGCTTACTTAAGCACTAAGGGTCCCTCGACCTATGCTCACTCGAGCAAAATGCTTACATAAACACTAAAAGGTCCCTTGACCTACTAGAGCAGAACGCTTACTTAAAGCTAAAAGGTCTCTTGACCTACTGGAGCAGAACGCTTACTTAAGCGCTAAAAGGTCTCTTGACCTACTGGAGCAGAATGTTTACTTAAGCACTAAAAGGTCCCTTGTCCTACGCTCACTCGAGCATAACACTTACTTAAGCATTAAGGGTCCCTCAACCTACGCTCACTCGAGCAAAATGCTTACATAAGCACTAAAAGGTCCCTTGACCTATGCTCACTTGAGCTGAATGCTTACATAAGCACCAAAGGGTCCCTCGACCTATGCTCACTCGAGCAGAACGCTTACATAAGCACTAAAAGGTCCCTTGACCTACACTCATTCGAGCGAGCGGCTTACATAAAGCTTATAACGTCCCTTGACCTACTAGAGCAGAACACTTACTTAAGCACTAAGGGTCCCTTGACCTACGCTCATTCGAGCAGAACGCTTACTTAAGCACTAAGGGTCCCTAGACCTACGCTCACTAGAATAGCACGCTCGCACGAACTCCAACACACCCTAGAGCAAAATGCTCACTTGAGCTACAATCTTAACACTAATTAATGACCTATACCTCTAGAATCAATTCAGTGCATAAATCATAACGCTCTCTTGAGCTACAATCTTCTCACTAATTGAGGGCTTACACTTCTAGGATTAATCTAGTATTTGTCAAAGCAGCATCATTCTCATATTCAATCATTACGTAACCCGTGTGCTTCCCATGTGTGGAGTTAATCTCTTATCAGATCATCCTACGAAATAGGAACGACCTAATGAGAGGGGGATGTGTGAGGGACTAATATACACAACCAACTTATATTATACACTTGTCTAGCACAATTCGTCACTATATCAAGACCGGCCAGGTTGCTCATATATCATGACTGCTACCAAATCGCTTATACCAAGACCACAACCAGGTCTTGTAACGCTCAAAGATAGAAAAGCATATGTTACAACAATTATGTAACAACAACCATGCACTTTATTGCATCCGCATTAAGGCTCATTCAAGACCACATTAAATGGAGGGGCTAAAAAATCAGGAGGAGACATCATCAAAAAGGGGACCGGCTCCACTCTCGAAGAGCATGACTTCTTCTCCACGATCAATCCATTTTCCAATTCAAAGGACCAATCAAGAGGAACTACGTCAGACTTGATTCCAGTTCACCGGAGAACTAGATATATATGTAGGAAGCTCGTATCTATCGCGAGCTCAGTTCAATCCACAACTCAATTAGTTGTAAGACTAATTATGAAATCTAGTCTTTACAATGGATGCGAACATACACTTGATGCGACCACGTACATTTGAGGCCATCTAGAGATGGATTCTGCCAAAATTCCGATTGGTGGTAGCAAATTGACACTTGATGCTACTACCTAGAGATGCTCTAACACGTCACATATACAAATGTTCAAAGTATTCATCTCAATGTGGTGAATAAGGATGTGTTTTACTTAGGGTTATCAATGGATCGGTTTGAGTCGGATTTTGGAAAATCCATTACCAAATTGATAAGATATTAAGATATCTATCTGAAACCGACCTAGCCCAAACCAATAATATTATAGATTTATAGTGCATTTGAAACCGAACTGAACTGATAAGATATAACAAACCGAACAGATAATATTATACATTTATAGTGCATCTGAAACCAAACCGAACCGACCCAAACCGAAAACTATAAAATCAATCAAATCCTAAATTTTATCAATTAATTTCAACTACACAATTTATAAAACCTATAAATGTATAATAATAATAAATATTACTAAAATGTCATCTTATCAGTTCGGGTTCATATCGGTTCAGTAGATGCAAACTCGAAACTAAACCAATATCTTATTATAACTCAAAATTGAAACCATTACCAAACCGAAACCAAACTATCAAAACCGAAACCGCTTTTTGTCGGGTTGGTTAAGGTAATAGGAACCATTGACAGCCCTTATTTTTACTTTTACTTTACTGCTCAGGCCCATAAAATCTTATGACATCCATTTTATGCCCACTCAACTAATCACTTTGCGCACATTTGTTGTGTTTTAGTCCAAAAGGCCTTTTTTAACCGGAGAAAAATATCCAAAAGATTTTTGGGGTTTTTAGGTTTTGGTCCTCCTAATAATAAGGTAATTAGGCTTTGGTCCAACAATGATCGATTATTAGGTTTTGGTCCTCCTAACCGTGAGTTGACCGTGAGTTGACCACGTTGACCAACGATGGATGTCTGCCCAACTCACATATTTTGCTATTACCCACAATACCCTTATGAGATCAATGTTGACCGAGTTGACCATCTCCAATTTTGTAGTTTGACACCAATTCAATGGTATGTGATGAGACACGTGGTCAATTTTTAACGGCTAAGATCTTCTAGATCTTGGCCGTTGTTATCAAAACACGTGTTGACTGTGGATCTCGATAAAATTGGCAGGAATACACTCACTAACTCACGCCATTTCTCTTCCTTCACTCTCTCTCATTTCTTTGTTTTATCATTTTCCACACAAAGAGAATGACAGTGTTAACAATCTCTCATTGACATAGTTTGGATCTTCAAAAGTTGCAAACTTGGTTAGTTAGGAGTTGGAGTTTTATATATTTAAAAAAAAAAACAAACTTGCAAACTTGGTTAGTTAGGAGTTGGAGTTGGAGTTTTATAAAAAAAAGAAGCAAACTTAGTTAGGTACGTTGTCAATGCTCCTTCTTTTGCATGTTTAATTTGCATGTCAGTGATTATTTTGAATATTTAAACCCTAATTACGTTTAATTAGGTCTGTAAATATTACGTATTTTTTTATTCCAATGATTAGACCTTTTTTGTCTGTTGGTTATGTTATTTAATTAATTTAAAATGAGGGATTCTCCATGCTATTTTCATTAAATAATTACTTAAGAATAGTGGATTTGTATTTCAGTTTGTATTTCATTGATGTTTATGTCCATTCCTTATTATATAAAATGTTGTGTTTTGGCTTTGGTTCAGTCATGTGGTATGGAAAAAGAAAATTTGTTGTTCATTTGGGAGGTTAATGGAAAAAAAAAACTATGCCTGGTTTATTTGGTTTGGAGGAGTACTCTGGTGGATTAAGGAGAGTATATTCAGTAGAAGGAGATGAGTTGAATTGGATGGAATTCATCAAGGAAATTAGGATGTTTGTTCCCAGGAAAAAATGTGTCATCTGTTCAATGCATTTTAGCAAGGCATTTGTGTCCACTGAGTACTGGCAAACAACTTATGGATATGTGGGAGAACATAATGGTTGAAAGTGACAATAAATTTCATTTGTTTGTGTCTTATGATTACCATAATGTGCAAGGCATGACCCAAGATTGGGAGACAAACCCTAGGGTCATGGGTGTATGTCCTTCAATGCCCACACATGAACCTAATTCAATGCACACACATGAGTCCACACTTAATTCAAGTCCACCAATTGATGACCAGAATGTGTAAGGCATGACCCAAGATTGGGAGACAAACCCTAGGGTCATGGGTGTATGTCCTTCAATGCCCACACATGAACCTAATTTAATGAACACACATGAGTCCACACTTAATTCAAGTCCACCAATTGATGAGTCTAGTTCAGTCCCTTCACATCATCCAAGCCCATCTCTCATCTTTGACTTGACCATGCCAAATGATGAGTCAAGTGAAAATGTCATTGTAGAATTAACCACTTTACAGCCTATGCCAAATGATGAGTCAACTAGAAATGTCATTGTAGACTTAACCACTTCAAAACAACCTATCTGACCAAAAAACCAAATGCAAAACTTCCTAGAAGAATAGTATTGCTGAAAGATGGGATTCCAAAGACTTTTTTGCAAAACAAGTCTAATTTCTCAGATTTTGAAAGTCAGAGTAATGAAAATGATGTTGAACCAATTATGGAAGCAAGTGATGAATCATTGGATGAAGGATTTAAAGATGATCAAGGGAGGGGAGATTGGCTTTGAAAGTCAAAGTGAGGATGGAGATGGTGTGGAAGCAACTGTTGTTGATCAACAAGTTGTTGGGAGTAGTCAGGCATGTGTGGAAGAAGTTCTTTCTCAATTCAATGATTTGTTTGAGAGTGGTGAGGCATTTGAGCATGATATTGAACATGGAAATGATGAAAATGATAGCTCAGATGATGAAAATGATAGACAGTTTGAGGTGGTTGCTAGATTTGGCCCTTGTAGTCAAGATACATTTAATTTAGGTGATCCTGAATCTGATAAAGAAGATGAGGATTGGGATCCTGTTGATGTACATTCAAGTCAAACTTCAGAAGGTTCACTAGTGTCAGATAATGAAGAAGAAGATACTGAGATGAACAATTTTGTGATATCAACAAGAAATTGCTATGTGGAAGAAGATACTGAGAGGACTGATGACCCAGAAGCAACAGTCTCCAAAAAGAACTTGAAATTGAAAATAAATATGGAATGGAGACACATTGGAGAGTGTAGACAATCTATAAAAGATATGGCAGTCTCCAACAGGTTTAGTTTCAAACATAAGAAGAATGATAAGGAAAGGTATTTTGTGAATTGTAAAGATAAGGATTGCAAGTGGTTTGTGAAATATAGCAAGAAGATAAATGAGCTTACAGTGAAGCTCAGGAAGTATAATAACATCCATACTTGCAAGGGCCCATCTAACCTTTGCTCCAGTTGACTTGTTTAATAAGATATATCATGAGTATGGTGTACACATATCTTATTGGACTGCTTGGAGAGCAAGGATCATGTTGCTAGAGAAAATGCATGGTAATTATGAAGAGGGGGTACATGGTGATTTCAGAAATGAAAAAACAAATTTTAAAAAGGAATGAAAGCAGCATTGTAAAGTGGTACAAGGATTCTGTAGATGAGTTTGTGGGTTTCTTTGTTGCATACAACGCATCATTAGATGGGTTTGTGAAGGGGTATAGGCCAATCATTGGACTTGATGGTTGCTTTCTTAAGGGCAAGTATGGGGGATGTTGTCTTAGTGTCATAGGAATGGATGCAATGAATGACATTTTTCCACTTGCTATCTTTATATGTAGGGATGAGAATAAGTTTACCTGGAACAAGATGTTGAGCTTACTTAAGCCCCACTTGAACAAGCATCCAGCAGGACATCTCACTTTTATATCTGACAGGCAGAAGGGTCTCATTAATGGTGTTGCAACTAACATCCCATGCGATATCACAGGTATATTACATCATATATTTAAACTTTATTTTCTCATATTATAGTCTATATTCACACCATTAGGTCACCTCAATCACAGGTTCTGTTTCAGACATATGTACAAGAATTTTAAGACTATCTTTAAAGGTCATTATTTGGAGAGTTTATGTTAGAGAGCAGCTAAAGCATACAGGATAACTACACATGAGGCATTTATGGATTCAATAGAGTGGGCAGACAAGGATGCCAAAAAATAGTTGGAGAAGGAATCTAGGAAGACATGGGCTAGATCATATTTTGATCTTACACCAAAGACTGATGTTGTCACAAGTAACTGTTGTGAATCTTTTAATTCTTGGATCCTTAAGATCAGAGACAAGCCACTGATGTTGTTTGTGGACAAGTATACATTGACAATTATGTCACTTATGTATGATAGAAGAGAGATAGGTGATGGACTAAGTGAGGGTGATTTGGTACCTGCTATACAAGGTGTAATTGAAAAGTTGGAAGCCAAGTATCATAGGTATAAGATTTCAGGAGTTGCACCAAATGAGTTTTTGGCCACCAATACCAAGAATGGGAAGACCTTCCTTGTGCACATCACTGATATGACATGTGAATGCATTGTGTGGCAAATGACAGGGATACCCTGTGTCCATGCAATAGTTGTGATAAAACCAAGAAGACCAAAGAATGAGAGTTGGGCCAAGTGAGTTGTTATGTTATTGTAAATTGTTTTGTTTTATAGTATTTCATATTATCTTCTTATATTGTTTTGTTAATTGTTTTGTTTTTAGGTACTGCAGTCATTACTACACTGTGGAGTCATTTAGAGCAACTTATGCAGGTTATATCTATCTAATTGCCAATAAAGAACACTGGGACAAGATTGTTATTTGAATCTACATTGTTTTATTTATTTGTTATCAAAATGGATATGATTCTAATTTTTTTTTATAAACAAATTAAACCTAAGAATGTTGTACTGCCTCCTCCAAATGAGAGCAGATCAGGGAGGCCAAAGAAACAAAGGGTAAGGGGAAATGATGAAGTAAAGGCTAGTGGCAAAAGAAAATGTAGGAAATGTGGTGAAGTAGGACATAATGCAAGAACTTGCAAGAAGGCTGCAAAGGAGACAAGCTCATCACCAAGCAGAAGAGGTAACTCTATTGGGATTTTGTCTGTTTTAAATAAGGTTATCTGTTTTCTATTGGTTAGTTAGGGTTTTCTATTGGGGATTTTGTCTATTTTCTATTGGAGTTGGAGTTTTATATAAATAAAGTTGTTTGATTTTGTCTGTTTTTTGTTTTCAAAGGAGACCAAAACTAACATACATATCCATGTCTTGTCTATTTTCCAAGACTAGACTAAACTAGACATATAAGCATGATCTGTTTTCAAAACTTGTCTATTTTCCAAGACTAGACTTAACTTTGGGCTATAAAACCAACACATTACTTTCATACCTCTCACACACTTCTCACTTCTCTCGTTTTCACATCTCTCACACACATATCAATGGGAAAGGGAAAGTAGAAGGTAAAGGAAAGAGACTTGACATTGTTGGACTGGTAGCCACCCCACTTAAAAGATCTCATCCTTCCTGGTGTTTACAATAATTTCTCTGCCAGACAAGCTGAAATCTATAGACAATTCATAAACCTTAATCCAGAGTGTTCACACAAAATGGTGCTGGATCACATGGTTGAGCTGAACTAGGAGGAAAATCATGGATCTAAAAGGAAGGAGGAAGACCTTCATGGTGGTGAACACTAGAACATACCAAAGAAAGTTGTTGTGCAAACCTTAAAGGCTAAGGGATTTGTGCTCCCAAAATTGAAGTAGTGTTTATATTTGTGATCAATTATGTCTATGCTAAGTAAGGTCTATTAAGTTTATGTTTGAGTGAAAAATGTTTGAATGATGAATGTTGTTGTAGGGGTCTATTATGTGTAGGGTATTATGGTATGTTTTAATGTTATTATGTTATGTTTATATGAAGAATATTTGAGGGAACTGTCCTGTTAATTAGGACTGTGTTTCAATGAAATTATTTTTAAACTGATTGTCATCTGTTTTAAATTATGATTGTATCAATGAATATTTCTTAAATGGGGGCCCCTTCTTAAATCTTGATTAGTCAAACAAAAGGCTCAAAATGGAGGGCAAGAAGAAGAGCATGATCAACACAACCAAGTTGACCAGCAGCAAGAGCACCATGTTCATTAGCAGCAGCAGGAGCACCATGTTTATCAGCAGCAGTAGCAGCAAGAGCACTATGTTCATTAGCAACAGCAGCAAGAGCACCATGTTCATCAACAGCAGCAACAAGAGCACCAAGAGCATCAGGAGAATAATGCTAATCAACAAGATGTTGGGCAGCAAGTGCCAAGAGCTAGGAGAGGGGGGAGAGCACCTAGGGGAAGCAGACCGCCAAGGGGAAAAAGAGGATCAAGGGGGTTCATTACTGGTTTGGTGGAGAGGATGATGGTGGTGGTCATGTTCAGACACCAAGTACACCAGGGAATACGTCTGCTCCTTGCCTCTATGAGCCTTTAAGTCAAACCCAGTAAGATCACTCACATCACAAGATGTTGGAGTGTTATTTTGTCTGGTTTTTTTTTTTTTTCAAGAATCTTCTCACAATGCTCTGTTGGAGTGCTATGGTTTTTGTGTTTTTTATGTTGAAGAATCTTATATGGTAGTGCTATAAAACACCTCGTGTTATGTAATGTTTCTGTTAGAAACACATACTATTTAAAAACAGACAACTTTATTTATAAGGTATGAATAGAGTACTTGATAGCACTACATCCACACATATTACACCCACAGTAGAACACACTATATTTAGTACAACTTACACATAACACTCTTCCTCACAACTCTCATGCACTCTTAACACAAGTATTAGGAAGATAACAACCAGTGCACAACTCACACTCTTCACAAACTCCAACTTGTTCCTTGCAGAGGTTACAAATTTGGTGGTATACCTCTTTGTCGAAGTATATCCATTTCACAAACTTACAACTAGGATGAGAACACTTTAGATACTTGAATTGCCTAGTACCTTGATTCGTGTGACCTAACACAACTCTCATGAAGCCACAACAAGGTGTATAATCTCTATGAATGCCAAAGTATAAACATGTTGAAGCATAATGGCCATCTTCATAGCACAATTGACAAACTTGCAAAACAGTAAACATCAATTAGCTTTTGGTCCTTCTATTAATATCATCGTTTAGGTTTTAGTCCTTCTAAACTAACCTAACTTTACCTTAGGAGCAGCAACGACTGCAAGAACCTCACTTCCACCCATCTTCTCCCTCTCTTCTATTTCCCTTTTAGGAGGATTGAATGGACAACCTTACTTATAGGATTGAATTCCAACGGCTAGTTCAGAAATTAGAAAATTGAATTTCCTGCTGTAATTGAATTCCAACGGCTACTTGTCCAGATTTTGACACGTGTCTTATATTTGTGATTCAAAAACCTAATAATCGATCATTGTTGGACCAAAGCCTAATTACTCTATTATTAGGAGGACCAAAACCTAAAAACCCCAAGAGTTTTAGTTCATTTAGATTCCAATGCTGCATTGTAGATCAAATTGGACACAGATTGGTGCCAAACCAAATAACTAATCCAACTATTTCATATCCATATCCGCTCTAATAAGCAGCAATAACTAATCCAACCATTTGATATCCATAGCCGCTCTAATACTAAATGTTTTTTTTTTCCGATAAACCAAAGAGTACTAAATGTTAGTAAAAAGAAGAAAACAAAATCGAATTTTAAGCAATAGGCAGATGATTCTGTTTCTATTTATGTATCAGTGTATTGATATATCTCGAGATTTGAAAGATCGGTATACATGCTGCCATCAATACCAAACGCTATGAAGCCTGTGATCTTAATTTGTTAAATCTTAACCACTTCATGGTGCGTTTATGAGACTATCAGTATCAATATGATCATCCCCACTTTCTTTGTACCATTTCAGAACCTTCATTCAATGTGATTGAAAAAGTATCTCAACAAATTACCCAATAGAATCCATGAAATTATTAAGTGACTAACGAAAATGCAACGACCACTATACCAGCAGTGGCCAACAATTTCATAGTGCGCCAATATCTCTTCTGCCGTCCAAATTGTACTTAAACAAATGCTACTGTTAATAAACAAAAAAGATTCAACTTGAACAGTATCCTCTACACTAACTCCTACAAACCAAACGTACACGTGGCAAAATGTTTTTAATCAATGGTTCTGAAACACCCACGTCGCACTTTAACTTGTATACGGGAGTATGGAATCATGAAATGCAAAGCCCAGACAAATTCCACGTAAACAGCATCTCTATCGTTAAAGATACTCTCTGAAGCAGAAAGAAAAGAGTATAAGTCTCAAGTTGAGATTTATTTCCCAAGTCTCAAAACAAAGATGGCTTCTTCAACTTCATTTCCAACAACTACTTCTTCTTCCATACACTTTAGAAGTGGAAGAAGAACAAGTAGTAGTAGTTTTGGTCATTCATTTGTTGTTTTGAATGCTGGGAAAGTGCAAATGAAGTTGCAGCAGAGTTCAGATTCTACTTTAACTTCTTTGGACTTAAATGTTTCTGACATGAGAGTAAATGGTAACTTTTTTTTTATTCTTTTAGCTCAATTTTGTTACTGTTTTAGTTGAAATATTGTTGGATAAGTATAAAGTTTTGATTTTTGGAGTTTAGAGTGAAGTTTGCTGTGTTTGGGCTTGTGGTAAAAGTGATTATAAAAAGATGTAGACCCTTTTTTGTTAGTGAAAACTAGGATTAAGCTGAATGAAGCATTGAATGTTTATGGAGTGGAATTTTAGTTATGCTATTGAAAATATGTTAAATTTTTGTGTTATTAGAAACTAGTGTACAATTGGGTGGTGATAAGGATAAGTAAGTATAGGATATATGGCTAAAAAGAGAGAAAATTATTACATTGGATGTTCGTTTAGTAACAAGAAGAAAATGTAAAGTGGATATGAAACAAATTGTTCCCGGCCACACTTGGCTAAGCTTTGGATTTGTCACGATCCAACAAAGTTTGATTTAAACGTTTTAGTTGCTGTTTTGGTTGGTATAGGTTTGTTAAGTATGAAAACAAAAGAAGAATGCATTGTTAGTTCCAAATAATTTAGCTATGTGTTGTATAGTGGCCCTTAAGTTGCAAAGAGCCAAAGATATCATAGTTTCCCTGTTTAAATCATTGTTTCATTAACAAGCATCATAGCATCATAGCCATTATTATAGGAATTACGAAATTTCAACATTCTTTTATGTTTCTCTTCCCTTAGGGTGACATAATAGTTACAAATGGAATTGGACCTTTTATTCCCATGCTATAGTGCTTTTTTACGTGGATCTCACTATGTTGTGACTCTAAAATGCATGGTTTGTCTATCAGCTCCAAAAGGTTTGTTTCCACCAGAACCGGAGCACTATAGAGGACCAAAACTTAAGGTTGCCATTATCGGGTCTGGACTTGCTGGCATGTCAACAGCAGTGGAGCTTTTGGACCAAGGGCATGAGGTTCAGATCAACCTTTTTCCTGTATTGTGATAGGTTCCACATTTCTGTATTCAACCTTCATCTGTAACAGTCAACATTCATTTCAATCATTGCCCAGGTGAAAACCTTCTTGGGAAACAAAAAGGGATTTAACTAAAATAATAATAAGTTTCTGAACTTTTAAACACATGTGAGGTATGATGATACCCTTGATGTGCCCACTTTTCTCCATTTTACCCCTATAATGCAATATAGGTGTTTCTTGGTTTATCTTTAGAGAACGGGTTGCACATCACTACTTAGCTATGTCTGAATTACATAAATCTAAACATAGTTTGATTATTTCTGGTTTGTACAATCTATGTATTTTAAATCATGATAGCAGCATTAATTTTGTTTTCTGGCTTAATCTGCAGGTTGATATTTATGAGTCACGGCCTTTTATTGGTGGAAAAGTGGGTTCTTTTGTTGATAGACGTGGAAACCATATTGAGATGGGACTTCACGTTTTCTTTGGTTGCTACAATAACCTTTTCCGCTTGTTGAAAAAGGTGAAGCATCTCAATATTTTTGTTTAATTTTTTTTTTCTAGGTAAGCCTCTCATTCAGTTTGTTTTCATTGCTAATTTTTAAAAGCATGTAACATCCACCACAACAGATATCGTTTTGCTTCCTTTATATTTTGTGTTTGCTTCACATGATTGGTAACTCATACAATTCCATTGCGCAATGAAACCATGACAGTATGATAGTTCTACACAATGTGCGTTTCAATATTGTTTGTCTTGAATAGGGTGGTAGGCTAGTCTCGTGGTTAGGATGATGCATATAGAATAGGGGTGCATAGGAACAAGTTGAGGCGGATTGCGCTTTAAGGTGCTAATCAAGCATGACCACCAAGGTGAAAGTGTTCTGTTTGAAGCTTAAGGTGTTGTGCGCCTTTGACTAAATTCCTTTAATACACTTGTCCGGCTTACCATTTACCAAGCTACCGGTCAAAGAGTACAAAGATTTCCCATTTCATCTAGTTCCATTGCTGCGCGAGGTCAATCGATAGAAAATCTGGTGATTTCTTCTGTAATTGCTATCTTTATAAATCTAGTTTAGGTCATACAAATTAGCTTACCAAGCAAAATAATAAGAGTAGAAAAAGAAAGATTGTACACACCACCTTCTGATTTTACCTATAACTCAGGTGGACGCAGACAAAAATTTACTTGTAAAGGATCATACTCACACTTTCATAAATAAAGGGGGGCAAGTTGGTGGTATGTTCTTTATTCCCCTCTCTTAATCTTGATCAACGTATATTATGAAATCTATTGCTCTAAAATTTTCTGTCCACTCAGTTTCCTTATTTGGTTTAGTTTTACTTTGCAGAACTCGATTTTCGTTTTCCAGTGGGAGCTCCGTTGCATGGAATTAATGCTTTTCTGACTACAAATCAGCTTAAGGTAATGCTTCTTTCTAGCATGGAGGTTTTTCTATTCTCTGTGATGGATTCCCATTTTTCTACAAGAACATCTGCATTAATTCCTTTTTCAATATTAGGTGTTACTTAGGCAGTCATTTTTTTTTCATATTTTTTTTCTCTGCTAATGTTACTTAGGCAGTTTTAGCACTGACATAGTATTAATATTAACTTCCAGTGTTCATTATGTAAACATCAGCTGTAGAACATTTACCTTCATAACTCTTCATGCAAGTAATGCAATATTTCCGGTGTTTGTTATTTTGCAGCCTTATGATAAAGCAAGAAATGCTGTTGCTCTTGCACTAAGCCCAGTTGTACGTGCTCTTATTGATCCTGATGGTGCAATGAGGGACATAAGGAACTTGGATAATGTATGGAAGACCTCCCACTATCATTTCTGTTAGTCTTGTACTCTTTTTGTTACAGTTCAGTGTAACTCATGCATGTAGGTTGCTTCTAGGAAGAGAAATTAGGGTCAGCTTTCATGTAGATTACTTTCTATGAGTTGTTGTACTTGGACATGATTTGTGTTAGCATGTCAAGACATTTCTGTATCATTATCCTCATAGTTCACAGGTTTTCTTCATTTTATCACTTGCATACATGGGTTTGCGTACATATGTTGTGGGCAACTCCTCGTCTCCTAATAGACGTTAAACTGTTGTCACGTACTTTTTGCAGATTAGCTTCTCTGGTTGGTTCTTGTCCAAGGGTGGCACACGCGCGAGTATCCAGAGAATGTGGGATCCTGTTGCTTACGCTTTAGGATTTATTGACTGTGACAATATAAGTGCCCGTTGTATGCTCACTATATTCTCATTATTTGCCACTAAGACAGAAGCTTCCCTACTAAGAATGCTTAAGGGCTCTCCTGATGTTTACTTGAGCGGTCCTATAAGAAAGTATATCACAGACAAGGGTGGCAGGTATGAGGCAGGAAACAAAATTTTTACAAATTCAGTATACTAAGTGGAGCATATCAAATTATCCTTAAATCTTATCTATGTTGCTTTTAATACCCGTGAAATCTATTCTTCTTTGCCTATTCCAACAGGTTTCATCTCAGGTGGGGATGCCGAGAGATACTTTATGACAAGACTATCAACGGGGACACTTATGTTACAGGACTTGCCATGTCTAAGGTATTGTTCTGCTAATTACTGTTCCTTCTGTTTTTGTTTTATTCTTCGAATTAGAAATTAAGTCTGAATTTAGACAGAAGATCTTATGATTGACTAGATATAAAGAAGAACAATTGTCTTGTTTTGATAGTTTCCATATGGTGCATCCTAAAAGTGCTAAGAGTGAAATTGTTATTCTTTTTCAATCCATTGCAGGCTACAAATAAAAAAACAGTGAAAGCTGATGTGTATGTTGCAGGTTAGCAATGAGACTTTCTTCAATTTTCATTAGTCTGTATTTCTCTATGTCGGATTTCACATTGTTTTCTGTTGCCCTTTTGTCTTAGCATGTGATGTTCCTGGAATTAAAAGATTGCTCCCTTCACAGTGGAGGGAATCAGAGTTCTTTGACAATATCTATGAACTAGTTGGAGTTCCAGTTGTCACAGTGCAACTGAGATATAATGGATGGGTCACAGAGATACAAGATCTGGGACTGTCCAGGTGATACTCATACCGAGATGTCATACATTTCCGATATATCTAACATTATGTAAGTATTCCCATATATGCACTCTGAACTAATCATCCTATTGTGTGACTTAAAAAGGCAACTGAGGCAAGCTGTAGGGATGGACAATCTGCTTTATACGCCAGATGCAGATTTCTCCTGCTTTGCCGACCTTGCACTCACTTCTCCAGAAGATTATTATGTTGAGGGGCAGGGTTCACTGCTACAGTAAGCACGATCATCTCATGCATTTTTATTTTTTTTTAAGCCATCTATTCAATAAAATAATCTGCATTACAATGTTTGCTGGCTTCTCATTTTCTATTTGTCATCATTTTGTGATATTCGTCTAGCAGATTTATTTATTTATTAAACACGTTCTTTTTACTCCTTTATCTGTTCCAATATATACAGAAAAGATAATCGCAATCTTGTTATTATTTCTTATTTACCGGTACAGTTTCTTCTTTGGTTATTCACTTCTAAAGTTATGATTTTGTTTGAACAAAATGGTAAAAAAGATCAGGCTCTTTGTTGTTTCCCTTTTTCTTCCCCATCTTTAAGTCCTATCTAATTCATCGAAGTCCTCTTTCATATATCTCTTAGGAGATATTGTGTGTGCTTTGTTGTGTCTCACACTTTCACCTTCCTTCTTTTTGTTAAGTCGACTTGTTGTTTTCAGATGTGTGCTTACACCAGGGGATCCCTACATGCCGTTAACAAACGAGAAAATCATAGAAAGAGTTGCAAAGCAGGTTGGTCTATTAAATAGCACTCGTATTCATTTCATAGCTATATTTTCAGAAACTGATGAGCTAGGGGCCAAGAAGACGTGAATCTGTGTTTAGGAAAAGCTTTACGTAAATGTAATATCTGTCTATAGCATCATGATAATGTTCTTTAATCCTGAGCAAAGGAGGAACGTATTGGAGGATATCTCTATTACAAAATATTACTACTCTATCATACCCCATAGCTGGCTACTATATCCCAATGCCCTAAATGTCAATGATCTATCAAACTAAAAGAGTTGTCATATTATACAGTTCGTCGAAAAATTCTCATATTTGAAGATGTTCCAGTTATCAATTGCATTATATTTGTCTTATTTATTCATTTGGTTGCATATTACCAGGTATATAATTTGTTTCCATCTTCTCAAGGCTTAGAAGTGACTTGGTCCTCTGTTGTTAAAATTGGGCAATCTCTATATCGTGAAGGACCTGGGAAAGATCCTTTCAGACCTGATCAAAAGACACCTGTGCAAAACTTCTTCCTTGCTGGGTCCTACACAAAACAGGTTAGGATGCATTTGAAAAACTATATTAATACTTTAGCTTTGACTGTTTACTGTTATGCACACTCTATTCCCTTGAGAAACCATTACAGGATGAAAAAAAACAAGAAAGTTAGTTGTTTCTTAATTGAGTTATAAGCCCTTTTTCTTGTAGTCTTAATTGAGTTATAACTGGTATGTGCGCCATGTGCCAGTGGATACTCTCTAGCATAACAAAATAACTGCTAGGAAATTTAACAAAATTTTTATCTTTGCAGGATTATATTGATAGTATGGAAGGAGCAACACTGTCAGGCAGACAAGCGGCAGCCTATATATGTGAAGCTGGTGAAGACTTGGTAGCACTGAGAAAGAAGCTTGCCACTAGTGAAGCGAAAGAATTAACAAAATCTGAAAATATTGCTGATAAGTTAAGTTTTGTATAGTATATACCGCCAATTCATTCATCGATTTCACCAAATCACCTAAGCTTACTCGAATGGGGTGGTGGAGCTCTGTAATTGTTGTTGTAAGTTTATCCCTGTAAATTGTGGAGCCCCTCGAGTAATTGAGCGATGTATGTTACCCATGTAATAATTGATGATATCACAGAATAAAGTGCATTAGTTACAAGCATTTTCAGAAGCTACGTCGTTAGTGGAACTGTATAGTTGGTAAATTTAACTTCAATCAGCTGAACAATTACAAGTCTTACGAATGATCAATTCGACATGGACTGAGGTGGTCAGGTGGCAGAGTAAAAAACCTGAGATTTTTGTTAGAAAAATGTGTACGAGTTTTTTTTTAAAGGTTATAAGTAACTCATGGGATTATTTAATTACGTAGATAGAAAATTTTGGTTAAAAGTTAAGGCTGCATATAAGTTCAACAACTAAGCAATTCTAGAATCATGACTAAAATACACAAAATAGTGCACATTTTAGCAGTCAAATGAATTTAATTTATTCTGTTGGAAAGTTTGTTTACTTTTATTTATCTTTTCGGTTACTCTAATTTCAGAAGAAAATTGACAAAAATTAGAACAAACATTATATGGTTGAGAAAGTACGTTTATCACGTATACCTAAATCAAACTAATATTAACAATTTGTTTGTCCTTCCACAGGAGAGACAGTTGAACAAAAAAGCATATAAATGCATCCTGTAGGACACATTCAATTCATTAATTGAGTCGTCTCTTCTTCCATTTCAAAGAGAAAAAAAGGTATCATAAGATGGCCGGTAGAGCTAGTGTGGCGTTTGTTCTAGTCATTGTTCTCTTTTCTACTATAATTCAACCCAATGAAGCAACACTTCAAACTCTACGGAAATGCCAGGGACAATGTGTCAATATGTGTTGGTGGAGGGAAGCAAGATGGCAAGGTAAAATGAGCTGCCAAGTTAAGTGCAGTGCTGCTTGTTTCCTTCCAGAAAATCACGTAAGAAATCTTCTTCAGCTCGAGTAATTTTAACAATGAATAAGCATGAGAAAGAATTACAGCTCCTTGAAGCTAGTAATCTTGCTTCAATGGCTTTTAAGAGTTTTCTTCTATAGCACTAAACAAAAATTACATTTTCTTGTTTGCAGCGCATTCCTCCAGGAATGTCTGGCGATGCCTTCAGACCCACGGTTAGCTCAAAGCATGCACACTCCCCACCCGCATCCAAGAAAAATTAATCCTCCCAACTTTTACGAGAATTAAGACAGATGCATCGTGAACAAGTACAACTCCTAAACATGCCTTCAAAACTACAAAAAATTGTACCTCAGTAAAGCAAATTGTACTCACTGCATGTGAAAGATTATTGAAGTAACGGATTACTATACCTATATGAATTTTGTTTTGGTAAAAAAACTACACTTGGGAAATTCTTATTTATGGGATTCTATGTTGATCTTATATGTGAACTTGAATTTGATAACAATTATTGCACCCACCGCGAAGCATATAAAAGTGAAGGCCAAATTCCATCATATCTGAGCATTGAGTAGAATAGTAGATGCTAAAACATTCCAAGGATTGACGGATTGTAAATGGAGGCTGTCCATCAAAACAAAATATAACACAAGGAGCAGAAGCATGTTAAAAACAAATTAAGAATCGAACTGTTCAGGGTGCATAGGAGCGATAGTTGCAGACTTGCAGTACTGTTATGAATCGAGAACCCTTTTTGCAGTACAAGCTTCCATACTTTGGAACTCAGTCACTTTGTAAGAATATAAAGGTCATTCAAAACTCGGAATTTGTTTCTCGCATCTCACGTAACTCCTGAAATCATCACATTTAACAACAGAACGAATAGATTCCTAAATTTCATAATTACAACTTTCAACATAACAACATATCAACAGTACATCTCACAATTCCAGTCAAATCACAGTCTGTTCAAGTACAAACTAACACTCTATATTAAAAATTCACACCTTAGAAAACTCGAACACAATTAGCTTGAACTCTCACCTAAAGTAAGAACATAGCCTAAGTTTCTTCGACCCTCATAATCTCTGTTTTGCAACTTACAACTTCAATGAAACCTTCGTTCCAAATATCAATGCGGATGCTTGAGATCTCCGCATATCAGGAAATGCAGAGAAACAGAAAATAGTAAAAAAAAATCAATTAATGCGCTTAGGACATAATAGCTACTTCAAACAAAACCGTAAGAGACCAACTACATGTCAGTTCATCACCTCATTCCTGAGCAAATGCATTTTCAGCAGCACTTAAGTTTTCATCTAACAGAATATCTAAAGTTCCATCCCACCTAATAAAAATTCAGTATCCTCAAAATATACGACCTATCCATTGTGTTTGATCTTTGAAGGGATACGATGTGACACTAAGCTATGTCTGAAGGCTACGCACTTTTTTATTTGAGCAGCAAGCGTGGTTTTTGATAGGTCCCCTCCCCCTTTTCATAAATCATCATCATAGTAATAGAGCTTCTTACAATCTCTGGTACTCTTTCCCTATAGAGTTCTGATAGACAATCTTTACACATCCTCGCCAAATAAACTAGGTACTACATCAATATATTATATGTTGTGTGTTGGAGTTATCCCTCACATGAGGAGAGAAACGGAGCGGTGATGATGGATATGTCGGGAGCCTAGCAGCTCAAAGTAGGCGCACTACGCTTTCGTACCTTTGAATCAGGGTTCCAGTGTTTTGACACCGATGTGACGCTAAGCTCAAATCCAAGGCTACGACTTTTTATTTGAGCAAGCGTGGTTTTTGATAGGTTTTAAATCATCATCATAGTAATAGAGCTTCTTAGCAATCTACGGTACTCTTTCCCGTGTCTAATTTTGATGACAATCTTTACACATCCTCGCCAAAAGAACATCAATGAAATTTGGTTTTTGGAGATAAAACCAAAATCAAGGTTTTGGAAAAGCTAACCTAACCAAGTCAGAAGACTAAGAACCAGACAAAAACAAAGAGAGAGAAACCCAATCTTGAAAGCTATCAAGATTGAGAGATAACCTTTACAAAGATACAACCCTGTAAAGAGATAAGAGTGATCTAGTAAGGTGAGAGACTGAAAGGAGAGATTGTAATATTCCTTCCCACTTTATAAAAAACTGGCTCTTGTGGAAGTAGGCATCATTGGCCGAACCATGGTAAATCTTTGTGTTATGGTTTGCCTTTACTGCTTTACATTATTATTTGTTGTTGATAGTTGTTTAGCGAGTTGAGCATGTTAGTATAAGTAGTTGGTGATATTTAGAATTCGTCTGGAGTTGAAGTGTGTTCATACAAGTTATCTGTGTAGTGGGGGAATCGATTGGTATTGGTGTAAACTCCAGCAGTGGTATCAGAGCCTTGGTTAGAATAGCCTAGGGTGTTATCCGAATCTTGGTTAGAAGGTGTTTGACGAAATACCTGAGAGAAGATTTGAGGTTAAATAACTTGTAGAGATGGACCATTCCGTGAACACTCGCATGATGAGTCTGAATAGGAAGAACTACACCATCTGGAAAGCCAAGATGGAAGACTTGCTATCTTGCAAAAGGACTTGGCACTTCCCATTGAGAATGAGGGAGTAAAACCGAGTAAAAAGATCGATAAGGCCGAGTGGAAAAAGCTTGATGAAGTGCCGATTTGATACATTCGACGGTGGATTGACGACAGTGTCTTTCACCATGTATCCCAAGAGACTACAACCTTCAGTCTGTGGAAGAAACTCGAAGACCTGTATGAGAGGAAGTCGGGTGGAAACAAAGTGCTAGTCGTTAAGAAGTTTGCAGACACGAAGTACCAAGAAGGTTCTTCAATGTCTGAGCATCTTAATGAAGTACAAAATATCATCAATCAGATGCATTTGATGAAGATCAATTTGGGAGACGAAGTTGAGGCTTTGTTTCTATTAGGCTCTCTACCCGAAAGTTGGGAGACATTAGCAGTTTCTCTACATGGAGCAGCCAAGGATGGAATTGTTACCATGGAGATGGCTATCACGTCTTTGTTGAATGAGGAGACTAGAAGGAGTGCAAAGCGGCTCCTCTCACTCGAGATCCTTTTCACGAGAAACGGGGAGAGGTCGAAACGTAAAACCATCTCGTTCTAGAGGTGATGATGTATAAATCTAGGGGTGAAGCTAGAACTCCTAAGGCAGAGAGACAATGTTACTATTGTGCCACCAAAGGCCACTTCGGATATGAGTCGCGAATCGAAGAGGGATGAGAAGAATAACGCGGTACATGAAGACATGGTGCGAGGAACGGAAACACAGCGGAGATACTACCGCACTAGTCGACGACCTAGTGGGAATCAGGTCGATTGTGGCAGGCTGTCTTAGTACCTCATGTCCAGGATACAGAGTGGGTGATAGATACAGGAGCATCCTATCACGTCACACCGCACAGGGAATTCTTCACTACCTACAACTGTGGTGAATATGGTGAAGTAAAGATGGGTAATGATGGAGTCTCGAAGATTATAGGCATTGGAGATGTTCATGTAGAAACCAATGTCGGCTACACCTTGACACTCAAGGATGTAAGACATGTCCCTGACATACGGCTAAGCCTAATTTCGGCTGGGAAATTAGATGACGATGGCTTTGTAAACTCGTTTGGTAACGGGTATGGAACCGAGCAGAGGTTCCATCAGAAAGCCTGAGGAAAGAAAACTTGCTCTCTTTACAAAACACATGCTAGTTTGTGTAATTAAAGCGGTTTAATCGCGCGTAAGAAGAAGCTTCATCGAAACTGTGGCACAAGAGACCGCGGTCACATGGGCATAAAAGGGATGGAAGTTCTTGCTAAGCAAAAGGCCGCGGCACATTAAAGGTACACATTTAAATACATGTACTCATTGTTTGGTAGGAAAGCAACACAGGTGTCTTTCCAAAGATTCCCGTCTCACGAAAGCGACACCGCCCTTGAACTAGTGCAATACGGACTTATGTGGTCCTATGAGAGTAAAGTCCCACCAAGGAGTTTCGTGCTTCTTGACATTCATTGATGATCGTCAAGAAAGATATGGGCCTATAGTCCGAAGACCAAGGATGATGAAGTACTTGGCGTGTTTGAGAAATTCCACAAAGATGGTGGAAAGAGAGACTAGGAAGTTGTTGAAGTGTATTCGCCGGATAATGGGGGTGAGTACATTGGGCCATTTGAAGAGTATTGCTAGAGTCATGGGATTCGGCCATGAGCGCACCGTTCCCAAGACACCGCAATGAGAATGGAATATGAGAGAATGAACCGCACCATTGTAGAGAGGATGAGATGCATGCTATCTCACTCTAAGCTACCTAGAAGCTATTGGGTAGAAGCAATGCGCATAGTAGTGCATGTGATCAACCTGTCGCCGGCAAAGCCTCCCGAATAGTGATTATCGAGAGAGTATGGTCGCGAGATGTTGATTATGGACACTTGAGGTATTTGGGTGCGGGGCATTTGTGCATATTCGAAGGATGAGAGATCCAAGCTTGATGACAAAGCCAAGCGGTGCATTTTTCTCGGGTTATGGAGATGAAAAGTTTGGTTACAAACTCTATGATCCGATTAACAAGAAGGTAATCCGAAGTCGAGATGTTGTGGTTCTTAGAAGACCAAACCATAGCAGACTTTTGAGGAGGGTGAGAAGCTCTGAGGCTTTCACCAATGATCTTGTTGATTCGAACCGAAGTTCCTACCGTGGAACGTCGCGTAAGGCATTGAGAATGCAGAGAACCATGAGTTTGAAGCTCATGATGAGGATCCTATTGCTCATGATGGGATAGAACCTATTGGTATAGAAGATGCAGATGAGATGCATGAACCACCACCAGAGCAAGCAGAAGTGCATCCTCTTGAGGCACCGCCAGATGGGGCAAGGAGGTCCGAGAGGGAGACTAGCTTCAACAGGTATCCACCACATAACGCGACGCGCTACTATCGGATGGTGGAAAACCTATGTACTATCAAGAGGCACTTGAAGGTACGCACAAAGAAAAGTGGTTCAAGGCCATGCATGACGAGATGGATTATTTGCATAAGAATCACACTTATGAGTTAGTCGAGAAACCCACAGGGAGAAAAGTTCTCAAGAATAAGTGGATATACAAAGTCAAGCATGAGGAGAACAATCCTCACCCAAGGCACAAAGCTCGCCTTTGTTGTGGAAGGGATTTGGTCAAAGGAAAGGGATTGACTTTGATGAGATTTTCTCTCGTAGTGAAGATGACTTCTATCCGGTGGTATTGGGTATGGCCGCAAGTATGAACCTAGAGGTTGAGCAGACTAGATGTTAAGATGCTTTTCTTCATGGAGACCTTGAAGAAGATGTCTACATGGACCACCCGAGAGGGGTTTGAGGTCAAAGGCAAGGAGCACCTAGTATGCAAGCTGATAAAGAGTTTGTATGGGTTGAAACAAGCACCAAGACAGTGGTACATAAAGTTTGACTCCTTTATGGCGAAGCAAGGATACAAGAAGTCTGCTTCCGATCATTGTGCATTTGTTCAGAGATTTTCGGATGGGGATTTCATCAGGTTATCATTCAGTATGTGGATGATATGTTGATAGTTGGCCCAAACATCAACAAAATATCCAAGCTGAAGAAAGACTTGAGTAAGTCCTTTGAGATGAAGGATTTGAGTCAAGCAAAGCAGATACTTAGGATGCGGATCACTCATGACAGAAAGAGTGGGAAGTTGTGGCTTTTCAAGAAAGCTACATTCGGAAGGTGTTGAAGAGATTCAACATGGATCTGCCGGCCGATCGGTTAATCCGCTTGGTGGCCGGCCCGCATGACCAAAGAGATGTGTCCTAAGGGTGAGCATGAGCAGAGTCAGATGGACAAGATTCCTTATGCATCCGCAGTGGGCAGTTTGATGTATGCCATGGTGTGTACAAGACCGGATATTGCTTTCGCCGTTGGTGTTGTAAGTCGATTTCTGTCAAATCCGGATAAGGAGCATTGGGAAGGTGTTAAGTGGATATTGAGATATCTCAAAGGCACTTCCAAATCGTGTTTGTGTTTTGGTGGAAGTAAGTCTTTACTTGAAGGCTACACTGATGCAGACATGGAAGGTGATGTTGACTCGATGAAGTCCACCTCCGGTTATCTGGTTACTTTTGCAGGGGGAGCAGTTTCTTGGCAATCTAAGTTGCAAAAGTGTGTTGCCCTCTCCACTACAGAAGCCGAGTATATTGTAGCCACTGAGTGTTGCAAAGAGATGCTATGGATGAAGAGGTTCTTCGACGAACTAGGGCTAAAGCGTAAAACAGGTTTGAAGTTCTATGTGGATCGAGGCGCCATCCACTTGAGCAAGAATCTGAGTTTTCATTCTAGATCCAAGCACATACACGTGCGTTATCATTGGATTAGAGAAGTACTCGAAGACAAGCATTTGTGTATCGAGAAGATCCATACCAACAAGAACGGGTCGGATATGATGACCAAAGTCTTACCGAAAGGTAAGTTTGATATTTGTTGTGCTACTGCCGGAATGATAGCAGACTCCTCCTGTTGATTTGGAAATTGCATGGAGGTATCCCCCCTCACTGTTCGGGAGGGGGAGATTGTTGGAGTTATCCCTCACATGAGGAGAGAAACGGAGCGGATTCTGCATGGATATGTCAGAGCGCGACTGCGTTCAGAGTAGGCGCACCTGCGCTCGTACCTTGGAATTAGTCCAGTGTTTTGGCGCGACCCACACTCAAATGGGCAACCAGCTCGATCTCGGTGTTTTGGCGGACCGTGCTCAAAATGAAGCACCACCGCCGTGTCTAATTTTGTGGGCCCATTTCATAAGAATCGAAATTTGGTTTTTGGAGATAAAACCAAAATCAAGGTTTTGGAAAACCTAACCTAACCAAGTCAGAAGACTAAGAACCAGACAAAAACAAAGAGAGAGAAACCCAATCTTGAAAGCTATCAAGATTGAGAGATAACCTTTACAGAGATACAACCCTGTAAAGAGATAAGAGTGATCTAGTAAGGTGAGAGACTGAAAGGAGAGATTGTAATCTTCCTTCCCACTTTATAAAGAACTGGCTCTTGTGGAAGTAGGCATCATTGGCCGAACCACGGTAAATCTTTGTGTTGTGGTTTGCCTTTACTGCTTTACATTATTATTTGTTGTTGATAGTTGTTTAGCGAGTTGGGCATGTTAGTATAAGTAGTTGGTGATATTTAGAATTCGTCTGGAGTTGAAGTGTGTTCATACAAGTTATCTGTGTAGTGGGGGAATCGATTGGTATTGGTGTAAACCCCAGCATTGTGCACTAACGCGGAAGCTAACAACAACTAGATCAATCACTAAAGGAGTGATCTTTCACACAAGACAAAAATTCCAACAAATACTCAAGCAACAAATCCAATCAACAATATCAACATAAACAAGTATAAACTAGTGTAGAGAATATGTAAAGAACACTCACACACAAGACAAGGATATATCGTGGTTCGGTAATGTGCCTACGTCCACACGGTGAGATCAATGATTTACTAGATTAACAAGATAGAGGATTACAAAGAGGATTGTGTAATGTCTATTTTCATTGCAATTGTAGCATTTTACATGTTTCAACGGCTTATTTGACTTAGACCTTGACCTCTCATTGTTTGTAAAGGTCATTTCATGCGAACTTCCTCTTGCCACTAACCCTTGTGCATTATCAATATTATTCTCTACTCATGTCTTCTTTATCAACTCATAAGAAAGAAGTGCACTTTGAACTGTTGGAATATTTGTTACCTTAGTTAGGATTAGCAAGTATCTTGTAATCTTAGTAAGAGTATTATCTTCTCCTAGATATGTGGATCTAGGAGATCTTCTGTATTCTTGCATATATACCTACTGTTTTATATCAATAAGATTATCAGAAATATTCAGTAAAACATCTTTGACATGGTATCAAGAGCCAACTCCGATTTCCTTTTCATTACCCCATTACTATAGGAATCGGAGTTTTTTTTTGGTGTTTTGATTTTTTTTTTCTGGTCATATAATACAATCTGTTACACTATATCAGATTGTATTTATTATCCTCTTCTTTCTTATCGTTCTTGTCTATTGATCTAGTTCATTATTTATGTTCTATATCATAATGACAGACTTACCTACCAATAATGATTTCGTTGTTGTGTATTCCAATAACGATTGCGCTGTCATGTCTTCTAACTCGAAGAGTCACTTAGTCACTGCTGCCGGATTTGTTGCCCAGTCAGGTATATCTAACTCTGCTCTTATTAGTTTTACTGGAAATAGTGATTGGATAATTGACACGGGTGCTACTGATCATATGACTTGCGATCGTTATAAATTTAACCATTTCTCCTCTAGTTGTTCCAAATCAGTCATTACTAATGCTAATGATGTGTCATCTCCAGTTGTTGGTGTTGGCACTGTACCTATGTCCCCTTCTTTATCTATCCACGATGTTTTATTTGTTCCATCAATAAATTGTAACATTCTCTCTGTTAGCCAATTAACCAAATCTCATAATTGTGTTGTCATGTTCTTTCCTACTCACTGTATTTTTCAGAACACCCTTACCAAGGAGAGGATTGGCAGTGGTAAACAAAGTAGAGGATTGTACTATCTGGAGGATGGTTTTCAACGGTCCAATCAAGGAGTCCAATCTCATGTTATGAGTGACGATAAGGTTAATAAAAATAAAAGCGAGATTTGGCTTTGCCATAGACGACTAGGACATCCCTCATTTGGTTACCTTAGGAGATTATTTCCATCTTATTTAATGGTTGTAGTCTTTCTGATTTTGCTTGTGAAACCTGTGTAATGGCGAAAAGCCATTGTACTGTTTTCTCTTCGAGTGATAATAGAGTTGATGCTCCTTTTTCTTTAGTTCATTCAGATGTTTGGGGTCCTGCCCCACGTCCTACACATAATGGGATGAAATGGTTTATTACTTTTGTTGATGACTGCACTCGGATGACCTGGGTATATTTTTTGAAACATAAAAGTGATGTCTGTACAGTTTTTCCCCTTTTCCATTAGATGGTGCTCACACAGTTTGGAATCTCTGTAAAGGTTGTTCACTCTGATAATGGGGGTGAGTATTTCAAAAAGGAATTGACTGGCTTTATGCATTCGGCTGGTATTCTACATCAAACATCTTGCTCTTATTCCCCTAAACAAAATGGGGTTGCAGAACGAAAAAACAGACATCTTTTAGAGGTCAATCGGTCTTTATTAATTGGTATTCATGTCCCATCTCACTTATAGGGACAAGCTTTGACCTCTGCTATTTACTTGATGAATCGTACACCTTCTAGTGTTGTCCAATTTCGGAGACCCTTAGATGTGCTTTCTGATCACTGTACGCTTCCGCCCATTGTTCATTTAGCACCCTATATCTTCGGGTGTGTGGTGTATGTTCACTTACATACGCAACAATGCACCAAACTTGATCCACGTGCATTGAAGTATGTCTTTGTTGGGTATGGCTCAACTCAGAAGGGTTATAAGTGTTATCATCCATCTTCTAAATTTTTTTTTGTCTCAATGGATGTCATTTTCCATGAACACGATCTTTTTTATACGAAGATCACTGATTCATCACTTTAGGGGGAGAATAGAAATGAAATACATAATCATGATGATATAATGGTCTTTGATTTATCGAGACCACAATCACCTAGTGATAAAAACTCAATAGAAGAAGTTGATGGAACCTCCACTGAGTGCTCAAGTGAAGGATGTGAAGATCAAGTTCATGATAGTACATTACCTCCTATAACGGATCCACTAATCCAATCTTCTCCAGAAGACCCATTAGAGGTATCACCCGACTCTATTATTGTTGATTCCAATACTTATAATGTTGGTGATTCTAATATTCATGATGCTAATCTACCTAGCCTTAATTATGAACTAGTTCAATATCATCTTCCACCTAGATCTAACCGTGGCCAACCACCAATTCAATATGAACCTAATCCTAAAGCTAAAGTGAAATATCCCATAAGCAACCATGTCTCATCTCACAAGTTATCCAAGTCATATACATCTTATGTATTCCAGTTATCATCTGTCTCTATTCCTAGTAAAATGCAGGAAGCTTTAATAGATTCTAGATGGACCAAAGCTATGGCAGAAGAAATGGCATCATTGAAAAAGAATGCTACTTGGGAACTTGTAATCTTACCAAAGGGAAAGAAGACAGTGGGGTGCAGATGGGTATTTACAGTCAAGCTCAAAGCAAATGGGGCTATTGAGAGATACAAAGCTCGGCTGGTTGCGAAAAGGTATACACAATCTTATGGTGTTGATTATCAAGAAACTTTTGCACTGATTGCTAAACTCAATACTGTGAGAGTACTTTTGTCATTAGCAGCTAATAAAGATTAGCCTCTCCTTCAATTTGATGTTAAAAATGTTTTCTTGCATGGAGATCTTACTGAAGAAGTATATATGGATCCTCCCCCAGGTATACCAGAATACTCAGATACAACAATGGTCTGAAAACTAAAGAAGGCATTGTATAGGTTAAAACAGTCCCCAAGAGCTTGGTTTGGAAGGTTCACCAAGTCTATGAAGAAGTTCGGCTACAAACAAAGCAACTCGGATCACACTTTGTTTTTAAAACACAGAAGAGGTAAAATCATTGCTTTGATTATCTCTATTGATGATTAATTGGATCATACTGCTTTGATTATCTTCATCAAGATCAACATCTTCTCTGTTCATAAAGGTAGTCATTAAATGCTCATAGCTTTGGGCAAAGAGAATATTAAACATGCCGCTTGATCCTCGTGATCCATCTTCATGCCAACATTCAAATAATCCGATAAGCGTCGACCGAACTCACTAATGTGCTCTTGCATCGTTGAACCATCCACCATCATATACCTATAAAGACGTTTTTTAAGGTACATCTTATTCGTCATACTCTTAGTCATATACATAAACTCTAACTTGAGCCAAATACAGGCGATGATATTTTCTCCTATCACATTATACATGACCTAATTCGCAAGACATAACTGGATTGATGAGCATGCTTGGAGATCGATCTCTTCCCAATCATCATCGGTCATCGTCACTACCTTAGCTTTAATCCCTTCCAAAGCCTTATGCAAACCTTGTTGGATAAGGACGTCCTTAACTTGGACTTTCCAAATCCCAAAGTTGTTCTTCCCATTAAACTTGTCTACCTCAAACCTTGCATTTGACATCTTAGGAGCCATTTCCACAAGTCACACAAAGCAACTCATAAGAAAAAATCACTTGTAAGTTTTATCAAACACCTTACCATCACCAATTGTTGTGCACAAACGCGAAAGCTAACAACAACAACTAGATCAATCACCAAAGGAGTGATCTTTCACACAAGACAAAAGTTCCAACAAATACTCAAGCAACAAACTCAATCAACAATATCAACACAAACAAGTATAAACTAGTGTAGAGAATATGTAAAGAACACTCACATACAAGACAATGATATATCGTGGTTCGGCAATATACCTACGTCCACATGGCGAGATCAATGATTTACTAGATGAACAAGATAGAGGATTATGAAGAGGAGCTCTCTCTTCACTCACAAAGAATGAATCACTCAATCACTCACTAACAATACTCTCTAAAATCTCTCTCTTTTCTTTTTCATAAGTTTAGGTCAAAACCATAACTTCTCTTTTATAATTGGTGTAATTTTAACCGGGTGACTCACACTCGAGAAAGAGTGGGTCACTCCTTGAAAGTTACTGTTTTTCAACATTCTCCACCTTAGTGAGGTTTTAACACATAAAATCGAGTCGAACACAAGATCCACCAAGACTCACTAGTCCTCAAACCACATCGTGAACTCACCGTCAATCGCCCCGAAGGGTCCACAAAAGGCACTCATCAAACATGTAGGATTTGGAGTAAGTCCAAACAATGTTAAAACTTAACTCCGGTGACAACCTTTGTCAACATATCAGCAGGGTTGTCTTTGGTGCCCACTTTCTTAAGTGCTACATCACCATCCTCAAGGACATCCCGTACAAAGTGATAACGGACATCAATATGCTTCATCCGAGCATGGTGAACCTGGTTCTTTGCCAAATGAATACCACTCTAACTATCACAATACAAAGTAACATTGTCCTGTTCAAAACCCATATCATCTAGAAGACCTCGAAGCCATAAAGCCTCTTTCACTGCCTCTGCCACTGTCATATACTCTGCCTCTATAGTAGATAGAGACACTGTAGCCTATAACATAGACCTCCAACTAACCGGTGCACCATGCATCATAAACACATAACTAGTAGTCGATTTTCGTCTGTCTAGATCACCTGCATAATCTGAGTCCACATAACCACTGACATGAGAGATATCTCCACCATAAACGAATCACACATCCAAAGTACCCTTCAAGTACCTCAATACCCATTTCACTGCCTCCCAATACTGCTTCCCAGGATTTGTCATATACATATTCACAACGTTGACAGCTTGTGAAATGTCCGGGCGTGTGCACATCATAGTAGACATCAAACTGCCCACTGCAGCATAAGAAACTCAAGCCATATGCTCTTGCTCCTCCACTGAGCTAGGAGAGAACCTAGCTGAAAGCCTAAAATGCCCAGCCAAAGGAGTAGAAACCGACTTTACATTCTCCATACCGAATATAGAAATCACTTTCTGAAGGTATTTCTTTTGAGATACAACTAGCCTTCACTTCATTCCTATCTCTTTCAATCTCCATGCTCAATATCTTCTTAGCTCCACCCAAGTCTTTCATCTCAAACTCAGAGCTAAGTTGAGATTTCAACTTTTCTATCTCCACCATATTTTTGGAAGCAATAAGCATGTCATCCATATAAAGCAAGAGATAAACAAAATTATCACCACGAAGCCTACGAAAGTAAACACAACAATCATACTTACTTCGGTATATATTTGCTTCATCATGAAAGTGTCAAAGCGCTTGTACCATTGCCTTGGCGATTGTTTTAAACCATACAATGACCTGTTTAGCTTCCACACATGATCATCTTTCTCAGCAACAACAAAACTTTTTGGTTGTCTCATATAGATCTCTTCCTCTAAGTCGCCATGCAAGAAACTGGTTTTCACATCAAGTTGCTCTAACTCCAAGTCGAAGTGAACTACCAAACTCAATAACATACGGATGGAAGTATGCTTGACTACCGGTGAAAAAACCTCATTATAATCAACTCATTCATTTTGTGAGAAACCCTTTGCTACCACTCTTGCTTTAAACCCAATGTCACCCGACTAGGTCCCATGTGTGATTCTTATCAAGAGATTCTATCTCTTCTTGCATAGCTACCAACCAATCGTTGTAATGTGCATCTCTAACAACTTCTTTGAAGATATCTGGCTCATCACCTTCAATATTCAGCGCATATGCTACTAGATCCACCTGACCATAATGTTTCACCGGCTTATTGTGCCTATACTTGTGGACTTCCTTTACTTGTCTCTTTGGCTTAGTGCTAGCCAACTCAAGTTGCGGATGCTCATGCTCTTCTTCCGGTTGCTGTGTGGTTCCATGATCTTAGACATCATCATGAAACAACCAATTGTCTGTTGCATCAGACAACTCAAGCTCAGTAGCCTGAGTTTCCATAGAATCACCACTTTGCCCAGCTTTCTTCGGCTTGCTAAAGTTTAGCACCGAAGTCTCATCAAAGGTAACATTTATGCTGACCAGGAACTTGTTGTCTTCAAGACACCACAATCTGTATCCCTTTACCCCATTTGTGAAACCCAAGAATATTGTCTTCTTAGTTCTAGGATCAAGCTTGTTTTCCCTCACATGGTAGTAAGCTATAGATCCAAACACTAGCAAAATACTGTAATTAGCAAGTTTTCCTAACCACACCTCATAAGGTGTCTTGCAATCTATTGCTGGAATCGGTGACCTATTATACAAGTAACACGCTATGGACACTGTATTTGCCCAATACTCTTTGCCAATACTAACATTAAACAACAGACATCTCGCTCTTTCAAGCAATGTTCTATTCATCCTCTCTGCCATCTCATTCTACTGAGGCGTGCCCCGACTGTTCAATATCTAGCAATACCATGTTGTACACAAAACTCTTGGAAATGACCATTAGTATACTTAGTACCATTGTCAGACGTCAAAGTTTTCACCTTCCTTTCTGTGCAATTCTCAACCCTTGCTTTCCACTTCAATTCATAAATATCTTAAACACTTTATCTTTGGTTTTCATCATATACACCCACACATAGCGAATATGATCATCAATGAATGAGACATAATAACGGTTAACTCCTTTAGAAGCCACTCTAGAGGGTCCCCAAATATCCGTATGCACATAATCAAGGATGCCCATTGTCTTGTGCTTGCTTAAACTGAACTTGACTCTACACTGCGTCCCATAGATGCAATGCTCATAGAACCCCATGCTTGGCTTCTTCAAGTCCTTCAAGAACCCTCGCTTGCGCAACTCAAACAAACACCATTCACTCATATGCCTTAAACGCATATACCACATCTTAGTGCACTCAGAATCATCACTATATGTACCCACTGCTACATTGCCAGTCACCGTACTACCTATCAAAGTATACAAGGTTCCATGTCTTCGGCCCTTCATAATAACTAAATAGCCACTAATAATCTTTAGGACTCCACCTTCTCCCACAAAATTGTGGCCTTTGAAATCCAGGGTACCAAGAGAAATAAGGTTTTTTCTTTAGCTCGGGAACATGTCTCACATCATTTAGAGTCTTCACAATACCGACATGCATCTTGACCCGTATAGTTCCAATTCTAACCATCTTACATGCATGATCATTACCCATCAAAACGGAACCACCATCAATGCTCTCATAAGAAGTAAACCACTTTCTATTATGGCACATATGGTAGGAACACCCGGAATCAAGAATCCACCTTTCGGCCATATAGTCTTGTGTGGACACACAAAGACTCACATCTTCCCCTTCAGAGCCCGAAGCAAAACTTGCCTCAACTTGAGCCTTACCTTTCTTCTTACCATCTTTCTTGTCACTTTTCTTTGGATAAGGACAATTACTTGCGTAATGTCTATTTTCATTGCAATTGTAGCATTTTACATGTTTCAACAGCTTCTTTGATTTAGACTTAGACCTCTCATTGCTTGTAGAGGCCATTTCATGCGACCTTCCTCTTGCCACTAACCCTTGTGCATTATCAATACTATTCTTTACTCGTGTCTTCTTCATCAACTCATAAGAAAGAAGTGCACTTTGAACTTCGTCAAGATCAACATCTTCTCTGTTCATAAAGGTAGTCATTAAATGCTCATAGCTTCGGGCAAAGAGAATATTAAACATGCCACTTGATCCTCGTGATCCATCTTCATGCCAACATTCAAATAATCTGATAGGCGTCGACCGAACTCACTAACGTGCTCTTGCATCGTTGAACCATCCACCATCATATACCTATAAAGACGTTTCTTAAGGTACATATTATTTGTCATGCTCTTGGCCATATACATTGACTCTAACTTGAGCCAAATACCGACGATGATATTTTCTCCCATCACATTATACATGACCTCATTTGCAAGACACAACCGGATTGATGAGCATGCTTGGAGATCGATCTCTTCCCAATCATCATCGATCATCGTCGCTGCCTTAGCTTTAATCCCTTTCAAAGCCTTATGCAAATCTTGTTGGATAAGGATGTCCTCAACTTGGACTTTCCAAATCCCAAAGTTGTTCTTCCCATTAAATTTGTCTACTTCAAACCTTGCATTTGACATCTTAGGAGCCATTTCCACAAGTTACACAAAGCAACTCATAAGAAAAAATCACTTATAAATTTTATCAAACACCTTACCTTCACAAATTTTGAGCACTATATTTTTTAACCCAAAACTCAAAATCCCTAGGTCTTAAACCTCGCTCTGATACCAATTGTTGTGCATAAACTCGGAAGCTAACAACAACAACTAGATCAATCACCAAAGGAGTGATCTTTCACATAAGACAAAAGTTCTAACAAATACTCAAGCAACAAACTCAATCAACAATATCAACATAAACAAGTATAAACTAGTATAGAGAATATGTAAAGAACACTTACATACAAGACAAGGATATATCGTGGTTCGACAATGTACCTACGTCCACATGGCGAGATCAATGATTTACTAGATGAACAAGATAGAGGATTACAAAGAAGAGCTCTCTCTTCACTCACAAAGAATGAATAAATCACTCAATCACTCACTAACAATACTATCTAAAATCCCTCTCTTTTCTTTTTCATAAGTTTAGGTCAAAACCATAACTTCTCTTTTATAGCTGGTGTAATTTTAACCGGGTGACACACTCGAGAAAGAGTGGGTCACTCCTTGAAAGTTCCTGATGTGGGTGACTCACACTCGAGAAAGATTGGGTCACTCCTTGAAAGTTACTGTTTTTCAACATTATATATATCTAACATGAGGTATGTTACACATCAATATATTATATATATCTAACATGAGGTATGTTACTTGCTAAGGAGTCAGGCAGTCAGCTAGCCTATTTGCTTCCCTAGAAATATGTTTGACACCATTTGGTCTCTCAATGCTTGCCATCAACTGATTTGCTATCCATGGTTGCTTTCCTCCGTCCTTCATGAATGAGAAAACATTTGTAATCTGATGGAGATGTAAGTCTGTAACCCTTTTGATCCCGTCTGCAAGTGTCATTCCCTGTTCCAATCTATGTAATTCCACTGGTACAATTGAGTTGTACTTAAACCTTCCCTTTGTCTCTGCTATTTCAACTAACTCCGTGGTCATTTCTCAACACTACTGCCCACCCTCTAAGTCCTCCTTGAAGCAATACATTTATGTTGTTAAGTGTTGTTGTTCCTCTCTCAGGTTTTTCCATGTGCATTTTGAGGCGAGGCTTGCCTAAAACGCCCTAGAAGCGTTGAGTAATGTGTATAAGCATAGGATAAACACTTTAGTGTGTAAGGCGTTCCCGAGGCTTCCGGCTCAGTTGCAAGGCGTAAGCCTCTATCGCACAGACTTTAGGCCATATATTTCAATACAATTTTTTATTTTCTAAAAAAAAGAAAAATTAAAATGGAATACAAATGTGTTGGAGTTCTAAATTGAGATTAGGAAGTTTACTGCTAGAGTTCAAAATTGAGTCTAGCAAGTTTATTAATTAGAAACCATGTTGGTTTTGGTAATTAAAGTAGGCTTAGCAATAAAAGTGTGTGTGAACGCTATATATATGAGGTACATGACGTAGGAAAAAATAAGAAAGGAAAAGTTGGGTTCTAAGTGTTGATCAGTACATGGAGGTTGAGCAGAAAAGTTGGCTTGGGTTCATAGTTAATTAAATAAAGGATTTGTGTGTTTCATATGTGTTTTCATTAAGTTGATTGTCTATTCATATCTTCTTGCACTTTGTTTGATCTGTTTTGGTTTTGGTAATATGTTGATTTGTATATTTGGGATCTAAGTAAAATTAGATCTCACATCTGGTATCAGAGCGAGTGTTATTTAAAGATTCGGTTTAATCGATGGCAACTAATTATTCTTTTTTGCATCATATGATTCGTAAGTTCGATGGAAAGAATTTCGATGATTGGAGATTTCAGATGGAGATTTTGTTTAAATATCAAGATTTATGAGATGTAGTTGATAAAGGCTTCACTATACCTGTAGATGAATCAAAACTTACCGACGCAGAAAAGAAGGCTCTATTTGAAATTCGAGCAAAAGACTATAAAGCTTTATTGTGCATTCATCGAGCGATTGATTCTGCAGTTTATCAAAAGATTTCTTATGTTCAATCATGAAAGAAGGCTTGGGACACTCTGTTCAATTATTACAAAGGTGTTGACAAAGTTAAAAAGGTGTGTTTGCAGACTTTACGACGACAATACGAGCCTCTTCAAATGGAAAAGTTAGAAATAGTTTCTGACTATTTTTCTAGAACTTTGGCACTTGCAAATCAGATGCGGACTAACAGAGACAAGGTAGAAGATCTCCAAATTGTGGAAAAAAATTTACGTAGTCTTTCCGATCGTTTTGACTATGTAGTAACTGTAATAGAAGAATCGAAAGATGTGTCAACACTGTCTATAAAAGAATTGATGGGTTCTCTGCAAGTACATGAACAAAGAATTAATGAGAATGCTAAAAAACAAGTTGCAGTTGAAGAAGCATTACAGAGTCAGATAAACTTAAAGAAATGTGATTCACAGTCTATGATCGTCAACAAGGCAGAAATTCAAGCAACAAAGGCATGTGGCAACCCAATGGTGTACGTACTCAACAAAGGGGTGAAAACCAAAATTTTGATAAATCTCAAATTCAATGCTACAATTGCAATGGATTTGGTCATTATCAGTCTGAGTGTTGGCTTAAGGATAATAATACTGGAGGAAACAAAGCTCATATTCAGTGTTATAATTGTAAAATGTTTGGTCATTATCAATCTGAATGTGGGGTTTAAGATGACAAAAAGGGAGGAAGGGCTAATATTACCACTGAAAATAATACAATAGAAGAATCTTAAACTTTGTTGTTAGCTTGCAATGCTGCGGAAGTTTATCAAAACAAGTGGTTTTTAGATAATGGTGTAGTAATCACATGTGTGGGACTAAAGAGTTGTTTTCTGATTTGGACGAAACAATTTGATCAGAGGTGAAGTTTGGAAATAATACATCAGTTCCAATTATGGGAAAAGGAAGAATTGGCATTGCACTAAAAGATGGTTTTCAAAATCATATTTCGGATGTGTATTATGTCCCTGGTTTGCATCAAAATTTGTTGAGTATGGGTGAGTTATCTGAAAAGGGGTATGATATGCGGATTTCTAATGGAGTTTGCACTATAATTGATAGCATGAAAGGATTATTGACTAAGGTACATATGACTAAAAATCGTTTATTTTTGTTAAATATCCAGTATGGAAAAGTATCTTGCTTTAATTCTATCGTGAATAGTGTATCATGGTTGTGGCATATGTGGTTGGGGAATATAAACTTTTGAAGTTTGGAATTGCTTGCAAAGAAAGAGATGGTTTCAGGGTTGCCGGGTATTGATGTTCCTGATAATAGATGTGAAAGTTGTATCTTTGGGAAGCAACATCAAGATCCTTTTCCAGTTGGAAAATCTTGGAGAGCTAGACAACCACTGGAGTTGGTTCATTCGGATTTGTGTGGGCCTCTTGAAGTTCTTTCACATGGAGGTAATCGATATTTTATTACTTTCATTGATGACTATAGTAGAAAGGCATGGGTTTATTTGTTGAAACAAAAATCAGAAGCTTTTGTTACCTTTAATAAATTAAAAGCTTATGTTGAGAATCAGATTGGTTATCAGCTTAAAGTGTTGCGAATAGACAGGGATATAGAATTAACAATTGCTTCTAAGTATTTTGCAGAGTGTGGTATTCAGCATCAGATGACCGCTAGATACACTCCTTAACAAAACGGGGTTGCTGAGACGAAGAACATAACTGTTATGGATATGGTTCGTGCTATGCGTAAAGATAAGTCTTTGCCTAAAGTATTTTGGGGAGAGACAGTTACTTGTGCTATATATTTGTTGAATAGGTGTCCTACAAGGAGTGTTTGCAATATAACTCCAGAATAAGCATGGAGTGGTAGAAGACCAAGTGTTTGTCATCTTAGGGTGTTTGGGTGCATTGCATTGCACATATTCCTAACGAGCTTCGTAAAAAGCTTGATGATAAAGGTAAGAAATGCATTTTTATTGGCTATAGTGATGTTACAAAAGACTACAAATTATATAATCCATATACAGGGAAGTTGATTATAAGTCGTGATGTTATATTTGATGAGCATGGTGTGGGGGATTGGAGTCCAAGAAAAGAAGTATCTGCGGTAATACCGATTGTTGCTCCAAATTCATCTGTTGAGACATCTCTTCAGCCTTTTGTACAACCTGTTAGCACTTCCACGTCTAGTGATCCATCTCCACAAGATATAGCACCATCACAAGGGGAATTGGCATCTTCACGACCTCAACGTCAGATTGTTTTGCCTGCATGTCTACAAGATTGTATTTTGTCTAAAGATACATATGTGTCCGATGAAGAAATTGTAAATTTTGCACTCTTTGCAGATTGTGATCCAGTCCTTTTTGAATAAGCAGCTCAGGATGATAGATGGGTACAAGCTATGGATGAGGAAATTAATTCTATTGAAAAGAACAACACGTGGGAGTTCACAACTCTTCCACATGGCAAGAAAGCAATTAGTGTCAAGTGGGTGTTCAAGACAAAGTACAAGCCCAATGGGGAGGTAGATCGTTATAAAGTCAGGCTAGTAGCAAAAGGTTACAAGCAAAAGCCAGGTATTGATTATTTTGAAATCTTTGCTCTTGTTGCTAGACTTGACACTATTCGTATGATACTCGCTTTGGCTACAAAATTTAGTTGGAAAATTTATCAAATGGATGTCAAATCTGCTTTCTTAAATGGTGTTCTATAAAAAGAGGTATATGTTGAACAACCTGCAGGGTATTTACATAAAGGGAAGGAAACACAAGTTTACAAATTGAATAAGGCCTTGTATGGCCTAAAGCAAACTCCAAGGGCATGGTACACGAGGATTGATTCGTATTTTTGTGGTAATGGGTTTCAAAAGTGTCCATATGAACACACTTTATATGTCAAAGCTAACTCGAATGGCGGTTTCCTTATTGTGTGTTTATATGTGGATGATTTGATTTTTACTAGCAGTGATGTGAAGATGACTGAAGAGTTTAGAGAGGCTATGATTAAGTAGTTTGAGATAACTGATATGGGGTTAATGTCCTACTTTTTGGGACTTGAAGTGATCCAAGGAGATGATGGAATATTTGTTTCACAAAGGAAATATGCACAAGATGATGTTTTAGAACGTTTTCGGATGGAATCGTGCAAGTCTATCATGACATCAGTTGAGGATAGGTTAAAACTAGTCAAAGATGGTACTGGAGAATTTGTTAACCCCACTTATTTTAAAAGGTTAGGAAGTCTTCATTACTTGACTTCTACTAGACCAGATATTGTGTATGGAGTTAGGATAATTAGCAGATTCATGGAGTCTCCACACCAGTCTCATTTGCAAGCAGCAAAGCGCATATTACGCTACATTCAAGGTACGCATGACTATGGTATTTTTTATTCAGCATCTCACAGTTGTGAACTTGTTGGTTATACAGACAGTGATTGGGCTGGCGATATAGAGAAAAGGAAGAGCACTTCAGGTTATGTCTTCCATCTGGGATCTGGAGTTTTTTCATGGTCTTCTAAAAAACAACAGGTAGTTGCTTTGTCTATAGCAGAAGCAGAATATATTGCAACAACTTATTATGCTACTCAAGCAGTGTGGGTAAGAAGGATGTTGGAATAATTGAATCAAAAGCAGAAGATTCCTACAAAGATAGTGTGTGACAACAAGTTTGCTATTGCGCTCACAAAGAATCCAATTTTTCATGGAAGGAGTAAACGCATTGATATCAAGTATCACTACATTCGTGAACTTGTGCAGGAGAATGAAATTGTCTTGGAGTTTTCCCAATCAAGTGATCAAGTAGCTGACATTTTTACAAAGCCATTGAAGACCAATTCATTTATCAAGTTACGGAAGAGGTTAGGAATGGTCTCACTGGGAGATCTCAATTTAAAGGAGGCTGCTGGAATTATAAATTGAGATCTTGTTGTGAAATCTCAATTTAAGAGAGGTTGTTGGAGTTCTAAATTGAGATTATGAAGTTTACTACTAGAGTTCTAAATTGAGTCTATTAAGTTTATTAATTAGAAACCATGTTGGTTTTGGTAATTAGAGTAGGCTTAGTAATAGAAGTGTGTGTGAATTGAATTAGTAAGGTGTGAAGGCTATATATATGAGGTACAGGACGTAGGAAAAAATAAGAGAGGAAAAGTTGGGTTCTAAGAGTTGATCAATACATGGAGATTGAGCAAAAAAGTTGGCTTGGGTTCATAGTTAATTAAATAAAGGACTTGTGTGTTTCATATGTGTTTTCATTAAGTTGATTGTCTATTCATATCTTCTTGCACTTTGTTTGATCTGTTTTGGTTTCGGTAATCTATTGATTTGTATATTTGGGATCTACGTAAAACTAGATCTCACAAAATACAAACAACAATAACAATAATGCACCAAGAAATTCCGGCCGTATTATTATGTGCAACAGAAATCCATTCCTCTGTCCAGGACTCCAAGTAGTATCACTCAGTAGTACTTTCAATGCATGTTTAACCAGAAGGTTTGTGGTTTTGGACTACGTACTCTGTTCTTGGTTTGCCAAATGGACTGCATACGGGAAAAGGCTAAATTTGGAGGGTGACCCCAAAAGAAGAAGAAAAACAATACTAAACTACCAATTTTAGCAGGACCAATTCTGTTCTACAATCACTTCTCGTTGGTAAGTAATTCTGTTGGAAAAGTTTGTTTACTTGCTTTATCTTTTCAACATGATAAAATCAAAAAGCGTACAGATAAAATCAAACTAATTTTAACCATTTGTTACCAACCAAATTGTGCTTCCATAGAAGAGACAGTTGAACAAAGAACATATAAATACGTCTTGTTGGAAATAGGACTTCATTAGAACATTAATTGAATCATTTGCTCTCAATCTCTCTTCCATTTTAACATGGCAAATATTAGAGCTAGTGTTGTGTTTGTTCTAGGCATTGTTCTCTTTTCTACTATAATTCAACCAAATGAAGCTACTCTCCCTAGATGCGAGAAACAATGTCTCGCACAGTGTACGAATGCGTCAAAATGGTTGGACAGAGCTTTGTGCCCGTTTAAGTGCCAACTTTATACTTGTTTTGTAAGTAATCTTCCAACTCGAGTAGATTCGACAATTAATTCATACCCCCCGTAGGGCATGAAACGAAAATGAAATTTTCTTGTGTGCAGGGTCCCATGCCGCTTGCTGCTACTGCTGCACCCAAGAAGGCTAAATCTGGAAGAAAGGCTCATGCACGAAAGCTTGCACCATCTGGACTCCCATCCATACCTTTACCCAGAAAAATTAATCCTTCCAACTTTTACGAAAACTAAGACAGATGCGATGCATCATCAACAAAATGTTACTCTTAGAAATGTCTCCAAGATTATAAAGTTTGCGCGTCTGTGTGATCTGTAATATGTAGCAAATGGAAAGTGCAAAATGAAATTTGCTCTCAATTAGATAATAAAATCACTGAATTTTACAGTGAATATATGCTATATAAGAAAGTGTAGATTATAGCAGCAAATTTAATTAGCTCCATGTGGATTGGACAAAATCATATCTGATTTTCTATCCTGAGCCTTTCTTGATCTTATGTGAATTATGAACATCATTTCTTTGTTAATAGGGTTCTATTTTAACCATTCAATCGTACTATAGTTTCATGTTTAATTATTTGTCCATCCAATATGAATACGCACAACCCGAAACCACACTCTAGTCTTTACTATCATCAAATCAAAATAATATTAGTGCTGAGTTGAGAACTACAGGCAAGTTTGGGCAATGAAACAGCTGCTGTGTTTCACCTCCCAAATATGAATAAATTTAGTCTCACCTGTTAGATTTTCTTTCAAGAATTCTAAAAGACCATGGCATGGATGTATCTCGAGTATAACCAATTAAATGTAATTTTTACTAATAACCAATAGATGACCCTTGGCTGAGCTTTCAAACCCTCTAGCTGCCTAGTAGGAATGTACTTAAGTCACAACATTAGTGGATTCAGGAGAATCTCCATTTTGAATTTTATGATGACATTGTTCATATTCGATCGTAAACAAAACAAAGTTAAAACCTGCCTCACCTCAACCAGTTGAACACATTCTGTGCCATTACTGTTAGAGATCTCTAAGCAAAAGTATCCTTGAAAACAAATTGTAGGTGTTAATACGCCAGGGAACTGTTTTAGGCTCTATAGTTTGGAACAGAAGCTGCAGTTAAAATCAGTAGCAATCACACAAATTTTGTGGTTTATATTTTGTCCAACATCACATACCCTAACCCCTAGTCGTTTCAGTGTGTTCATGGATTTATGCCCAATACTCTCTGGAACACGAATCATGCAAATGATGCAATCGTATGCACTTGACTGCTGAAACATACAGTGCCCCAATTGCCTAAAAAATTTCATATTTTGAAAACTCGATCACATTGGACTTGATTAATTATTCATTGTCGGGAATATATCAAAGTTCATTCAAATATTCAAGTACCAAAAGCCGTTTTCTTGCAACACTTGGGGATATGTTTCATTTTTTTGGCTGAAGGGTAACGTCAATTACAAAGGGGAAGACTTACACGGAAGTAAAGGGGAAAAGCTAGAGAAGGGGTTAAAAAAAATAATAATAATGAAATTACGTAAGGCGCAGGTCATTGGAGTGTAACCCCTAGAGTTCATTAAGAAAAGAATCTATACTGTGTGGCTGCAAGGTCTTCAAGCTTTGTTAGAAATCCTGGCTGCAACTCCACCATTGCTTTGTTCCAATGCACATTCTTGTCGGCACATGTGTTTGCAGAAAAGTTTCTCTCTCCACGATGAGGTGATGTTAAGCTATGCCACTTTACTCTTCAGCTGTTCGGCATGTTCCAGTTGCTTATAATCCTCCAATGCACATTGCCTTATTTAAAGGCACGGAGAGGCCTCAGAGTCAGACTCCACCCAGATATTACTCCAACCCAATAGAACTCCTTTCGAAATCCCTTCTAAAATGGCCTGAGATTCAAATTATGCAACAAAACTCCAACTTGATGAAATATCAGCATGGTCAAAACTCTAATATGATGAAACAAACGATGCAAATGATACAATCTTTGTGCCAAAAGGTTATTGACATGTCTCCTAACCAAAATAATAACCAAACAGGCGTGTTTCCAGGTCAAGCAGTGCCTAATCCTAAGTCAACAAACAACGCCTTCGAAATAACCAGTATTCACTGTAATGGTGATATAAACTAAGGGGACCTACAGGCAGTCACTACCCTTCGTTAAGGGAGAGTAGTTGATAACAAAGTGACTATGTGTGTGGACCCTCATAAATGGTCCACATGGCATTACCTGATCCTCTTCTTTTGTGGCCTCGTTGGATCGACTTGTGCAGTGAGACATTCAACTCGACGGAATGCTCAGCAGCACAATGTCGCTATGGACCAGTTGGGCATGATCTCTGGACATGACACCCAGACTGGACCCTACATATCTGCAGGCTTAGCCCTGGTTCGTAGCCAGGGCCCAACATGGCATGTGGGCCAAGCCTCACTACAAGCCTGTAATCAAATGAAAACAAGGCCCAGCCAAACCTGGCAGAATCTAGAGATTGGACTCTATCCAATGTAACTTAAAATTAAGGATAAGGATCTATATCCAGAGATTCTCTAAGCTATCCAATGTAACTGAAAACTAGGATAAGGATCCATATCTAGGGATTCTCTAGTTTTCCAGACTGTTACATAATGAGGAGTTTTCACCAACAAAACTACATTGAAAAACTCTAGAGATTTTTAAGAGACTTGATCCCTCTAGGGTATGTAGGCAGCCACTGAACTAAAAAGTGGTTCAGTCTCAACAACTAAAACATTTTTTCTTATGCAACAAGTTCAACAAGGTGCGCGAGTTCTGAAATTGTTTTGCAGAAGGTGGTGATATTCAGAAGGTTAGTTTTTATTTTAAGAGTGTCTGGGTAGATCAGTTTTTGCCCCGACATCTTTTGGCGCCGTCTGTGGGGAATCAACCCACGACTACGTTCTTCTTTTTTATTATATTGAATATCACGATCAATGGCTGCTGGTAGACCCAAAAGAAATCAAAAGGTGGCTAACACTAGTCAAGCTCCAGAAATTGCACAAAATCTGCCTCCTAATGCTCACCCATCTGAATATCTGATGAAGAAACTCTAATATCTATGTTGCTTAAGCTGACCAGAGAAAACAATCAGCTTAGGAGAAATGACGACAAAAGGCCTAGGGAAGAAAACTCTCAACAGGAATCTTCCGTACCAAGGGAGAGCAGGTCTCAAAAGAGGAGGCATCATCCAAGGAGCCACGCCTCCAGCAGCACCTAAAACCACAGAACTCCAATTATGGAGCGTTTAGGTGGTGCTGACGTTGTACTAGGACGGGTTCGTAGTCCACAGTGTCACTGAAGCAGATCAGTGTCAAGACGTTCCCAGTACCCCAAGGAACAATCACTGTCAGTTCCCGGATATTCCTCTGTGGGCTCAAATCAATCTGGAGCATGACATGCAACGCTCTCGCAGTCCGGTACTACAAAGAGGACAATACATACCAACTCGAGGTAATAGAAGATTTGATCGTAGTCCTGGAGGTTCAGATTCCTCAGAATCCGAATACAATGGTTCGAGGAACACTCGCCGGAGGACTAATGGAGGTTATTAGATGGTTGGAGATAGAAGCGGTAGCCAACAGTGGGCCAGAAACCACAGAACCGGAGCCCTCCAAAATTTTGTGGGTGGTTACGCTCGAACTAGAGAGCTAAACCCACGTAAGGCTGAAGCAAATTTCAGGCAACATAGGAAACCGTACCCACAGAGTCGGCACGAACAATGTCGCTCTGTAGGAAAATAATGACAACTTGAATGAGCAGCGAGTCCAAGAACTCATTAGAACTACCATGGATTCCAAAGCTACTCGGGAAGATAAACGACATAAACTGGCAATCAAAGGACCTGAAGAATCTCCTTTTATAGATGAAATCAGTGATTACATTTCCCCTGGTTCTTTCAAACAACCTTCAATCCCAACCTACGATGATGTAGATGGTTGTCCAGATGAGCACTTGATGAACACTAGGTGAAAACATGATTTTTTTGACTCCTGGTCCTGATAGGAATTGACTGGTACTAATAGTCAACAATATATTTGACGGGCTTTTTATTAAATTGATGGTCCATAACCGTCAAACAAAAAATTGATGGTTCACGCCAGAAAAAAAAATTCCCGAAATCCCCCGAGCGAATACCTTCCCCAAAATTTTCGCGACTTTTCCAATTTTATTTCTCTTTCGGTTTCTATTTGTTAAAACTCAAAACCAAAAACTCTTTCGATACCTCACAAGTCGCAGCTACTTCCGACTCTATTTGCAACCCGCTTTTCCAATTTTATTTTCTCTTTCGGTTTCGTTTGTTAAAACTCAAAACCAAAAACTCTCCTTCGATACCTCACAAACCGCAGCCTACTTACTTCACGACTCTATTTGCAAGCCGCTACCGGTAATTTCATTACCTTGTTCATCTCTACAGCAACTTCAAACAACTTCCGCCAAAGGTAACAAATTCAGCAAGCTTCAATTTCGCCAGTTTGTTTCTTTTATTTAGAAAAGATGTTACTTTTTTTTAATTAGTATATTGGAATGATGTATCTTTCTCATGAAGTCAGTTTTCAAGTTTGTGTTCTACTCTTTGAAAGTCATAATCCGCCCATTCTCTAAAACTCACAGGACTCTTCTAATTTACATCTAACAATGGTAAAATATATAATTATAATATGAAATTCATATTCTGAAATGTTAGGTGTGACATAGTAAAATTTTATTTTTGGATTCAAAGAATAGAAAACCATATATTTTTCCATGTACTGTAACACCAACGATATAATTGTGAAATAACAGTGTTAGTATAGTACGAAATTGATGAACTTATTATGTGACACAATGCACGACCGTACGACATGTTTGTGGCTTGTTAATTCAATAAGGGAGAGATTGATGGAGAAGATACGTTCTACTACTCTAGTTATCTAGTTATCTAGGTATCATAACCCTTGTTTTTTTCCCCATTCTTGTAATGGGTTGCGTCAAAACTCTAACTTTTTAAATTGGTCGTTTTGCATACACTACTACAGCTAGTTTTGATCGAATTTTAGTTAGTTTGCATCTCCTAAAGGTTTGTGTTTTTTTTTTCTTTGTTTAAAAAGACTTATTTGTTTTAAGAAATGAAACACATATCATTATCGTTGTTATTGATATGCTATTGTTACTGCGAATTAATATTGTATAACGTTGTGACTTTTTATTGCTTTATCAAAAAATTTGAGTAAATTATTGTTGTTAAAATTGTGTGTTTTCACCAGTTTTCATCCTTTAATTGGATGCACTTCTTGGTGAAGATGTTGGTTTGTCGTGTCGAGGGTGTTGTCTATCAATTCTAACAATTTTTTTTTATAAATTATGTTTTGTTCAACATGGTGAGGGTGTTAGTTTGTCGAAAATGTTATTCGTGTGGTGATTGTCTAATGTAGGGGCAGAACTACGAATTTAGAGAGTGGGTGGGGGGGGGGGGAGTGGTGTGGGGGGTGCCATAAACATAGTTAAAAAACTTAGTTGCATATCGACTCATGAATTTTTTGATTATATGCCTTTCACTACCACAAGTTTAATTTAATTAGTATGTTCTTGGTGATGTAATATTACTCGTTTGTGCGTGTGTGCTGCAAGTTGTATTAGTTAGTTAGTATGACACTTTATTTGATATGCAAGTGGTATTTGTATTGATTTTTTTTTGTTATAAAAGATGTCTACAAAAGTGCCAAGTAAGGCATGGATGAAGGCACCGACGTTATCTACGGAATACATTGAAGGTGCTCGTTCATTCATTAAATTTACCCAAAATAGTTTGGGGAAAAAAATTGATTGGTACTGCTGTCCTTGTATTGACTGCGGTAACCAAGAGAAGAGATCAGCTGAAGATATTTTTTACCATTTGATTCGTAAGGGTATAACAAGCTCTTACACATCATGGGTTCAACATGGAGAGCGTTCTTCCAGAAAAAATGTCAATGCTAGTGTTAGTAGTACCTCAACTTGTGTCGGTAATTAATGAAGAGATGCTTCCAAGAATGGTGGAGATGGTGAACGATACATTTGGGCATAGTCAACCTAATGACTTGGATGCATGTCTGGATGAGGTGGATGAGAATCAAGATGAAGATGATGCTCCTGATGGTGATATTTCGCTAGATGATATTCAAATCAATATACATGAGGATGTTCGGTACAAGAAATTGATGGAAGATGCATTACAACCTTTGTATCCTTCATGTGAAGGTGAACATTCAAAGTTGTCAGCGACAATTGAGCTATTGGGGATGAAGTCTAGACATCGGTGGTCCAATAATAGTTTCACACAGTTACTGGGATTCTTAAAGAGGATTCTGCCGGATAAGAGTACATTGGCTGTTAAAACGGATAGTGCTAAAAGTATGATAAAGGCATTGCGTATGAAGTGTGAGGTTATCCATGCATGTCCAAATGATTGTATTTTATACTGGGGGAAGGAAAATGAAAATAGAGTTAGTTGTCCCACATGTGGTGCGAGCAGATGGAAGCCAGCTGATGAATCCAAGCCAAGGGCTAAACCTTTGCCAATGAAGAAGCTAAGATATTTTCCTTTAACAGAAAGGTTGCAGAAGATGTATAGTGTGCGCGTGGCTTGCCGAGAATATGACATGGCATGCAAAATCAGTTCCAAACCAAAGTCATATCACGGCACCCAAGAGATTCTTCTTGTTGGAAGTCCGTTAATTATCGGTGGAGCCGATTTTGCTGGCCGAGCCACGTAATGTTCGATTAGGGCTTGCTTGCGGATGGATTTAATCCATTTGGTAACAACAATAGCATTCATAGTTGTTGGCCTCAGAATGATCGTCCCGCATAATCTTCCTCCATCCTTGTGCATGCGAAAGAGTTTGTAATGTTAACACTATTGATTCCAAGTAATCCGTGAGATGAAATTGATGTTTATTTGCACCGCTTATTGAAGAACTCAAAAACTTGTGGTCTAAGGGGCTGAAACTTATGATTCTTGCAAGAAGAAGACTTTCAACATGAGAGCAATTTTATTGTGGACTATTCACGATCTTCCAAAGATATGGTCATGTTTCGGGATCGAGAACGCCAGGAAGGTACGCTTTTGCCCGGCTTTGTAGTGAAGGGATAGAGTCGAAATGGTTAACAAATGGGAAGAAATTTTCTTACATGGGGTGTAGGAAATTTCTGAAAAACAAAAACCATCCTTTCAGAACACAGAAATCCCAATTTAATAGGAAGGAAGAACATGGAGAGCATCCTCGCCGTTTGGTTGGTTCAGTAGTGAAGCAGAAAATGAGCAAAATTCCTTATGTATACGGTAAGGTGAATGGTAAAAAGAGGAAGAGGGGTTCAAACGAGGTTAAGTTGACTGGTTGGTTGAAGGATTCCATCTTCTTTAAACTGGATTACTGGGAGGTATTTATTACCCTTTCTTTTCAATGTTCTATGTAATAGCACTGTAATTTATTGTTGACCACATCCATGAACTTCTTGCTGCCACCATATCCTTGAAATTTTTCCTGTTTTTAGGCTTTTTCTTGTTGCCGGTACCATCCTTAGACTTCTTGCTGCCACTAAAAAAAGAAAATATCACCTTCCCTTTGGATTTTTTGGTAGTACCTCCATACCCATTTCCTTATTGTTGGCCTCACCTATTGGTAGTTGATCAGACTTGTAGGTCTTTAGGGTGGCGATGCCAAGTCTCTGTCTTTAGGCCTCACCCTTGTTTCTGTATTATGCTCTTTTGATATTAAATTAAATGGTTGCAGCAAGACTAGTTGACCAGTCTTTTATCTCAAGCATGTCCTGCTACTAGTTACTAGTATTGCAATTATATTTTGCATATACTAATACTCTTCTCACATTTACTACAGTATCTTCCTATTCCACATAATGTAGACGTGATGCACGTTGAAAAAAATGTTGCAGATAATCTCTTCTCTTTAATCATGATGCAAGTAAAGAATCCTGTCCAACTCAGACTGGAGAGAGGACATGTCCTGCTAAAGTTGCATTGTTGAATCAAGTACTGAAAAAATAACAAAACAACACAGAAAAGCATTAGCATGTCGAAGAACAGGCAGATGAAGTAGTACTAGAGGTGCTACTCGACTGCCTGGAGGTGCTTTTGAGAGAATCTAGCGGAGACTTTTGGAGGGAAGGGTCTGTGCTTAATGGCTGGCTCTCCTCAGTACCAAATGCTGAAGGTGGATAGTCTTTGCGAGCAAGGTCTGAGGTAGTCAGTGGCCTTATCTTTCCTTCCAAGAGTCATCGTCTTTTGCCATAACATCCCAAAATAAGGAAATGTCGTCGGTGGGCCAAAACTTAGAAGTGTTGCACCCCCCTGAAATGGGCGTTACGCTTCAATAGAATGAATTCGGTAAGGGTAGAATACGCCCCATGGTCGATCGAAGGTCCTGCGCCACTTGAACTCAAATCTTACCCATTCAGCTAGCTCATAACAAAATGTTAGACCAAGTAAGGCTGACAGTTACGAATTGGTTGAGGAAAAGGAAACCCCCCAGCAGCTTTGCCCAGCATCTTCTGCCGATTGTCAGCCTGTTCAGCTGACCTCAGAGGATTCCAGTCACCCGGCACAGCATGTTTATTCTCGGCGGCGATTACATTATGTTTCCCAGACTAAGACTACTCCAGAAGATCAGCAGTCTAGCCTCAGTAGATTCGTCTACATTCGAAGGGCTGCTTCTTGTTTGATTTCTTTCTTCTGAGTGTCATGGATATCCCGATACTGTTAGTTATTGTTCTTTCTCCTTATTATTGTTTTTCTTGTTTGCTTCTTAGTACTTTTGTTGAGAACAAGAGATTTATTGAGGCGTTATCGATTTTCACTGAAATGAAAGAAGTTCAGTGTCCCATTTTACTGAAAAGAAGTTCTTAGGAAGTGCAGGATTAGATGCTTGGACTGTGTCCTCTGCCATGCTATCCTCCATATTCATCTGATTAGTACTTTGAAGGTTTGAACCAAACGGGACAGCTGGGTTTGGGGTACCAAACACTGGCTGAGACGGAAGAGACGCAGACGAAGTAGTACTGCCAGCTTGGGAGAATGAAAACACTGGCACTGATGAACCCTTAGATGACAGACCTGCTCTGTGTGTCCAGCAGCTTCTACTTCAGCACTGCCTTTATCTTCCTTGAGTACCTGTGGTGTCGCCACTTGAGTTTGCTCCCTGGTTAGTCAGGTTCGAAACCTTATTGAGTTCTTGCGTTACTCCTGGAAGGTTCACCTCATTCCCGATAGTTATCGGAATCATTCCCTTGGCGGCAGCAGCGCAACCTTGCTTGACCGCTATAACTTCCTTTGACTTTTGATGAACCTGATGCTTTCTTCTCACCCGATGAACCTGATGTTGCTAGTTTCAGGTTCTGCTCGTCCCCGAAATAAAATTAAAAGGGAACATATGCTAGACAACAGTTAGGCACGCTAAGATTTATGAGCAGAGTGTTGGAAAACCAAGAAAGGTATATCGTATGTTTGGAGTAGCTATGACGCTGATCTTAAAATGGATCAGAAGTAGGTATATCATATGTTTGGAGCAGCTATGACGCTGATCTTAAAATGGATTAGCAGTACCCTAGGATTAGGAAGGATAGGAGTTGCTCAGATAAGTTATAAATTAAGTGTAGCAAATTGAGATCATCTGCCAATAGAAAAAAACAGATAGAGATGCCCATACTTACAAATATATTATGATGTTTTTACTTCGTTTGGTGGAATGTTGACTTCGGTGTCTTTTACAGATCATTGACATTCGTCAGCATTGTCTTTACAAAGCATTAAGATCAGGACACACAAGTGTATCCTTTCTGACAAGTAAAGGTTGATATATTTATAGAGAGTGTAACCCTCAGTCTGACCTACTCTATTAAACCCATTACTTCTACTAAACAGATTAAATCGAAATCCCTCCCTTAATAAGAACACTATGCGATTTGAAGTTAAATTCTTTTACAACAAGAGTCCCCTAGATTAATATTTATGTTTATCTGAATTCACATAGATTAATAAGGTTCACTGTTTATTTCTTGGTAAATTGATAGATCATAATGTCAGCCCATATCAAGCATTGAGATTGTCTGCAGCAGTGTAGGGACAGGTAGTTTCTGAGGCAATGCCTTTGTTGAGTTAGACAAATAGAAATGCATCATCCATTTTTCACCGCCCTCACACCTTGGTCCACGCCTTTAGTGTCGCAATCCACCAATTCCTGTTTGGATAAGGAGATCAACTTCCCTGTTTTTAGCTGAGTAGCTCCTTCCATAGGCGCCACTGCTGAGAATGCCCAGCGGGATCCTGAAATTTCACAAGTTAGTAATGTATAGTGTACTTAATTTTTCCTGAGCAAGGGGCAACTAGAACATGTTTAGTAGAAAAACTTGGGTTTATCAGTAGGATAAAAGTCGGAGAACTAAAGACATGTATGGTTAGCAGTGACAGGATAAAGCTAGCTAGTTATGTTTTCTACATTATGAAAGTTAGTCAAGATCTCCAAGTAAATAAGATTACCACATTGGCCTTGATCCTTGACAGGGGTTACTACGCCTTTCTTCCTCCAAATCCATACTTAAGGAACTGATTCTAAGCATCCGCTCGGGTAGAGAGAGAATGGATGTTGCTCTAACCAACCGAGCTAATAGGCCAATTTAAATTGAGTATTTAAATTTAAATATTGTTGTGCTTTCATTGAGAGTTGAGCTTGTATATTTGTATTCATTTTACCCGTGATGTTGTAATCAGTAGGTAAGAAGACAATCACGTTGTTCTTGATGAAGTGTCACATGTTCCACCATCCACACGATGCCTTTTAAAGAACTTCAGAAAAGAACCGTTGCACTTGGAAGCGTGTCTAATGGCGTACCATCTGCCGACTCGTATAACATAACAATTGATGATATCTTTGATTACACAACTGAGTTATATGTTGGTGAAGGAACATTTGGCGACATTTCAATTGGAGATACAATCACATGGCCCATGCCTTTTGTGGAGCCAATTTGATGTGAGTTGGTGAACTTTTTTGTGTGCATTTTAGTAGTTTCGTCTTTTTTGTGCAACCTAGTTGGCTTTGCATACACATGAAGATGTATGGGGCATATGGAGTATACTAAAACTCATGTAATGTATTTTGCTACAATATTTTGGTGTTTTGATGAAAGAATCTATTGTATTTTGGTAGAATATTGATTTGAGTTGGATAGTTTAATTTTTGTAGGAAAAATGGATATGAAATTTAGATTATAAGAATTTCTTTTTAAAAACATTAATGCTCAAAAACGCACGGATATAGACCGCCAAGAAAATTTATGTATACAGAAAATTGACGTAGCAAACCGTCAATAATTTTCAAATTTGCATCCCAAATTCTATTAAAATCGGAAAAATTTGACTAGTGAAATAGCAAACTTTGACAGTTATAAACCGTCAACAATTCTATTTATTATTGACGTTGACCACCCGTCAAATAAATTTAAAATTATTGACGGTAACTAACCGTCAAGAAAAAAAACGACTACGGATTTTTTGACGGGCCTTGAGACAGGCGATGTCAGTCAAAAACAGTGTTTTTTGACAGGGTCTACCTGTCAAAAAAGTCTTATTTTCACCTAGTGGAAGTACAGATTGTATATGGCTCTTTTTAATAACAATGATGTGTTGATGTGCATAATGTTCCAAGCTACCCTTAGCGGAGAAGCTTTGACATGGTTTAACAAGCTCCATCCTCATTCAATCCATACATTTCCACAGCTCGCCGACAAGTTCTCAAAACATTATCGCTACAACAGGAAGACCATAAAAGGTTCTAGAACTCTTTTCAACCTCCACATGGAGAAAGGAGAAAGCATTCGAGACCTTGTCAGAAAACTCAGGGTGTTGCTCAAGGAGGTCAGCAATGTCCCAGATGACGTTGTTGCGCAAGCTTTCAAAAATGTTCTTCCTTTTGATAAGTCTGGTCTATACAACTCACTAACTCTGAAGCCTCCAGAAACAATGCAAGATTTGCTGGTGCGAGCAGAAAGGTATGCTACTATTCAGGAAGATTCAAAGTACAAGCAGCAAGGGGATTTTTCAAGTGATAGAGGAAAGCAGGAACAACAACAGCGTGACAAAGACAGAAAGAAACATAACAAAGATGCCAAAACTGGCGTCTCACAAAGTCAAAAGCAAGATGGCCGCCCGAGCAAAGATCTCACTCTTCCAGAGCTCAGCGTCAGTCTCTCAGAATTGTATGACAAGCTCAAAGGAAAAATCTCCAAGTCGTTCCCTATGAAACCTGATACTAAGGGAAGGAGAGATAAGTCAAAGAAATGCAAGTATCACAATGATTTCGACCATACTTTGAATGACTGTTATGCATCCAAAAAGGAGATCTCCAGAATGGCAGATGGGGGATAGCTGAAGGAGTATCTAAAGGGTAGTCAAAAGCTGGCGCATGTGAATCTGATCGAGCACGATGTGATAGTTGTATGTCATGCTCAGGCGGTTGTGTGCTCATCCAACCGTGAAAAAAAATGGAGCATGAAGTGCAAGATTCAAAAAATTGGTAGTTGGAATCATGTAAACAGTATCAACTTTAGATCTGGGTTCTATGCTGAGACTATTGTAGAAGGAGGACTAACTTTTATTAAAGAAGATGAGCGAGGAGTCTACTATCCTCACAATGATGCTGTGGTGATTACAGCATGGGTTGGCATCCGCAGAGTCCAAAGAATTCTAATAGACACTGGCAGCTCTGCCTGTATCCTATTCTCTGGATGCTATTCTGTCATGAATCTCGACGATGATCTTATTCAGGAAGATGATACTCCAATTATCGGCTTTAATGGTGCTCCAGCTAAAAAGGTTAGTAAAATTAATTTGCCAGTCACAGTAGGTCCTAAGGTTGTAGGAGTTGACTTTGTTCTGGTAGACTCCCCATCCACATATAATGTCATTCTAGGCAGAGATTGGCTTCATGCAATGCATGCAGTGGTGTCCACTTATCACCAAGCTGTTAAGTTTCCAACAGCAGAGGGAACTTGTAAGATCCGAAGTGACCAGATTGCATCCCTGAAATGCCATGAGCATGCGATGGATAATTATAAAAAGTCTGAGGTCAGAGGACACACCATTCTCAACACTGAGCAGAAATAACAATTACAGCAGGGCTGGACCAGAGCACCAAGGAGGGCAATCAAAGCACCTTGGGAGGTACCAACCAAGGGACCTCCAATAGTTGATAAACTGAAAGAAGTGCAGATAGGAGAAGAAGAAAGTCAGACCACCTTCATCTCTAAAGAACTTTCTGAAACAGAGAAAGAAGCTTTGGTGGCCTTATTGAAAAGTAACAAAGTTATCGTTGCTTGGAATCCGACAGATATGCCCAGAATTGACCCCAGCGTCGCTTGTCATAGATTAGACATCGACCCAAAAGTCAAACCAGTAAGGCAGAAACCACAGAGAATGGCCCCAGACAGGAAACTCTTAGTGAACAAGGAGATTGACAAGTTATTTGAGGCTGGATTTATTCGACCAATTGAATACCCAACTTGGGTTTCCAACATTGTAACAGTACCAAAGAAGAATGGGAAGCTCAGAATTTGTGTCGACTTCACAAACATGAATGAAGCTTGCCCACTGCATCCTTATCCTATACCCAGAATTTCAGATATGGTGGATGCGACATATGGCTTCAATAAACTGTCTTTTATGGATGCAAGCTCAGGATATTATCAGATTGTACTGCACTATGACGACCAGGAGTATACAACATTCATCACAGACAGAGGCCTATATTGCTATATTGTTATGTCATACGGCCTAAAGAATGCTGGGGCCACATACCAAAAGCTTGTTAATACTATCTTTGCTGATCTTATTGGGGTTATTATGGAGGTTTATATTAACGACATAGTGGTGAAGTCAAGCGAAGAATGCGATTATCTTGCCGACCTGCAGAAAGTATTTGATCGACTAAAGAAATACAAAATGAGGCTTAACCCTGCCAAATGTTCATTTGGCCTATCTTCAGAAAAATTCTTAGGGTTCATGATGACCCACAGGGGAATTGAAGCTAACCCAAAGCAAATTCGAGCTATTCTCGACATGCCACCCCCTACCTGCATAAAGGAAGTACAAAGGCTCTTAGGTCGTCTTGCGGCTCTCGGTCGTTTCATATCTCGATACTCTGATAAATGTAGGCCGTTCTTTCAGATTTTGAAAAGTGCATCCACCTGGAATGAAGATTGTGAAAATGCTTTCTCTAAAGTTAAAGCCTACCTTACCTCTCCCCCAATTTTGGTTAGTCCAAAGGCTGGAGAACCTGTAGAAATTTATCTTGCTGCAACTGACTCTACAGCCAGTGCAGTCATTTTTGTTGATGATTCTGAAGAGAAGCCGGTTCATTTTGTTAGCAAAACACTGACCGCAAAGCAGAAAGTCGTTACTCCAAAATTGAGAAAGTCGCGTTGGCCTTAGTACATGCAGCTCGGCGGTTGAAGCCGTATTTTTAGGGGAGAACGGTGAGGGTTTATACTGAGTATCCTTTACGAAAGACCCTCGACAAACAGGAGGAATAAAATAGGCTGATTGAATGGTCGAGTTACCTCAGCTCATATGATATTGTTTATGAGCCAAGGACTGCAGAAAAGGGGCATGCTCTAGCCTCTCTAATGGCAGATTTTCCTGTGGATGACATCCAACTAAGTCCAGAATTAGCAAAAATAGAACAACTTCCTGATCATTCTGTTCAGTTCCCTGCACAAACTGAAGAATTCTCACCTAGTACATTCGATTCTGGGGGCGAGCGCATTCTTGACAGTAATCAAGCACTCTGGACCATCTTCACCGACGGTTCAAAAAATGCATCCGGATCTGGTCTAGGTTGTGTACTTATCAGCCCAGAAGGATAGAAAATTGAAAGGTCAGTCAGACTAGGCTTTTCGGCCTCTAATAATGAAGCCGAATATGAAGCTGTTATTTATGGTATGAATGCCGCACTTAAGCTGGGAGCAAAGAACAGTCAAATGCTAACAGATTCTCGCTTGGTGGCTAATCAATTTGGTGGTACTTTTCAAGCAAAAGATGAAAGGATGTCAAAGATATTTGTGATCATTCACCAATTGGCTGTGCAATTTGACAAAATCTCCATCAGTCAAAGGCCAAGGAATGAAATCAGGCACGCTGATGCACTAGCTTATCTCTCTGCAGCTGTCCAGCTAGATGAACCAAGAGAAATCCATATTGATTTCCAACAAGAGCCGAGCATCAATTTAAAACCAATGAGACTTCATGAGGCATATGTTATAGAGTGTAACGCAATGCAAGTCTGTGTTGTTAACACTCAACGAAGAAAAAGAGAACAGGCGGATCATGCATCTTCAGAATCTAAAGATCAAGTTGATGTTGAGGATTGCCAGACTTTGGCATCCTTACGCAAACAACTCAAAAGAAAGCATCCCACATTCAATGATTCATATCAAGGAATGAACCCTGGTAACCTTGGCAGTATTGGGGGCGACCATGAAGATACTGGGGGCGACATCATCCCCACTGAAAGCGAAAAGTCTGAATCTGAAATAGAATCTGAAGAGGAAACTCTTGATGATTTAGAGATAAGGGACTTAGAAATCTTGGCACTAGAAAAATTTGATTGGAGGCTACCCTTCATCGAGTATCTGAACTCAGGGAATCTCCCCACAGAGAAAGCTTTATGTCAGAAGGTTAAGCGAGAGGCATGGAAATTCGCAATATTGTTCACTAAAGAAAGAGTCGCTCGACTTTACAAAAGGCCAATGGGGTTCGGGCCACAGTTAAGATGTCTTACCCCCCGAGCAAGGCGAAATGATACTTAAAGAAATTCATGCTGGTGTTTGTGGGAATCACTCGGGAGGTCGCAGTCTTACCCACAAGGCTTTAACGCAGGGTTATTGGTGGTCGTACATGCAAAGAGACACAAAACGAATCACTCAAATTTGTGTGTCGTGCCAGAAACATGCTAAAGTTGGAAAACTACCAGCCACAGAATTACACCCAATTCTCAGCCCTTGGCCTTTCTCAAAATGGGGGCTCGACATCGTGGGACCTTTGCCTAGGGCACCTGGGAGAGTTCGTTTTTTGTTGGTGGCTATCGACTACTTTACAAAGTGGGTCGAAGCCACAACTTTGGCTTCAATAACTACTGTTGATGTAAAGCGATTTCTGTGGCGTGATGTTATCTACAGGTTCGGAGTACCTTCAGAATTAGTATCAGATAACGGTTCCCAATTTGGCTCCACAAAGATGCAACAATTCTGTGGGTCTATGAGCATAAAGCACAATTTTTCTGCTCCTTACCATCCTGAAGCAAACGGCCAAGCAGAGGCTACTAATAGGGTAATCCTAGATACCCTTAAGAAAAGGCTTACTGGAGCTAAAGGCAACTGGGTTCGTCAGCTGCCTGCTGTCCTATGGGCATATAGGACTACTCCTAGAAAGTCCACATGTTTTTCACCATACTCTTTAGCATATGGTGCAGAAGCAGTAAAATCATGGCGCCAACAGCCAGAACTGAAGCAGTAAAATCCGGAGTTGAAAATGAAGTCTTAGCTTATGACAAAGCTCTTATTGATGAACGCCGAGATACAACTCTTCAACATTTAGTCAAATATCAAGAAAACATGAAGCGCAGTCATGATAGAAAACTCAGAGAATGTGTCTTCAAACCTGGTGACTGGGTCCTCAGAAAAGCAAAGAATTTTGATAACCCGAGCGCGGGTAAGTTTTCTGAAAATTGGGAGGGGTCATTCATTGTGGATAGGTTGGCATCTAAAGGTTCTTATTACTTAAAATCTTTAGCCGGCGATGTCATAAGTAAAGCATGGAATACTTCTCATCTTAGGAAGTTTTTTAAATAAATGATGCACTAAAATCATTTAATAATGTCGTGAAAATCTTTCGCTGGCAATGTCAAGAGTAAAGCATGGCTTCTCATCTTAGCAAGTTTTTCTTTATATCATGTACAGAGTCATTGAATAACTTCTAAGTCCAATGATCATTTGTTGTCATTCATTATTTGCCTCATTGAAAGTTAATACTCTTATTAACAGTACTATGAATTTTTAGCATAGCTACACTACAGAAATTCAGGTTCAAGCGCACAGTGCCTGGTCAAGTTCGGACTGGTGGTTAACCCCTCCAACTAGACACACTGCAGGTTCAATCCTAAGAGAACCTAGCTGGTATATACGACATTGTGATCAAATCTCTATCAGCTTTACAAAACCCGGTTCAAATGCTCAGCATGCCTGGTCAAGTGAAAAAGCCTCATTTTTGCTTGCAAAAATTCCAAGCTCCAACATTTTTGCACTTGGAAGTGCATAGAATACTAAATACACACTCTAAAGCCCAGCTGAATGGCATCAATTGTTTAGCTTGGTACAGACCAAAGCGTCCCTCTTGCCTGTTCAAATCCTTATAATTGACTGAGGCCGGTGATAAGGCAAGTGCTGCGAGTGCGTCTGGCTTGAAAAATGTCCCGTATGACTAAAGTATCGGGTCCAAGTATATGGCTTTGACCCTCTTGCCTGGCTTCGGCATGAAACACAAATCCCCAAAGTTCAAAAAGCCAACATACAGAAGCGCACTGTGTGTTGGTCCGAGTAAATGGCATCGACCCTCTGGCTCGGTCCTATTTGTGAACTGGGTAACTCCGAACTTTTAGGACTTTAAAAACCCAAGTGCTGGATGCAATCTATCCCATGGAGGCGCCGCCAAGTTTGGATAGAGAGCATCGCTTGGTACGGTTGCATGACATTGATCCTCTCAACCGAAAACAATATGCATAGAATCAGACTTTGTGCATTAAGTCATCTCTGAGCTTCATAGCAAAAAGCTCAGCCCAGCTACGCTTCAGGCTAACTGGGATAATCTTTTCTGAAACGGTCCAAGATAACACCTTCAAAGGTTCAACTATATGGACTTATTTATATCTGAGCATTACTACAAAATTGCTCAGTCCGATTATGCTACAATCGGGTCATTCTATAGATGCAGCTCACTATCGTTCGAAATATATTCTGAGTATGGCAACATGATCAGCCCGATTGTATCTATTCAACTGGGTTATTCTACAATGGAATTCTATTAGTGAATCGCCAAACATCAATTCATTATCAATTCTATTTCCTTTTACATTATGCTGGTAAAAATATCCAATTTTACCAGTATACACAGTAACTTTCTTATTCAACACTACACGTGAATCGTATCCACATGTAGTGTTGGGGGGCAGTAGTATATAGCTTTGCTAATATTCAGGCCAATACTTTTCAAGTTCTATTTTATTGCCAAGCCACTGTTGAAGATCTTTCATTTTAGAAAAGTCCATGGCTTCAAAATATCCTTACAGGACACATCATGGTAATTCAAGATAACTAAAGTGCAGGAGCCTTAGAAATATCCTTATAGGCCACATCACGGTAATTCAAGATAACTAAAGTGCAGGAGCCTTCAAAATATCCGAACTACAAACGGAAGATACATAATAAGAAAAGCAAAATGTCAAGCTGGCTAGTCTGTAACACGATTCTTGAGCAGGCACAACTCCTCAACTAGATGCCAGTTTTCCTGCACCACACGACCGGTATTCTCCTCACTCAGACGACGATCATTTTCCATAGCTCGTACAACATTTTGGGACTCCCTGAGCTTATCCACTAAAGTAATCAGTTTTAAGTCTTTAGACGCAATCATCTCATCACGAAAGCGCATAACGGTGTGTTTCTCTAAGCTCCATTTACATTCCTCTAACAAAGTGGTAACGTGGTCTCATGAACGTTGAGATTCTAGCTCAGCCTCGGCATAAGCCTCACGAAAAAGGGTGGAGGACTTAATCAAGACCTCCTCGGCATGTGATATAGATAAAATTTGAATAGTCTACCTACGAAATGAACAATGAAACTCAAAACGTAAGTAAACTAAAACTAATCTTAAGTGTCTAATTTATCAAAGATTTCTCTACTCTCAATCCCTTGAGATATAGTGGAGTAAAGAGGTTCGCTCCACTCCTAGTGCTCTAACATGGAATGTTTTCTAGTCTAATTGATCAATCTTAAAGTCAATGAGAGCTTTACTGAAGGTGTTAAACTACGATGCAATGTGAAAACAATATGTTGAATTTAACTACTTAATGCTATGGCAATATGATTGTTTTGAATCTAGATAAAAGATTAGAGGGGAATTGAATCCACCTCGAATCCAATTTTATAGCCTAGCATAGATTCTTGTATCTCGATTCTTACGTTCTTACGAAAAAAAATCGAAGTTCTAATCCCTAGTGTTCATGGCATTTCTACCGAAAGTACTAACTAGCATATGAGGTCGCCCACCCATTCTCATGGCTTAATCACGACCTTCTAGATTGGAATAGACTCTACAATGCTTCTACACTATACCACTAAGTTTTCATCAAGGCTTCATCAACCCCTCTAATGGAGGTTTTAGCCTTGAATCATTCTGCAATCATTCCCATATGAATCTAAACTAAACATATTATCAAGATTCGAAATTTACTAATCTAATTAAACAATAATTAAATTCTAATTAACAACTAATAAATGGTAACCAACAATAATTAAAACTAGATCTAATATATTGAAATAACACAATTCGAAATTGATAAAATAACTATTTTATTTATCTAATCAATCAAGAACAATGATTCAAAGACTTAATCTAAAACAAGAATTGAAAATGGAACTAAACTTAATTTTATTAATTAAACTAGATCTAGAATTATCTATATTGTTTTAGGTCTAACTAGCTACCATTAACAAAGAGCTAAGCTTTGGTTTTTATATGTCCAGATCCAAAAATCGTGCATGGGCTTGGAGCCATGTTTTGGGCCAGAGAATCAGGCCCAAAACCCAATATTTTCAGTCCAAAAAGGCCTCTTCAGCTGCAGTTGGCTTCAACAGACTTTTCGTCCACTTTTGCTCCTCTGATTGGGTCAAGGCTTAGACCATTCGAAAGCTCTTTCCGAGCCGGTCGTTTTGACATAAGGTAGGTCCAATTCCGAGGTCTGAGTCCAAAGATACGGCTTTTGGAAGTTCTACTGACTTGTGTGCTGTTTCAGCCCGCGTCGACTTTTCAGCTTTTGACCGGGCTTTAGAAAGGCTTTGTCTTCTTGAATCTTGGCCTTAAATCACGGAACTCCTTAGTAACCGACCTTAGCTCCTTTATCTCGCTAAAGTGGCACATTTCTGCACATAATGGACTTTGAAACCTGAAATGCATAAAAACACGTAATCAGTGTTAACTCTTAATTATTACTCACATAATTGGTCTAAAGGTATGACTGTTATAGGGTTAAAACTACAGTTTTGGGCTCTTATCAAACCACCCCCAAACAACATTTTTCTTGTCCTCAAGCAAAGATGAGAAATTAGAATAAGTAACCAAAAATGGAGTTCTATCTACTCTCGTTTCGCTGAGTGCGATTGCATTGACCATATGCAACAAGGCCTTAAACCACTAGGAATTCCCTAGTGGACGAGTCATAGCCTCGTGAGAGTTTTCCAGTAAAGGTACTCACAAACTTCAACTATACTACAACGACTAAGAAATTAAACTATTGTTTCCTCATTCATATCTCAATTATCTATACATCTCACTAGCAATGAATACAAAATAATCATGTCGAAACCTAAGCTAATATATGCATAATAATCAATCATCTACGAATAAACATATATACAATGAGTAATACTATGAAATGTCTAGAAGGTGCGTTTCTGAAACTCGGAATAGCGTCCTTAAGTAGGTCCTCACATAAATGTCAAGACAAAAACCACTCTGATTTTTCCGCTCAAGTTTCGCTACTCCAGCAGTAATGCGATTGGGCACACTTTACCTTACAATCTCAATGACAACAAGGAAGCCGGAGTCGATCAAACACATCTGCCACTTACTATCACACTAACCTATTCCTAATTGAGCTAGAGGTCTTTATTAGGTGTTGCGGGGATTAGGAGATGGTTCAAGAAGGAAGGAAATTGATATTCAAAAGGACAAGTCTGAGATAGTAGAGTCTTCATATTATGTAACTTAGAGAAAATCTTATTATTTACTTTTGCTTCTATACTTTGTTTCCATCCTTAGCCATATTTTTTTTTTCTTTTCTTTAGCTTTTGACTCCTTTTATTCTATTTTTTTTGAGTTGTTATTTTATTTCTATTTTTATTTTTCTTTTCTTTGGATGGGAACTTCTTTTCTTTATTTTCTGAAGCAATTAACTAACTTTTGTTTACACCGGTTTTTCTCTTCTTCTTTCTTCCTCATTCTATTCTCAAACTTATTCTAGATTGGGTAGGTTGATTTTTTTATTTTGTTTTGTTTTTGTAATAGGGTAAAGGATTTGTGGTTTATGAAAGGCTAAAGAAAGGCTCAAAGGGGCGACTAGCGGAAAATAATTCATATGTTTGAATTTCTGGCTATATCGATCCAAAGAGGGCCTAAATTCTCGCTTAGGATATGGTTTAGTGATCAAGCAAGTGGACGTGTGATTTCTCTATCCGGATTTTACTTCTCCCTTGTGTCATTTCTCAAATGTTTCGCTCATATAAGGCTTTAGGCTATATTCTCACAGGATTTGTAGAATAAGTACTCTAGCCTAGATTTTAAACTTATCGCTAACAATCATAGATACTCATGTAATATATTTATAGATAGATGCAAAGATTATTACCTACATATTAACCTAAGTTTCTAACAATTATTCTGATGCAAAAACTACGTGAGACTTCTAGATTGTTAAGAGCATAGAGAAAGAAAACAATACCAATATTCCTAAGTGTATAGCATAACTTATTTATTTATATTTTTGAAATTTTTTGAAATTTTTTTTTTTTAAACTTTAACTAGAAAACAAATGCATATTATACATATCTATATCCTAACAGATGCCTTAATTACACGTGTTTCTATGCCCCCAAACAAGAATCATGCTTTGTCCTCAAAGTATTGTAAATAAAGAGGGTAGGAAAAATATCATTGAAACGTGTGAAATTCAGGAACATCTGCAAAACAAAGTTATAACGTACTAATATAGGAAATAAAAACTGACGCAACTCTATAAGAGTTCCACCCATTATGGGGCTAACCGAATTAAATTGCTTGGGACATAAGCAAACACTAACAAAACTAAAAACTTACATTATCTCTCGCTTAAACATCCTCTTCCTCGTCAGTGAGACGAGGTTCCTTCGCATCCTGCTAGTCCATTGTAATTTGCCAAGCTTGCCGCCAGTTATCATCTACTAATGCTAACCTGTTAAGTGTTATCATGTCTGATGGGATGTACGGGGCAACCAAATGAGGCTGCACCTGCCATCCCGGCCAAGTCATTATTCGCGAACGCGAATTTAAATCACCGATCCGACAGTGGTCTCATGACTTCAACCCTTTTCCAATCTGTGAATTGTGCACAGAATATGGGTAAACAACTACGCATGATGCGGCTTACTAAAACAGGCATAAGAAGATACTTACGCCTCATGGTTTGGGCTCTCTTAAGACTAGCGACTAATACTCGGGGAATGTCATATCTGCGACGTCCCTCAGCTAGAGCGAGGAAAATGTCACCCGCTAGCATTATTTTGCGAAATGAAGCGCCATTCCCCAAAATATTCATCGGGATGAATAACATGGTGGTGCCTACGTTTAGGGAAAGGCTACCAAGGGCAATGCTATATCGCCTCGGTCCATTACTCGAAATACCCTCCCCATAATACTCATGGAAATATGTATAATCATAAAGATATGTATTATCGGTCATATCGCCCATGTGTGAACAGGATCGGTATTGGTAATCCTCAAACTAGAGCGACCACATTTTTATCGAATTGATGTGTCGGTGTCTTCGACTCTGACTGACGAGAACTCTTGTTCTCCATCCCGATTACTATAGAATTTAACATGGTCGTATAAATAAAGGTAAGTAGTTGTGGTGAATATGAATCGTCATCACTTACCCGATGATGGACGCCATCCTAATCGCAGGATTCTTTGCCGGAACCAATGTCCATAGGTCTCGTGCCCAACACATCTTTGAAAGACTGTTCGGTATGACTATAGGAGATGTCATCACAATAACTCTTTGAATAGCTCCACAAAAATCCCCGGAATGACCGCCTAAAAATTGGAATTTTTCCGTTAACATAAGGCGGGCGAATTGGTGCGCACATAGGGCGGCGGTCGCATTGTGTTAATGTTTTACAGTGTTTTTGGCTGCGGGTGGCCTTCGACAAAAATTTTTCGAAAATGTAAAGGCGGTGGCAAGATTCTCGACGAAATAAGCGCTTCGTAAGTCTTGAACCCGGAGTTTAGAGCAAAAAGAAAGAAAAACTTGGAGTTTAGAGCAAAGGTCGGTTACTAAGGAGTTCCGTGATTAAATGCCAAGATTCAAGAAGATAAAGCCTTTCTAAAGCCCGGTCAAAAGCTGAAAAGTCGACGGGCGTAAACAAAGACACAAGTCGTGAGAACTTCCGAAGCCCATTATCTTTGGACTCAGACCTCGGAATTGGGCCTACCTTATGTCAAAATGACCAGCTCGGAAAGAGATTTCCAATGGTCCAAGCCTTGACCCAATCAGAGGAGCAGAAGTGGACGAAAAGTCTGTTGAAGCCAACTACAACTGAAGAGGCCTTTTTGGACTGAAAGAATTGGGTTTTGGGCCTGATTCTCTGGCCCAAAACATGGCTCCAAGCCCATGCACGATTTTTGGATATGAAAGTATAAAAACAAAAGCTTAGCTCTTTGTTAATGGTAGATAGGTTAGAGTAAAAAGTAGCCATTAAAATAGCTTCTAGATCTAGTTTTTATTTAATTGTTTTTAACTAAGTTTAATTTCAAATCCAACTCTTGTTTTAGATTAAATTCTTAGAATCGTTGTTCTTAATTAGTTTGATAAATAAAATAGCTAGTTTGTCAATTTCGATTCTTGTCATTTACATTTGTGTTAGATCTGATTCACTTATTACTTGTTATTCAATTCTTAGTTATTAATTAGATTTTAATTATTGTTTAATTTAGATTAGTAAATTTCAATTCTTTATATCATGTTTAGTTTAAATTTAATCTGAAATGATTGCGTAATGATTCTCGGCTAAACCTCCATTAGAGGGGGTTGAGAAGCCTTGATGAAAGCTTGATTCCGACTATCGTAGAATCGTCGTAATTTCCTTTCCACTCTAGAAACGATTAGTTCACCATGAGAATGGGTTTAATCGTTCACATGCTAGTTATGAATTGGTAGGAATGCCATGTGTAATTAGGGATTAGGAAGAACTAAATTGTTCTCGAAGCGATTCAATTCAGATTACGACGATTCGTCGTTAATAGGATTAAGTCGAGTTAAGGTGGAATCAATCCCCCTCTAACTCCTTGTCATAGAATCAACGTAGCATTCCCTTAGTTGTTCAAATAGTTGACTAGTGCATCTTGTGGGTAGTTGCATCGTAGTCTAGTTGCCTTTTCGTAAATCTCTCATTAGACTTTAAGAGTTGAATACTTATACTTAGAGAACATTAACATGCGGAAGGACTAGGAGTGAAACGAATCACTCTACTCCACTATATCTCATAGGATTGAGAGTAGAAATCTTTGATAAATTAGGCACGTAACTATCGTTTAGTTTTACTTACGTTTAGAGTTTCATCGCTTTATTCATTAGTAAAACTATTCTTTTTACGTTTATCAAATGGCGCCGCTGCCATCTTAGTTTCACTTTCGCATTGTTTTCGTAGTGTTAGTACTTTTCTTAAAGTCTCATTTCACCCACCCACCCGTGTTTGATTCATACTGTGGTTATCCGATTCAACGTTGGAAAATTCTGGGAAAAATTACACTGAGCGCGACCGCGCCCTAGTAGAGCGCACCTGCGCCCTATAGCCTGGAGCAAGAGCGCGACCCGCCCCCATATGGAGCGCGACCCGCCCTAAAAACACTGTAATTTGAAAATTACCCGAAGCGCGACACGCTTCTATCCGAAAGCACTCGCAGCCTTTGTTAATTTTTCTCGGATTTCGGCGGTTTTGATTCGAACTTTGATTTTTCATATTTTCGGTGTTCTAACTCTGTTATATACACCGAACACGCGTAAACAAGACGCTTATTCAGGAAGCCGAAGCAAGGGACTTGAATCAGGTATTCTTTTCTTCCACACCTCGCATCTCCTATTAGAGTTTTATACTAGTATATCAGAATTGTTTGGAGTGTTAATGTGTTTAGCTAAGTTTGGTTTTAGCCTTGTATGAGATTAAGGTCTGGCCGAACAAAAACACCAAACGTAAATACACAACAACATCAACAATCAAGTCTATCTAGTATACCAACCACTACACCTCTAGCTACAATTTCACACACTACACTTGCATCAATGGCTAAAGAACAAGAGACTCCTCTCTCTGATTTTTATAAAGCCCTAAACGATGGCCCTAAGTCGTGCATCGTTCTTGCAGACCTAGTGGGGGATTTTCGAATCCCCCCTAATATATTTAACTTGTTACCGGTTTTTCATGGTTTAGACCACGAGAAGCCTTACCAACACATGCGTAGGATAGACCAAGTTCTCACTACATTCCATCATCCTAGCGTAAGTCCAAATCAAGTTAAACTTAGGGTGTTTCCTTTCACCCTAGCCAACAAGGCGGCGTCTTGGTTAACTACCCAAACGCCAAACTCTGTGGACTCATGGGATCAACTTGTTCAATTGTTCATGGAACAATTTTACCCACCACTAAAGACAGATGAAATGCTTCACAAGATTCATTTCTTCAACGGAATCCTCATGAATCCTTTTCGGAAGCACGGAATCGTTTTCGATCTTTCTCATTGAATGCCAAAGATCATAATCTTGCGAAAAGACACGCTTTGTTCGTTCTTTCTTCAAGGGGGCTTTCACATTATCATAAGGAGGTTCTAGATATCATGGTGGGGGTAGCTTTCTTAGTAAAGGAGCCTTGGAGGCTTATAAATTCTTAGAAGATCAATCTAAGAAGAACAACAATTGGGGAGGAAACGATTCCTCCCGGCTCCTCTCCTTCTTCTCTTGAGGTTAAACATGATCCCGAAGCTTAAAACTCTTATCGATGCCCTCACTAAAAAGGTAGATGCCATCTCTGTTCAACAACAACCCACTCCGGTCATAAACATTAACTCTACTTTCGTTGTAATGTGCATTTGTAGTCTTGAGCATTCCGACTTCTATTGTCCTCTTGTCTATGCACAAACACCACCACAACCATCACACTTCAACCCGGTTAACTCAACATCAAGGACAAGGGAACTTAGGTGACAGAATAGAGGTTTAGTACCCATAACCCGGAACTATCAATATCAAGACATGAACGCTCAACAAGCTTTAATTCCAATACAACCATCTACGGACAAAGTAGTAGTGACCTTGTTGGAGAAACAAAATCAAATTATGCAACAAAACTCCAACTTGATGAAAGATCAAAGATGATCAAAACTCTAATATGATGAAATAAACGATGCAAATGATGCAGTCTTTTGTGCCAAAAGGTTATTGACATGTCTTCTAACCAAAATAATAACCAAATGGCGTGTTTCCAAGTCAAGCGATTGCCTAATCCTAAGTCAACAAACACCGCCTTTGAAATAAAACAAAGTATTTCTTGTAATGGTAATATAAACCAAAGGGGACCTGGTGCAAATACACTACCCTTCGTTCGTAGGCGAGAGTAGTTGATAACCAAGTGACTATGCCTAAAGATTACCCGCAAACTAAAAATGATGACATACCAAATACTATAATAGAAACTGAAGACCCTACTGTTGTAGAAATTACCGGTTAAACCACAACCAAAAGTGGAAAGCATTACAAGACCCAATAATAGAAAGTGAAGACCCTACCTGTAGAGGTTCCAAGATGGACACCTAGTTGGAAAACGGCTAGAGATAAAGCAAAGACTAATAAAACTTTTATCCCTTACGCTAAAAATAGCGATAAAGCACCATATCCCCAAAGACTAGTTGTGTTTAAAAGGACGAGAATTTTGATGAGATTAGGGAAGTGTTTAAAAATTTGACTATAAACCTACCTTTTCTAGAAGCTATAAAAGTCTACGACACGCTTAAGTTTCTAAAAGAGTTGTGCACCAAGAAAAGGAAAACCAACATACCCCACTTAAACATTCTTAAATGAACAATATCCCTCTTTATCCGAACATAACGGAATTGTTAAGTACAAGGACCCAATTAGATCATCAGACAATGCACCTTAGGTGATACCTTCATAACAACTGCTTTATTAGACTGGGGAGGAAGTGTTAACTTACTCCCTTTTTATTTATATAAACAACTAGGTCTAACAAAACTTCAACCAACCAAAATGACTTTGCAGTTAGCCGATTGTTCTATTAAGTATCCCAAGGGTGTAGTTGAAAATATTCTCGTTAAAGTTCAGGATTTTTACTATCCAGCCGACTTTGTTATTCTTGACACAGAAGTTGCTCATGATTCCATTCCCATCATCTTAGGGCGTCCTTTCTTGGCAATCACCAATGCCCAAATTAATTGTCGGGATGGCTCAATGACTCTTACTTTTGGAAATCTTTTTGTAGAAGTTAACATGTTTAGACAAACACAGGGACAACTAGGTTTGCCTGTAGAAGGGGAAGTGAAGTCCATTGAGAGTTTTGTACCTCACATTAGTGCGGCTGACACTTTAGTCCCCACACTAGTAGATACCCCTCTTATGGAAGAAGACAAGGATCACAATTTCTACTCCCTAGACGTAGATAACATCAAGGAGGATTTCCTTCGACTCTTTTGCAACCCTTCTTTGCGCCTCATGAAGTTCTCTCCTATTGACATCCATTCATCTCTTGACGCCATGACGGAAGAAGAATTTTTAAGCCCTCTATCCCGGTGATTCTTCTTACCCACCTATTGAGGAATGTCTTGCATATCTCAAGGCCCTCGATGATATAGACCTAAGAACACTAGTTGAACACCATTCACCCACCTCACATCCTCATGTCACTCATTCACCTTCCATCACGCATGTCCCTCGCCCTCTACCTTTTCAAAGAACCATTGAGTTTGTACTTGACCTTGGCGTTTCTCCTATGCTTCATAACTATCTAAAACCAACTAGTGAATAAGTAACACCCAAGGACAAGCCACCTGACACTTTTCCATTTTTTCCTTCTCAAAATTATCCACATCCTTACGTATCTTCCACAACCATCAATTTTTCTCCGTTCATTTACTTGGCATCCCCTTCGTAGGAGGACAAAGAAGAAACTGTATGCTTGATTAGGTTTTAGATCTATAAGGCTTTACTCTCATTCCACTAAGCTACGTCATAGGAAATCTTGGTGCTTAATTCTGTTTGATGGTGCATTCCATGTTAATTATTTGTGGAAAGACCCACAACATTTTAGATTATTGATATATGGGAAACTGCATGTAAATACATATATATCACTTTAAGTCTAGGGAATCTGACTTTAAAAGACCCACGTTTTAAAACAAATTTTTACCTGTTTTCAAAAATTTGTTTGGGGGTGGGGTGTTTGGTTTTTCCATGCTTGATCACTAAACTTCCTATTCTTATCCCCACCTTGCTCCCTTTAAGAGTAGCTAGATTTCTCTTTGTTTGTTGTTTTGATGTTGTCTTTTATTATTTTTAGTAGATAGGATGTTACGTTGTTAAATTCCGTAGTTAACTTTGAATTTGGTAGTTAAATGTTGTTTGAATTTCAATTTTAATATAATGTTGTTCTTTTCAAATTGTGCATGGATTTTATTGTTAATCCCACCTTCCTGAATTGTTTGGGGGTGGTATTATTTATTCTATCATGATTTGTAGAAGATCCTCCATTTTAGAGTTTGTTTTTGAGTGAAGGTTGAGAATATTGTCGTAATTGGCATACCTATGATTAGATGTGGTGGTATGATGAAATCTAAGAGAGTTTAGAAGTTACTAGTCTAAATCCAGTATAAAAGATATTAGGGTTGTTATAGAATCAAGAATATGAGTTGTTTCCATTTTCGGGTTCGAAAATTTTATTGTTTCCGGAAATTGCCTTAAAGCTTTTTGGCAACCTACCGATTCGTTTTAACAATTCAAAACCTATAAAAACTTCATTCATTCTACACTCACAACCCACACTACACCTAACTTCCATCTCTCACCTTTCACTCCCACGTTTCCCGTTGTTCTTCACCATTTTCACAAATCAGCACCTCGAGGCGCTTCGCAGGAGAGCGCTTTTCGCCCTACACATTTTTCAGAATTTTTGTACAGAGCGCACTTCAAGGCTTCAAGGTGAGCGACTTCGGCCAAACACTGGAATTCCAAAATCTTCGTGAGGCGTGCTTCGGCGACTTCCATAGACGGGGAAATTTCCGTTTTTGCGGGTTGTTCCGGGTGATTTCCAATTTGTTTCGGGCGTAGTTTTGAGATGACATCTCCTACAATAATACCGAACAGTCTTTCAAAGATTTGTTTCAAAGCACTACTTATGGTGCTTGGTTTTGTGAGGTGATCACACACGTAAAATTTGGGAACCGCTTATGGTTCTTGCTAGCATTTGTTCTTGGACTTGCCATGCCCGCTGAAATACAAGACCCATGATGCTATTGGGTAGATAATATGCATGTCTACACTTATGACTTTTTGCATGAGGCTTATGGGTCCGGCATCTTCCGTGTCGAGGACCAAGGGACATATAACGTAGCTCTTGGTAGCTTCTCCCTTAATGTGATACGGTAATGTTCTTTATCATGCTAAACATATTAGGGGAGTGGCATTTTTCATCTGCGAATGATGCCACTTGCGATGTTTTCCTTGCTTTAGCTGAGGAACGCCTGCTATATGACCTTCCTAAAACCTTAATGTCTAGTTTAGCACGAGCCCATAGCATGAGGCATAAGTATCTTCTTATGCCTATATTAGTTTGTCGTATTATACTATGTTTCTTCCCTGTTTTTTGTGCCCGTTTCACGGACTAGGTTGGGGTCGACATTGTGAGACCCACCAATTCTATTATTTGATCTTTCCGTGCAATGACTTGGCAAGGGTGGAGGATACAACCTCATCAGGTTGCACCTTACACCCCATCCGACCAAGTGGCGCTTAACAGGTTAGGATCCGTAGATAATAAATGGCGGCAAGCTTGGCAAATTATAATGGCATGGCAGGATGCGAAGGAACCTCACTTCTTTATAGAAGAGAGGATGATGACGAAAACTGGAGTGGAGGTAAGTTTTTAGTTTCAGTTAGTGTCTGCTTATGTCCCAAGCAATTTAATTCTGTTAACCCCATAATGGGTGGAACTCTTATAGAGTTGCGTCAGTTTTTTTACTTCCTATATTAGTATGTTCTAACCTTATTTTGTAGATGTTTCAGAATTTCACGCATTTCCATGGTATTTTTCTACCCTCTTTATTTAAATGCTTTGAGGACAAAGCATGCTTCTTGTTTTGGGGGGGGGGCATAGAAATACGTGTAATTAAGGCATCTGTTAGGATATAAATATGTATAATATGCATTTGTTTTCAAGTTAAAAATTTCAAAAATATAAATAAATAAGTTTATGCTATACACTTAGGAATATTGGTATTGTTTTCTTTCTCTATGCTCTTAACAATCTAGAAGTCTCAATGTAGCTTTTGCATCGTAATAATTGTTAGAAACTTAGGTTAATATGTAGGTAATAATCTTTGCATCTATCTATAAATATATTACATGAGTATCTATGATTGTTAGTAGTAAGTTTCTGAAATCTACGCTAGAGTACTTATTCTACAAATCCTGTGAGAATATAGCCTAAAAAGCCTTATATGAATGAAACATTTGAGAAATGACACAAGGGAGAAGTAAAATCCGGATAGAGAAATCACACGTCCACTTGTTTGATCACTATGCCATATCCTAAGCGAGAATTTAGGCCCTCTTTGGATCGATATAGCCAAAAATTCAAACCTATGAATTATTTTCCGCTAGTCGCCCCTCTGAGCCTTTCTTTAGCCTTCCATAAACCACAATTTCTTTACCCTGTTACAAAAACAAAACAAAATAAAAAAAATTCAACTTACCCAATCTAGAATAAGTCTGAGAATAGAATGAGTGAAGAAAGAAGAAGAGAAAAATCTGTATAAACAAAAATTAGTTAGTTGCTTCAGAAAAAGAAAAGAAGTTTCCATCCAAAGAAAAGAAAAAAAAAAATAGAAATAAATAAAAACTCCAAAAATAGAATAAAAGGGAGTCAAAAGCCAAAGAAAAGAAAAAGAAAAATATGGCTAAGGATGGAAACAAAGTATAGAAGCAAAAGAAAATAACAAGGTTTTCTCTAAGTTACATAATATGAAGACTCTATTATCTCAGACTTGTCCTTTTGAATATCCATTTCCTTCCTTCTTAAACCATCTCCTAATCCCCGCAACACCTAATAAAGACCTCTAGCTCAATTATGAGTAGGTTAGTGTGATAGTAAGTGGCAGATGTGTTTGATCGACTCCGGCTTCCTTGTTGTCATTGAGATTGTAAGGTAAAGTGTACCCACTACACACTGGAGTAGCGAAACTTGAGCAGAAAAATCATAGTGGTTTTTGTCTTGACATTTATGTGAGGACCTACTTAAGGACGCTATTCCGAGTTTTCATAAACGAACCTGCTAGGCATTTCATAGTATTACTCATAGTATATATATTTGTATCATAGATGATTGATTATTATGCATATATTAGCTTAGGTTTCAACTTGATTACTCTATATGCATTGCTAGTGAGAGGTATAGTTAATTTAGAGCATGAATAAGGAAACAATAATTTTATTTCTTAGTCGTTGTAGTATAGATGAAGTTTGTGAGTACCTTCACTGGAAAACTCTCACGAGACTATAACTCGTCCACTAGGGAATTCCTAGTGGTTTAAGGCCTTGTCAGATATGGTCAATGCAATCGCGACTTAATAAACGAGTAGATAGAACTCTATTTTTGGTCACTTATTCTAATTTCTCATCTTTGCTTGAGGACAAGCAAAATGCTATTTGGGGGTGGTTTGATAAGAGCCCAAAACTGTAGTTTTAACCCCTTAATAATCATACTTTTAGACCAATTATGTGAGTAATAATTAAGAGTTAACACCGACGTGTTTTATGCATTCGAGGGCTTCAAAGTCCATTATGTGCGTAAATGTGCCACTTTAGCGAGATAAAGGAGCAAAGGTCAGTTACTAAGGAGTTCCATGATTAAAGGCCAAGATTCAAGAAGATAAAGCCTTTCTAAAGCCCGGTCAAAAGCTGAAAAGTCGACGCGGGCAGAAACAACACACAAGTCAGCAGAACTTACGAAGGCCGTATCTTTGGACTCAGACCTCGGAATGGGGCCTACCTTATGTCAAAATGACCGGCTCGGAAAGAGATTTCCAATGGTCCAAGCCTTGACCCAATCAGAGGAGCAGAAGTGGATGAAAAGTCTGTTGAAGCCAACTGCAGCTGAAGATGCCTTTTTGGACTGAAAGAATTGGGTTTTGGGCCTGATTCTCTGGCCCAAAACATGGCTCCAAGCCCATGCACGATTTTTGGATCTGAAAGTATAAAAACAAAAGCTTAGCTCTTTATTAATGGTAGATAGGTTAGAGTAAAAAGTAGCCATTAAAATAGCTTCTAGATCTAGTTTTTATTTAATTGTTTTTAACTAAGTTTAATTTCAAATCCAACTCTTGTTTTAGATTAAATTCTTAGAATCATTGTTCTTAATTAGTTTGATAAATAAAATAGCTAGTTTGTCAATTTCGATTCTTGTCATTTACATTTGTGTTAGATCTGATTCATTTATTACTTGTTATTCAATTCTTAGTTATTAATTAGATTTTAATTATTGTTTAATTTAGATTAGTAAATTTCAATCCTTTATATCATGTTTAGTTTAAATTTAATCGGAAATGATTGCATAATGATTCTCGGCTAAACCTCCATTAGAGGGGGTTGAGAAGCCTTGATGAAAGCTTGATTCCGACTATCGTAGAATCGTTGTAATTTCCTTTCCACTCTAGAAACGATTAGTTCACCATGAGAATGGGTTTAATCGTTCACATGCTAGTTATGAATTGGTAGGAATGCCATGTGTAATTAGGGATTAGGAAGAACCAATTGTTCTCATGGAGGCGATTCAATTCGGATTCTGACGATTAAATGCCGTTAATAGATTAAAGTCGAGTTAAGGTGGAATCAATCCCCCTCTAACTCCTTGTCATAGAATCAACGTAGCATTCCCTTAGTTGTTCAAATAGTTGACTAGTGCATCTTGTGGGTAGTTGCATCGTAGTCTAGTTGCCTTTTCGTAAATCTCTCATTAGACTTTAAGAGTTGAATACTTATACTTAGAGAACATTAACATGCGGAAGGACTAGGAGTGGAACGAATCACTCTACTCCACTATATCTCATAGGATTGAGAGTAGAAATCTTTGATAAATTAGGCACGTAACTATCGTTTAGTTTTACTTACGTTTAGAGTTTCATCGCTTTATTCATTAGTAAAACTATTCTTTTTACGTTTATCATATATAATCACATTGTTATAGAGAATAGGGTTTTGAGAGAATAAAATATAATAAAAATGGAGGCAGAGATAGAAACTCGTTTGCTGGAGGGTGGAGCACGACGATTCGGACTAGGAGGATTTGTCGAGCTGTTAATTATTGTGAGTAGTTTAGTTTTCATTTTCGCGTCGATACAAAGAGATAGCTTTAACTTTACTTTAGTACAATGTTTCCATTTAGTTTATGCTCATTTCTCTTCAGTAATTATTTGTCTCGTTATTATCGTTATTGTTTAAAACTGGTTAGATTCTCGGTATTCTCGTTATTGTCTAAACATCCTTTCTCGTCCTAAATCGTTGAATGTGGGATCGTGCCTTTGAGTATCCAAAGCTGTCAAAGCTTGGAGGTGTCAATGGCGTCATCCCCACAAAAATCGTCCTGTATAATTTAACTCTTTGTTTTGGTTTTTAATTATCCGTATATTTAAACTGTTTATGGGTTTTTGGAAGTTGAGAGTGCGTCACACCTCAGAGATCGAAGAGTCGGGAACAAATATTGTTTTTCCGAATTCTGTCGAAATTCGGGGTGTGACAAGGAAGGTGCTGGAAACGAATTTCCGACCCTATACCTTGGATTTTCAGCCACACCATGGCCTCCATTGGTCCTCCTTAGACACCGAGACTTCCGACGAGGTAGATCTATTACATCATGTCCGCCATGTCGCCCATCACCACCATTAATCCTTTTTCCTTTATCTCCATTAACACCACCACTTCTAATCATTTTATTTTCACCTTCATCACCTTTCACATCCCTTGGGACTTTCATTGTGTTTATCATGGAAGTCTAAGCTTTTGTGAAGAGATGAACATACCCCTGATAATCCTTTTTTGACTTTGGTTTTTTGTTAAGTGAAAGTCTTCAATCCAAGTAACCACTGGACAATTCCATTAGATGGATATCATTCCCATCTTCTAAAAATAGAAATATTCCTTATGACTATTTTTAGTTCTGATAGGGATATATTTTGAGTTTTGACCTTTATCCATCGGACAAAAACTTATCGGATATATTATGGGTATTTTACGGGTATATCAGCATCGGAATGCTTGTTCGAAAGAAACGTTATCGGATTCTCTTTCTCTTCTCTACCACGTGGCTGCTCCGCGTGACAGAGATGGGGCGATGTGTGGACTCTCATAAATGGTCCACATGGTATTACCTGATCCTCTTCTTTTGTGGCCTCGTTGCATCGACTTGTGCAGTGAGACATCCAACTCGACAAAATGCTCAGCAGCACAATGCCGTTATGGACCAGTTGGTCATGATCTCTGGACATGACACCTAGACTGGACCCTACATATCTGCAGGCCTAGCCCTGGTTCGTAGCCAGGGCCCAACATGGCATGTGGGCCAAGCCTCACTATAAGCCCGTAATCATATGAAAACAAGGCCCAGCCAAACCTGGCAGAATCTGGAGATTTGACTTTATCCAATGTAACTGAAAATTAAGGATAAGGATCTATATCTAGAGATTCTCTATCCAATGTAACTGAAAATTAAGGATAAAGATCTATATCTAGAGATTCTCTATCCTATGTAACTGAAAACTAGGATAAGGATCCATATCCAGGGATTCTCTAGTTTTCCAAACTGTTACATAATGAGGAGTTTTCACCAACATAACTACATTGAAAAACTCCAGAGATTTTTTAGAGACTTGATCCCTCTGGGGTATGTAGGCAGCCACTGAACTAAAAAGTGGTTAAGTCTCAACAACTAAAACATTTTTTCTTATGCAACAAGTTCAACAAGGTGCGCGAGTTCTGAAATTGTTTTGCAGAAGGTGGTGATATTCAGAAGGTTAGTTTTTATTTTAAGAGTGTCTGGGTAGATCAGTTTTTGCCCCGACACTATGCCTGCAGATCTCCCGCAAACATAAGCTGAAAATGAAACCATATCGAATATTATCATAGAAATTGATGATTGTACACCTGTAGAGGTTCCAATATGGACACCTAGATAGAAAACGGCTAAAGATAAAGTAAAGACTAATAATACTTTTGAACCTTATGCTAAATATAAAGATAAACCACTGTATCCCAATAGACTAATTGTGTCTAAAAAGATGAAAATTTTGATGAGATTAGGGAAGTGTTTAAAAATCTGACTATAAACCTACCTTTTCTAGATGCTATAAAAAGTCTACCTGGACACGCTAAGTTTCTAAAAGAGTTGTGCACCAAGAAGAGGAAAACAAACATACCCCACGAAGCCTTCTTAACTGAACAATATCCCTCTTTATCTGAACATAACGGAATTGTTAAGTACAAGGACCCTGGTCGTCTTTACAATGCACCTTAGGTGATATCTTCATAACAACTGCTTTATTAGACCTGGGGGTGAGTGTTAACTTACTCCCTTTTTATTTATATAAACAACTAGGTATAACAAAACTTCAACCAACCAAAATGACTTTGCAGTTAGCCGATCGTTCTATTAAGTATCCCAAAGGCATAGTTGAAAACATTCCCATTAAAGTTCAGGATTTTTACTATCCCGTTGACTTCGTTATTCTCGACACAGAAGTTGCTCATGATTTCATTCCCATCATCTTAGGGCGTCCTTTCTTGGCAACCGCCAATGCCCAAATCAATTGTCGGGATGGCTTAATGACTCTTTCTTTTGGAAATCTTTCTGTGGAAGTTAACATGTTTAGACAAAAGCAGGGACAACTAGGTTTGCCTGTAGAAGGAGAAGTGAAGTCCATTGAGAGTTTTGTATAGGTTTGCCTGTAGAAGGAGAAGTGAAGTCCATTGAGATTTTTGTATATTACATTAGTGCTTCCAACGTTCTCGTCCCCACACTAGTAGATACTCCTCTTATGGAAGAAGACAAAGATCACAATTTTGACTCCTTGAACATAACTGAAATAGAGAAAACATTTTCCACCCTACCTTCCGACCCAATGCGAGATGGAGTAAATCTCACAATAGACGAGATAGATGAATTCCTCAAATATGGAGATGAATACCACAATTATGTGGATGCGACCAAGCTAGATAAGGAATTCTATGAGTTTCTAAGAGCCTGTGATGATCCACCCTCTCAAACACTACCTAGAGCACCACCCAACCACCATTCACCTGAGCTAATCCCTTATAGAATCCAACCTTTTTTTCCATTCCATCCTTCTAAAACTTATCTACATCCCACGTATTTTCTAAAACCATCTATTTTCTCACACTCATTCACTTGGCCTCCCTTTCGTATGAGGAAAAAGAAGAAATTGTATGCTTGATTAGGTTCTATATCCCCAGAATTCCTTCCCATTTCACTAAGCCACGTTATAGAAAATTTTGGTGCTTGATTCTGTTTGATGGTGTATTCCGTGTTAACTATTTATGGAAAGATCCACAATTATTTAGATTATTGATATATAGTAAACTGCATGTGAATACATATATATCACATTAAGTCTAAGGAATCTTACTTTAAAATACCCAAGTTTTTGTACAATACCACCTTTCTGGAGTATAGGCCAAACAAAAATTTTCAAACTTTAAAAGAGTTTTCCAATTTTGTTTGGGGGTGGCGTATTTTGGTATTTCATTTCAAAATATTTTGTCACCCATTGCCTGTCATGTTTACTCCAATTTAGTTAGTACGTAACAGTTTAATTGTGTTTCATGTTATCATATCATCTTTATAATATTTTTGTTACAGGTACTGCCAATTTTTGCCACATTTCTATGATAAATTCTTTCCTTATCTCTTTACATTTTTAGGACAAAGCGTTCAATTGTTTAGGGGTGGGATAGAAACATTTGCAAAAATTAAGCACCTTTGGGATGTAAATTATGCACTTTTCTTTATAAAATATTAAAAATCATAAATATTGTTTATACTAGGCACTTAGTAATAATGGTATTGTTCCCTTCTCCATGTTGATATTAGTCTAGAAATCTCACGTAGTACTTGAATTAGGATTTAATTTTTGAAACTTAGATTAATATATAGGTAATAGTCATTGCATCTTTTCACGAACATCTTGCATGAGCATCTTTGATTGTACTTGGCAGTATTTTTTTGAGACCTAGGTTAGAGTACTTAATACATATCCAGTGAGCATCTAGCCTAAAAGCCTCATAAGAGTGAAATATCTGAATGATGACACAAGGGAGAAGTAAATTTCGAGTAGAGAAATCATACATCCACTTGCTTGATCACCATACCATATCCTAAGCGAGAATTTAGGCCCTATTTGGATCGATATAGCTATAAATTCACACCTATATGAAACTTATTATCCGCTAGTCGCCCCACTGAGCCTTTCATTAGCCTTTTCACAAACCAAAAATTATTTACCCAATAAAATAAAATAAAAAATAAAATCAGTCTACCTATCTGGATAAGTATGAGAAATAGGATGAGTGAAGAAAAGAGAAGAGAAAAATCTGTGTAAATAAAAATTAGTTAGTTGTTTCAGAAAAGAAAAAGAAAAGAAGTTTCCATCTAAAGAAAAAAAAATAATAACAATAAATAAAAATAAAAATAAAATAAAAACTCCAAAAATAGAATAAAATGAGTCAAAAAGCCAAAATAAAAAGGCTAAGGATGGAAACAAAGTGTAGAAGCAAAAGAACAAGGTTTTCTCTAGTTACATAATATGAAGACCCTATTTTTCTCTGACTTGCCTTTTTGAATATCCATTTCTTTCCTTCTTTAACCAACACCTACGCCCCGTATCACCTAATAAAGACATCTAGCTTAATTAAGAATAGGTTTGTGTGATAGTAAGTGGTAGATATGTTTGATCGACCTCAGCTTCCTTGGATTGTCATTGAGATTGTGAGGAAACGTGTGCCCATTGCACACTGGAGTTAGCAAACTTGAGTGGAAAAATCATAGTGTTATGTGTTTTGACACATTTCTTGTGAGAACCTACTTAGGCACGCTACCCAAAAGTTTCAGAAATGGACTTGCCATTGTATTTCATAACATAGTTCATTGTATAGTTGTTTATCTTAAGATGATTTGATTATTATGCATGTATTAGTTTAAGTTTTAGAATTATCATCCTTGTTTAAATACTAGTAAGACGTATAGATTCTGAGATAAAATTAGGGAACAATTACTTTTATTTCTTAGTCGTTGTAGTATAAATGAAGTTTGTGAGTACCTTCTTTAGAAAACTATCACGAGGCTATAACTCATCCACTAGGAAATTCTTAGTGGTTTAAGGTCTTATTGCATATGATCAATGCAATCGCACTCAGCGAAACGAGACTAGTTAAAAATATATTTTTGGTCACTTATTTTAATTTCTCATATTTACTTGAGGACAAACAAAATGCTGTTTGGGGTGGTTTGATAAGAGCCCAAAACTGTAGTTTTAACCCCTTAATAATATTACATTTAGACCAATTATGTGTATAATAAATAAGAGTTAGTATTGTTTACGTGTTTTTGTATATTACAGGTCTTGGAGTCAAATATGTAAAGAAATATGTCACTTTTGCAAGAGAAATGAGCAAAGGTTGGTTGCTAAGAAGTTATATAGTTAAAGCCCAAGTTTCAAGGAGAAAAAGCCTTTTTAAAGCCTAGTCAAAGCTGAAAAGTCAAAGTCAACGCGGGTAGAAAAAGAGCAGAAAAGGCAACAAAACTTCTGTAGGCCGTATCTTTGGACTCAGACCTCAAAATTGGGCCTATTATATATCAAAACGACCAGCTCGGAAAGAGATTTCTAATGGTCTAAGCCTTGACCCAATCAGAGTAGTAAAAGTGGACAAAAAGGGTGTTGAAGTAATTTCACACAGAGAAACTCTTTTTGGACATATGTAATTAGGTTTTGGGCTTGATTCATGGCCCAAAACATATATAGCTCCAAAGCCCATGCACGAAATTGTAAACCTAACCCTCTCCTATATAAAGAGATTTAAGGTTAAACAAAACTTGGCTACTCCCTTCTTTAGTTTAGTTTTAAATTAGGATTCTCTCTCTCTCCCTCTTTAGTTTAAGTTAGGTTTAGTTAATTAGTTTAGTTTGTAACCTCCATTAGAATCTATTAATAAAAGATTTAGTTTATTCAATTCAATTACTTCTTCTTTACATTATGTCTTTCTTTCATTCTTTTGTTCATAATAGTCTCATGAATCAAAGCTAAACTCCCATTAGAGGGAGTATGAATGAAGCTTTGAGAGGACTTGATTTGTTAGTATAGATTTGTTGTTAGGGTTTTAAGTTTAGGTTTTTCTTGACTTAAAGATAAGAAGAGTTTAACCTAAACTAGATAATAGTGAATTTGCCATGAGAATGAAAACAAGCTTTCTCTCATGCTAATTAGTTTATGACTAGAGATAGTATAAATTAATTAGGGATCATTAAAGGTCTAGTCTTTATATTTTAACCTTGTGTGAGAATATCTAGACTAGGGTTTTCTATACAGATCTATGCTAGCATGTTAAGAAATTAAAAGTGGATTTCAATCTCTCTCTAGTTTTCTCCATATTTGATTCACCTATAAATAATTACTTTAGTTAATATTAGTATAAGATCAATTGATAGTCTTATCTCGTAGTATAAATTCTCAACATAATATTACTCTCACCATTGTTTCTTTGTGTTTGATTAATTAGATTCTATTTAGTCTTTGTAGTTTAGGAGTGGAACGAATCCTGACTCTTTATATATTACTTCATTATTATTTGAGAGTAGAAATATTGATCTAAGCACTTATTTAGTTAATTGATTATTTATATTTACGCATAGATAGTTAGCTAACGTAAATTAGTGAATATCATCCCCTAAATGTTTGTTGTGAGTCAGTCATTTGTAAGGAAATTTGGTCTAGGAAGGGAGGCGAACTAGATAGGTGGGTGATTTCTGGCATGGTGGAAGGGTCTAGCTGGTATGGTGTTTGATAGGCATAGTTATTGGCGTTTGAGTGACTCTGGTTAATATCGTACTGTGGTGAGTTAGGTTAAGGCTAAATGGCTGGTTGATTGTTATTAGTGGAACTCCATGAATAGTTTTGATGACTAGAAAACTCTTGATTATATGGGTTACTATAAAATTTTGAAAATTGAGGCTCATAATAATTATTATATCCTATAGTAGGCTCAAACTCTTGATATGATGGGCAATGAGAAGCCCAATGGTAAGGACTACCACAGCATGAACATGATGAAGGGTTTGCATAATAACCACATGATTGTTGGTCTACATATTGATATGTCATATTGGTTTTTTTTAAAAAAACTAGGACAATAATTAATATGCAAACAAAACTCTAACTATAAATTTCTAGATAGGCATGTGCATTAACGTTGACGATATATAACGCTAGATGGTTTTTTCTTACCAGACCTTAATCTCATGCAAGGCTAAGTCCAATATGAAAGAAATATGAACAACAATCAAACAACAACCTAATATACTATAATTAAAACTCCTCTGACAGAAGAGACGAAGAGTGAAAGAAGGAGTACCCGAATGCCTCCTTGCTACGGGTATGAATAGCGTCTTGTATACGCAATCCCAGTGTATTTAAGAAGATGGAAATACTGAATATATATATAAAAATATGAACAAAATGAGAGCCAGTGACTCACCTAGGAAAATCGGGCTTCCTTCAGAAGGGGCACGGGCGTGCTCTTGCTTAACACGAATTCCAGTAACTTGAGGGCGGGCGCGCTCAAATGATAGGGTTAATAGGGCGTGGGTGTGCGCTCCAAAAAAATTGAAATTTTTATAGTAATTTGCTAAGACATTCAGTAAGTCGCCTGTAAAATTTCAGATCAATCAGAGTTATGAAAGTCCTTCTACTGCCCTGCAAAATTTATGAACAGTTTTCGGACACAACACAAACAATCGAATGGTTAAGCAATCAAAACAGAGCCAAAAATCGCTAAAATTTATTGAAGAATCCTGACAGATCATGCGTGTTCTTGTAAAAACTTTAGAGCAATTGGAGTTCTAAAAACCCTCCTTATCGGTTGTTGTTCCAGAAATTAAGTGTTGCAAAACTGCATAAACACACTGGAAACAATCTACTAATTAGGTGGTCAAAACAAATAAAAAACATTTCAAATTTTTATTGCAAACTCCTGACTTATGATAGATACTCCTGTAAAAATCTTAGAATTTTGGAACTGCCTAAGTAACCTTACTCGTCAGTTTTTCCCGAAACTTACGATTTGAAAGCTGAAATGTAACACTGTAAAGATGGTATTAGTTCGCTAGGTGAAACAACTAGGAAAAATCTGAAACTATTCATTAAATCAAAAACACCTTAAAGATTATGCCTATAAATCCGCAGACACAAGGGAGGGCAGGCGCGCTCTAAACAAGGCAAAATGGAGGGCGTGCGCCCCTGTGCTTAAAACAGTAAACAATAATGAAAATGCAAGAAATAGGAATGAAAAATTAAAAGGGTGGGTGGGTTGAGAATGGGGGATTTTCCCTTGGATTCAAGCAATTGAATTCTTGTCGTGAAAGAGTTTAAGACGGCGCCAGTTGATAGCCCGTAAAAACTCAACTAGATTACTCTAACTTTATTTTTACGGTATCAATTATTTATTTTCTACTCTCACATGTATATTCATGCAATATATAGAGTACGGAATCGTTCCACTCCTAAACTACTAAGACATAATAGAATTCAATTAATCAAACACAAGGAAATAATAGTGAGAGCAATAATTATAGATGTGAATTTATACTACGAGATAATACTATCAATTGATCTTATACTAATATTAACTAATGTAATTATTTATAGATGAATCAAATATGGAGAAAACTAGAGAGAGATTGAAATCCACTTTTAATTTCTTAACATGCTAGCATAGATTTGTATTGAAAACCCTAGTCTAGATATTCTCACACAAGGTAAAAATATAAAGATTATACCTTTAATGATCCCTAATTACTTTATACTGTCTCTAGTCATAAATTAATTAGCATGAGAGAAAGTTTGTTCCTATTCTCATGGCAAACTCACTAATCTCTAGTTTAGGTTAAACTCTTCTTATCTCTAAGTCAAGAAAAACCTAAACTTAAAACCCTAAATAACAAATCTATACTAACAAATCAAGTCCTCTCAAAGCTACATTCAAACTCCCTCTAATGGGAGTTTAGCTTTGATTTATGGGACTATCATGAACAAAAGAATGAAAAGAATACATAATAGAAAGAGAAACAATTGAATTGAATAATAATAATAACTTGAATGTATTTTAATAGAGGTTTTATGGAGGTTACAAACTAAACTAATTAACTAACACTAAACTAAACTACAAAGGGAGATAGAGAGAAATCCTAAACTATATTAAACCAAAGTGGGAGTAGCCAAGTTTTGTTTAGCCTTAAACCTTTTTATATAGGAGAGGGTTAGGTTTATAATTTCATGCATGGGCTTTAGAGCCATGTTTTGGGCCATGAAATCAAGCCCAAAACCTAATTACATATCTCTAAAAAGGGTTTCTCTGCATAAAATTACTTCAATACCCTTTTCACCCACTTTAACTATTCTGATTGGGTCAAGGCTTAGACCATTAGAAAACTATTTCCGAGACGGTCGTTTTGACATATAATAGGACCAATTCCAAGGTTTGAGTCCAAAGATACGGCTTATGGAAGTTCTATTGACTTTTCTGCTCTTTTTCTACCCGCGTTGACTTTGACTTTTCAGCTTTGACTAGGCTTTAAAAAGGTTTTTTCTCCTTGAAACTTGGGCTTTAACCATAGAACTTCTTAGCAACCAACTTTTGCTCTTTTCTCTTGCAAAAGTGACATATTTCTTCACATATTTGACTCCAAGACCTGAAATACACAAAATCACATAAACAGTACTAACTCTTATTTATTATACACATAATTGGTCTAAATATAATATTATTAAGGGGTTAAAAACTACAGTTTTAGGCTCTTATCACTCTACCTCGGTGAGGTTTGAACACATAAAATCGAGCCGAACACAAAATCCACCAAGACTCACTAGTCTTCAAACCACATCGCAAACTCGCCGTCAATCGCCCCGAAGGGCCATGCCCACAAAGGGCACTCATCAAATATGTAGGATTTGGAGTAAGTCCAAACAATGTTAAAACTTAACTATGGTGACAACCTTAGTCAACATATCAACAGGGTGTCTTTGGTGCCCATTTTCTCAAGTGCTACATCACCATCCTCAACGACATCCCGTACAAAGTGATAACAGACATCAATATGCTTCGTCCAAGCATGGTGAACCTGGTTCTTTGCCAAATGAATAACACTCTGAAATACAAAGCAACACTGTCCTACTCAAAACCCATATCATCTAAAAGATCTCGAAGCCATAATACCTCTTTCACTGCCTCTGCCACTGCCATATACTCTGCCTCTGTAGTAGATAGAACTATTGTAGCCTGTAGCATAGACCTCCAACTAACTGGTGCACCATGCATCATAAACATATAACCAATAGTCGATCGTCATCTGTCTAGATCACCTGCATAATCTGAGTCCACATAACCACTGACATGAGAGATATCTCCACCATAACCAAATCCCACATCCAAGGTACCCTTCAAGTACCTCAATACCCATTTCATTGTGTCCCAATACTACTTCCCAGGATTTGTCATATACCTACTCACAATATTGACATCTTGTGAAATGTCCGGGCATGTGCACATCATAACAAACATCAAACTGCCCACTGTAACATAAGGAACTCGAGCCATATGCTCTTGCTCCTCCACCGAGCTAGGAGAGAACCTAGCTAAAAGCCTAAAATGCCCAGCCAAAAGAGTAGATACCGACTTTGCATTCTCCATACCGAATCTAGAAATATCTTTCTGAAAGTATTTCTTTTGAGATACAACTAGCATTCGCTTCTTCCTATCTCTTTCAATCTCCATGCTCAATATCTTCTTAGCTTTACCCAAGTCTTTCATCTCAAACTCAGAGCTAAGTTGAGATTTTAACTTTTCTGTCTCCACCATTATTTTGGAAGCAATAAGCATGTCATCCATATAAAGCAATAGATAAACAAAATCATCACCACGAAACCTACGAAATTAAACACAACAATCATACTTACTTCGGTATATTTTTGCTTCATCATGAACGTGTCAAAGCGCTTGTACCATTGCCTTGGTGATTGTTTTAAACCATACAATGACCTGTTTAGCTTGCACACATGATCATCTTTCTCAGCAACAACAAAATTTTCCGATTGTCTCATATAGATCTCTTCCTCTAAGTCGCAATGCAAAAAAGCGGTGTTCACATCAAGTTGCTCCAACTCCAAGTCGAAGTGAGCTACCAAACTCAATAACACACGGATGGAAGTATGCTTGGCCATCGGTGAAAAAATATTATTATAATCAACTCTTTCCTTTTGTGAGAAACCCTTTGCTACCACTCTTGCTTTGAACCCAGTGTCACCCAACTAGGTCCCATGTGTGATTCTTATCAAGAGATTCCATCTCTTCTTGCATAGCTACCATCCAATCGTTGTAATGTGTATCTCTAACAGCTTCAGTGCATATGCTACTAGATCCACCTAACCATAATGTTTCACCAGCTTATCGTGCCCATACTTGTGGACTTCCTTAACTTGTCTCTTTGGCCTAGTGCTAGCCAACTCAAGTTGCGGATGCTCATGCCCTTCTTCTGGTTGTTGTGTGGTTCCACGATCTTGGACATCATCATGAACCAATGAATTGCCTGTTGCATCAAACAACTCAAGCTCAGTAGCCTGAGTTTCTATATAATCACCACTTTGCCCAGCTTTCTCCGGCTTGCTAAAGTTTAGCATCGAAGTCTCGTCAAAGATAACATCTCTGCTGACCAGGAACTTGTTGTCTTCAAGACACCATAATCTATATCCCTTTACCCCATTTGTGAAGCCCAAGAATATTGTCTCCTTAGTTCTAGCTAGGATCAAGCTCGTTTGCCCTCACATGGTAGTAAGCTATAGATCCAAACACTCGCAAAATACTATAATCAGCAGGTTTCTCTGACCACACCTCATAAGGTGTCTTGCAATCTATTGACGAAACTGGTAACCTATTATACAAGTAACACGCCATGGACACTGCATTTGCCCAATACTCTTTGCAAATACTACCATTAGACAACAGACATCTCGCTCTTTCAAATAATATTCTATTCATCCTCTCTGCCATCCCATTCTGCTGAGGCATGCCCCTGACTGCTCAGTGTCTAGCAATACGATGTTGCACACAAAACTCTTGGAAATTACCATTAGTATACTTAGTTCCATTCGCTCTGACCGTTTTTTTTTTTTTGTGTACTTGGGGGAGGGGGGGTGAGACCCTAATTTCCCCATCTAGTTGGGAGAAATCCTAATTGGCTCATCTAGTAGGGGGTAATACTAATTAACCCTTTACTAGATGAACAAGATAGAGAATTACAAAGAGGAGCTCTCTCTTCACTTACAAAGAATGAATCACTCACTAAGAATACTCTCTAAAATCTTTCTCCTTTCTTTTTCATAAGTTTAGGTCAAAACCATAACTTCTCTTTTATAGTTGGTGTAATTTTAACCGGGTGACACACTCGAGAAAGAGTGGGTCACTCTTTGAAAGTTCCTGATGTGGGTGACTCACACTCGAGAAAGATTAGGTCACTCCTTGAAAGTTACTATTTTTCAACATTATATATATCTAACATGAGGTATGTTACTTGCTAAGGAGTCAGGCAGTCAGCTAGCCTATTTGCTTCCCTATAAATATGCTTGATACCATTTGGTCTCTCAATGTTTGCCATCAACTGATTTGCTCTCCACTGTTTCTTTCCTCCTTCCTTCATGAATGAGAAAACATTTGTAATATGATGGAGCTATAAGTCTGTAACCCTTATGATCCCGTCTGCAAGTGTCACTGCCTATTCCAATCTATGTAATTCCCCTGGTACAATTGAGTTGTACTCAGACTTTCCCTTTGTCTCTACTATTGCAACTAACTCAGTGGTCATTTCTCAACACTACTGCCCACCCTCCAAGTCCTCCCTGAAGCAATCCATTTATGTTGTTAAGTGTTGTTGTTCCTCAGGTTTTTCCATGTGCATTTTGAGGCGAGGCTTGCCTAAAACGCCCTAGAAGTGTTGAGTAATGTGTATAAGCATAGGATGTGTACACTTCAGTGTGTGAGGCATTCCCGAGGCTTACGGCTCAGTTGCGAGGCGTAAGCCTCTATCGCACAAACTTTAGGCCATATATTTCAATACAATTTTTTATTTTCTAAACAAAAAGAAAAATTAAAATGGAATACAAATGTGTTGGAGTTCTAAATTGAGATTAGGAAGTTTACTAGTATAGTTCTAAATTGAGTCTAACAAGTTTATTAATTAGAAGCCATGTTGGTTTTGGTAATTAGAGTAGGCTTAGTAATAGAAGTGTGTGTGAATTGAATTAGTAAGGTGTGAAAGCTATATATATGAGGTATAGGACGTAGGAAAAAATAAGAGAGGAAAAGTTGGGTTCTAAGAGTTGATCAGTACATGGAGGTTGAGCATAAAAGTTGGCTTGGGTTCATAGTTAATTAAATAAAGGATCTGTGTGTTTCATATGTGTTTTCATTAAGTTGATTGTCTATTCATATCTTCTTGCACTTTGTCTGATCTGTTTTGATTTCAGTAATCTATTGATTCGTATATTTGGGATCTAAGTAAAATTAGATCTCACATATGGTATCAAAGCGAGTGTTATTTAAAGATCTAGTTTGATCGATGGCAACTAATGATTCTTTTTTGCATCATATGATTCCTAAGTTTGATGGAAAGAATTTCGATGATTAGAGATTTCAGATAGAGATTTTGTTTAAATATCAAGATGTATGAGATGTAGTTGATAAAGGCTTCACTATACCTGTAGATGAATCAAAACTTACCGACACAGAAAAGAAGGCGCTATCTGAAATTTGAGAAAAAGACTATAAAGCTTTATTGTGCATTCATCAAACGATTGATTCTACAGTTTATCAAAAGATTTCTTATGTTCAATCATCAAAGAAGGCTTGGGACACTCTGTTCAATTATTACAAAGGTGCTGACAAAGTTAAAAGGTGCGTTTGCAGACTTTACGACGACAATATGAGCTTCTTCAGATGGAAAAGTTAGAAATAGTTTCTGACTATTTTTCTAGAACTTTGGCACTTGCAAATCAGATGCTGACTAACAGAGACAAGGTAGAAGATCTCCAAATTATGGAAAAAAAATTACGTAGTCTTTCCGATCGTTTTGACTATGTAGTAACCGCAATAGAAGAATCGAAAGGTGTGTTAACACTGTCTATAAAAGAACTGATAGGTTCTCTACAAGCACATGAACAAAGAATTAATGAGAAGGCTGAAAAACAAGTTGTAGTTGAAGAAGCATTACAGAGTCAGATAAACTTCAAGAAATGTGATTCACAGTCTCATGATCGTCAACAAGGCAGAAATTCAAGCAACAAAGGCATGTGGCAAGCCAATGGTGTATGTACTCAACGAAGAGGTGAGAACCAAAATTTTGATAAATCTCAAATTCAGTGCTACAAATGCAACGGATTTGGTCATTATCAGTCTGAGTGTTGGCTTAAGGATAATAATACTGGAAGAAACAAAGCTCATATTCAGTGTTATAATTGCAAAATGTTTGGTCATTATCAATTTGAGCGTGGATTTTAAGATGACAAAAAGGGATGAAGGGCTAATATTACTACTGAAAATAATACAACAGAAGAATCTCAAACTTTGTTGTTAGCTTGCAATGCTGCAGAAGTTTATCAAAACAAGTAGTTTTTAGATACTGGGTGTGGTAATAACATGTGTGGGACTAAATAGTTGTTTTCTGATTTGGACGAAACAGTTCGGTCAGAAGTGAAGTTTGGAAATAATACATCAGTTCTAGTTATGGGAAAAGGAAGAATTGGCATTGCACTAAAAGATGGTTCTCAACATCATATTTCGGATGTGTATTATAACCCTGGTTTTTTTTTTTTGCTAAGGGTAATTGTATTAAATAAAATGTTTTCCAAAGTACAAAGAATGGATAGGATTGATAGTGAATCACTATCTCAAAGCTCAGTTTACAAATCTATAGTACGTTGTGTTCACATCCTCTATTATGTGCAAGAATGTCAGCCTACTATCCCACCACTTCTTCTCTCCCTTTGCCAGGTTAGCTGCTCCTTTTGAGCAAATGTCTGCACCAAAATTAGCCTCACGCCAAGTGTTAGTCACAATGATCCAGTCCGCTAGCCCTTTCACTTTGTCCCAAGTTGCACGTATGCTTTTTATGCAGATTTCTAATGTCCCTGGTTTGCATCAAAATTTGTTGAGTATGGGTCAGTTATCTGAAAAGGGGTATGATATGCGGATTTCTAATGGATTTTGCACTATAATTGATAGCATGAAAGGATTATTGGCTAAGGTACATATGACTAAAAATTGTTTATTTCCGTTAAATATCCAGTATGGAAAAGTATCTTGCTTTAATTCTATCGTGAATAGTGAATCATGGTTGTGGCATATGCGGTTGGGGCATATAAACTTTAGAAGTTTGGAATTGCTTGCAAAGAAAGAGATGGTTTCAGGGTTGCTGGGTATTGATGTTCCTGATAATAGATGTGAAAGTTGTATCATTGGGAAGCAACATCGAGATCCTTTTCCAGTTGGAAAATCTTGGAGAGCTAGACAACCACTGGAGTTGGTTCATTCGGATTTGTGTGGGCCTTTTGAAGTTCCTTCACATGGAGGTAATCGATATTTTATTACTTTCATTGATGACTATAGTAGAAAGGCATGGGTTTATTTGTTGAAACAAAAATCAGAAGCTTTTGTTACCTTTAAAAAATTCAAAGCTTATGTTGAGAATCAAATTGGTTATCAGCTTAAAGTGTTGCAAACAAACAGGGGTACAGAGTATACAGTTGCTTCTAAGTATTTTGTAGAGTGTGGTATTCAGCATCAGATGACTGCTAGATACACTCCTCAACAAAACAAGGTAGTTGAGAGGAAGAACAGAAGTACTGTTATGGATATGGTTCGTGCTATGCGTAAAGATAAGTCTTTGTCTAAAGTATTTTGGGGAGAGGCAGTTGCTTGTGCTATATATTTGTTGAATAGGTGTCCTACAAGGAGTGTTTGGAATATAACTCCGGAAGAAGCATGGAGTGGTAGAAGACCAAGTGTTTGTCATCTTAGGGTGTTTGGGTGCATTGCATTGCACATATTCCTGACGAGCTTCGTAAAAAGCTTGATGATAAAGGTGAGAAGTGCATTTTTATTGGCTACAGTGATATTACAAAAGGCTACAAATTATATAATCCAGATACAGGGAAGTTGATTATAAGTTGTGATGTTATATTTGATGAGCATGGTGTGTGGGATTGGAGTCCAAGAAAAGAAGTAGCTGTGGTAATACCGATTGTTGCTCCAAATTCATCTGTTGAGACATCTCTTCAGCCTTTTGTACAACCTATTAGCACTTCCACATCTAGCGATCCATCTCCACAAGATATAGCACCATCACAAGGGAAATTGGCATCTTCACAACCTCAACGTCAGATTGTTTTACCTGCACGTCTACAAGATTGTATTTTGTCTAAAGATACAAATGTGTTCGATGAAGAAATTGTAAATTTTGCACTCTTTGTAGATTGTGATCCAGTCCTTTTTTAACAAGCAGCTCAGGATGAAAGATGGGTACAAACTATAGATGAGGGAATGAATGTTATTGAAAAGAACAACACGTGGGAGTTCACAACTCTTCCACATGACAAGAAAGCAATTGGTGTCAAGTGGGTGTTCAAGACAAAGTACAAGCCCGATGTGGAGGTAGATCATTATAAAGTCAGGCTGGTAGCAAAAGGTTACAAGCAAAAGCCAGGTATCGATTATTTTAAAGTCTTTGCTCTTGTTGCTAGACTTGACACTGTTCGTATGATACTCACTTTGGCTACAAAATTTAGTTGGAAAATTTATCAGATGGATGTCAAATCTGCTTTCTTAAATGGTGTTCTAGAAAAAGAGGTATATGTTGAACAACCTGCAAGGTATTTACATAAAGGGAAGGAAACACAAGTTTACAAGTTGAATAAGGCCTTGTATGGCCTAAAGCAAGCTCCAAGGGCGTGGTATACGAGGATTGATTTGAATTTTTGTGGCAATTGGTTTCAAAAGTGTCCATATGAACACACTATATATGTCAAAGCTAACTCGAATGGCGGTTTCCTTATTGTGTGTTTATATGTGGATGATTTGATTTTTACTGGCAGTGATGTGAAGATGACTGAAGAATTTAGGGAGGCTATGATTAAGTAGTTTAAGATGACTAATATGGGGTTAGTGTCCTATTTTTTGGGACTTGGAGTGATTCAAAGAGATGATGGAATATTTGTTTCACAAAGGAAATATGCACAAGATGATGTTTTAGAACGTTTTCGGATGGAATCATGCAAGTATATCATGACACCAGTTGAGGACAGGTTAAAACTAGTCAAAGATGTACTGGAGAATTTATTAACCCCACTTATTTTAAAAGGTTAGGAAGTCTTCGTTACTTGACTTCTTGTAATGACCTGGAATTTTACCTAAGGACAATCTGGTCATTTCACGTGTTAGTTCAGTGCTAATATAGAATAATTGGTGTAGACTGATATGGTTGACGAGTGTTGGTATCTGTTTTATTTAAGTATTCTAGTAATTACAATTTTTGGTATGGGTGTTTGACGCGGTAAATTTCAAAGTTAATGCAAATTTATTGGTTGTTACCGTTAAAATGGAACCGGTTAATTACTAGGTCATTGGCGGGGTTAAGTTTATCATTGGTGGGGTAGTAACGTATATTATTCGCGAACTTGGATGATTATGGGCTTTTCATTGATGGTTATTTTTTTTTATATTGGCCTTTTCTATTATATTGGGCTTGTTGCACCTTTTATTTATTGGGCCACTTCTTAAATGTTGTTATATATCAGGCCTGTTATATTATTTGGGCTTGTTCTATTAAACCAAGTTTGAGTTGCTTTTTATTTTTTTTGGGCCTCTTTTTATAATTGTGAGGGGAGGGGTCTGTTTGATAAGGAAGCCACGTATGGCTTCTAGAAAAGGGGAAGGATGAGGACTAAACGAAAAAAAACTCTTGGTCGTTTTCATTTTTTCTCACTCTCCCATTCACTCTCTCTCTCCCAAATATGGAAAAGAAAAGGAAGATCTAAACTAAACCAACCATGGGCGGCTAAACTAAATCCCCATTTAATTTTCTCCATTTGAAAACCCATCGGAAAACCCAAGTGAACTACAAAACCAGTCAGTGGAGAGTGGAGTGTTTTCCAGTCGAAATTTCTGCTACGCTATTGGTTCGGGTTGACAAGATCTCAAGGGAGCAGCAAGGTGGAGATGGAATACGCTTAAGGGGGATTTTCTACACTTTAGCTGGAGCAGAAAAAGGAAATGAAGTTTTATGCAGGCGTACAGAGGAGGTGTCTCGGGGATGTTCGATTTTTTTGAATTTCAAGCTTAAAGGTAAACTTGACACCAATTTTGAGTTTAATAGAGATTTGATATGCTGATAGGCATTAATGTGAGGAGTAAGGTTTTGGCTAGCTTCTGGTGAGTGCAAGCACTCAAATTTGAATATTCCATTTGATTTGATGATTAGAAAGTGATTAATAATTAAGACGGACTGCTTGTATTCAAGGAAGGGAGTTAGTTTCTTTGCTCAGGAAGGATAGCTTTAGATGCTATATATATACAATTGCTTTCTCATGAATATATACGAGGAGTTACATGTGGTGGTCTGCGGCTATAGGGTTTACACCTCTAGTTTTCAATTCCTTGTATCTTGAATTAATAATTGGATAGCTAGACCACCTGTTGGAACCAAGCAAGAACTGTTTTTGATATCTGAATTGAGAGTTGTGCTCAGAAAGGCCGCAATAGGCCGTTGTCAGGCCACAAGGAGTCTACCACCAAGCCATTTGTCAGGCCGCTACATGCCATGTTAGGTCACTGCAGGCCTTCGTCGGGCTACCACAAGCTGCAATGAGCTTTAATATATCCGTGCCTATTTTATTAACTTATTGTTTTATTTCCCGCGTAATTAATTGGTTGTTAGAATAGTAGTGAGATAGGTATATTAATGACATGCCATTATCATAGGTTCTCTTGCGCTAAATACTTCTTTTGTCTAGGTTGAATAATAATATATATATGGTGCGTTTACTTGAGAATTCGGGAAAAATCTCGAATAAGTAGAAGTGAAGTGACATACTAGGTAGAATACCGATTCAAGGTTGAGAATCGGTGAGGGGACGTTACATGGTTAGAACGAGAGTGAGGAACCTATACTGCATTCCTCATCGGAAATGGCTTAATCCATCCCCATAGATCCTTACCCGAATAGGGGAACTTCGATTGGCTTGATCCCTAAATGGGTACGTAAGCAGCCACCCGGCTCAGCCGCTTCCATAGGAAAACCCCCACCCCTTGTAGTAAGAAAATCGGTTGTTCAAGTTATTTTATTTCTAGTTAATTCTAGTACAATTCATTTGCCTACGTGTTAAGCATGATAGAAATCTTGTGAGTATGAATTATATTGAATGCTAATGTTTTTCTTAAGAGTATGTTAATCAATGCACTTACGAGGATTTAATAAGGAAACGGTAAGTGGTATTAAGCAGCTAAAGGTATGTGTTAACCTCATCTTTTGTTTCAATTTCATTTCAAGTGGATTATTATATATTGACTACGTATCCAACACTGAGCGTTGGAGTATCTTCACAGGTGCTCCCATAAGACAAGAAAAGGCGTACGGGTAAATTAAGAATAATTTAACGTGAAGCGCACTCGGATTGGCTAAGGCAGTTCTTTTAGCTCTTTCTTGTTTATAAATTTATTCATTTAAGTTGTTTTGTAATAATTTAGTATTTCTTTATTGTCTTTAATAATGAATCCATATTAGGATGCATCCATTAGTTAGAAACTATGACATGGATTAGCGTCAATTGGGAAAGACTGATCTGGGGTATGAGATTTGTTTCGGGGAGCTGCAGCTATTTGATTTAACTGGCATTTGTCGAGATGGTTAAGTAGCTGGTGCCACGAATCAATATCTTTAGTAGTTGGGTTTATGGTTGAGGTTTTAATATAATAAATGGAAGTGTATTATTTGATTTTCAGATTAAGACAGGTTGTAGATTTATGAAAGGTTAGAAATACAAAGGAGACTCTGCCGATTTTTTTTTTTTTTTTTTTTTTTTTAGAACACGATGTTCAGAGGGGGTTTTATATTTTAGTTATAGTTTGGACTTGTGTGAGTCAAACCCGCTCACGTCTTAATTTATTACATTGTTGAATATTCGGATTGAGCTCTTTTACCTGAATATTCAATTGTCTGAAAAACTGGGGCGCTGCACTTCTACTAGACTAAATATTGTGTATGGAGTTGGGACAATTAACATATTCATGGAGTCTCCACGCCAGTCTCATTTGTAAGCAGCAAAACGCATATTACGCTACATTCAAGGTACGCATGACTATGGTATTTTTTATTCAGCATCTCACAGTTGTGAACTTGTTGGTTATACATACAGTGATTAGGCTGGCGATATAGAGAAAAGGAATAGCACTTCAGGTTATGCCTTCCATCTGGGGTCGGGAGTTTTTTCATGGTCTTCTAAAAAGCAACAGGTAGTTGCTTTGTCTACAGCAGAAGCAGAATATATTGCAGCAACTTATTGTGCTACTCAAGCAATGTGGTTAAGAAGGATGTTAGAAGAATTGAATCAAAAGCAAGAGATTCCTACAAAGATAGTGTGTGACAACAAGTCTGCTATTGCGCTCACAAAGAATCCAGTTTTTCATGGAAGGAGTAAACACATTGATATCAAGTAGCTGACATTTTTACAAAGCCATTGAAGACCAATTCATTTATCAAGTTACAGAAGATGTTAGGAATGGTCTCACTGGGCGATCTTAATTTAAGGGAGGCTGCTGGAATTATAAATTGAGATCTTGTTGTGAAATCTCAATTTAAGGGAGGTTGTTGGAGTTCTAAATTAAGATTAGGAAGTTTACTACTATAGTTCTAAATTGAGTCTAGCAAGTTTATTAATTAGAAACCATCTTGGTTTTGGTAATTAGAGTAGGCTTAGTAATAGAAGTGTTTGTGAATTGAATTAGTAAGGTGTGAAGGTTATATATATGAGGTACAAGACGTAGGAAAAAATAAGAGAGGAAAAGTTGGGTTCTAAGAGTTGATCAATACATGGAGGTTGAGCAGAAAAGTTGGCTTGGGTTCATAGTTAATTAAATAAAGAACATGTGTGTTTCATATGTGTTTTCATTAAGTTGATTGTCTATTCATATCTTCTTGCACTTTGTTTGATCTGTTTTGATTTCGGTAATCTATTGATTTGTATATTTGGGATCTAAGTAAAACTAGATCTCACAAAATACAAACAACAATAACAATAATGCACCAATAAATTCCGGCCGTATTATTATGTGCAACAGAAATCCATTCCTCTGTCCAGGACTCCAAGTAGTATCATGTTTCGACCAAATATGATCAAAACACTAAGTGGTGACGAAAAGATAAAGAACGTAGAAAAGTAGTGAAAAAACGATAGTGATCGAGTGAATGATGAGATTGTACCTTTCGGTTGCCTACGTACCATGGGATCAAGTCTTAAGAACGTAGTTCTGTATGAAAAATAGTTTGGTATTTATATCTGTAGAGTAAAGATTTATTGTAGCTCAAGTAATTGCAATTGAACCTAACTCTTAATTGATGATTATCTCTTTGGTATGAAACGAATCTAGACATAAATTAATGTACGTAAGTGGCAAGCCATGTGACTAGGGTTCAGCCCTAGACACATGAGTTAATGGGCCTATACATTGATCTATGATATTGCAAATTGGGCTTTAGCCCTGTCGATTAAATAAATAAAGTGGAGACCCCTACTAATAGACATTTGCCACGTAGGTGGGGGTCGAAACACCGCCCCCTCTTTGGCATGCGAACAAAGTTCATATAGCAAAGAAGAGAAGAAAAAATCAAGGAAAAAATGGAATAAGAAAAGAGTGGGCGGAATGGATAACAAAGTGTCGTGTGAATGTAAACAATAGGAAAATGGACTGTCGGAAAAAATTCGTGAATTATTGTGAACGAAATAATGTCAAACTAACTTATATAGGATGCAATGTAGTTAAATGAAATATGGCTAAAGTGAGAATTGAAATGGGTGGCACAGAAAAAATTGCAAAAGAAATTGATGGCAAAAACTATACCGAAATAATTACGTAATAATAATAAAATTAATTTTGACTACTTATGCCAGTAGAAGATTTATATTACGATTAGACAGCTAAAATTAAATGTAGGGGCAGTTTAGTAATAATAGAAAGAAAAGGAAATTAAATACGAATTGGATCTGAAGGTGAAGACTTTAGCGACTAAAACTGGATTCCAACTTTGGATTAGATAAGAATTCGTTCGGATTAGATAAGAATTTGGATAAGATAAAAGTCCAACTAGCAATGTAAAACTAGATCGAAGAAATATTATATAAGTGCTGGCTAAGCTCCATATACAAAACAGTAGACTGAAAAAAAAAAAAAAAAAAAAAACAAACTAAGTAGAGAAAGATATACAAGGGTAAGTGATATGACGTGGCAAGGCAACATGCCATGAGGAATTGGAAAGCAAGTTTCGAATCGGTGGAGAAGTTTATGCATAAACAATGAAAAGGAAAATGTTAGTACAAGTGGGAAGTTGATGCCCTTCACTAGTTTCACTTAGGCGTTTGCTCAACATAGGAGGTTTTTACTTAGGGAACAATGGGAATCTCATCTTCACCACGTAAATGATCTCACACGCTACGATGTCGTTGCCGTGTGTTATGTTGTGGTGCGATAGATGTCACATCATTTTTTAAATGAACGGTTCATTTCAGACGACGATTGTAGTAATTGTTCTATTTCCGATCCGTACACGCTTGAACTTTCGAATAAGTGTTTCTCGAGGCATTTGACTTATATTATCATTATCAGATTGCGAAGACCATATCTTCATGGAAAAGTAGTAATGTCGCGCGGCGCTAAAAAGGAGTAAGACGGATTTTTTTTTTTTTTTTTTTTTGTCGCCAGTTTGACCTTGAACATTATGGTTGGGTTGATCGACAGTAATTGTATCGGGAACTTGAGCTCTTCTAGTATTCATCAAAATTTTTGCAGAACGTGATTGAGGGTGTTGAATATGAACCGCAGACGACGCCAATTATGTTTCGACCAAATATGATCAAAACATTAAGTGATGACGAAAATATGAAGAACGTATAAAAATAATGAAAAAGCAATGGTGATCGAGTGAATGATGAGATTGTATATTTCAGTTGCCTACGTACCCAAATTATCGATGGGATCAAGTCTCAAGAACGTAATTATGTATGAAAAATAGTTTGGTATTTATATCTGTAAAGTAGAGATTTCTTGTAGCTCAAGTAATTGCAATTGAACCTGACTTTTAATTAATGATTATCTCTTTGATATAAAACGAATCTAGACATAAATTAATGTACGTAAGTGGCAAACTATGTGGCTAAGGTTCAGCTCTAGACACATGAGTTAATGGGCTTGTACATTGATCTATGATATTGCAAATTGGGCTTTAGCCTTGTCGATTAAACGAATAAAGTGGAGACCCACATCTACTAATAGACGTTTGCCACGTAGGTGGTGGTCGAAACATATCACTCAGTAGTACTTTCAATGCAAGTTTAACCAGAAGGTTTGTGGTTTTGGACTACGTACTCTGTTCTTGGTTTGCCAAATGGACTACATACGGGAAAAGGCTAAATTTGGAGGGTGACCCCAAAAGAAGAAGAAAAACAGTACTAAACTACCAATTTTAGCAGGACCAATTCTGTTCTACAATCACTTCTCGTTGGTAAGTAATTCTGTTGGAAAAGTTTGTTTACTTGCTTTATCTTTTCAACATGATAAAATCAAAAAGTATACAGATAACGCACACCCTTAGTCAAACTAATTTTAACCATTTGTTACCAACCAAATTGTGCTTCCATAGAAGAGACAGTCGAACAAAGAACATATAAATACGTCTTGTTGGAAATACGATTTCATTAGAACATTAATTGAATCATTTGCTCTCAATCTCTCTTCCATTTTAACATGGCAAATATTAGAGCTAGTGTTGTGTTTGTTCTAGGCATTGTTCTCTTTGCTACTATAATTCAACCAAATGAAGCTACTCTCCCTAGATGCGAGAAAGAATGTCTCGCACAGTGTACGAATGCGTCAAAATGGTTGGACAGAGCTTTGTGCCCGTTTAAGTGCCAACTTTATACTTGTTTTGTAAGTAATCTTCCAAATCGAGTAGATTCGACAATTAATTCATACCCCCTGTAGGGCATGAAACGAAAATGACATTTTCTTGTGTGCAGGGTCCCATGCCGCTTGCTGCTGCTGCTGCACCCAAGAAGGCTAAATCCGGAAGAAAGGCTCATGCACGAAAGCTTGCACCATCTGGACTCCTATCCATACCTTTACCCAGAAAAATTAATCCTTCCAACTTTTACGAAAACTAAGACAGATGCGATGCATCATCAACAAAATGTTACTCTTAGAAATGTCTCCGACATTATAAAGTTTGCACGTCTGTGTGATCTGTAATATGTAGCAAATGGAGACTGCAAAATGAAATTTGCTCTCAACTAGATAATAAAATCACTGAATTTTACAGTAAATATATGCTATATAAGAAAGTGTAGATTATAGCAGCAAATTTAATTAGCTCCACGTGGATTGGACAAAATCATATCTGATTTTCTATCCTGAGCCTTTCTTGATCTTATATGAATTATGAATATCATTTCTTTGTTAATAGGGTTCTAGTTTAACCGTTCAATCGTACTATAGTTTCATGTTTAATTATTTGTCCATCCAATATGAATACTCACAACCCGAAACCACACTCTAGTCTTTACTATCATCAAATCAAAAAAATATTAGTGCTGAGTTGAGAACTACAGGCAAGTTTGGGCAATGAAACAGCTGCTGTGTTTCACCTCCCAAATATGAATAAATTTAGTCTCACCTGTTAGATTTTCTTTCAAGAATTCTAAAAGACCATGGCATGGATGTATCTCGAGTATAACCAATTAAATGTAATTTTTGACTAATAACCAATAGATGGCCCTTGGCTGAGCTTTCAAACCCAACATTAGTGGATTCAGGAGAATCTCCATTTTGAATTTTATGATGGCATTGTTCATATTCGATCGTAAACAAAACAAAGTTAAAACCTGCCTCTCCTCAACTAGTTGAACACATTCTGTGCCATTACTGTTAGAGATCTCTAAGCAAAAGCATCCTTGAAAACAAATTGTAGGTGTTAATACGCCAGGGAACTGTTTTAGGCTCTATAGTTTGGAACAGAAGCTGCAGTTAAAATCAGTAGCAATCACACAAATTGTGTGGTTTATATTTTGTCCAACATCACATACCCTAACCCCTAGTCGTTTCAGTGTGTTCATGGATTTATGCCCAATACTCTCTTAAACACGAATCATGCAAATGATGCAATCGTATACACTTAACTGCTGAAACATACAGTTCCAAAAAATGTATGAAATTTGAAATAGGGCGTGGGCGCTTGCTCCAAAAAATTTGAAATTTTTACAGTAGTTTGCTAAGATGTCCAGTAAGTCACCTGTAAAATTTCAGATCAATCAGAGTTATGAAAGTCCTTCTACTGCCCTACAAAATGTATGAATAGTTTTCGGACACAACACAAACAATCGAATGGTTAAGCAATCAAAACAGAGCCAAAAATCGCTAAAATTTATTGAAGAATCCTGACAGATCATGCGTGTTCCTGTAAAAACTTTAGAACAATTGGAGTTCTACAAACCCTCCTTATCGGTTGTTGTTCCAGAAATTAAGTGTTGCAAAACTGCAGAAACACACTAGAAACAATCTACTAGTTAGGTGGTCAAAACAAATAAAACACATTTCAAATTTTTATTGCAAACTTCTGACTTATGATAGATACTCCTGTAAAAATCTTAGAATTTTGGAACTGCCTAAGTAACCTTACTCGTCAGTTTTTCCCGAAACTTACGATTTGAAAGCTGAAATGCAGCACTGTAAAGATGGTATTAGTTCGCTAATTGAAACAACTAGGAAAAATCTGAAACTATTCCATTAAATCAAAAACACCTTAAAGATTATGCCTATAAATTTTCAGAATTTTTTGAAATTTACAAATACCTTTTCTGCAGTGTTCTTCACTGTGAATCCGCAGACACAAGAGAGAGAGGGCGCGCTCTAAACAAAGGCAAAATGGAGGGCTGTGCGCCCTTGTGCTTAAAACAGTGAACAGTAATGAAAATACAAGAAATAGGAATGAAAAATTAAAAGGGTGGGTGGGTTGAGAATGGGGGATTGCCCCTTGGATTCAAGCAATTGAATTCTTGTCCTGAAAGAGTTTAAGACGGTGCCATTTGATAACCCGTAAAAACTCAATTAGATTACTCTAACTTTATTTTTATGGTATCAATTATTTATTTCCTACTCTCACATGTATATTCATGCAATATATAGAGTACAGAATCGTTCCACTCCTAAACTACCAAGACATAATAGAATCCAATTAATCAAACACAAGGAAACAATAGTGAGAGCACTAATTATAGATGTGAATTTATACTACGAGATAATACTATCAATTGATCTTATACTAATATTAACTAATGTAATTATTTATAGATAAATCAAATATGGAAAAAACTAGAGAGAGATTGAAATCCACTTTTAATTTCTAAAATGCTAACATAGATTTGTATAGAAAACCCTAGTCTAGATATTCTCACGCAAGGTAAAAATATAAAGATTATACCTTTAATGATTCCTAATTACTTTATACTGTCTCTAGTCATAAACTAATTAGCATGAGAGAAAGCTTGTTCCCATTCTCATGGCAAACTCACTATTCTCTAGTTTAGGTTAAACTCTTCTTATCTCTAAGTCAAGAAAAACCTAAACTTAAAACCCTAAATAACAAATCTATACTAACAAATCAAGTCCTCTCAAAGCTACATTCAAACTCCTTCTAATGGGAGTTTAGCTTTGATTTATGGGACTATCATGAACAAAAGAATAAAAAGAAGACATAATAGAAAGAGAAACAATTGAATTTAATAATAATAATAACTTGAAGGTATTTTAATAGAGGTTTTATGGAGGCTACGAACTAAACTAATTAACTAACACTAAACTAAACTACAAAGGGAGAGAGAGAGAAACCCTAAACTATATTAAACTAAAGTGGGAGTAGCCAAGTTTTGTTTAGCCTTAAACCTTTTTATATAGGAGAGGGTTAGGTTTATAATTTCGTGCATGGGCTTTAGAGCCATGTTTTGGGCCATGAAATCAAGCCCAAAACCTAATTACATATGTCCAAAAAGGGTTTCTCTGTGTGAAATTACTTCAATACCCTTTTGACCCACTTTTGCGACTCTGAATGGGTCAAGGCTTAGACCATTAGAAAACTATTTCCGAGACGGTCATTTTGCCATATAATAGGACCAATTCCAAGGTCTGAGTCCAAAGATACGGCTTATGGAAGTTCTATTGACTTTTCTGCTCTTTTTCTACCCGCGTTGACTTTGAGCTTTGACTAGGCTTTAAAAAGGCTTTTTCTCCTTGAAACTTGGGCTTTAACCATAGAACTTCTTAGCAACCAACTTTTTCTTTTTTCTCTTACAAAAGTGACATATTTCTTCACATATTTGACTACAAGACCTGAAATACACAAAATCACGTAAACAATACTAACTCTTATTTATTATACACATAATTGGTCTAAATGTAATATTATTAAGGGGTTAAAAACTACAGTTTTAGGCTCTTATCACTCTACCTCAGTGAGGTTTTAACACATAAAATCGAGCCGAACACAAAATCCACTAGTCTTCAAACCGCATCGCGAACTCGCCGTCAAAGGGCACTCATCAAATATGTAGGATTTGGAGTAAGTCCAAACAATGTTAAAACTTAACTACGGTGACAACCTTAGTCAACATATCAGCAGGGTTGTCTTTGGTGCCCACTTTCTCAAGTGCTACATCAACATCCTCAACGACATCCCGTACAAAGTGATAACGGTCATCAATATGCTTCGTCCAAGCATGGTGAACCTGGTTCTTTGCCAAATGAATAACACTCTGAAATACAAAGCAACATTGTCCTGCTCAAAACCCATATCATCTAAAAGACCTCGAAGTCATAATACCTCTTTCACTGCCTCTACCACTGTCATAAACTCTACCTCTGTAGTAGATAGAGCTATTGTAGCCTGTAACATAGACCTCCAACTAACCGGTGCACCATGCATCATAAACACATAACCAATAGTCAATCGTCGTATGTCTAGATCACCTGCATAATCTGAGTCCACATAACCACTGACATGAGAGATATCTCCACCATAACCAAATCCCACATCCAAGGTACCCTTCAAGTACCTCAATACCCATTTCACTGCGTCCCAATACTACTTCCCAGGATTTGTCATATACCTACTCACAATATTGACAGCTTGTGAAATGTTCGGGCATATGCACATCATAACAGACATCAAACTGCCCACTGCAACATAAAGAACTCGAGCCATATGCTCTTGCTCCTCCACCGAGCTAAGAGATAACCTAGTTGAAAGCCTAAAATGCCCAGCCTAAAAAGTAGACACCGACTTTGCATTCTCCATACCAAATCTAGAAATATCTTTCTGAAAGTATTTCTTTTGAGATACAACTAGCCTTCGCTTCTTCCTATCTCTTTCAATCTCCATGCTCAATATCTTCTTAGCTCCACCAAAGTCTTTCATCTCAAACTCAGAGCTAAGTTGAGATTTCAACTTTTCTATCTCTACCATGATTTTGGAAGCAATAAGCAGGTCATCCATATGAAGCAATAGATAAACAAAATCATCACCACGAAGCCTACGAAAGTAAACACAACAATCATACTTACTTCGGTATATTTTTGCTTCATCATGAACGTGTCAAAGCGCTTGTACCATTGCCTTGGTGATTGTTTTAAACCATACAATGACCTGTTTAGCTTGCACACATGATCATCTTTCTCAGCAACAACAAAATTTTCCGATTGTCTCATATAGATCTCTTCCTCTAAGTCGCAATACAAGAAAGCGGTGTTCACATCAAGTTGCTCCAACTCCAAGTCGAAGTGAGCTACCAAACTGAATAACACACGGATGGAAGTATGCTTGGCCACCGGTGAAAAAACATTATTATAATCAACTCTTTTCTTTTGTGAGAAACCCTTTGCTACCACTCTTGCTTTGAACCCAGTGTCACCCAACTAGGTCCCATGTGTGATTCTTATCAAGAGATTCCATCTCTTCTTGCATAGCTACCAACCAATCGGTGTAATGTATATCTCTAATAGCTTCAGTGCATATGCTACTAGATCCACCTAACCATAATGTTTCACCGGTTTATCGTGCCCATACTTGCGGACTTCCTTAACTTGTCTCTTTGGCCTAGTGCTAGCCAACTCAAGTTGCGGATGCTCATGCCCTTCTTCTGGTTGTTGTGTGGTTCCATGATCGTGGACATCATCATGAACCAATGAATTGTCTGTTGCATCAGACAACTCAAGCTCAGTAGCCTGAGTTTCCATAGAATCACCACTTTGCCCAGTTTTCTCCGGCTTGCTAAAGTTTAGCACCGAAGTCTCGTCAAAGGTAACATCTCTGCTGACCAGGAACTTATTGTCTTCAAGACACCACAATCTGTATCCCTTTACCCCATTTGTGAAGCCCAAGAATATTGTCTCATTAGTTCTAGCTAGGATCAAGCTTGTTTGCCCTCACATGGTAGTAAGCTATAGATTCAAACACTCGCAAAATACTATAATCAGCAGGTTTCCCTGACCACACCGCATAAGGTGTCTTGCAATCTATTGCCGGAACTGGTAACCTATTATGCAAGTAACACATCATGGACACTGCATTTGCCCAAATACTCTTTGCAAATACTAGCATTAGACAACAGACATCTTGCTCTTTCAAACAATATTCTATTCATCCTCTCTGCCATCCCATTCTGCTGAGGCGTGCCCCTGACTACTCAGTGTCTAGCAATATAATATTGCACACAAAACTCTTGGAAATGACCATTAGTATACTCAGTTCCATTCACTCTGACCGTGTTTTTTTTTTGTGTACTTGGGGGAGGGGGGGGGGGGGTGAGACCCTAATTTCCCCATCTAGTTGGGGGAAATCCTAATTGGCTCATCTAGTAGGCGGTAATACTAATTAACCCTTTACTATGTGAACAAGATAGAGAATTACAAAGAGGAGCTCTCTCTTCACTTACAAAGAATGAATCACTCACTAAGAATACTCTCTAAAATCTTTCTCTTTTCTTTTTCATAAGTTTAGGTCAAAACCATAACTTCTCTTTTATAGTTGGTGTAATTTTAACTGGGTGACACACTCGAGAAAGAGTGGGTCACTCTTTGAAAGTTCCTGATGTGGGTGACTCACACTCGAGAAAGATTGGGTCACTCCTTGAAAGTTACTATTTTTCAACATTATATATATCTAACATGAGGTATGTTACTTGCTAAGGAGTCAGGCAGTCAGCTAGCCTATTTGCTTACCTATAAATATGCTTGATACCATTTGGTCTCTCAATGCTTGCCATCAACTGATTTGCTCTCCATGGTTGCTTTCCTCCGTCCTTCATGAATAAGAAAACATTTGTAATATGATGGAGCTATAAGTCTGTAACCCTTATGATCCCGTCTGCAAGTGCCATTCCCTGTTCCAATCTATGTAATTCCACTGGTACAGTTGAGTTGTACTAAGACTTTCCCTTTGTCTCTGCTATTGCAACTAACTCAGTGGTCATTTCTCAACACTACTGCCCACCCTCCAAGTCCTCCCTGAAGCAATCCATTTATGTTGTTAAGTGTTGTTGTTCCTCTCTCAGGTTTTTCCATGTGCATTTTGAGGCGAGGCTTGCCTAAAACGCCCTAGAAGCGTTGAGTAATGTGTATAAGCATAGGATGCGTACACTTCAGTGTGTGAGGCATTCGAGGTTTATTTCGGTTCGGAGGTATGTAAGCCTCTATCGCACAGACTTTAGGCCATATATTTCAATACATTTTTTATTTTCTAAACAAAAAGAAAAATTAAAATGGAATACAAATGTGTTGGAGTTCTAAATTGAGATTAGGAAATTTACTACTATAGTTCTAAATTGAGTCTAACAAGTTTATTAATTAGAAGCCATGTTGGTTTTGGTAATTAGAGTAAGCTTAGTAATAGAAGTGTGTGAGTTGAATTAGTAAGGTGTGAAGGCTATATATATGAGGTATAGGACGTAGGAAAAAATAAGAGGGGAAAAGTTGGGTTCTAAGAGTTGATCAGTACATGGAGGTTGAGCAAAAAAGTTGGCTTGGGTTCATAGTTAATTAAATAAAGGATCTGTGTGTTTCATATATGTTTTCATTAAGTTGATTGTCTATTCATATCTTCTTGCACTTTGTCTGATCTATTTTGATTTCAGTAATCTGTTGATTCGTATATTTGGGATCTAAGTAAAATTAGATCTCACATATGGTATCAGAGCGAGTGTTATTTAAAGATCTAGTTTGATCGATGGCAACTAATGATTCTTTTTCGTATCATATGATTCCTAAGTTCGATGGAAAGAATTTCGATGATTGGAGATTTTAGATAGAGATTTTGTTTAAATATCAAGATGTATGAGATGTAGTTGATAAAGGCTTCACTATACCTGTAGATGAATCAAAACTTACCGACACAGAAAAGAAGGCGCTATCTGAAATTTGAGCAAAAGACTATAAAGCTTTATTGTGCATTCATCAAGCAATTGATTCTGCAGTTTATCAAAAGATTTCTTATATTCAATCATCAAAGAAGGCTTGGGACACTCTGTTCAATTATTACAAAGGTGCTGACAAAGTTAAAAAGGTACGTTTGCAGACTTTACGACGACAATATGAGCTTCTTCAGATGGAAAAGTTAGAAATAGTTTTTGACTATTTTTCTAGAACTTTGGCATTTGCAAATCAGATGCTAACTAACAGAGACAAGGTAGAAGATCTCCAAATTGTGGAAAAAAATTTACATAGTCTTTCCAATCTTTTTAACTATGTAGTAACCGCAATAGAAGAATCGAAAGGTGTGTTAACACTGTCTATAAAAGAATTAATAGGTTCTCTACAAGCACATGAACAAAGAATTAATGAGAAGGCTGAAAAACAAGTTGCAGTTGAAGAAGCATTACAGAGTCAGATAAACTTAAAGAAATGTGATTCACAGTCTCATGATCGTCAACAAGGCAGAAATTCAAGCAACAAAGGCATGTGGCAAGCCAATGGTGTATGTACTCAACGAAGAGGTGAGAACCAAAATTTTGATAAATCTCAAATTCAGTGTTACAAATGCAACGGATTTGGTCATTATCAGTCTGAGTGTTGGCTTAAGGATAATAATACTGGAAGAAACAAAGCTCATATTCAGTGTTATAATTGCAAAATGTTTGGTCATTATCAATCTGAGCGTGGATTTTAAGATGACAAAAAGGGATGAAGGGCTAATATTACTACTGAAAATAATACAACAGAAGAATCTAAAACTTTGTTGTTAGCTTGTAATGCTGCAGAAGTTTATCAAAACAAGTAGTTTTTAGATACTGGGTGTAGTAATCACATGTGGGATTAAATAGTTGTTTTCTGATTTGGACAAAAAAATTCAGTCAGAAGTGAAGTTTGGAAATAATACATCAGTTCTAGTTATGGGATAAGGAAGAATTGGCATTGCACTAAAAGATGGTTCTCAACATCATATTTCGGATGTGTATTATGTCCCTGGGTTTTTTTTTTTGCTAAGGGTAATTGTATTAAATAAAAAGTTTTCCAAAGTACAAATAATGGATAGGATTTATAGTAAATCACTATCTCAAAGCTCAGTTTACAAATCTATAGTACATTGTGTTCACATCCTCTATTATGTGCAAGAATGTCAGCCTACCATCCCACCACTTCTTCTCTCCCTTTGCCAAGTTAGCTGCTCCTTTTGAGCAAATGTCTGCACCAAAATTAGCCTCACGCCAAGTGTTAGTCACAATGATCCAGTCCGCTAGCCCTTTCACTTTGTCCCAAGTTGCACATATGCTTTTTATGCGAGTTTCTAATGTCCCTGGTTTGCATCAAAATTTTTATTAAGTATGGGTAAGTTATCTGAAAAGGGGTATGATATGCGGATTTCTAATGGATTTTGCACTATAATTGATAGCATGAAAGGATTATTGGCTAAGGTACATATGACTAAAAATCATTTATTTCCGTTAAATATCCAGTATGGAAAAGTATCTTGCTTTAATTCTATCGTGAATAGTGAATCATGGTTGTGGCATATGCTGGGGCATATAAATTTTAGAAGTTTAGAATTGTTTGCAAAGAAAGAGATGGTTTCAGGGTTGCTGGGTATTGATGTTCCTGACAATAGATGTGAAAGTTGTATCATTGGGAAGCAACATCGAGGTCCTTTTCCAGTTGGAAAATCTTGGAGAGCTAGACAACCACTGGAGTTGGTTCATTCGGATTTGTGTGGGCCTTTTGAAGTTCCTTCACATGGAGGTAATCGATATTTTATTACTTTCATTGATGACTATAGTAGAAAGGCATGGGTTTATTTGTTGAAACAAAAATCAGAAGCTTTTGCTACCTTTAAAAAATTCAAAGCTTATGTTGAGAATCAGATTGGTTATCAGCTTAAAGTGTTGCGAACAGACAGGGGTACAGAGTATACAGTTGCTTCTAAGTATTTTGTAGAGTGTGGTATTCAGCATCAAATGACCGCTAGATACACTCCTCAACAAAACGAGGTAGTTGAGAGGAAGAACAAAAGTATTGTTATGGATATGGTTCGTGTTATGCGTAAAAATAAGTCTTTGCCTAAAGTATTTTGGGGAGAGGCAGTTGCTTGTGCTATATATTTGTTGAATAGGTGTCCTACAAGGAGTGTTTGGAATATAACTCCGGAAGAAGCATGGAATGGTAGAAGACCAAGTGTTTGTCATCTTAGGGTGTTTGGGTGCATTGCATTGCACATATCTAACGAGCTTCGTAAAAAGCTTGATGATAAAGGTGAGAAGTGCATTTTTATTGGCTACAGTGATGTTACAAAAGGTTACAAATTATATAATCCAGATACAAGGAAGTTGATTATAAGTGTGATGTTATATTTGATGAGCATGGTGTGTGGGATTGGAGTCCAAGAAAAGAAGTATCTGCGGTAACACCGATTGTTGCTCCAAATTCATCTGTTGAGACATCTCTTCAGCCTTTTGTACAACCTATTAGCACTTCCACATCTAGCGATCCATCTCCACAAGATATAGCACCATCACAAGGGGAATTGGCATCTTCACGACCTCAACATCAGATTGTTTTACCTGCACGTCTACAAGATTATATTTTGTCTAAAGATACAGATGTGTTCGATGAAGAAATTGTAAATTTTGCACTCTTTGCAGATTGTGATCCAGTCCTTTTTTAACAAGCAGCTCAGGATGAAAGATGGGTACAACCTATGGATGAGGGAATGAATGTTATGGAAAAGAACAACACGTGGGAGTTCACAACTCTTCCACATGACAAGAAAGCAATTGGTGTCAAGTGGGTGTTCAAGACAAAGTACAAGCCCGATGGGGAGGTAGATCATTATAAAGTCAGGCTGGTAGCAAAAGGTTACAAGCAAAAGCCAGGTATCGATTATTTTAAAGTCGTTGCTCTTGTTGCTAGACTTGACATTGTTCGTATGATACTCGCTTTGGCTACAAAATTTAGTTGGAAAATTTATTAGATGGATGTCAAATCTGCTTTCTTAAATGGTGTTCTAGAAAAAGAGGTATATGTTGAACAACCTGCAGGGTATTTACAGAAAGGGAAGGAAACACAAGTTTACAAATTGAATAAGGCCTTGTATGGCCTAAAGCAAGCTCCAAGGGCGTGGTATACAAGGATAGATTTGAATTTTTGTGGCAATGGGTTTGAAAAGTGTCCATATGAACACACTTTATATGTCAAAGCTAACTCGAATGGCGGTTTCCTTATTGTGTGTTTATATGTGGATGATTTGATTTTTACTGGTAGTGATGTGAAGATGACTGAAGAATTTAGGGAGGCTGTGATTAAGTAGTTTGAGATGACTGATATGGGGTTAGTGTCCTATTTTTTGGGACTTGAAGTGATTCAAAGAGATGATGGAATATTTGTTTCACAAAGGAAATGTGCACAAGATGATGTTTTAGAACGTTTTCGGATGGAATCATGCAAGTCTATCATGACACCAATTGAGGATAGGTTAAAACTAGTCAAAGATGGTACTGGAGAATTTATTAACCCCACTTATTTTAAAAGGTTAGGAAGTCTTCGTTACTTGACTTCTACTAGACCAGATATTGTGTATGGAGTTGGGATAATTAACAGATTCATGGAGTCTCCACGCCAGTCTCATTTGCAAGCAGCAAAACGCATATTACGCTAGATTCAAGGTACGCATAACTATTGTATTTTTTATTCAGCATCTCACAGTTGTGAACTTGTTGGTTATACAGACAGTGATTGGGCTGGCGATATAGAGAAAAGGAAAAGCACTTCAGGTTATGCCTTCCATCTGGGGTCGGGAGTTTTTTCTTGGTCTTCTAAAAAGCAACAGGTAGTTGCTTTGTCTACAGCAAAAGCAGAATATATTGCAGCAGTTTATTGTGCTACTCAAGCAGTGTGGTTAAGAATTGAATCAAAAGCAGGAGATTCCTACAAAGATAGTGTGTGACAACAAGTCTGCTATTGCGCTCACAAAGAATCCAGTTTTTCATGGAAGGAGTAAACACATTGATATCAAGTAGCTGACATTTTTACAAAGCCATTGAAGACCGATTCATTTATTAAGTTACGGAAGATGTTAGGAATGGTCTCACTGGGAGATCTCAATTTCAGGGAGGCTGCTGAAATTATAAATTGAGATCTTGTTGTGAAATCTCAATTTAAGGGAGGTTGTTGGAGTTCTAAATTGAGATTAGGAAGTTTACTACTAGAGTTCTGAATTGAGTCTAGCAAGTTTATTAATTAGAAACCACCTTGGTTTTGGTAATTAGAGTAGGCTTAGTAATAGAAGTGTTTGTGAATTGAATTAGTAAGGTGTGAAGGCTATATATATGAGGTACAAGACGTAGCTAGGAAAAAATAAGAGAGGAAAAGTTGGGTTCTAAGAGTTGATCAATACATGGAGGTCGAGCAGAAAAGTTGGCTTGGGTTCATAGTTAATTAAATAAATGACCTGTGTGTTTCATATGTGTTTTCATTAAGTTGATTGTCTATTCATATCTTCCTGCACTTTGTTTGATCTGTTTTGGTTTCGGTAATCTATTGATTTGTATATTTGGGATCTAAGTAAAACCAGATCTCACAAAATACAAACAACAATATATACTACACCAAAAAATGAGTTTACTAACGGTTATATCCGTTACTTATATTTTTACTAACGGTTATATCCGTTAGCTCTGGTGCGTCACTCTCACTTAGGCCAAATTTAGTAACGGATATAACCGTTACTAATAATAATTTTAATAACAATTATATCCGTTACTAATATTCTTTGTAACAAATATCCAATTGTGGATGGCCCGATTAAATTTGTCATTTCTAACGGATATATCCATTAGTAATGGATGTGATATTTACTAATTATTATTTGTAACGGACATATCCGTTAGTAATGGATGTGCTATTTACTTAATTATTGTTTGTAACGGATATATCCGTTAGTAAACTGTAGCCACTAAAATAAATAAAAAATTTCCTGGGTCAAATAATGTCCACCATGCAAATCTAGTTCTAGCAAATATGATATAAATATCACATTCCACAAACTTAATCAACAAATGAATAACAAAAAACAAAGCCACCAATCAATTAAACATTATTATAAAAATATAGTCATCAATCTAAATCCTAATTTACAAATCAAACTTTCATAGAACTGAATTCACCTAACCTAATCTTGGGACGTCAGTCATAGAAGATCGCATTTATGACCCAACTCATTTATGTGCATGCTCACGCCAAAGTTGGTTAGAACATTAATCCCTCTATTCAATTGCTACAATGTCGTAAACACGAGCTACAACCTTTTCTTGAGTACCTGCAAAAAATAAGAAATCAATTAAGGCACATGCAATTAAAGGAATAGAGCTAAGCAATTAACAAGTGAATAACAAGTAAATTGCCAACTTCCATGCACTAATATTGTTATACACTAATTGCTTCCATGCACTAATAACAAGTAAATTAACAAGTGAATAGCAAGTAATACCTAACCCCCTAGGTAAATCAACAAGTAAAAGTTTACAAGTATTGTTATATCTAGAACAAAAGACCGGCAACAGTCATGCTTGCAACATTGGACCCTTGGCATCCCAATCACCAACTAAGATGATGGTATCATGTCCTTCACTCGATATATATATATATAACATTAAATACTAGTTAATGTAGAACAACAAAAAAGACGATATGTAAAAACAGTATTTATACCTCTTGATCGAGGCATTCATATTTCCAAACACTCTCACCCAAATCATTAATCTCATTCCTCCACCATCTCAACCTAACAGTTCTTAATAAGAATTATCGAAAGAATAAAAGAAATCCATCTTAGTCACCTTCAGACCTGGGCACCTGGCAGAGGAGATCCAATTGCAACTTCTAAATTATCATCCTGCAGTTGTAAAAATAAATAAATAATCAAATACGCCTAGCACAATAGATTTAATCAAACAGAAGTAAATATAATACAATTATGATTTACGACTACTAAATATGTATTTGATAACAAGTCCAATGAAAAGTGTTAGATGATAAATCACTCTAAATGCCCTTCTGGAAGACAGAACTTAATGAATATCAAAGGCAATCAGTGATAGAACTGACAAAACAATCAGACTTGATTTGCTACTAGAATTTAGACCACAACATTTCTCATATTAAGGTTCAAAGTGATGCTATTGATTTGATTTAAGGAAAATCCAATAAGAATGAAGAAGGTAACTGGGCTCAATAGATGTTCATTGATATCAGAAAATTGGCATAACTCTTCAACTCATGTTGCTCTTCACACAAATACGATAAAGTAAACTAAGTGGCAGATTAGTTAGCGGGGGTTTTGGAGTCCGAGCTAGTGAGATTTTATTAACTCTCACCTATGCTTAGATAAATTCAGCTTTACTTTACCTAGGAGAGCCGTTTGTGCTTTCAGATCTTAATCCATACCACCCACCACCAGCACCCTTAACCTCTCCCTACCTGTTTCAACGACACGCACCTCCAACATTCCAACTAATACGACATGTGTCACAACCCAAATTTCTAAACAATTACAAAGTGAATATTTGAAATATAAATATCTTAACATCACTCGGTTCAATTGTCTAAAAACTCAGGCTATAACGGGGTGGATACAACACATGTCAAAACCTAAAACTCACATCATAAAGAATCAACTTAACAACAAAATTTCTCCAAAATTTCTCTTCCATCACTTTATTAAAAGACTATCTTCCGTTCAAAAATCATCAATATAAAACTCTAAGAATAATAGGTCTTCAACATCGTATTCTCATGTCATATGAATATGCAACTACGTTACTACATACTTCCAAAGGGATCAGACCTAAAAAAAATAAACTCCCGGACTGCTCCAGAAACAAATCCAAATCAAACGTCGCGGTTCCACTACCCTCCACTTATGTTCCCAAGAACACACCCACGTTGCCAAAACAAAGAAAACTTGGGTCAGCAAAATGGATTTGCTGGTATGAGTAGACTAACCACATATAAGCATTATCATACTTTAATTATCTAAACAATCACTTTATATTTTCCCATAACTTAATCCTTTTCAGCTTGGAAGACAGGTAGTTCCGTCATTTCAACCGGCATAATTTCTTCCCAAGCAAGACTTCCATTCTATTAACTCATTTTCATAACTCATTTTCATAACTAGGTAACTAAATTAAAACTTACTGATATCCACTTCTAGATAAGGGTAGGACCGCGTCCCTGCACAAAATATTATTAAGTCCTACCCTCCTGCAAAAGAAAGTTAGAAATTTTATATAACACATGTAAATATCCTATATATATTCAAATGTAAGTCCAAGCACACTTGCATAATCAAATTAATACAACTAACCCGCAAGGCGAATACCTTAGTTCCTCTCTAGGGCAGTCCAAACAATCTGGTCATTCATGGCACATTCAATGAATACCCGGGTCATTCATGGCACATTCAATGAATACCCATATATAACGCTAACGGGCCATTTATGGCACATTCAATAAATACCCACCTAACATATGACATCATTAATCATAAAACTCAAATCCAAAACTTGAGGCGTGAAGAGTTCTAAAAGGGTGCGGTAAATTTGTTTACGCATTATTGAACTTTATTGCATATATTATTTCAGAGAACGTAGGAGTATTATGTTTCATGTATTTTTGGTTTACGCGTTATTAATTAGATTGATGTCTAAGTGTCATAACGTTGCATATCATAAAAACTGAAATATCACATAGTAGTTAATACACGTACACACGTATATATAAAGGTCTTAGCCTAAAGTCAAGCATGCTAATAGCCCTAGACCTATCCTAATAGCCCAAATCATAATCCGAGTTAAAAGGTCAAACTGGGTCAACTGGTCAAAGTTAACCCTAGTCAACAGTCAAAGTCAACCAGCCAGTGGTCAACAGCAGTCAACCAGCCAAGTCAACCAAACCTAAACTCCTCTAACCCAAAAGCCCAAATCCTAAGGCCCAAAGTCTAAACTTAAGTCCAAAATGAAAATTCAAAAATTAAACATTCAAGCCCACCCACGAAATTCGGCCCAAGCCCAACAAAACTAAAACTCACGTATTGTTCATCTTCCTCTTCCCTCACCAACTCGCCACTTCCACCAATTGACCACCACAACCCACCAACCTATCTCCAATTTAAATCCCACGGTTTGATTTCTCACAAAAAACCCAATCCACCGATACCCTCAAATCTCAATTCCATTATACTGTGAAAATCGCGATCGACGCCATTAATGGCTTCTCTGGAGCTTCAACAGCCCCCAACCCACTATGAAATCAAATCTCATTTCACCAACACAGTTCTATACTAGAACCACAGTATAACCCATCAAAACACACAACAAAATTAAATAGTACCGATTCGAGTTCGCGCCTCCATTAACGCATTACAGAGCTTCACATCACACTCTCCATCGCCCATTCAAACCAAACATCAAAATCAAACTAACAGTATAACATCACAACCAAAATCAAACAAAACAACTCATTCAAACCCAACAGAAATCAAGACGATTTGGTTCTTGGCGACGCCATTAACAACCTGTTTTCAAGGATCCGACAATTCAATCCAAAACGCGAAAAAACGCATATTGAATACCTATATATATAAAGTAATTTACATAACTTCTTAATCGCTTGATTACTCGATTTTTATCAAGTTATCTGGACCAGTTTTTCTTTCCGGAGACCAGAGTGGTTCTTCAGTCGAAACCCAACATGTAAACACAATTAGCATTAAACGACATACAGTACTGAATAAAGCAGCATATGAACAGTATGAATAGTAAAAATCATATATTTCCTTTTTCCTCGTATCATACAACCTACAGTAAACGAGAAATAAAAAAAAAAACGTAAAATCTCTACTCACCCGTAGCGCGCTCCGACTATCAGCTAGCTAACAGAAAAATCTTCCTTTTCTGCTGTCAGCAAGATCTCCAACAAGAAACTTCTCTTCTCCCTTTCCTCTCTGTGAAACTCTCTTTTCTGTAAAACTCTCTGCTTTTTACCAACCCTATTTTTTTCTTTTCTGTTTTTAAAAACTCCCGAAATAGGGAAAATGGTTTATCCCATAAACCCACATCTCTTATTTCCACTAACACTTATCCTATTTTATTTTATCTATTATTCATTATTATTATTATTAGGAAAAATAAAAGAATAAAACACGGGGTGTTATAACATGTCCCAAATAATTAATTTAAAACAACTACCTGGCTGCTACCTTGAGAATTAAGCTCCTGATTACTTCCCACTTAGTCCGTCACTTCAAGCTTCCCAACCTCCGTGGGCTGCTCATTTGTCTAACAAACATTGACACAAACAACGAAAACTCAATATTTTTCTCAGTATTATAGGACACAGGGAAAATTGTAAACATAAAAAAATATAAGGATCAGCTCTTACTTGATCAGGTTGGGTATTAAGGTGATGCCCATTATCTTCTCCAACTGAATCAGTGGATGGTGAAACTATTTCATCTTCATTTATCACTTTATCCTGAAAAATAAGCATACTAGCATTACAACAAACAGCTTAAACAACAAAATTTAAAGAAATAACTTGGTAATACCTTATCCTCATTGGAGTCATTGCTCTCAGGTTCAAGCTCTTTTTATGTTACTTGACAAACAAGTACTCTTTGCTTTCTCTGATACAATAATCTAATGCCAAATAAAATTAATTCAATTTTCATCCTAAAGCTTATAATAATATATAGTAACCAAGAATATATAATTAGTATACCTTGAGACTGAGTTTACTTGCAAACTACTTTTGTTACCGTTACACGGCTTTGATAGGAATATAGGGAGTTTTACAAAAAAAAAAAAAAAAAAAATTGAAGTTACCGTACATGTAAAGGATACCACAAAAAACAATACCTGAAGGTGAACTTGGGTTTCAAGGGTATTAAAAGAACCTCGCTACACACCCAAGATTTGAGCAAGAACAATACCTGAAGGTGAACTTGGATTTCATTCTTCTAAATATGATGACTGATGACTCAAGACTAAATTTACCATGTCTAAACATAATAGATTATATAAACGTAAGAAGTAAATGTGCCATGTCTTTGGATTTCATTCTTCTGAATCTGATGACTCGAAACTAAAATTTTGCCTTGTAGTCATTACAGAAATAATCATTGTTTCCCACACCCTTTAAAACATAAGAAAATCAGTCAGTGTGCCAATTCTTCATCCTTTTAAGGAATGAAATAAGATAAAGAAAAACAAATATTAGAGGCACACACACACTAATCCCCAAAGCAACTATTACTTTTCTTAACATTTATATTTCAAATCCAACAATAACTAATGAAAACAGATAAAAAAAAAGTAACGAATTGATACCGGGTGTCTTGAGAAGAGATTCTGAGCCAGCTTAATGGAGTTCTCTTGTATGGCCAGGAAGAAAAACCCAACTGTAAACACAAATACAAATAAATAAGATACAATGAATCAATAAAAAGGTTAAAGAGGAGAGATTAAAGTTACCTTTGAGAGTGCATTCACAACAACAAGAGGGCAAGGTAGGAAGATAAATGCCAGATGAGGAATCTATGAAAGGGATTGAAATACCAGGTGAAGATTCCCCCAATTAACCCAGAGATGGGCGATGTCTTCTTCTACCTTCGAATGTGCCACCACAAAAAAAAAAAAAAAAAAACACACACACACACACACACACACACACACATCGATCTCGTGAGAAGAGGGTTTGGTGAGAAGAAGATGAGATGAGTGTTTGATGATTGAGAAAAACATAGGGGTTTTGAACGACTCTGCTTCAGTTCAGAATTTATCCCTATGATAGCGAATGATAGTGTTTCACCCAAATCTAGGGTTAATTGGGCGGCTTCAGCAACAGAAAGGGAAAAGTTGAGTTTTTTAGGTTGCTTTGTTTAAGTGAAGCAATGCATAGAAAGGGGGGTTTTGGATGGAGACGAAAAATGGTAAAGATTACAGAGGCTTTGATTTGTGTGAATATGAGAAACACAGGTTTGAAAGAAGATTGAAGAGAGATAGACGAGAATGTGGAATTTCGATCCGAGCAGCTCACTTAAATTTATCTTATGTTTTTTGTCACAAAAAAGACAACTAGTGTTATTGCCCAGAATCGAACTGGGGACATTGAGCAAGTAAACTATCGATGCGACCAGTGCACTACAGAATTCGTTGTACTCTCAGTGTTTTCTAACAGATATTAACGTTAGGTTATATTAGAAAAAGTTAATAAAATAATTTAAAGAATAAAAAAAATTAAAGTAACGGATAACCTGATCAATAACGCTTATATCCGTTACAACACTAGTTACAAATATATCCGTTAGTAATGAAAATTTTGGTCTGTTACAAATTTACCATTCTGGTGTATATAACAATAATGCACCAAGAAATTCTGGCCGTATTATTATGTGCAACAGAAATCCATTCCTCTGTCCAGGACTCCAAGTAGTATCATGTTTCGACCAAATATGATCAAAACACTAAGTGGTGACGAAAAGATGAAGAACGTAGAAAAGTAGTGAAAAAACGATGGTGATCGAGTGAATGATGAGACTGTACCTTTCGGTTGCCTACGTACCCAAATTATCGATGGGATCAAGTCTTAAGAACGTAGTTCTGTATGAAAAATAATTTGGTATTTATATTTGTAGAATAGAGATTTCTTGTAACTCAAGTAATTGCAATTGAACCTGACTCTTAATTGATGATTATCTCTTTGATATAAAACGAATCTAGACATCAATTAATGTACGTAAGTGGCAAGCCATGTGACTAGGGTTCAGCCCTAGACACATGAGTTAATGGGCCTATACATTGATCTATGATATTGCAAATTGGGCTTTAGCCCTGTCGATTAAATAAATAAAGTGGAGACCCCTACTAATAGACATTTGCCACGTAGGTGGGGGTCGAAACACCGCCCCCTCTTTGGCATGCGAACAAAGTTCATATGACAAAGAAGAAAAAAAAAATCAAGAAAAAAATGGAATAAGAAAAGAGTGAGCGGAATGGATAACAAAGTGTCGTGTGAATGTAAACGATAGGAAAATGGACTGTCAGAAAAAATTCGTGAATTATTGTGAACGAAATAATGTCAAACTAACTTATATAGGATGCAATGTAGTTAAATGAAAGATGGCTGAAGTGAGAATTGAAATGGGTGGCACAGAAAAAATTGCAAAAGAAATTGATGGCAAAAACTATACCGAAATAATTACGTAATAATAATAAAATTGATTTTGACTACTCATGCCAGTAGAAGATTTATATTAGGATTAGACAGCTAAAATTAAATGTAGGGGCAATTTAGTAATAATAGAAAGAAAAGAAAGTTAAATACGAATTGGATTCGAAGGTGAAGACTTTAGCGACTAAAACTGGATTCCAACTTTGGATTAGATAAGAATTCGTTCGAATTAGATAAGAATTCGGATAAGATAAGAGTCCAACCAACAATGTAAAACTAGGTTGAAGAAATATTATATAAGTGCTGGCTAAGCTCCATATACAAAACAATAGACGAAAAAAAAAAAAAAAAAAAAAAAAAACTAAGTAGAGAAAGATATACAAGAGTAAGTGATATGACGTGGCAAGGCAACATGTCATGAGGAATTGGAAAGCAAGTTTCAAATCGGTGGAGAAGTTTATGCATAGACAATGAAAAGGAAAAGATTAGTACAAGTGGGAAGCCGATGCCCTTCACTAGTTTCACTTAGGCGTTTGCTCAACATAGGAGGTTTTTACTTAGGGAACAATGGGAATCTCATCTTCACCACGTAAATGATCCAACACACTACGATGTCATTGGCGTATGTTATATTGTGGTGTGATAGATGTCACATTATTTTTTAGAGGAATGGTTCATTTCAGACGACGCTTGTAGTAACTGTTCTATTTCCGATCCGTACACGCTTGAACTTTCGAAGAAGAAGTGTTTTTCGAGGCATTTGACTTATATTATCAATATCAGATTGCAAAAACCATATCTTCGTGGAAAAGTAGTAATCTCACGCAGCGCTAAAAAGGAGTAAGACGGATTTTTTTTTTTTTTTTTTTGGTCCGTTGTCGCCAGGTTGACCTTGGACATTATGGTTAGGTTGATCTACAGTAATTGTATCGGGAACTTGAGCTCTTCTAGTATTCGTCATAAATTTTGCATAACGTGATCGAGAGTGTTAAATATGAACCGCAGACGGCGCCAATTATGTTTCGACCAAATATGATCAAAACATTAAGTGGTGACGAAAAGATGAAGAACGTAGAAAAGTAGTGAAAAAGCGATGGTGATCGAGTGAATGATGAGACTGTACATTTCAATTGCCTACATACCCAAATTATTGATGGGATCAATTCTCAAAAACGTAGTTCTGTATGAAAAATAGTTTTGTATTTATATCTGTAGAGTAGAGATTTCTTGTAGCTCAAGTAATTGCAATTGAACTTGACTCTTAATTGATGATTATCTCTTTGATATGAAACGAATCTAGACATAAATTAATGAACGTAAGTGACAAACTATGTGGCTAGGGTTCAGCACTAGACACATGAGTTAATGGGTTTGTACATTGATATATGATATTGCAAATTGGGCTTTAGCCTTGTCGATTAAACGAATAAAGTGGAGACCCACCTCTATTAATAGACGTTTGCCACGTAGGTGGTGGTCGAAACATATCACTCAGTAGTACTTTCAATGCAAGTTTAACCAGAAGGTTTGTGGTTTTGGACTACGTACTCTGTTCTTGGTTTGCCAAATGGACTACATACGGGAAAAGGCTAAATTTGGAGGGTGACCCCAAAAGAAGAAGAAAAACAGTACTAAACTACCAATTTTAGCAGGACCAATTCTGTTCTACAATCACTTCTCGTTGGTAAGTAATTCTGTTGGAAAAGTTTGTTTACTTGCTTTATCTTTTCAACATGATAAAATCAAAAAGTATACAGATAACGCACACCCTTAGTCAAACTAATTTTAACCATTTGTTACCAACCAAATTGTGCTTCCATAGAAGAGACAGTCGAACAAAGAACATATAAATACGTCTTGTTGGAAATACGATTTCATTAGAACATTAATTGAATCATTTGCTCTCAATCTCTCTTCCATTTTAACATGGCAAATATTAGAGCTAGTGTTGTGTTTGTTCTAGGCATTGTTCTCTTTGCTACTATAATTCAACCAAATGAAGCTACTCTCCCTAGATGCGAGAAAGAATGTCTCGCACAGTGTACGAATGCGTCAAAATGGTTGGACAGAGCTTTGTGCCCGTTTAAGTGCCAACTTTATACTTGTTTTGTAAGTAATCTTCCAAATCGAGTAGATTCGACAATTAATTCATACCCCCTGTAGGGCATGAAACGAAAATGACATTTTCTTGGGTGCAGGGTCCCATGCCGCTTGCTGCTGCTGCTGCACCCAAGAAGGCTAAATCCGGAAGAAAGGCTCATGCACGAAAGCTTGCACCATCTGGACTCCTATCCATACCTTTACCCAGAAAAATTAATCCTTCCAACTTTTACGAAAACTAAGACAGATGCGATGCATCATCAACAAAATGTTACTCTTAGAAATGTCTCCGACATTATAAAGTTTGCACGTCTGTGTGATCTGTAATATGTAGCAAATGGAGACTGCAAAATGAAATTTGCTCTCAACTAGATAATAAAATCACTGAATTTTACAGTAAATATATGCTATATAAGAAAGTGTAGATTATAGCAGCAAATTTAATTAGCTCCACGTGGATTGGACAAAATCATATCTGATTTTCTATCCTGAGCCTTTCTTGATCTTATATGAATTATGAATATCATTTCTTTGTTAATAGGGTTCTAGTTTAACCGTTCAATCGTACTATAGTTTCATGTTTAATTATTTGTCCATCCAATATGAATACTCACAACCCGAAACCACACTCTAGTCTTTACTATCATCAAATCAAAAAAATATTAGTGCTGAGTTGAGAACTACAGGCAAGTTTGGGCAATGAAACAGCTGCTGTGTTTCACCTCCCAAATATGAATAAATTTAGTCTCACCTGTTAGATTTTCTTTCAAGAATTCTAAAAGACCATGGCATGGATGTATCTCGAGTATAACCAATTAAATGTAATTTTTGACTAATAACCAATAGATGGCCCTTGGCTGAGCTTTCAAACCCAACATTAGTGGATTCAGGAGAATCTCCATTTTGAATTTTATGATGGCATTGTTCATATTCGATCGTAAACAAAACAAAGTTAAAACCTGCCTCTCCTCAACCAGTTGAACAAATTCTGTGCCATTACTGTTAGAGATCTCTAAGCAAAAGCATCCTTGAAAACAAATTGTAGGTGTTAATACGCCAGGGAACTGTTTTAGGCTCTATAGTTTGGAACAGAAGCTGCAGTTAAAATCAGTAGCAATCACACAAATTTTGTGGTTTATATTTTGTCCAACATCACATATCCTAACCCCTGGTCGTTTCAGTGTGTTCATGGATTTATGCCCAATACTCTCTGAAACACGAATCATGCAAATGCTGCAATCGTATGCACTTAACTGCTGAAACATACAGTGCCCCAATTGCCTCAAAAAAATTTCATATTTTGAAAACTCGATCACATTGGACTTGATTAATTATTCATTGTCGGGATAATATCAAAGTTCATTCAAATATTCAAGTACCAAAAGCCGTTTTCTTGCAACACTTGGGGATATGTTTCATTTTTTTGGCTGAAGGGTAACGTCAATTACAAAGGGGAAGATTTACCCGGAAGTAAAGGGGAAAAGCTAGAAACGGGTTAAAAAAATAATGGAAAATACGTAAGGCGCAGGTCATTGGAGTGTAACCCCTAGAGTTCATTAAGAAAATAATCTATACTGTGTGACTGCAGGGTCTTCAAGCTTTGTTAAAAATCCTGGCTGCTACTCCACCATTGCTTTGTTCCAGTGCACATTATTGTCGGTACATGTGTTTGCAGAAAAGTTTCTCTCCACGATGAGGTGATGTTAAGCTACGCTACTTTACTCTTCAGCTGTTCAGCATGTTCCAGTTGCTTCTAATCCTCCAATGCACATTGCCTGATTGAAAGGCATGGAGAGCGGCCTGAGAGTCAGACTCCACCCAGATATTACTCCAACCCAGTAGAACTCCTTTCGAAATCCCTTCTAGAATGGCCTGAGATTCAGCTACATAGCATGTTTATATTCCCATTCCACCAAACCCAGCTGACACACAACATCGTTATGATCCATAAGTACCACCAGGCGGGGGAAGCACCAGTAGCATTCCAGAGCTTTAAGGGCATGTCTAAGTTTAGGCAAGGGGATATGTTTCATGTAACTCCTGAAATTGCTAAATTTAACATGCATAGATTCAGCATTCGCACTTACAGATATTAACATTAAATTCCAATTTAACACCACCTCACAATTTCAGTCAAATAACAATCCCATTCACATCATTCTTCAAATACAAATTTTCCATAATAACAATTCACATCATAAAAAATGAACTTGCACAGTTGCACTTTCGACTATAAAAGTTTACAAGTTTATTGGACCCTCATAATTTCTAATCGGCAACTTAAAAGTTCAACAAAACTAATAATAAAATCACACTATAACACAATGACAACAGAAACATAACAAACTAACCACATTCCTTCACCTCATTCCTTTGCAAGTGCAATTTTAGCAGCATCCAAATCTTCATCCAGCTCAATGTTCCACTTCCCATCCCACCTAATGAAAAATTCCGTATCCTCAAAATACTTAACTCTATGAACATCTCTTGCTGGAGTAAACAAGAAATCTCCAACGCCCAATTCATAACTCTCATTTTTCGATATATTCCAAACTTTTTTCCTCCCCTTCAACACAAGAACATCATGTCCAAATGTATGATGATGTGCAGGTTCCACACTCCCTTCCTTAAACCTCACAATAGCCGAAGTTGGATTTTCTCTAACTATCTTCATTGATCCTCCTGGCATTATATCCACAGCCTCAAATTCTCGATTTTTCGCCAAATTACAAATCGCGCAAGATTCACCATTCTTTTCAGACCCAATCTTAGACATCTCTTCAACTGATCCTGTTAAAAAACTATCTATATCAGCCGGCCACGGGGCGTTATCGGACGCGGGGCAAGGCGATTTAAAAGGCGTATTAAGCCAAGATTCGAGGATCTTAACACCAGTTTCTTGATCAGTCCTCATACCAGAGACAGCTAGGACATTACAATTATTGATTGAACGACTGTTCTGTGCTTCATCGACTGTAGCGCAGGTTGACGCGTAGACGCCAGGGAATTTGTTCGCGAATATTGATACGCCGACACCCGTGCCGCAAGCGACTAGGCCACGCGTATCAGTGTCGTCGCCCGCAGCGGAGACGCGGCGACCAACTTCTTCCCCTACGGAGTAGTATTTATCGGTCCCGATATCTTCTACTTGGATGTTGAGTGACTTGAGATGGTCCACCAGTGCGTCTTTTAGTGGGGATCCCAAAGAGTCTGCGCCAGTTATGATTTTGAGTGGTCGTTTGCTTTCTTCTGCCATTTCAAAGAGAGATAGATAAGGTTTAATGATGGAAATTTATATATCTAGTGTTTATATGGATTTAATGATATATGATGAATGGAACTGGATACACATCTAGATTCAAGATACCTTAGAGTGTACAAAACCAATGGGAGTATGGGACACATGCCCACTTCATTTATCTAAGGCCCAATTCAACACTTGTCTCAAACTATGGAGCCCCAAGTCTGATTCTTAATAAAATAATTTTTTTCGATAATCATGGGTCATGGTTAAGCACCAAGGACAAGATGCTAGATTTCGATTTCTGGCAAGGTTTTGAATAAGATGTGTGCATTCGTTGATGTCCTTCGGCAAAACAAATAAACAGTGTATGATATAGCCTCTGGTACCTAGGCCTCTGCCTTTGCTGCGGATGGGTCTGCCTTTGCCATCGAGGTTCGCTAGCCAGGAATGGCACATGGGGTGCCGGGGTGGTCTAAAAATAAGCCATACCAGTTTGCTTTAAAAGAGATTTACCTGGCTTAAGCCCAATATAAAACTTCCCTAAATGAACGAACTGGGCTTGTACGTATTAGACTTTTCCAAAAACTAGTCCGGACTTTAGGCCTTTAGCCCAAAGAAATCCCCTTCTCAGTCCGAACTCTTTTCAAAGGCAATTGCAGAAGTGTTATAAAAATTGGTCTAGGCGGCTAGCCTAGGCAGTCTCTAGTGTTAGGCGGTGCCTAACCAACTCACCTAGGCCTAAGTCAATTCAAAAAGTTGTATAGGCAGGCTAGGCATATTAATCAGCTTCTAGGTGGTCTAGGCGGACATTAGTCGAGCTAGGCCGTCTAATTGACTCAATTTTTATTTTTTTATTTTTTTCAAAAAATAATTAAATGTCAAAAATAAAAGCTCCATAAAAACTTAAGATTTGAATGAGTTTAAAAGACTAGCTTAATGTAAATTTTATGCCATTATATATATATATATATATATATATATATATATATATATATATATATATATTTTAAATGAAATCACTCTTTGGTCTCCCACACCAAAAAAAAAAAAACTCTTTAGTCTCCTGCACCATCAAAAAAAAAAAAACTCTTTGGTCTCCCTATTCAACTCGAGCAAATCATTTGTCACCTTCTTCAACTGTTACGTCCTTTTGAAATAAATAATTTTGTTTGTGTTTATTTTTTGAATTATGGTAAATGTTTCATTTCTTCACTTCTTGTAGTGTGGTGTGTGCACGCCTACATATTATTAAAAAAACAACCGTCTATTGCCTATCCCATCTAGGCGCTGTCTAGAAGACCTAGGCGCCCACCCACTGGCCACCTAGTATCTTTTAGAACATTTACAAATTTGACTGAATGGGTTCAAAAACTAAAAAGTGTAAGTTAGCCATTTTGTTTTATTACTTACTGATTCTCCTTGAATGTTACTCTGTAACCTACATGCCTTCATTAATTAAGATCAAAAGATTAGCATTGCCCACACATAAGTTTAGATTACGACGTTAACGTTACGTCATCTAAGTATAGATTATGCTTCCTGCATCTCTATGTACATTTTTCCTGTTATAATTAAAATGAACCCTTCAGAAAAAAAAATGTAGATTATGTCTTTTTTTTTGGTAACTTAAGTATAGATCGATTATGTCATTATCCATTTCTTTCCGTACTTTTTTTTTATGCAGTTTTACTGTATTATATTGGTTCTTAATTTTAAAGTCATAAGCCAATTCAAATATAAAACGAAGCTTCTTGTGGTAGGTACAAAGAGTACTTGTTTGGCTTATAGCTTGTTTTGTACTTTAACTTGTTTCTTCTATCTTCTTTTTCTGATTCAAGTGATTTTCTTTCGGTCAATTTTGTATATGTTTGATTGTTCGAACGATCTCTTGTGGAAACGTGACTCAACTGTCAACAAAGAACTTCAAATTTGGAGTCGTTCATGGAAATATGCCTCTACAGTCCAACAGTTCGTATAGATCGTATCTCATAATCTCATATAGTCGTATTAATGGATTAAATTAATAGATTCATTCTACCAAAATAGTCAAATAGAATAAAGTGAAAAACAAGTTGAGAGTACTAGCTGGTGGCCGGAATGACAAATCTGTCTCATGCCACAACTTGGTGAGGATTTTAAGTTGAAATTGACTTGAAGAATTTGATAGTTTGATTGAATTAAAAGGGAAATCGATACTTGTGGACTTTGGTTTCGAAGTTTGAAAATTAACTTCTTTCAAGTTTCAACGACATATGACGGAATTATTTAGCGATATCTGTCGTGATATCATTGGCATATATGTGATTCGCCTAATCAGCAAACACGACGTTCGATAATTTATGTCACATGTGATTCGACTAGTAACTTTTTTGCATCCATTTTCGTTACGTGATGCTCATGATATACTTCGGCTTGGTTACCGATAAAAAGGGGTTTCGTCATCATGCATATTGTATACCCAAGTTGCCAGAAGACATGAATATATGGGAAAGAAAATTTATGCTTGTTCCAAGCCAAGCATGAGCATGAGCATGGTATTGTAGGTTCAACCCCACCCCCACTAGTCTTCCTTGTAGAAACAAGCTTATAAAGAATGGTCCCTTGGCATGGGTACCCAACAACACTGAATGTGCACCATCTACATCCCTAGTGATTTTTGGACCATGGCATGCTTCACAACACTTGGGGTTGTTTGGTTAGTAGGTGGTCCGCTTGGCCTCAAGCATGTAAAATATTCTTTTTGAAAACTGAAAGTGAATAAACAAATCAAAATAGGTTTCTAGAAATGAACATCAAAATAAAATTCCGAGGCATGCCATTGGGTCTCCCTACAGGCCTACATGAACTTTTCTTTTTTTATTTGCATTGGATACCTTTGTTTTTCTTGCATGTGCATCAAATCATCAAAGACCATAACCAGTTTTAATATATTTTTTGGTATTATTATGACCAAAGAAATAAAGAATTACATCAATCTACATTCTCCAATATCAAAAAAGATCTTATAGCTAGTATAATAGTATAATAACTAAAAGATTCCTGGTTAATAACATGTTCCCATGCTAACAAATTGGGTTCTCTATCTTGAGTTACAAACACGATCTCAAGTTCTCAACTCTTGATCTACTAATGCAAATCTTGATACCCGTTGAAACGTTCCAGTTCAGATCATTCAATTTATGTTGTTGATTCAGAGATCCTGATTCTATTTTCAATTTTTTTTGCTCACAATATTGATTAGAAAATCTTATTTTCACTAGGTCCTGATTGGTGGTCGTGGATGGAAAAATTAGGGCGGAGATTATAGTAACAAACATATTTTAATGGAATTTGGAATTTATATAAGCTCACCCAGAACTTCATCTGAGACAGAACGGATAAAATATATTGCAAATTGAAACCGAACCAACCCACTTAAATTGAAAACTATAAAATCAATTAAATTCTAAATCAAATCGATTAATTTAGCCACACATTTGATAAAACATATACAAAATTAATCATAAATATTACTAAAATGTCATATTATCGATTCGGATTCATATCGGTTTGATATAGGACAAACCTGAAACCAAACCAATATCTTATCTTTGGTACCCAAACCATTTTTTATTAGTTTGATTCGGATCGGTTATCGAAATTCACTAACAGTCCTAAACTCACCTACAGCAGAACATATGTTTGAAATTTATTTTTCAACTTTAATTCCGAACTTTGTTTGACATTAGGTGGTTCTAATGAGGATTGATATTTTTTGTTGCCTAATTAATAAGGCAAATGATAGCTAAGAATAGGCTTTGCACCTAATTTCAATATGTAGTTATGTACTACGTATATATGAACATATCAGGATACATCCGATCCGGCTATGGATGTATTTGTAGGTTGTGAGGGTCATTGGTTTTTGTTAACCGCAAGGCCATATACTTTGTTAGTTTGTTGGCCAGATAAAAGTGTGAACCTGTAAGCTTAGGATTTCTTCTTTGATAATGGAAGTCTTGGGTCTTGTAAGAATCTCCCTCATTGTCTATAATTTTGTGCGCATAGTTATGTACTTCCCAATCAATAATATACTTATCAAAAAAATTTATAAAATTAAACCGCTCTAGCCCAATCCTTTTGCTTCCTTCAAAGTCGGACATTATGCACTATAACTTTCCTTATTATATGAATTGTACTACAAAAAGTATCTTGTGTACTTTCAAAATTTCTATGGATAACTATATAGCTCCTTGATTGTATCTAAGTGATACTAATCCAAGAAGCACTTTTTATCTGCATACATACGTTTAAGGCTTATCAAACTCTTCCCCTTGACTTGATCCAAACATGCTAAAACAACCAAGCTGGTCTTCCGTCTTTATTATTGTGAATGGCCAGAATTGAGCTAATAATTAAGCAAATATTTCTATGGAACACCCTACCAAAGTGAAAAACTTGTCCAATCACGGTCTTGCAGGGGCCTTTATCAAGCTTTAAGAGTTGGTATGTGTCTTTTAGTTTAGACTTTAGAACCATATAAGGCCTGTACTTGAAAACTTACATAACCTACTTAACCAAGACTTTTATTGTCATAGTGCATGTGTTTTGTCTATGTGATTATGCAGTGTTAATGGTTTTATGTGTATATTTTGACAATAATATACTTCAACACAACGAGAGCAATATGATAAAGTAAACACGAGGAAACATAAGGAGATTGAAGCTTGGGAGAGATGAGACTTAACAAATTTTCTTATGTTTCATAGTGCTTCATCATATTGCTCTTGTTGTGTTCACTACTACAGAAAAGCTCATTTACCACTCTTATTTACAGTGGTAAAAAGCTTTTAGCCACTGTTTTCATACTGTCGCGTAACAAATACTTCTAACAAAACCGTAGGAAAAAGTACCTCTTATATACCACGGTTTTGCGTAAAAACGTATTAGGATTTCCAAACTGTGGTTAATAGTTCGAAAAGTCTGCTCTATTCGATGTGAACCGTGGGAAATAGTGATGATATATACGATGGTTGGATACAAACCGTGGGTTATATAAACTGATTATACCTCGGTTCTTATCAAACCGTGGTTTATGGTCATTACAAATCGTGGGTTATACAAACTGTTTATAACTCGGTTCTTATCAAACCGTGATTTATAGTCATTTTTAAAAAAAATAAAAATCCCTAATTATTTGATTCTAATCATATTCATTCAACCTGCAACCTGCCCATTTTCACCATACTAGCCATTTGGCCCGGCCTATGGCCGGACTTGCTACATAGATAGCTAAAGACTCAAAAGCCTAAAGTCCATTTGAATAAATAATATATGCATATTGATAGCTAATGATTCATTGCATACTTTGTTTGAAGGGTTTATATTTTTCTATTTTTTTAAAGAGGTTGCAAGCTCTCAAACCTTGATCTAGTAAGTGTAATGCGTACATTTTTTCTGGCTGATGCATCAGTAGTAGTGAAAGACAAATCGATGTCAATTTCAAATCTAGATGAATATCATGATATAGGTGACAATGAATGTTTGTTTGTACACCATATTGCACCATTTGCAATATTGAAGTAGTGAGACAAATAATAGTTATCACAACAAAAATGTAATTTCTTTAGATTCCCAAGTCAATTTGATCATTCAGGTTACCTGCTTCGAGATTGACATTTGCTCCATCAATTCCTTGGTCTTAGGACTACTTCATTAGGAAATTGTTATACATGACAGCTGAATTCTATAGTCTATCGAAGTAGATGCAACTTTAAGAGCTTATCCTTGAGGCAGTTATTTTCGAGACCGGGTTGGGCTAGATAAGTCACATTTGTACCACACAAATGGTTGCCATCTGAATGTAATTGTAGTTGTGATATTATTCTCTAGTCACTTGGAAAGGTATGTTGTATTCACCGTCTCATTTATCTATGGGCGTGTCAGAAAATTAGACTTAGAGGTCGTTTGGTTTTTTAGCCTCTGAATGCAATGTGCTTCTCATTTATCTGTGGGCGTGTCTGAAATTTAGAGTTAGGACCAGTTTGGTTTTTTTAGCTTCTGAATGCTGAAATCTGAATGTGCCCTCTCCTACCTCCGAAAGCCTTTGAATGCAAAGCTCTGAATGTTGTAAACATGTTTGTTTTGTTATGTCAACTGACCCTCTTAGTAAATGCCTGGTACAATGTATGATAACTAAAGAAGTTACACAATCGGATGTAACTAAATGAAATAAACAAAAACATATAATAAACCTACAATGTAAAACTATTACAGTCTAAAAACAGAGATGAAGAAACAAAGTGCAAAGTTAAAAGAAAGGCACTGGAGCGTTAATAGCGTGAAAATGATATTACCTTGGCGCAGTTGACCCAAATGAAAGAGATGTGACTTCAAAGTTCTGCAATTGGCAATGAAATCATATTCACCTAAGTGGCCTAAAATGAGGGTACAATCCGTTAAGCGCGTATAAATTTTAAAGGGATTACAAAAAGATATAATACCTCAAGTGTAATCAATGTCTACCTCTATGACATAACTGAAAGCCAAACAAAAATATTGACCAAATTGGTATAAATCTTAACACACGCGATTATGCAATAAGAAATTAAGTTTATTACAGAGTCCAGGGAACAACATGGATTTACGAATTTCTTTTTTATGAGAGGAAGGTATCAAAAGCTAAAAGAGAACAAAGTGATCGACATAGGTAGTTGGAGAATATTTCAATTCAAGAGGAATGTATATGCAATATTAGAATAATTATACCACTTTGTAATGTCCCAAATCTCATGCAATTACATACCTAAGATACGTGACTTTTCTAGTAAAATTTCTACAGATTCTCATTTGTATATTCGACATTTCATAAATATAAACCTGTCATAACTTAAAATTTTAATAAGAATACATCCAAACCAAATATAAAACTTCATATCTCAGTCGTAAATTCAATTACTAAAAGATATACTGATTCGTAGAACCAACTATTTAACCATCTTAACCAATACCAGTTAAGTCAAGTAACCAATCCTCGAATAAGAAGAAAACTATAAATATACAAACATCCCATAAACCCTAATACACGACTTATACAGTGCAACTAACATACATACATCTCTACGTTACAGATACATTCAAATCTCAACGAAAAAAAAAACACCATAGATTACAGATTGCATTGAGCACAAATTACACTTGATCTCACTCACTAACTCATAGTTTTACTATTAAGATTGTTCTAGCAGTATCTATATAGATTACTCTATAAATCAATTTCAAAGAGGAAGCAGATTTTCAGGTAGCAACGGCAATACCAGCCCCAACACCAACACTACTTCCAATGCTAATTCCAATTCCAATACCTCCATCGCCAACGGCAATGTGAGAGGTGTAACAGTCCAGTGAATATATTTGATAATAGTATGCCAAAGTACTGAAGTCACAACCAACGACCACCAAAATTAAAACAGACGACTCCTAAACATACGCAATAAATGCATAATTTTAGACTGTTAGATGAAAACAATATATGCATTAAGTATCAGTCAAAGGTGTAACATATATCAATTTATTAACTGTGCCTATATTGTTAGCAGCATAGCTATCGAGGATCGGGAACAAATGTAACAAAATATAAGTTACTTGGTCAAGCGGTTTGATCTACAAATCGTGTAAAGCATAATAACTGTTTATATGTATTTGTGGATCATATAAAGAGTTTTTAGTTTTATCAAATTGTGTGCAAATTTGAAGAATATAAATGGAATCTTAAGTCAGTTTAGCCTTCTCAAAATACATACACAGTTCGAATGAACAACTAAGGCGGCATCACAACAAAGAAAATATGGAGTTTAAGGAAACTACATTCTTAGAAAATCAGAATATATACTATATGGAATTTGGATCTTTAAGTAGCTAGGCTTACAAATGGATGTCATTAAGCTTAGGAGAAAGTGGGCGAAGGAGAAACCAAACTAAAAGAATTTTCTATGAATGACTTTATTTACCACCTATTCAACCAAATCCCTCCATTCAAACTCAGCAACTCTATATATATAAGCATAAAGCCAACAGAACTCAATTTTAAAATATCTACAAAAAAAGAATTAAGAAAGATTGGGAAATTAAACATATATTTTTTTATATAATTCCATACAATGCAGATCAAAGTTAAAATTTTCTGGTTCACCATGATAAATCATTTCAATGCATGATCAGGGAAATACAAACTTTTGTTCTTACCATATTAAACGTTTGTTAGAATACATTCCATTAGAGATAACCCGTCGACTACAACTCCTCCTCATCGAGCTTCGTATTGTGACTCTATGCTTTCTACAAAACGTGAGTAAACACTGAAACATAATAAAGTCAAGTAATGCTGAGATATGTAGATCGAAAGAGGGAAATTCCTTTTTGCCTTTACAAATTTCTAATTTTCATGAATAAATTTTGTATATGTCAAAACCCTGCATTTCTAGACATTACACCCACCCTCTGAAAGGAATTTTTCCTTTGTAGATCACTTAGGTATTCAATAATCATAGAGTCATCCCTGATGCAGAAGTCCATTAATCAATCCTAAAAACCCGACAAAGTTCAGAGATGTGTGAAGTAATACCTTGCATAAATATTTACTGGATACCAATAATATAAAGATATCTCCAATTATAACCAAATTATTTGCTTAAAACATGAACATCTTTCCAAACTAAACCCAACGTATATAGAATATTGTCTCCTCAAAAGCTTAATTATTAACTAACACCTTAGGGGACTGAATACTGAGATTTCAAATGACACCTAACTATAAATCCTCAACACGAACTCTATGGTAGTTATCTAAATCCAACTATTTCCAATAGCAGCACATTTATTACAGCACTCATAACTAAGTTATTTGTCTTATATCCAATTTGGAATGAAACAAATGTACTATCAAAGAATTGCACTTTGCCTAATGACGCTTCACAGAACTGCATTGTTCTTCATACCTCTTTAAATTATATGCATTGCAGGTACATTTTAACAGGTCATCCCTATTAGAAGTAAAACCATTTTCTTGCATATATGTATATATACTAAAACAATCGACATAAATTCAAAGTGAAAAAGCATTGTACTCCCCATCTTGCTTGAATTCAGTAAATTTTATCAAATATGCAAATTCATTCCAAAATTTAGTGCTAAATTAAGAAAAGTACCTGATATGAAATATTCTTCTGGAAAGGATCAAAAGACAGTTTAGGAATACATATTATCTGTAAAATCAAAAACAAAAACCAAAGAACATATATGCAAATTCAATCAATTTTTTTTTTCTTTCTTTCTTTATGATGTACAACACAACCGTATGTAGCAAAACGAACACTGCTCATATCATTTAAAGCAAGTTAGATTATACACATATCAACTAAACAAATTAAATAAAAATGAGATGTGTGCACCTCCAGCTAATTCAAATTAGAGAACAGTACCAACCAACTACACCATGGTGTAGCGCCAACAACTTTAATAGTAACAAAAATATTTTCCGAGTTGGGAAGGAATGCCAAGAAGGAACCATGATTAAGGACTTGAAGTCACGGTCGTCAGGTGCCATTACTTTCTCTGCAGCGAGAATGGTTTTGGTTAAAAGAAAATTGAGTACAAGCATTTCTAAATTGTGCGAAAACAAAATTTTGTTTTCTAAATTGAGTACCTTGCTCAGATCCAAAGGTACAAACTCTAAACACAATTAAAATTACAAAACCAGGCCACCACCACAAAACCACCACAAATTCAAGGTCAATTTGAAAAAAGATTAAGCTTAACCCACTTACATCAGCTTGGTTTCGAAGATAATCAACCCTGCTTTGAAGGTCTGCACGGATCCCTATCAAACTGATATCCTCCACTTTTTTATGTTTCTGAACAGGCAAGTTACAAATTAGAATTGATCCGTTGAAAATAAATAGTTACCTAAGAATTGAGATACTTTTTAAGTTTTAAACTTATAAGAAGTGGCAATACTTGCAAATACATATACATACATATTCGCCTATAAATATACTTCTATCAGAATAAACATAATGTTAATAAAGTCAAAGGATAGACTTGTTTTTAATAACCATCTCCATCTGACGACCATCTCCATCTTTTTGTAGTGTATCATTTGCCACATAATACCTATAACTATTAACATAGATATTCTTCTTCGCTTCTGCTTTCACAAAATTGCATCTAAACTGGAAGCAGTTGCCGCCTTTCTGAAACTCTACTTCTCCAGTGTGTTTCTCTATATGATGTGCTTAGGCTATCTTTTCTATCTAGAATTCTAGACAAACCTCGGCATCAATTGTCAACTCTTTATTGCCATTGCATATGACGGTACATGTTCTCAGAAAATTTCTGCTTCTAACCTATAAGATTTTTCTAATAACAATGAAAGTGGAGTAAGATCTAGTCATGAGATTGAAAATGAAAATGAAAAAAGTGAAACATACATACAATAAAGACAACTAAAATCAGTTAATGCTAATAACTTGGTCAAATTGATCAAGATTCTTTACAGCCTCTGCAATTGCTTCCTGGTTTTTCTCATCCCACTTTTTCTTCCTTTCTTTCTGTTCACATACCATGATTAGTCATAATTGAGAACTAAGACATAGAGTTCAATTCAGTAAGTCAAGATGTTTCCAAAGGAAGACTTGTTTGAATAGAGTACACAAAAATTCAATGATGCATAATCCTACCTTTAAACGGGAAGTCAAACTGCTTGTGAAAAGCTCATAGACCAATTTACATCCTACATGCCACTCCCCAGTAGGATTCGTCCATGAAGGATTCACAACTAGTGATATTCCTACATGACATAAAGACCTCGACATAAAACTATGATCTAACATTCAACTAAGAAACACATTATCTACATATAAATTTATGCTAACACTAACCTGAAGCTCCAGTAATACAACCATTTGCATCAGCCTTAATAACTTTCGAACTATCAATATCACCACTCGTACTGAAATTCAACAACAATATTTCTTTATTAATACTAAAACAAAGTAAGATGATTAAAAAAAAAGATTCTAATGTATGTGGCAATCGAGAACGTCTAGAATTTTGGGTTTCCCATCTAACCTGAGTTTTAAACCATCTGCAGCTGGATCGACACCCGAATCGAAAACCGCGATGATGACACCACGACCATCGAATTGAGGATTTGATTCAATGAACCAATCAGCAGCGATTTCTTTATTAGGCATTAGTGAAGCTAGAAAAGTAGACTCATTTAGTTTAAATGAAGTGAGTGAAGCAGCAATTTTATTATTATATTCAGGCATTGCCTTTAAATAATCACGTGTGTTTCTTCTTCTACTTCTATTAACGTTGTTGTTCAACTTTTTGGAGAAGTGTGAGAAAAGAGGCGGAGGAAATAATGATGTTATTCTATCCAAATAAACCGCCATTTTATAAGGTTTTTATTCAACGGGATTGTTTATGCGAGATGGTATAATTACTAAGAAATTACACAGGAGATTTAGAATTAAATCTCAACTGAAATAATCTGAAGAGTTAAGATTTTACCTGATTCCCCAATGTTCATCTATAAACTCACAGCTGTATACAGAACCATGGTCATCAGTTGTTGCATCACTGTTTCTGCTTCTTCCTTTCAGTTGCTTTTGGGTGACAACTTCTGTACCCATCCTAAAAAAGAATAAGAAGACATTGATGACAGCATGAAAAATGCATTTACTGGTAAAAAACAATAAAAGTTGAAGTATGATAGTATCCATTCATATTACTTCTCAAAATAACGATGTAAGTTTTGCCATTGAGGATCTTTGCACCGGTTCCCAAAACGGACAACTTCACCTGAAAATATTTTCAACTCTTCCCTGTTTATATGTAATGCAAAGAAGAAATTGAATCTTTTAGAATAGGGTAAGGAAAATATAGATAATTATGCAACTGGACTCACACAAAAAGGAAAGAAAATAAAATGAAAATTTTCTAATACACACCTCTTGTCAGCAGCAACAATCCTTAGGAGATCTTCCATATCTTTCGATACCAAGCACTGAACTCCTTCTGATGGAAGCACCACTTCTTTCAAATGTTCTATGTTCTCCTTTGAAAGTGATTGCATAAGAGTAGCACCTTTAACAATTGTGTTGGCAACCTCAAAAGCCAATATTGATATTATGTTTCCTTTTGCTGCCGCTCCTGGGACAAATCCACTACTGAGGTTCAAATTTGTCATGCTACTACCAAGGGTGTCTAGAACCTCTATTGTTTTCCCAAAGTGATTACCCGGCTTTGCCTAAAAGCACGCTCATTTTCAAAACCCGAGGTACAATAGGAAACTATTTAGCACCGAGAAAGAAACATCGTCGTAAGACAAACTGACAACACACAGGACCTAAAGCACCAAAAGGATCAGATACTATCATGCTGAAGTAAGTTCTCACTAATTAACAACAGCATAAAAACCAAGATTTTCTATTGACAAACATGCTTGGCACAATTTTCGGTTGCAAATGAGCTTTGATGTAGTCATCCACACATACTATTTTAACAACATTTTGCCTAAGGATATTTGAAACAGCGTAACCTTCTTTACCCTTGGAAGAAATGTTACTGCAGTTCGGCCTAACACTTCAATTTAAAGCCTTAAAGGAGATGAGAAGCTTGAGATGATGCCATTTGGGATCTTAATGTGGTCTCGAACTACTATTTGCACTCCTCAAACAGGTTAATTTAGCCATATTAGCATTCCACCATCTTAACAAAAAGGACCATCCCTTAGGCCCACTCTACTAAAATCATCACTTCAGACCAGCGACTATTTATCACACAGCACCTATACACCTACTCTCTTGTGATCAAGGCTGCTTTTGACACCATCCCCCCTCGCAAGAACAGTAGGATCGAAAAAAAGCTATGGATTCTAAAAGTGTCTTTTAATTTTCTTCGAAAGCGCATATTTTTTGGCAATGATTCCCTGCGAAAAACTTTCCCCTAGACTCAAAATTGTGCCATGAACCAATGAGAGATGGGAAACCCCTTATATATCCACCCTAAAGAAAAATTTCCATATTATTGAACATTCCATAAGGAAGACGGAACACACGATTTTCTCATGCCATACGTAGAGTTCAGTCCTCAAGCCAAAGATAATAAAAAGGTGAGTCCATACTTCCTACCAATATCACAAATTTATTAATTCAACTCTAATTCATACATTGGGGTAATGGAGCAGGCTCTTCCTCAACCTCAAGTGCCAAAGACCCAAAACCAATATTTTGGTTATTGATTTCCTGCACCAAACTAAACCAAATGCCATTACAAAAACACCACACTAAATCCAAAAACAATAAACTCAATCAAAAACCCAATTTACCACCAATAAAAAATACCTATTGTTCGAGAGAGAGAGAGAGAGAGAGAGGGGGATACTAAGAAGAGAGAAAAAAAATAATTGACATGGACTTCAAATTTACCTTGTGGATCTGAAGCTTTATCATCGTTGAACAGCTTTGCGAATCCTAAAATCTCCTCATTTGAAACACGGGCACCTTTCCTGACCTACATAAACAGAATGTGTGCTTATATGTGAGATCATCATCAATGAATAGATTAATCAACCCCTTTAATAACCATGCCCGAAATCAAAATACAATAAAATCAGTACTTTGCTTAAAAATTTGTCCAGATCTTCAGCAATCTTCTTAATTTCTCTAGAACGCGAATTTTGAATTTCTTTTGCCATTTCTTTGACCGTATCCTATAAAAACTTTGCATATTCTATCCTTGCAGTAAGTTAGGGTTTCCTGAATTACTACTTTGGAGAGCTCTCACTTTTCAGGTTTCTTTTTGTTTAAGAATGGAGATAAGAGGAAGAGAGAGGTTTTTCTTTTGGACTTTCTGTTTTTTGGTTATTTTTTACAAACAATTGAAAAGGGTGTGGATTTGCTTTTTTTTATGCGGAGGGTGATGTGTCTCTATTAGAGTAAAAAAAAAGGGCTGACATGTTTCACTGGGAGCATTCTCAACTACTCAGTATTCATGGTCTTTAATATATCCACACTGAATTTACAAACGCATTGCTCAAATAAACAATTCATGCATAGTGCAACACAAACAAAAGAAATAAATTTAGACATCCAACACAAAGACATAGAATTGCTAAAAGAGTTTTGAACTTTTTTGAGTCATCAATAATGAAAGAAACATCCAAATTTACTTGTTCTATCAAAATAATAATGACCTAACTTGTTGCATCAATCAAAAAAACAATCTATTTGTTCTATCTAAAATATCAAAAAAAAAAAAAAAAAAAAAAATGGTGAGACCAAGCACCACACCTTAACTGGAATGGGTCAAAACCTAGCTAAGACTCAACGCTTGGCTCGAACACTCCATTATGATGGATGAATCTAAGAATTTCAAGTTGAACAACATCAAGTTCCTCTTATGTGTATGTATCTTTGAGGGATAGATTTGTCATCTGCACGATCAAAGATCAAAAAGTATATAATAACTAAATAATGAAGAGTAACACAAAATAGAGAATGCTAGTGTATGACGAATTATACCTTATTTTCAAAAGAATTATCTGAACAAGCTTCCATTATTTCTCTCTTAAACTTCATTACGTAATACTCACACTCTTTACTACCAGGTTGGTACGGGCCCTAAGTACAAACATGGAAAATATTCATAAGCATATATTTTTCCAAACACAAAATATGTATACATAAGAATTTGTTTATTATCATAATCTTCTCCCACTTCACTTTACCTTTACTTCCTTTCCCTTCAAGTCTTTCTATTTTCATGACCGCACTTCAAAATAAGATCAATGTAAAACCTAATTAACAAGTAAAAGATAAGCACGTAATGATCTAATTATTTCATATACATACACATTCATGACAAACTTGTTAAATTAAATAGATATCCATATCATTAGATGGTAGCTAGATTATGCATCGAATCCAACCAATTAAAAGTCATCTGCGATAAATTAATGGCAATCAAAATCCAATGTCCACTACAAAAAGATCAGAGGCATGTGTGGTTAAAAAAGAAAAATTAGATATTAAAACTACAATATACATTCCAATGAAAATGATAAAACATGGATAGTATTAAAAATATAAGACAATATCCTTACCCTAGATTATAAGGGATAAGAACAACTCTTTTTCCACTTGTATTCTGCAAGCTCTCTCAATAATAATTTGAGTTTTCTTATGCTCATTAGCTCTTGTGAAAGATAAAGGGTTTACAAATCCGACGACATCACGACAACTCACAAATTTTTCATAAAGAATCCTAGAGAAAGAAAAATAAAACAATCATAATTACTAAAACTAAATATGAATATCTAAGATTTACGATAACACCAACAATGAAATTTTGCATATATTCCAACCTCATGTATACCACCAAAATAGCAACATCTAACCAACCCATGCCACATACATCCATTATATCGTTTTTCTCCATAATGGAACTACCCATATTATCTCCAAACAATTCTCCTCCTACTGGAAAATGTATCGAACCTTGGTCCCCTGGAAGCGCCATATTGAGGAATCCCACAAACGAATCTATTACACCTTGATTATGACTATCACTAGTTTGATTTTTACTTCCCTAAATTAAAATTTCAGAACAACCAATTATTAAAAGAGAAGCCAAATTCGGAAATCCTTGTACTCATCTCCTCTGTAAAGTATGCAATCATTGGGACATGCATGTATTTTTTGAACTTCCATTCCAAACGTAGACAAAATATTTCTAGCTTTGGTCATGGATTGTAGCACTTCGTTATTATCCGACAACATTTTTCCCAACACCTTCAATAGCTTGGTAAAACTCGTGTCTAACCACCCACTACTGGCTTTCAAGTTGAACAATTCCGCAAGGGATGATAACTTTGTATAGCTTTTGCAACCTTTGTACAAAGGTTTCTCAGCAATTTACAAAGCTTTTCAGGATTCCCCGTGAAACTCTCATATGCATCATAAACCATTTTAACCGTGTCCCCAAAATCACATGGGGTTTCCATATCAAAGTCTTGACATGGAGGTTCATGCATGTTGACACTTTGGGACTTTCCACTGTGAGGCTTTCCCCATGCCATATCCACGTTTTGTAACTTTTTTCAAAACCAACATGAAACAGATGATCCCTGATATTGTCCAAACTCTGATGCAAGTGGTTCCCACAATTAAAGCATGGGCATCTTGTGAAATTAAGATTGTCTGGGCCTGCATGCTTTCCAACACATTTTATAAAATACTTGACCCCTTCCTCGTATTCATCAGACAGTCTATCCATAGACATCCAAGGCTTATCCATACTCAATGTCAGAAATTCAATACACAAGTACTACATACACATGAAAAAAAAAAAGTGATTAAGCAAGATAAAATCACGCCATTCATAGATTTTGGCTCAATCTGGTGGTTGAAGCAAATACAAACATACAATATAACCTTGTACTAATCAACCTAAGGTGTCAAAAGTGTAGCTTGGGAATGGATTTAGGCATATGAATGGGGAAGTTCCTACTTTCCTTACATGTGTCCAGTCAACCACCTAGGTACTTGGTAGAATAAACTAAAATAGCTAAGTGTCGCATTAAGATTAGGGTCTTGATATCAGAAATTCCTAGCAATCAGAATATTCAGTACCCTAACTTTGCAAAACAAACACACACACACAATCAACAAATTGAAAGCTAGTAATCTTTTTACCGTTGAGTGTTTATCTATTTGTCAGCTCAAATCACGATCAGCCAGGTGTTCCTGCCCAATATATCAATCAACAATAAGCAAACTTGCAAACTAATAGTAAAACAACATGCATAAGAGCTTCTAAAATTAGTTTATGTACGAGAATAGTCTCCATCTCTTACTCATTCAGTCAAACACCTTAAGCCACTAACAAAAACCATAAACATGAACTGCCAGGCCACTATACAAGCAACTACATGCCATCACTAGGCCAATATATCAATTAACAATAAGCAAACTTGCAAACTAAAAATAAAACAACAAGCATAAGTTTCAAAAACCAGTTTATGTACGAGAAGAGTCACTGTATCTTATTCTTTCAGTCAAGCACCTTAAGCCACTAAGAAAAATTGTAACTGCCAAGCCACTATATAGGCAACTACATGCCATCACCAGGCCATTACAAGTTTTACCAGGCTACTAAAAGGCAAGTATTCGGTGAGAGCTAAAACCTTGCTAAACTTTTCATTGGACCACATTTTGACGCATCGAGACAGTGCTATGGGATTTCATATAATTTTGGGACCTCACATAAGTGAAAAATATATATCCAAGCAGTTCAGTGAATCATAATTTGAGGAATGCAAACACCTGATCAATGCACCTACTATCTTGGGGGAAGAAAAGCACTAAACACACGGCAGGCAGTGTGATACAAAATCTATTCGACTGATTCGCTCAAATCCTTCTGGAGTTCTGACAAACAATAACGATTTTCTTAAGATGATTCAATTGAAAGTACTAGCCTACTAGGAATAACTTAGTGATTCTAATAGCTGAGTATATTTACATTCTCCCCACCCCACCTCTTTTACAAGTTTAGTATCAACCAAAGGATTTTTTGGTTAGCAAGATCCCCTAATTGTACAAGTTTTATTAGGCTTTGGTAAGAAGGAAAACAATGTCCGCTTTCATCTATCTGCTCAAGACAATACATGGGTTGATGCATTGTAGACCGATAATGATTCTGGTAGAACCAAATGAGCACAAAGGTGGAAAATAGACAAAAAATGGACCACATAAAGAAAATTAAAAATATAAAATAAACATCAACTAAACAGGTGAAGAACAATAGCGAGGAAAATCTTTTTTTTAAAACATCAAAAGAAAAGATTGAGCAAAGTTAAACCTGAACCACAACACAACATAACCTATCTACTCTCAGATTTTTTCAAGTCCCATAACAAGTATGCAATTTTTACACTAAAAACCCCAAATTTTAGAGTCCAAATTTTGCAAAGAAAAATTGGAAAGAATTTTTTTTGTGAACCCAATCAATAGCTACCAATGATATAAAGCAAAAACAATTACTTTACAGCCAAAATTGAATTTAAATAGAGCAAAAAACAATTACCTGATAGCCGAAATTGGGGAGAGCTGTAGAATAAAATCACTACTATTCTACTGCTTTACCGGTGACGATGAGAGACTGATAGAAGTTGAAGTAGAACCCTAGTGGACGATAGAAGTTAAGGAAAAAATAGAGACTGATAGAAGTTTAGAGAGAGTATTGGAAGTTAGAAGTTTAGAGAGAGTCTTGGAAGTTGAAAAGAGTAAGTTTTAGCGCCAGGCGGTTTTTGGCCCTACTTTCTAAATATTAATTTTTCTTTGGGCGTGGGGTTTTGGTAGACCGACTTTGTCCACGGTATGCTTATTTTTTTGCAGAACATTAGCCACCTTTTTTGTTGAAATGGTGGGGTATATGAACATCAAAATACAAATTAGGAGATATTGGTTTGTTCCGTGGTATATGACATACTATATACCACTGTTTTACGAGACTAGTGGCATTTGCTTGTACCGAAATTAGAAAAGCTATTCTTACCGTGGCATATGACTATTAGCCACTGTTATTAGGGAAACATTGGTATATACGCTTTGACCTACCATGGCTAATGAGCATTTATGTAGCAGTGGTTGAAGCAGATTATTGCCGAAACAGTGTACTTGATTACAATCACTCCTAAGTCCTAAGAGCATTCTCAATGCATATATAGTCACTTTGGATGTCATTTTGCCAAAGTGACCCTCTTGAAACATGATTTGTACAAATTCTTTGAATATTTAATTATGTCGTCTAGAATTTGTCAATCAACAAAAATCTCAAAAACTGCAAAATAATCAAAAAAATATGATTAGAATAGCTGTAAGTGAAGTATCGATCCACATCTTGAAATGAATAAATGGGGGAGAAGAGATTTCATAAAGCAATAGCTAACTCGGTGATTAATATTAAAACGATTGTTGAGAATTAATTTCTAATTTATTATCTAATTAAATTTAAAATAAAAGTAACTTGTAAAGAAATAATGACTAACTAAAGCAATTAATTTTCAAATATCAATTTATCAAAACCCTTGGTAAAAGTTACTAACTCACCAACAATTCTCGTATTCCATTTTTATACCTCTTGTTAATTTCTCTGAAACTTCACTAAATTTTAAACGCTAGTTCTAGCTAGAATTAGTGAAAAATATAACTTTAAGAACATAATAAAACATCTCAATATTAAATTCAATCATCTATTCTTTTTTACTTCAAATGAGGAATTTTTAGGCATTCAATATCCACAACAATAAGAAGTATAAAAAATCCGAAAAATCTCTTAATAACTAATAAAGTTGAGTCTAAAATATTTTTAACAAAAAGAATAAACTAACAATGGAAAATACCTTGTATTTTTCATGGTGATAGAAACCATACACATTCAACCTTAGTGTAAAAATCAATTAAAAAGAGATATTATTGGATTTCATGAAAAACACATATAGTGGAGATTCTAACAAAAATGACAAAAACAAAAGAACAAGAATTTCATGGAGAACTTTCACTTTCCACCATGGGGTGGAAGCTTAGCCCTCTATGCTATTAATTAACATGAAAGAATAATTAAAGACAAGAGATATAATAAACATTGAAACCACATTTATTGTTTTAATGTTGATATTCGAAAAATTACATACTCTAGAGCACTCTTCCACACTAATTACATGAACTAAAACTACAAAGCAAAATTTCTACTAATTGAATACTATAATGGAGATAGCTAGAATGGGGTTAGAATCGGCTCTCCTCATTGCCAATTATTTTCTCTATTTATAGCTTCCACAACAAGATTTTGATGCATATAATATCTTCACACAAAATGGAAATAATATTTGGGATATGGGAAAAAAATATAAGATAAAAGAATTTAGAAAATGGAATATGGAAGAGATATTATCAAGGCACAAGGAATGAATTGAATGAAATATAAATTGGTAATCAAATAAAAGATAAAATGAAATGATATGGTTTTGAATTAGGAATAGAGTGATTGGCAATAATACAGAGAATATAGGAGAATATATTTAGTGGCAAAAATATAAGGTATTAAGGAATAATTTGATATAATAAAATCAAGAGAATAAACAATTAATGAAAATATGGATATTTAATGTGGTGAAAATGGTAAGAATATGTGGTGGTAGTTGCAATTATCCTTTATTAATTTCCTTCTATAATTATCAATTCTCTAATATTTCCTTTCATTCTTAATAGCATAATTTATTTCATGAGCTCTCACTTATTGATTTTTTAAATGTTCATCTTTGGCTCATGGGATCGAGTTTTGATTAGGCTTTGATCAACATATTTATTTCCTACAAAAAATATTAAACCAAATTGATAAAACATATTTTACATGAGACTTTTCCAAAGACATGCACATATATGCAAATAATCTTTTATGACTAAAAAATGTGCATAATGCTATGGAAGAAAGCAAATGTATGGTTTTACGTTAAAAATACGCAATTAAGTATAAATAATATTATAAAGTGCCTATAAAATTATATATAAAATATACAATTTTAGACACCTATCAAAACAAAAACCAATGCAAAGATGTAACTTGTGAGAATGTAACTTTGAAGGTAGCAATTGCTACATAGAAAGTTACATAGTTTGAAGGACGGGTGAAATCTACGATTTTGTCTCACATGTTTTTGATGATTTCTCATCGATATTTAGTGTATTTTTTTTTTAATATTTCGTGTGTTTTTAATAACCATACGAAATCTAACTTTCCATCTCAATTGTTTTTGTTTATTCACAGTTGATATTTCATGTGTTTTCAATATTTTTTTTTCTTCCAGACGAGGTCTTAGATTCCGCCCCGTTTTTATGGTCGTCTTTGTATTGGACAACCCATGGTAAGTTATACAAAACAAAAGGCAGCTTTGTGGGCAACTTCTCCCATGTGGCGCCTTATTTTTTTAATCAGGTAAAAAAGATGATATATTAATGATAACCAGTAAGTACAAAATACAGTACATGATATACTTCTCCTTAGAGGAGACACTTGAGGGAGATCCTCAATTACAATCCGTTATAGTAAAGCTAGCCATCTCCATAGAAGTCTCCAGCATACACCTTTTAATTACCACGCACATAGAACACACACTCAGATTGCAGCAGTGAGAGTGTCCCAATTCACCATCAAGTCTGCGAAAAAGAAGTGCATATGTGGAGGTAACAAAGTTATTCTTGCATTGCATTGGGAATGCTCTAAGGGTTGGTAACACTGGCTCAGCTTGAGTCGACTACAAATAATTTCATTTTACTTCCAGATCATTTCTCTTTAACAGCAAGATTGATGAAGAAACTGATCTAGCTTATATCAAGATTTTCTAGGAAAATTCAACCATTAATTTGCAATAGTAAACTTTGAAACTTCAAATTTTAAGATTTATTTTATTTATTTATTTGTTTAAAGTATGGACTATGGACAACAGTCACAACACTTTAGATCCTCAGTGTCCATAATTTATGGAATCAATCAAGATTTTGCTAAGTAAGTAGCAAGTCACACCTTAATCCTCACCCTAATCTGTTGCTGAAACGTCAAAGTCGAAGTTAGTTGATTTTGGAATTTGGTGATGCAAAATTTCTTATCATAGTCATGTCGTTTGGGCAATCCATGCCAATCTAATATATTATTGTTTGTAATCCCAAATCAACTCAAGCACAGTTTAAATGACTATAATTCTATTAATAACCTCAATCAAAATTATGAAAATTCTTCATTATTCCCCTTATAAACAAATTAGCCATGAGTAGAGCGGCCGGGATTTATATACTTTGATGCTAGTCTTTATACTCTGATGTAGGATTATGTATCTCAGCAACAACTATTGTGTTAATTGTCTATGAAAAGTTCAGTTAGAATTTTCATTAGTTCCAACTTTTAACTAAATCCCACAGAAGCATTATGAAAGCATGAGATAAGCGATGTTGTCAGGCGTTTTGGGATTTTAACGCGTTCATCACATCACATGTTACTTAACTTAAACATATTAGTGGACTACTACTGGACATCAGGTTTCATGTCCATGTGGCTTCCTATGCAAGAAAAGAAAAAAAATTCCGTACTCGTACACGTAATGCACTTTCTGCCTGTGTCGTTAATCGTGAGCGGGATTATTCATGCTTAGTCCACCAATCCAGCACTATTCGGTATGGTCAGTTCGATATTTGAGTGTATATAACGAAATAACTCACACTACTCACATGCACACAATTTCTAACCAATACTTTTTTCAAAGAATTAAAATACATGTTTCATTAAATGATTTGTTTTAATGTTTTTATTACACAAGTACATTTTTTTTTAGGTAAATATTACACAATTACATGAGAGCATCATCAACGCATTGTTATTTTCCATTGTTACACATCAGCGTTTTTAGGAAATCAAAATAGTCGAAAACGAATCAAGTACCAACGCGAAATAAGAAAAATTCTTGTTTCCATTTCGCACGGCTAAAGTTGTCCCGTCCAGACATGAATCTTTTATAAACGGCACAAGTTGTCCCACCTATCAATTCCCTCTATTTTTATGGCGCCAACCCATTTTCGCGCTCATTGTTTCCCTCCACTTTCTACGCTATATATCACAGATGAATCACAGGTGAAACATCCATCATTTTTTCATCTCCTCTCATCAATCAAATTTTTTATATTTTGTCATGAGTTCTAGTAGTCATAATAGCAATTGGTGCGAAAAATTAAGTGAACTAATTTTCGACGACGATGATGAAAATACCGCAATCGTTCAACAAATGCAAAGTGATGCAGTTGTAGTAGCGTCAATGATTCCGGCTTTCAACACTTTATCTGTACCAAAATGGGATGGATCTGTTAATGGTAGAGAATACACTAACCGCGATTGTGTTGGTGCGCATGAACGGTTGGTGGCTAATTATTTTGTTGATAGACCAACTTATAAAGCAGGTAAGTTTCATCGTAAGTTTCGTATGAGAAGACCACTTTTTAACAATATATTGGAAGTTGTCACTAATTTTGATCCATATTTTAAGCCTTCTTATGATGCTCTTGGTTTGCCTAGCCCCGGGTTTGGTAAAAATGACAGCTGCAATACAGATGCTTGCTTATGGTTGTCCAGCTGATTCAATGGATTACTGGATAAAACTTGCTGAGAGTACGGCCCGAGAATCACTTCATCATTTCTGCAATGTAGTTGTCAACTGTTTTGAAGAACAATACCTGAGAAGCCCAACAGAAGAAGATGTAACACGTTTGTTTGCAGTAGGTGAAGAACGCAGTTGGCCAGGTATGTTGGGTAGTTTAAACTGTATACACTGGGTATGGAAAAATTGTCCAACTGCGTGGCATGGAACTCATTTGGGCCATGCTAGAAAAGCGACTGTGATTTTGGAAGCAGTTGTAGACCAGGAGCTATGGTTTTGGCACGCATACTTTGGAATGGCTGGATCGTGTAATGATCTTAATGTGTTAGATAATTCTCATTTATTTGATAATTTAGTTAAAGGAACAACTCCAACTTGTGTTTATCAAGTTAATAACAATTCTTACAATATGGGCTACTACCTTGCTGATGGAATATATCGACCATGGGCTACACTGATTCAAACAATCCCATTTCATGCTACTCCTATGGATACTAACTTTGCAAAAGCGCAAGAAGCAGCTCGTAAATATGTGGAACGTGGTTTTGGTGTTTTACAGGCTAGATTTGCAATTGTTAGCAGGCCTGCTCGTCAGTGGGACAGAGGAGCTCTATCCCGTATAATGAAGACATGTATTATACTTCATAACATGATTGTTGAGAATGAACATAATGTACAACTTCCAAAGTGGAAACCACCTTCAAATGAACGGTTGCGGCATGAAGTTGAGATGCAGAGTAATGACCATCTGTTTATGCAAAACATGGTAGCCAGGACATTAAGTATTCGTTGTGGAGCTACTAATCAACAATTAAAGAATGATCTGGTTGAACATCATTGGGCACGTTATGGTGCACGCCACAACCAAAGGAACAACTAATAAGTTTGTTTAAGTTTGTTAACTGTGTTTTTTAAGTGTGATTTCTGTATTTTCTGTTAACTGTACTTTCATCAAGTTTATTTAAGTTTGATTTGTCTTAGTTGAATTTTCTGTTAACTATGTTTTTTAAGTGTGTTTTATGTATTTTCTGTTAAGTGTACTTTTATCAAGTTTGTTTTGTTTAAATAAGATTGTAATTTGTTGAATAAGATTTGCACATATTTGAAATTAAAAACGTTACAACAAACTTGGAATTAAAAACGTTACAACATGTTTGGAATTAAAAATGTTACAACATACTTTGAATTAAAAACATTATAACTAAAAATCATCATCTTCATATTCTTCATTTTCATCCCTCATAAATGGATTGGGAGAACGTGGTCGCGTACCACGAGACTGACTAGCACTGTTTGTTAATCCAGAAGAAGAAAAAGACCCAAACTGTTAAGAATGATGGGTTGGAATGTATGAACTAGGAGGGGTTGGAATGTATAGAGTAGAAGAGGTTGGATAATTAGGAATAGAAGGAGCAGCAGGAATACCTTGTTCTTGTTCAACCCACTTACGATAGATAGCTGTTTGCTTAGCTTCTCAAAATGTCAGTTGAATACCGCTAAACTTGCTTAGATCAAGCATCATGATATCTTGTTCTTTCTGTGCTTCAAGCCTCAATATTTCGTCTTCTTTTTCCTTTTTCATTGAGAAGAACATTTGTCGCTTTAGCTCTGTTTGTTATTGCAGATATTTTGCAGTTGTAAGTTGATTGTCTCTAACCTCCTCCAGAGTTTGTGTTATTTGGTGCGCAACTTCATCAGCATCTCTTTTCTTAAATTTTCTTTCCTTTGGCCGTTTTTCTGATATGGGCACTTCCCTCAATGGTTGACTTTCTTCATCTAACGAAATATTGGCTATTCCAATATTGTTAGCGGTTGATCCACCACTGATGTCACCACTAACATCACTACTATAAGTGGTTCTCTATTTTTTTGAACTACTATCACTTCTAGCTTGATAGAAATGATTCCATTTTGGACTTAAAATTAAAATCCAATAACAATACTCAAATTTAAAATGTGCCTTTTGAACAGTTAAAAAAATTGTACAAGCTCGTGACATTGTATCATCCGCATTAGTACCACTAGCATTCATTCTCAATTGTTGATCATAATAATCTTGAAATAAACTTACCGCATGTTGGATGATGTGAAAACGCGCTTGAACCAATCCACCAGTTCCTGATTTCCCTGCATGACCAAGTTGGCTCATACACTTGTTCATTTCATCAGTAATTTTCTCAAAAAAAAACATGCATATTTTGGCCCGTTCCAACAACTGCGTATTCTGAAATAAAAATCCAACTATGACATAAAATTTTATCTTCAACAGTTGTGAAATTTTTTGAACGACCTTGAACATAGATATGTTGGTTGTTTTCTTGGCTTTAGTTTTCACTATTTCTACCACCTCTATTTTCTCTACCTTTAGACTTTTGTAAAGACATTTTGTGATTTTGGTGATGAATAAAAGAAGAAAGAAGAAGATGAAGTGAATTGGTGAAAAATGAGTTAAGCATATATGCAATATATATAGGCCCAGTCCAACGGAACTAAATATAGCTGTTAATTCCAACAGTACAAAATCGAACCGTTTTTATTTTTTATTAAAAAAAACAAAAAAATGTTGGACGGCTAAAGTAGACCCGACCCACTCTTGGACGGGTCAAGTTGTCCCGTGCACACAATTTCTACTCTTGGACGGGTCAAGTTTTCCCGTGCACACCATTTCTATATTCTTCACCAATTTGGCTCCAGTTTTGACAATTCTTAAAATCAAAACGATCATTTAACAACGCGTTGGTGATGAAAATTGCTATAAAAATTGTCAACTGTCACATTGAAAATGAAAAATAACAATGCGTTGATGATGCTCTGAGGAAAACAATATCGTCTTTTCGTAGTTACGCTATCAATTGAGTTATGGTGTGAAATTTCATTTTGTTTGTATGGAAATATTGATTTTCGCAAAATTGATGGTGTTTTTTACTCAACATAGGAACATTTTCCTGGATGAGGTACTTGAAATATAAATTTCATTAGATAGGAGCATGCATGGGGAATTTTCCCCACCCTGGAGAACAATTTTGATAGGAAAGATACATTATATTGGGCGATGGCATGGAAACATTTGTATTGAAATCAAATTTCGTCAGCAAACTTGAGTTCAAGATTAACTAAAGATGCACAACATTTACCTTATTTGGTAACATTTGATGGCATATATAAAATTTAGGGTGAACTAGTATTACCCTCCCCCCCCCCCACTAAATGAGCCAATTAAGATTTTCCCCCCACTAGATGGAAAATTAGGGTCTCCCCCCTAAATACACAAAAAAAAAAATTGGTCAACCCACTTTGACTTTTTTTTTTGTGTGTATTTAGGGGAGAGACCCTAATTTCCCATCTAGTGGGGGGGGAATCCTAATTGGCTCATCTAGTGGGGGGTAATACTAGTTAACCCATTATATTTAAATTCAAAGACCTTAGCACATTAAGGTGTCAAACTTGTCATTGAACATTTTCCCTTGTAAAATTAAACACACCCTAAGATTCTTTGAGAGATAACCTCACGAAAATAATTATGCTCATTTATAGCAAAGTTGTCGTCCCACTTGTGAGTCACTTTCTCCTTTTAATAAAAATTGACAACAACTAGATTTGGAGTGAACGATGAAGGGAAGTTGTGTCTTGTGGAACATAGCTAAAACATCCCACAAGCGTCTTGCTATAATACCACGACCTTATTGATCTGGTGGTAGGGTAGTTGGCTGTCATCAAGTTAGTCGTGGTAGATGAAGAAAAACAACCAAAACAAATCTCATTGCTATCATTATATTGTTGGCAAAGGCCACGTTATTCTTCCAATTTTTTTTATAGTCTTTAAGGAAATCAGGAAAAAAAATGTAGATGGATTTTGAATGATCTCGAGGTCTATTGTAAAAATAGAATGAACCTATCTAGTTTAAAGGTTGTAAATTACAGCATGAAAATCAAGATGTGGTATAGTGCATTTTGACTAAATAATAACGATTGATGTGAATAGTGCATTTTGACTAAATAATAACGATTGATGTGTATTTCGATGCAAAACAACTGCCAATATTTCAAATGTAATTTTCCAATTAAATCATGATAATGTCAATGTGTTTTCAATTAGACCAACAAAATTATGTCAGCATTAGGAGTGGAATTTAAGTTGGTTAGCGAAAAAAAAGAGTGGAATTTGAGCCAAGTAGCTCGGGCTTAGTTTGGGCTTGGCTCGTTTAAGCTCGGCTTAAATTTGTTCATTTAACTAAATAAGCCAAGTTTTAACCTATATTATAGCTCGTTTAATAAACGAGCAGAATGAAATTCGGCTCGATAAACTCTAATATCATCATCACAGTGTAAAATAGCCGAACTACTCATTAAAACTAACGAACCAAGCCGAACATAGTAAAGTTCGGCCTCGATTAGCTCGAATTCCACCCTAGTCAGCATCATAAATCAACAACTAGTGGGGATATGTTAGCAATTTTTTGCACTAAGTTATGTTTTTGGTCTAAAAACACATGGACATTATTGTGTTCTAATTGGGAAATTACCCGTACTTCAATATCTCTAAAAACCAAAATATTTGGCAGAATTCTCATTCCGTTCGAAATCAATAACTATGACCCTCACATGATTTACCGTGAGGAGTGAGGCTTTTCTACTCTAACGTAAGTGAACATCCAAATCAACCAAAAAGAACTTATTATGTCCACCAAGCTTAAAACAAAATCGACATGGTAAAGAACATTTAAGTGGTCACTGGTCACACATCTAAATTTGGGCTTTGGGCTGTGGTCCACAACATTTATGGCTAAAACCATTGATTGGGCATGTCTAATATCTCAACTATCAAACCTGATCTTCCATTGAACCAAGTTGAGTTGTCGATAGGAGGAGGACTAGGAGTCTAGGACCTAACCACAACTTTCTCGTTCTTCCGAAAATCTCTAATGAATTGATAAATTACACTAACCTTCAAATTAAATTATACAACATTTGACTGGATGCCCAATCCATATTTTGACAAATTCTTATATCTAAACAATATTCGGTAAACTGATTTTGAACAATTTAATCGTAATATTGACCAGTCGTCGAAGTCCTTCGATTGATTCAAAATGCTGCAAACGATGGAATAAATTAAATCAAATATACATTGAATCAATAATTAAAAACTATTTTATTTTCCCTTTTTTGAACAATGACATGTACATATTCTATGTTATGTCCAAATTCTTAATCCAATTGAATAGTAATTAAGCTTAATTGATAAGCACCACTATTATTAGTAAGTTATAGTAACTGTCCATAGAATATGTACTGGTGAGATTGTGATCTTGCATGGATCTTTCTTTGTCAATCTTACCTGTTGCAGGCCAAACTGCCAAAGTAGGAGTACTAGTACTCTTGAGTAGCAGTAAAGTGATAGTGAGGGACGAAATACTTGTACTCTTTTTTCATCTTGGCCATCTTTTGTCCTGACTTCTGAGGTGGTAGTATGCTGCTCAAAAGTTTGCCTTTTTGTATGTGAATTATAGAAACCTCTCTGTCCTTTGAAGGACCTCTCTTTCTCTCTCTTGATTATATATTTCTTTTCTTTCTTTCTTTTTCTGTCTGTGTGCGGTGTGTGTTTGTTAGATTATTTCCATTCTCTGAATGAAGAGACATTAATGACAAAGATTTGGTTTCAAATCTTAAACCAATAGAAACAGAGAAATGAGTGGGCTTATTATGCCTCTTGATTCAGGTTACTCAGAGTTTGTTGAAGTTGATCCAACTGGAAGATATGGCAGGGTACCAGTTTTCCCTTGGTTTCTCTAGATATTTTGTTGTACTTGTTTTCTGTTTTTGTAGTGTGATACTAAGAGGTGTAAAATCGATGTTGCTTTTTATTTGTTGTTGCAGTACAATGATGTTCTTGGTAAAGGAGCATCAAAGATAGTGTAAGAACTAAGAACTATTACTTTTTCTAAATAGAAATCTGGACCAGTGTTTTTTTTTCTGTATTGGGCATTTTTAGAAATTTCATTTTGTTTGTTGATTTTATTAATTGATGCAGTTACAAAGCATTTGATGAGTATAAAGGAATTGAAGTTGCTTGGAACCAAGTAAAGCTTCATGACTTCTTACAAAGCCCTGAAGATCTTGAGAGGCTTTACTGTGAAATCCATCTTCTTAAGACTTTGAAACACAAGAATATAATGAAGTTCTTCACTTCTTGGGTAGACATTCGTAAAAGGAACATAAACTTCATTACTGAAATGTTTACTTCTGGTACTCTTAAACAGTAAGTTCTGTAGCATACTCATGAACTTTTCTTCTTCTTGCTTTGATTTGAAGATATGGGTATTTGGAATTTGATTTTTTGTGTACTGTGTTGGTAGGTATAGGCAAAAGCACAGGACAGTTAGCATTAGAGCAGTGAAGCAATGGTGTAGGCAGATCTTGAAAGGGCTTCTCTATCTCCACAGTCTTGACCCTCCTGTAATCCACAGAGATCTAAAGTGTGACAACATATTCATCAATGGGAATCAAGGGGAAGTGAAAATCGGCGATCTGGGTCTTGCAGCGATTCTCCGTAAATCCCACGCTGCTCATTGTGTAGGTGAGTTCCCTGTTTCAAGTTTTCTGCAATCTCATTAGTAGATCCAAGTATGAACAACTGAGCGAAGAACAACTTGGGAATTGGGATACATAGATTAAAGTCTATTTTTAATGAGTACAATGATAATAATCTATTGTGTTGATTAGAGCTTGGATACAAAAAGTGTAGTAACATGGAATTCAGAGTTTCTTTTTGTGCTCCCAAGCAAAATTTTCATATCGCATCAGTTAGCGTAATTGGTCTGATGAGAGTACCTATTCACCTCCATGCTTCATATGTTTTAAATCCTTTCAGATCTTTTTTGAGGCCGCAGATTCTTCTGAATTAGATCTCAAAATTGATAGGAGAAGTACAAGCTAATTTTGCACCATTACACGGATATCATATGAAACACGAGAGTTGATAAAGTTGTTAACTGGGAAGTGTGGATGCTTAGGTCGTATTTTGTGTCAAACTATCAAATTCCCTGTGAACCCTTTGCTCAGCCTTGGAAAGTGAATTAGCTGAAACTAATAATGGGGGGAAAAAACCTACCATTGTAAATTTTAAGAGAACTTTGTTGATTCTGTTTTCTCATTTCAGGCACACCAGAGTTCATGGCGCCAGAGGTGTATGAAGAAGAATACAATGAATTGGTTGATATTTACTCATTTGGGATGTGCATATTGGAAATGGTCACCTTTGAATATCCTTACAGTGAATGCAATAATCCTGTTCAGATCTACAAAAAAGTGATCAATGTAAGAACTAAGAACTCGCAATGCTATCATCTTACATCAATTTTCTGTTCTGAACTCAAGATTTATTTATTGTGTATCTTTCATAGGGGAAGAAGCCAGATGCTTTATACAAAGTGAAAGATCCTGAAGTGAGACAATTTGTAGAAAAGTGCTTGGTGACAGTGTCTCAAAGGCTTTCTGCAAGAGAGCTTTTGAATGATCCTTTTCTCCAGATTGATGATTGTGCTGTAGATTTCAGGTCTCTAGAATGCTCAAAGAAACTCGAGAGCATGGAACCTCTACAAAGCCAACCTCTCTTTCAACATCATAGCAACAATTCTTTGATCAATGGCTATTACAATGATCAATATCTCAATGTTGGTCTAGAACCTGGGAATTGTTGTGATTACCAATTAGTGGATGACGAAACCAATGGAATTGAACTCTTCACTTACCATGAAGATGAGCCTTCTCCAAATGTTGACATCACAATTAAGGGGAAGAAGAAAGAAGACGATGGCATCTTCTTAAGGCTTAGAATTTCAGATAAAGAAGGTTCATTATTCGAAATGCTTTTCCTTAATTCCTATTGTATTTTTATCTGCACTGAGTGAACACTGATTGCGCTCAACTGATGGAAATTGAACCTTATTCTCTTTGCAGGTCATACTCGTAACATTTACTTCCCTTTTGATATTGAAACCGATACAGCATTGAGTGTTGCAACAGAAATGGTTGCAGAGTTGGATATCACTGACCAAGATGTGACTAAGATAGCTGATATGATAGATGGGGAGGTTGCTTTTTTGGTACCTGAGTGGCGAGCTGGGCCAGGCATAGAGGAAACACCCCGTTATTCAAGTGCGAACTTTTGTCACAATTGTGCCTCTAACCGTACGTCCAATGGTTCTCTTATGGACTATCTCTCATTGAATAATCCAGGTGCCAAGAATTTACAAGTTCTCCAATGTTGTTGTGCTGCTACGCGTGGTAGGTTTGAAGAGATTACTTACAAAGTAGAGGAGTCAGAACATTGTGTTACAGAGGAAGCACCCATGTTCTCAAGCCAATCAGATGGAATCATACACTTAACTGATATGTGGGCAGAAAGTGAAGGACATGAACAAAGTTCAGAAGGTTCAGGAGAACAATTGAATGAATCCAGCTTTGCTAAAGATGAGAGTCTGGTTGATAAGACTGTAATATTTACTGCCAATCATAGTAAACCCAATACAAGAAAGCATGTCAGGAGTTTATCAGTTCACATTCCTTCTTCCATTGCTATGTCGCCGTCCTGTGCCGAATATGATTATGAGAATGAGATCAGGCAGGAATTAAGATGGATAAAAGCCAGGTATCAGATGGAGTTGAGGGAGCTTAAGAGCGGACATTTAGTAGGAGACTCGAGAACTTCTAGTTGCTCTCCAGATTCTGACAATGGGGAACACAAAATGGGAAGCCTGGTTACTTGCTATCCTGTTTCAACCCCATTACAAAGGGAGCAAAAAAATTCTCTTGAAATCGTTTGGCTCAGGGAAGCACTTCTCATGTTATTTTGCGCCCACTCAGAATAGCTGCCCGAATTCGGAGACACAAAGTAGTGATTGCAAGACGACCAATGAATCCATCAATTTGGACCACTTGTTTACTGCCAACAGTTTCTATGGTAGAGCCAAACATCCACAAGTTTCATCATAGGACAACATCCCTTCTAGTTGATGCTGTTGATATTAATCTGTGACATACATGCTGTATATGTCAATCTCCCATGAGTTTGTTACTATATTAGTAGGCTTAGTTCCATTTATTTTGTTGACAAGTGAGGGAGAACAATAAAGAGGTGTTGGGTACATATATAAAATAATGATCTGAGTTTGTTACTATGTCAACCTCCCATGAGTTTGTTACTATGTTATAGATGTGTCAGTCATCCAGGTTTGCTCATTCACTTTAAATTACCATAAAATAAGACATCTCGGTTCCTGTCATCTCTGTTTCAGGTGTTGATACCCATTCTATATCTAAACCATTTGACATTGTTCTTGTGTGTTTGAGGCTGGAGATTTGAATATGCGTTGCATGTGTTGACAGAGAGGAGGGAGAAGATTGAAAGTATTAACTAGAGAACATTGGATTATTGTGATCAAGCGAATAATTGGCCTTTGTCAGTCTTTGCGCTGGCCAACAAAAGGATTTCAAAGCACCACCCTGTGCACGCAACATCACATGCATTGATGCATATACTATAAGCTGGAGAACATAGTTCTAAACTGACCCCACTTCCTGATAATTAAATATAGAATGATTTTGAAGAACAACTTAAAAAGTAATGTATGTGCATAACTTCATCATATACTTATTGGAGTCATTGCATATCATTGTCTAACTGTTTAAAGACATACTTCATACTTGGTGAATAGTTTTGAGAAAGAAAAACAAACCAGAAATAGGGCAGATCGAATGCATTTATATGAAAGACTACAATCACGGAATTATTGCTGGGAGTCGCATTATTACACTCAACGTACACTAAACATTAAAGAAAAATTTGGGAACTGAGATCCTGTGCAAGCAAGGGACAACGCGGTTTTGACCTATGCAATCTCATTGTTGAGTTGGATCAACGAAGAGTTGGCATGATTTGATTACCAATGTTATTTATTTATTACTAGGGTATGCCCGTGCCTACGGCCCGCGAGACCTCGACGCGTCTGCGACATTATTCCAACAACTCATCGCGCATTCGTCGCAAGGCGTACACACATCTTAGGTGAAAAATATTCGGCACAAGACCAGCGAAACAACTCAATTTATAAATACAGGCCATCCCAATTACCCATTAAATCAATTGGAGGCGCTAACAGTTTATGGGATAGCCCAACAATTTATAAGTCCAGCTACAATTGTTGACTTTTGGTTGATTTTTGGATAGATCCTATAGTATTGATTACACTTAACAAAATTACACAAACTCTCCAAACACTTGGATCTGCCATGTCACAACTTAGAAAAGACAATGACAACCATTAGATGGAATCTCTGTGGGTTCCATACTATTGCTTTTTATTAGATAGATTATTATTATTTTTATAGGTAAGTAAATATTTATATTAATAAGGAAAATGACAAAAAGTACAAAGTGACTCATTTGATTTCCAATGTGACTAGGTTCTCCTAGTCAGCTCAATCTAACCTGCAGAATCATTATTCAGAGATCCCTTGATTGCAATAATTGTTATTAGCAACCTGAATAGTCGAGTAATCCAATAATTACTGCAATATTCTTATGTTATAACTTTTAAGAGCGGTCATCAACGCGATCCTATATATATATATTTTTTTTGTGACACCTCAATATTTTTAGTCAATTAAAATTCTTAAAAACGAGTCAAGTACCAATGCATTTGGACAAAATTTGAAATATTTATTTTGGACGGAAATAGTTGTCTCGTTCCAAATAGTAGAAAAGCTCAACGGTACAAAATCGAGCGTTAAATTTTTTTATTAAAAAAAAAAATGCTAGACGGCAAAACTTGTCCCGTCCCACTTTTGGACTGGACAACTTGTCCCGTGCAATTCATTTCTATTTTTCTTAGTATTTTGGTTTGGAATTTGACAATTGTTATAATCCAAATCGTATTTTGGCAGCGCGTTGGGAGATTGCCAAATTCATTTCCATCTATCACATTAGAAATGGGATTTGGCAATGCATTAATGATGCTCTAACATGACTATTTTATCATCGAAACAAATAAGCAGTCAGGGTGATACACCAGCACCATAGCACACTATCCTCTCCATTTAACCTTTATTAAGCATTAATATAGAAAAGTTAATCTGGAGATCTCCATCTATGTTATTTGAGGAAACATAGGATAGTGACACTTGTAACTACAGGTGATTGTGAAAGCCAATTCTAATAGAAGTAATCAAGATAAGCATAATCTAACCAAATAGTGAATGGTTGGTGAGGATTGAGACTGTTAATTTCTTTGTGTATCTTTGAGTTACTTTGATTTATCTTTTTTTGCTTTGAATGATTGTGAAGCTTTCTTTACCAAAAAAAAAAAAGATTGTGAAACTTTACATTTGTACACTTCTCACGTTAATAATGTGAGTATTATTATCACGGGAACTTTAATTTTTTCCGCTGTTTTTTATGTTGTGCATCCACATCTACATATGAATATAGGATAAAGAATTTGCATATGATAAAGAATATAGACGTGTACTCATTATTCATAAACAAGTAGAGCAAGTGATGTTTAATCACAGGGAGAAGGAGATACTTATATACTGTTTCACTTTTAAAAGTGTCTTTACAAGAAACACACGTACCCTTCCCACGTAGAATTCAACCCAAAACGAAAACTCGAAAACATAAAAAGAAAATGTGCAGTGCCAACTACCGACATGGCAACGTATTCATTTTAAGCCACCATACCCTACCAGACCAACTTTCTACATTGTACTTCCATGTACCAATCTACTGCCTTATGGATTTTCCATTTTTCTCAATTTTTTATTCAATTCATCGCATTGCTTTGCATGAAACCATTTGTAACCTATTTGGTGGTGGTGGTTCTCGTTAGTGCATTCCTAATGCAGGTGAATTTGAAGAGAAATAGTAATTTGTCACTCTTATGAGCCAAAAAACAATGGCCCAATGCAAGAGTGACTATAGAGGTAGCTCTGTAATTGTTAGGCAACAATGAGAATGCAACTAAGTGACTATATATATATATATATATATATATATATATATATATATATATATATATATATATTTTTTTTTTATTATTATTTTTTTTTTTTTCCGGACGGGATATTTCATTCCATCTCGGTGTAAAATGCATTAAGACAGAATGAAACATCATATCCGAAATTTGAACTCACGGCACATTTAGCAACGCCTGATAGCTTTTCACCAATAAAATAGCTATAAGGGGAAATAGTCCTATATGGTGCCTATGTAGAAGTAACAAATTGGCAGTTGCTGCTTGTATTTGAGAATGCTATGACGATTTTGTTTTGTTGTAAAATATTTCTATTTCCTATAAAAAAAATATTAATTGCAACAGATAATTAAGATTCAAATTAACTAATGGCTCAGCCTCAGGATATCTTTTCAGGCACATATGTAACACATTGATGGCACCAATTGATTTAGGTGTTCGGATGGATTGGAAATCCAAATACATATCATGAAAAAGTTGAACTGAAGCAAAATGCATGCGAATTTGAGATACTGTGTATACCATTGTGAGTCGCTTTTAATTAAGTTTCTATAAGTAAGTCCTAACCATGAAACATTGAAGATAGAACTACCTTAGGTTCCCAGACAGAAGAACTCTTTAGTTAACTAACTACCTTACCAGACGTGAGATGGATCCTTTGCACCCGGGAAGCTGATGAGGTTATTATCAGCCTCCTCTTGTTTCCACGTACAGAACCTCATCTATTGACGCCTCAGCAAAGAGTGAAAAGTGAAACCAATTCATAAAATGAATGTGTGTACAAGCGAATGTAGGTAGATATTGAACCTTAGGGCAGATGATCAAACAAAAATGCTCCTCGATCATCATGTCAGAAAACTCTCTTACAATAACAAAACCAAAAGTGAAAATTTGAAGCACATGGGGATTTATTGGATTGCAAATGGACAGAAAGTTAGTCCGGGGCGGGCCGGACCAGCATGCTGGTTACGCACTTAGGCCTAGTTACTATTCTTACCCAGCCAGGACTGGATGACACAGGCCCAATTACAATTTTGCAACCCTCCAAGCCAATGTTCTAAAAGACGCTAGGTGATAGTTGGGCGGTGGGTGAGCTCCTAGTGCCTAGGTGTAGCGCCCTGAAACTGATCTCTTACCCAAGATCGGTATTTCACCCCTACGTTAATCAACGTCATTATTTCTAACAAATAGATGCATTCTAATGTGGATTTATTAATTATTAAAGACAATAAAAAGTAATAAATTCTTACAAAACAACTTAAAATGAATCAATTTAAGATTAAAATAAATAGCTAAGAGATCCGTTGCATCAATCTCACCCCTACGTTAATCAACGTCATTATTTCTAACAAATAGATGCATTCTAATGTGGATTTATTAATTATTAAAGACAATAAAGAAGTAATAAATTCTTACAAAACAACTTAAAATGAATCAATTTAAGATTAAAATAAATAGCTAAGAGATCCGATTAAAATCAATCAGATCATTCGCATCAATGAAAGTGCGTCATTATTTCTAATGCATTCGTTAAATTTTTCTTAAATTGCACATATGTCTTATGGGAGCACTTGTGCATCGCTGTGAACATACTCCAACGCTCAACGTTAGATACGTGGTCAATATAATAATCAACTTGAAATGAAATTGAATACAAAAGACAAGGTTGACACGTACCTTTAGCTGTTTAATAAAACTTACCGTTTGCTTATTAAATCCTCGTAAGTGCATCAATTAACATAATCTCAAGAAAAGCGTTAGCATTCCATATAAATCAATATTTCCATGCATAACACGTACAATTATATATTTTTGTTTCCAATATTTAAACAGTGATAAAAGAATATTATTAAAACATTTGGTTCCCTTCCACAAAGGGGTAGGGTTTTTCCTATGGAAATGCCTGAGCCGGATGGCTGCCTACGTACCCATTTAGAGATCAAGCCAATCGTAGTTCTCCTGTTGGGGTGTACGGATCTATGGGAATGGATTAAGCCATTCTGATAAGAATGGCGACATAGTTTCTCTACCCTTTGTTCTATTCATGTTTCTTTGTTAACAACTATTCACGGTTCCACCATAATTAATCACTAATTGAACCCGTTATAACTATTTATAGTTCCACCGTCATTATGTATTAACGAACATGGCAATAACATTTTCTTATAAAATCTTTACAAGTGTACCACTTAATCGGGTTTACTACTAACTCATAATCAACACGATACGTTATTAATATATAATTAATTAACACTATCATAACTAACCACGGTACATATAATGAATAACGTTTAACTAAGGGGTTATTTGTTTTTTCTTTTTTTAGCATTCAGAGGCGTTGAAACATTAGTTTTCAGCGTTCAACGACTTCGAGAGTTGTTTGTTTTTAGCAGTCTTCAGCATTTAGCGGAAAACTTGTCTTTAGTGTTCCGTGGTCACAGCCCTCCTTAACGCTGAATCAGTGTCATTGTTAACGGATGTGACGAATGTGTCTTTCATCGGCCCAAAATTGAACTACTCATTTGCAAAACATAACAAAGAGAGAGGGAGATAGAGAGAGCAATAAAAAGAGAGAAATCAAACAGAGGGATGTGTTATCTGATGGGGAAGACGCATTGATAGAGATTGGGATGAAGAAGATAAGAGGAGAGAGAGATTGGGTTGGGCTGGTGAAGAAGACGATGGGAGGAGAGAAAAAGAGATTAGCTTTTATTTTGTTTTTTTAGTTAAATACTGAAGTGTAGACAATCCCATACATTTGCTAGGATATTTTTTCCAATTACGTCCAAAGTCCCATTTATTTTCTTGTAGAGACAATAATTACCATTCAAATAAAGAATCATAATAATACTAAAATTGAATATTCAAACCTGAAAAATATGCCGAAAATTAAATAGATTATGTATTTATTTTTATTTTTTTTGGTAAAGAATAGATTATGCACTTAATTTGTAAATATCATAGTGGGTTGACTTCTATCCACATAAACTTTACATTTTCTATTACAAACAAATGCAAATTTTCCAATTTTTTTTGTTTTTTTATACAATTAAATTTATGTTCAACATAGATAACAATGTAATAAGGGTGAAATTGTCCAAATTATTTTTATTCAGCATTCAGAGCCAAGCATAGTTCGGGATTTCGGAATTCTTTCCGACAAATCCAAAAACCGAAATTCATTAAATTTTGACCCTTATTACATTCGAAATTTTGGATATTTCGACTCTATATTTTAGAATTCCGATTTTTTTAAAAAAATATTGGACAGAATTTCGAAGTTTCGTTCGGAATCACGAACACTAGAGCCAAGTCATTCTGACAGAAAACAAACATGTTTTTTCAGAGTTTAACAATCAGCATTTAGCATTCAGAGGATGGGCCATTTAGCATTCAACATTCAACATTCAGAGGCTCAAAAAAACAAACGAACCCTCAATTTAATTGTACATAATGAATCACATTAAATCAAGATAAAATTTGTAATTAAAGGTATACATGCAATTTAATGTATACAATATACAATATTAAAGATTTATTAAGAACTTCCAATTTTATATTCCTAGCTAGCTTCCTAGCTTACTATATTTGTTGTATTAAAGGATCCACACCTTATCTTTTTATGTGTTCATTAACTGCCAACCATACACAGGATCCAGACAGAAAGGTGGTAATTCCCTCCAAAATTCGAGTTACTCCATACTGCCAAAAGAATATATTTCTCCCAAATAGGTGGCGTTCCCTTCTCACCTCCTCTCCCCTATTTTTTCCTCCCCCTAGTAGATCGAATATCCCATGTCTAGCACATGTTTTTCCCCAAGTTGCTGCCCCTGTCCCAAACTTAAGCCTAAGATATAGTTCCTTTGGAATCCTGCAATTTTTCTTCAATCTCATTAAAAGATTTTTTATAGTTTCCACAAAAAGAATTCTTCTGACAAGCATCCGCAATCTCTATTTGCATAGAACCCATGAAAATTATCCAGTTCCCTCAGTTCCGAATCCAAAATTCCATATAAGAAGTCAAACTCCAAGCCCTTATCAGCAGATTCCTCTAAGATGACATTGTTCTCAGTGGCCAATAACGATACATACTTATTTTCTCTAGAAAACACTTGCATCAAAAGATTCTCCAAGTTCAACACGCTACATCAAGCTCTACACGAGTCAAGATTTCTCCAGCATTTCCTGGCTCTCCATTAGACGAGAGGGAAACTATTTCATTTAAGCATATATTATCTCACAAAGCATCTGGTTCACCAATTTCAATATCATCATTTGCAGCTAACAACATTTCCATAGCCATGATCCACTTGCCTTGTATGTAAAACTACAGGAAAGAAATCACTTGTAACATTATTTGGTAAAAAAATCACAAGACCCGAGTTGAAATTTCGCAATAAAATCTCTTTAACAACTTCATAATCATCCAAAACTCCAAAAATTATGATTACCCATTTCATATAAAATATTAAAAACGCAAGAACTTGTACTAGTGCAATCATTACATAAAGTAAATTTTACTGTTTTTCTCAGTAATTGGTACCTATGAGAGAGAGACACAAAGAGATGAACATACATGAGAGAAGGAGAGAGACCGTTGGAGCAGGCGACTCTATTGCTGTTCTTCACAAATGGAGAGAGTGAGATTTTCTCGGACTTTTCTTTTTTCTTTTTTTGATTTGCGGCAACTGCATGGCAAATTTGTGTGTTAATTTGTTGTGGCAAAATTTACGTACCTCTCCCAAGAGTAAAATTTGCCATCAAAATCATGGCAAATCCCAACTTATGGCAAATCTAACAAATATTTGTTATGGATAAAAAAACATATCAAATACTGGCAAACAAATGGATAGTATAATTTATTTGCATTTGCCATGGCAAATAGTACTATCAAACACAGCCTATGAGTGTTGCTAATTGAGACACTCATGGTACACATGCATTTCAAGTTTGAGCAATTAAATGGCAGAACAATTACTAGCCAAGGTGGTCCCTAGGCCCATGCTATGTTTAGCACTCTAGCCAACACCGCAAAGCATCCAAAAGCCCAGATCAAAATTACCAATTATAACCCATATGCAAATAATTGTTAAAGCCCATAGCATGTCCAAACAATATTAGAACAAGCCCAAACTACAATAGGCGCAATAAAATAAAACAGCCCAATTAATTAATATAATAGAACAGCCTAATTACGTAAACAAATGGCCCAATAATATTTATAATAAAACCCAAAACAATATAGCATGCAATATAATCCATTAGGCCCAATATAAAATAATCATCAATGCCAAAGCCCATATTAACTAATCATATTATCTAATCATCGGCCAATAATAACTCCGTATCAATAATTTTGTAGAAATCTTTAGCGGATCATTCATATCAAATTCAATTACACTTAGTGTTTTACTCACATCAAATCAAATGATAGTCAACACTTAGTGTTTTGATCATATTTGGTCGAAACAACATTTACATTCGAAATGAAAATGGTCCCAACATTTACATTCGAAATGAAAATGGTAAAATTTTGGCGGCAAGTCACAGGAAGACCATCAAGCATTCTATATATTTAATAGAATTGCAGGTAGTGGAGCATGGAATGAATATGGCAATGAGGCATGGAATCAAGAGGATCAAGGCACAAACAAACTCCATGAGTGTAATCACTTTCTTAACAAAGAGGAGTCACCATCCTTGGCATGCAAAGAAGATGATCAGAAGCATTGAATGCACGAAGGATTATTTTGAACAATTTAGTATAATTCATGTTTTCAGATAATCTAACAAACTAGCTAATGCTTTAGCTAGCAATATTCCTATAGCTATCCATGTAGGTTTAGTACCAAGCTCTTTTTCAGAAGATGTAAAGAAAATCATATAAGATGATGTAAGGGCAAGGGCAGACCCAGGAGAGGCCTGCACTAGGCTTCAGCCTGGGGTCCGTTTCATTAAAAAAAAAAATAGTATGCTGATTGCTCTAAACTTAAAAGCCCATTAGCCCCAAAAAAAAAAAAAAAAAAAGCGACTCTACAACTACAACTACTTAACTACTTAACTCCATTTCTTTCTCTCATCGAAAGCACCGACTCTACGACTACAAAGTACGAACCCCCGCTCTCTCTCTTTTTCTTTAGTCTCTTGAATCGTGATTCTTCTATTATGCTATTCAGATATATGATTCTCAGATATTGATTATAAGGCTCACTGGACATTGGCTCAAGCTTTTACACATTGACTCGTTCAAACTTCGCAGGTATGTTTCACTTATTATTATTATTATTACAATATATATGGTTGGAATTTTGAATGTTGTTGTTACTCTTACAGTTATCTTTCTGGTCGAAAGATTATTGGAGCAACGAGTAACTAACCTTTCTGAGTCTGCTCTTGGAATATTCGTGGTGATTTTGCTGTCGAGATTGGCTCATTGGCCGATAATTAGATTTGTTGTTCATTTGTTACATTGGTTTAGCCATGAAAGGGCGTCTTGTACGACTTGTACTTACTCTTCCCATATCTACAACAACTACAGAAAAGGCATTCTCAGCTATGAAACTTATCAAAATACAGCTTCGAAACAAGATGAGTTTCTTGCAGATTCAATGGTCATCTACATTGAAATAGATTTTGCTAATGATATTGATCTGGATTTGGTAATAGATGATTTTGACGCCCACAAGACCCGCAAAATACCGTTTAAGTAGTTTTGTTTTTTAAATAGATTTCCAGTCGAGCTTGATTAGATATTTTGATGAATTAATATATATATTTGGCTACTTGTGAATTCTGGTGTTTAATTTGTTTATTTGGAATGTGTCTATTATATTTTTTTTGTTTAAGACTTTGGGTTATCGTTATTTAGCCCGAAGAGAGTTGAAATGCTGGGTTCGCCCTTGTGCAAGGGGTAAACAATATGTGAGAGAGTAAGGATGTAACAAATTTTATTTTAATTCTAATAATAAGGGGTAGGGGATCTCTTTAAAAACCTCACTCACCGACAAAAAAAAAACACATGACATTTACAAAATTTCCTATAGTATGATGAACCGACACATAAAATGACTAGTTTACCCTTCGTAAAATTCCGGGTCATTACACTAGGCCTTCTAGGCAGCGCTTAGACACCTAGGCACTAGGCATTATATATATATATATATATATATATGTTCGTGCACACACCATACTACAATAAATAAATAAATCAAACATTTACCATAATTTAAAAATAAACACAAACGAAAGTATTTATTACAAAAGGGCGTAACAGTTGAAGAATGTCACAAGTGATTTGCTCGTGTTAAATAGAGAGACTAAAGAACGACTTCATATAAAAACACATTATCTATTTTATATATAGTGGCATAGAATTTACATTGGTATCTAATTTTTTAAAGTAATTTAAATCCTAAGTCTTCATGGGTTTTTTATATTTGACATTTAATTGTTTTTTGAAAAATATAATATATATATATTTTTTTTGAGCCGATTAGACCCGCCTAAAAGTTGATTAGTATGCCTAGCCCCCTATTATTTTTTTGAACCGACTTAGGCGAGTCGGTTGGACACTGCCTGACACCAAGAGACTGTCTAGATTGATATTTAGAACATTGTTCCAAACACACTAATTAAAGTCTAAAACCTTTCACTTATCTGTTGTGGCCTCTATAAAAATTGAGAACGCACTCGGCACTCCTCCAATTTATCCTCCATGAAAACAGGAAAAATATATTTATTTGATGGAGATAATTGCAGAAAATTGAGTAACAACCTTTAGTATATAAAGCAATACACTCCATATATTTCCATATATCACAAATTAGTAACTACATCCAATCTCCAAAAACAACTATAACAATAGTAAACATGATTCAAGACGATGATAAATATTTAACCTTAAAAAGAGTATGTATCCTAACTCTCAGTTGCACACTTGCACCTTAACCAGTCTAGTTCATGTGTTTTAAATTTGCTTTGAACTCAATTGGACCACAAAAAAGTTTCAGCTCCATTGGACACTGAAACCGACCACTGACAAGACTCTCTTAACATAAAATCCTCACCATCCATTCCCCATCTTACCAATCCCAATAAACAATCAACGGCTCAAATCTTCTCATAACACTCAAAACTCAACTCAACAGTCTCTTCCTATAAATACCATTTCTCACTTTTCTCACACAAACAAAAAAAATTTCCAAACCCTCATTTTTTTTCCTCTCAAAACTCTCAGATCACGATCGCCGGAATCTCATTACAATCGTAACGGAATACCTATTCCGGCTAGGTAATAAAAGGCTCAAACTTGAAACCTGTTTATTTGGATTTTCTAGGGTTTACTGTTTTTGGTTTAAAGATGAAACCTTGTGATGAACTTGAAGATGATATTCCATTGAGAAGTTTTGTTAATAAGAATAAAGGTAGTAGAAAAAGGAAGGTTCTTGATAATAAGTTGAAAGGTAGTAGTAAGAATGTTATGTTTAGTTGGATTAAAGAAGATGAGGAAGTGGAGAAAGAGAGGAAGAAGAAGAGAAGTAGGTTGGATGTTTTTGAGTATAATGAGGATGATTTAGTTGATTATAAAAAGTATAAGAAGGATGTTGGGAATAGTGTCGAGGTTTATGAGAGGAAACGTAGTAAAACTGGGAAGAAGAGTAATGGAGCTGATAGTTGTAAGAAAGAAGGTGATATGAAGGAGAAGTCTAAAGTGAAAGGTGAAAATGGGGATACGTTGATTATGGTTGATAAGGAAAAGAAGGTGGATGTGTCTGAGAAAAGTTATGATCATGGTGAAGCTGATGGGAATGGAAGTTTAACAGCTGCTGGGAGTTCTATTGGGAAAAGGAAACTTCGTTCTGCTGATAAATTCAAAAACGGATGTTAAAAGTCCAGGCTCCATTAAAATGACTGAGAAGACTGCCACGCCGAAAAGTTTGTCATCTAAAAAGGAGAAAATTGTGGACACTCGTAATTCTGGGAAGAAGAATAAAAAGAAGAAAGGAAAGGCAACTTCTACGTCTGAATCTTGCTTGCCACCTAAAAGTCCGAAAAAGAAACCTAACCAGGAAAAGGAATTAATACGGGATCAAATCAGAAAAATGGTTGAGGATGCAGGCTGGAAAATTGAGTATAGGCCTAGATTGTACAAAGATTATAGTGATGCTGTGTACATTGATTTTGCAGGAACTGTGTACTGGTCCATTATTAGAGCTTATAATGGGATTAAATCTCAATGGAACAATGGGGATACTGATCAGAAGCATTTTAGGGATGGTTTTTCATTCAAACCAATTCCAGTAGAGATCCTTGAAAAATTAACTAGACTGACTCGCAAGAGGAAGGAGAGAGATAATAAGATGGGGCACAAAGCTGAAAAGAGAACCAAGAAAGCAAAAGGGAACAGTGGAAATGTTTCAGCTGAGAATAAGCATGACAAGAAGAGTAAGGGTAGCAGTAAGGATAGAGATAAACTAAATCATCTCATCAGGCATGAGGGAAAGTCACAAAGGGTGAGACTGGAAAAGAAGGGTCTCAATCTGAAACGAAAAGTCAGCGTTAGAAGACAAACATCCACTTGTAAAGTAGACAAAGTTGGGAACGACATGCCAAAGTCCCCGGTGGTTTCCCATACTCATTTGCTACAAGGAGGAAAAAGCAAAACTCAAAGAGGGTTTACTTTATTGGTCCGGACCTCTGACCAAGACATGAACTCGGAAGGTGATCCTTTCTTTTTGTACCCTGGAAAACGAACTGTCCTTTCTTGGCTAATAGATACAGAAACTGTGCCACTCAGCGGAAAAGTAAAGTACATGAACAAGAGAAGAACACGAGCAATGTTGGACGGGAAGATTACAAGGGATGGAATCAGTTGTGGTTGCTGTAGCAAAATTGTTACGATCTCAGAGTTTGAGACTCATGCAGGAAGCAAACTTCACCAGCCCTGTCAAAACATCTTTCTTGAGAATGGAATTCCCCTTTTTCAGTGCCTAATAGATGCATGGAATAAACAAGAAGAGTCTGAACGCAGTGGATTTTATAGCATTGACATCAGTTCTGACGATCCCAATGATGATACTTGTGGCATTTGTGGAGATGGGGGAGACTTGATCTGTTGTGATGGCTGTCCTTCAACGTTTCATCAAACCTGCTTAGGTATTCAGGTATAGATGAATATGCAAACATTAAAACCTGTTTTCCCTTTTTGCTTCCCCCTTTCTGTTGTAGTGTTGGAGTTTGTGAAACATCAAAGTTAGAAATGTAGGGAATCTTGTAGAGAGAAATTGTAATGCTTATAGGGTGCATGCACGTCAATAGTATAGATTATTAAATTGACCTGCAAATTGTACATGTCACATGAGTAAACATTGTGGTCAAGACAAGCTTATCGACATACCTGAGATGCGAAGCAAGGTGAGCCAGGGTTGCCTTATTAAGACAGCTTAAGCAAGTTGCTTTTACAGCTTTACAAACTCTTGGAACATTTGTGATTGTTCCTTGACCCGTGGACAAGTTGCACTCACTATGGCATTTGGTGTTTTGTGCAGTGGACATACGATTACTACTTCCTCACTTTCATGTTGATATATATTAGTTTTCACCAATATGACGTCGTGATGTTAATTTTGAGAACCTTACACCTTACTCATGAGTTCTTTCGCGCAAGTTGCAACTCCCCTGCCCAGTGCGACAATCTCATAGCACTTCCAAACATAAGATGACCCATAGAAAACTGCTAATTAAAACTAATTAACTAATTATTATTACATTATTCATCCCATTATCTAATTAATACTAGAAGCATGCTAATAGCTAATAGACATGATTGCTACCTGCTCACTTTCGGGTTTATATATTCTAATTTTGTAATATATTGTAGTAAGTAGTTATGATAAAAAAAAAAAAAAGAATTGAATTGTACAGCATAGAATTATTGGTGCTTTTAAAATGTGTTTTCCCCATTTACTTGTTTAGCATGCAGTTTTTTCTCCCTTAAATTTCCGGCATGCCTGTTGTTTCAGGTGCTTCCTAGAGGTGATTGGCACTGTTTGAAATGCTGTTGCAAATTCTGTAAAGGAATTGGTTGCAGTAGTAGTCAAAGGGTTGAGACAGCCATCTTGAGATTACTCACGTGCAGTCTGTGCGAGGAAAAATGTAATTACACCCTCTCTCTCACACGCACACACATTATCCTACATTGTCTACTGTTGCTTTGCTAATATCTTTTGGTCAGAATGAGAAGATCTTGCCTTGAAGACTCTGTCCTCTGTCTCTGCAGATCATGGTTCATGTCTAAAGGAAAGCAGCACTATAAATGTTAAAACTGATCGTTCATTCACTTCTTTTTGTGGGAAGAAGTGCAGGGAGGTATTTATTCTTAATCTCAGTAACACACTTATCACATTGAGTCCGGGTAATCATCAATTGTTCTCAAAGCGCTAGTGTGTTGCGTGTCAGTTTCGGTAGTTATGATTAGTCTGTACTTTTTGGAACTTAACCATTAGTTATAAATGTATAGTCTTCATATGCCCTAACTTCAGAAGTGCATGGAGGTATTGCACCTTATTCTGAATATCTCATGGATTGATGATCATATGCCCCATTAACTAGCATATTTGTATCATTTACTGTGTAGTCTATTACTCTCTTTTCAAAATCAGAAAATTGGCTAGAATGGCAAACGAAGCCTGTGTGTATGTTTAAGGGCAGGCAGCTTTAGTGAATGTTTATGGGATGTTAGTTTTTTATGGAAGCCATGTGGAACACAAAATCTGATTCAAGCCTTATTACTTTGCCATTTTCCAGCTCTTTGCTCAAATACAGAAACTTCTCGGGAAAAAACATGTACTAGAAGGAGGTTTTTCATGGACTTTGCTTCACCGTTCTGATTTAAAATCAGATACATCCGTTTCTGGACTTTCTCAAAAGGCGGAATGCAATTCCAAGCTAGCTCTTGCGCTGTCTGTTATGGATGAATGTTTTTTGCCAATCACTGACCAAAGGAGCGGGGTCAATTTGCTTCACAATGTTGTTTATAACCGTGGGTAAGTGCTCATTGAATATGGTCCTGAGACAATATCAAATAATTGAATGCATCATATAACAATCTTCATGAATACAACTGGGTACCGGGAGTCCCAATCACCAGTTTGTAACAGTGGTTTTCTGGGACTGCATTTATTCATATGCTACTAGGAAGATTCTGTCTATCCGAAATGAGGTTTAGTCAGAGCTGTACATGCTTTCTCAGTTACTTTCTCTTATTGGAGGTGGTTGTTTTTGTTAACAACTGAAGACTCTTATTTTGTGTGAAAATTTTACACTACCTGTGCAGCTGGAAAATATTAGATCTAAATTATGGACAAATACTCCTATAGGTGTTCGAATGCCTTCAGATTTTGATGGAATTATAAAATGTCAATTGGCTGAAACTTGCCAGTCATTTTTGTATATATATTGGCATTTGTGATGAAAGCTGTCCTTGTTTACCCAGCAATTTTGCAAGACTTCTCAGGGTAGATTTTGATCTAGAAGAGGAGGTGAGTCAAGGGCTTGGTAGGTGGTTCTGCCACCAAAATCCTATTAAAGGAGAAATGACAAAACTTTACCCATTTCGAAGCTGCAAAGTTTTATTTCTATTTGCATTTTTCGGTAGAATTATGGTGATGGAATTACCTCCCATGTCTTTGGTCACCACTTGTTTTAGCACAAAATCTAAACCGTGAAAGTCATACATTTGCAGGTTAAACCGTTAAAAAATAAGCCAAAATTATCACATATCAGTCAAATGTTTTGAACTAGTGTTACCACCTTTATATTTGTAACTCGGACGAATTTTTTAATTTTTTCTTACTTTTTTCTTCATTTTGTAGATCAAACTTTAATCGGCTAAATTATAGTGGCTTCTACACTGTCACTTTGGAGAAGGGTGATGAAATAATCTCAGTTGCGTCTATCAGGTAACTACACATTAATAACATCTTTTAATGCTTCTATGCGTCTAAATCAATACAATAATGAAAAAAACTGTCGCTAAACTGAAGCCTGTGAAGAAGTAATCAGAAACTGTTGGTGTTACAAAATATAAGAAAAGTAGTAAAGTTGAGTTGGTGTTTATCTTTTACTGGCTGTTTCTCTGAAAATATTGTATGATAAGACAGAACTTCTTCTAACGATACTGACAAGTCAGTTATTCATCAATGCATCAAGGACGTGTGATATTCAGTAACGTGTATTTTGGTACTTCTTAGATGCATACTAGCATATGAATCTTGTATTGACTTGCTTTAGCGTCACATCCACTGGTATCCTAATTCTTTACATTGTTTATCTGGTTAAAATAGGATCCATGGGACCAAGTTCGCAGAGATGCCATTTGTTGGGACCCGCCATACTTACAGACGTCAGGGGATGTGGCGTCGACTTCTAAATGCAATTGAATCAGTATGTTTTGAACGTTCTTTTCTACTTCTTGCGCTTACATGTGACTATATCCAACCCATTCTTTGATTTCATACTAAGGAATTCCTAAATGAGTTAGTAAAATCAAGCCCAAAGTGTATGTGTTAGAACATTTGCCCTTGGTTTTTTACTGCATCTGTCGGTATTTCAGTTATGAAACTTTTTATTTGTAAATATGCTGTGCACAAATGCATATATATGTATATCTCGATTGACTCTGCGGAGTTCTTATTTTGAGTAAAACGTTCCCAACTTTTTGACGGTCTGTAGATTATTATATATCTTATGCATCTCTTATACATCTTTTTGTATACCTCGCTTGTAGAATATAACCACGCAGGTACAATATTTGTGGAATTAAGGTACAAAATTTATTGTTCAGATGATGCAAGAAAAAAGTGGACTGACTGTAGTTAATCAGTTGTTGAAACCCTCTTTTGACCAATTTGGAAGTTTATGAATGACCTGATTTTTCATTTGTATACTTCTGTAAATCAAATTCCTAGACTACAAAAAAAAAAAGATTAATAAAAAAGGAAGTTTATGAATGACCTGATATTTCTTTTTGACGGTAGACAAATGACTTGATCTTAGCAGCATGTCTTGGGATTATTTTTTTTTTAAATTTGATTCCATCTCTCCCTCAAGGGCAAGATCGAAGAATATGGTACTGAACTAAAATGTGCGATGAACTGAATTTCAGTGTCTCAGCTCTCTGAAAGTCGAGAAGCTGATCATACCTGCGATTTCCGAACTCATGGATACCTGGACCCTAGTTTTTGGTTTTGAGCCTCTTGAGGAGTTGTACAAGCATGAAGTGAGGTCCTTGAATATGATAGTATTTCCTGGGGTAGATTTGTTGCAGAAAGTACTGCTGAAGCGCAGTTTTGTTGGAGGAACATCAACTGATGGTTCAGGTATTATTTGAAAAGATTGTGTACTCTTTCTCCTATTAGTACTTTTGGTTTGAACCTTTTTCTTGTCGATATTTGGTTGAGTTTTATGCTGTTTTTGTAGCTCTGAAGGCCATTGAAGTCGAGAGCGATAACCACATTACAGCTGAAGTGATAGGTAACTCTGATACGGGGCCTGACAATGTCGCCACTGATGTGGCTGTTTCTCATGCAAATGGGATAATTGATGAAGTTGCTGATGCTAATACTGAATCGCAAGTACATGGTTGTTTGGTTAGTGATACTTCTGGTGCAAGTATTGCTTCCGATGGTCTGAGTGAAGCTATGTCGTTCTTCCCAGAAGAGAAAACTGCCTGTTGTAACTTACAGTTAGGCGATGAGTCCTCTGTACCCAAAACCCTTGCACCTGAGGCAGATGAAACCCCTACTATGAACTCTACAGTCAAAGCAAATATCCAAGCTTCTTTACAAGGTACTGCTGGTGATACTCTGGAACAAAATATTGAAATGGGTGATGTTAAATCTGATCTCCATTCATTAGCTGAAGTGTGTGCGCGATGTTCAAAGGATGTCCTTAATATAGACCTGGATTTGCATGCCCAGGAAGAGGGAACTGAATGTTGCGACTCTCAGGCACATGGTGGGTCAAGTGAAACAAAGACCGTCCTACCTGATGGGAAAAACGAACCTCCTAAAAACAGTTGTGTGGAATCTAGTATCCGTGATTCTATAGAAGGTGCTCTTGATGGTGATCGAAATGTAAATTTGAAAAATGAATGCTGTGGTTCTCAATCTAGGGAGGAGTCCTCCATATCTGTAATTGAAACAAAGGCACTCCCACCTGATGTGGAAAGTGAACCTCCCAACAAAAGTTTCGATTATTGTACCCATAACTCTGTGGAAGGTTCTCCCGATGATCCCCAAGATGTAATTATGACAATTGACTGTTGTGACTCTCCATCACAGGGCGACCCCATATCTACAACTGAAACAAAGATCGTCCTACTTGAGGTGGAAAATAAACCTCTTAAAAACCCCTGCGTCGAGTCTGGTAGCCCTGATGCTGAAGAAGGTGGTCAAGATGTAAATATGATAGCTGAATGTCGTGACTCTCATTCACAGGACGACTCCATATCTACAACTGAAACAAAGATTGTCCTACTTGATGTGGAAAGTGAACCTCTTAAAAAGCCCTGTCTCAAGTCTGGGTGCCCTGCTGCTGTAGAATGTGGTCTTGATGATGCTCTAGATATAAATATGGAAACTGATGCTGCTGGATCTAATCTCAATTCTCTAGCCAAAACTTCTGCTCAGCATACAACAGATGTGCTCAATGAATCCCTGGATATTAATTCTCCCAAAGGGGAAACTGGATGTTACAGCTCTCAAACACGGGATGCGTCTTCTATATGTACCAGTGAGACAGAACTCCTAACTGTTTTAGAAAACAAACCTACCGTGAACTCTTCTGTTGAACCTAGCCTCCAAGCTCCAATGGAAGGTTCTGTTGGTGATACTGAAGCATATATGAAAGTTAATGGTGTCAAACCCGATCTCCAGTCTTTAGCTGAAATTTCTATCCGGCGTACAGCAGGTGTTCCTGATGCAAGCATGAATTCTGACTATGCTTCTTCTTATGTTGGGAGTAAATCCAAATTTAACTCCGACTCTAGTCATCAAAATGATCTGCTCGAGGTTTCTCATGCTGAGATTGATAAAACAATTTTGAGGAAATTATACATGTTTCATCTGGTGATTCTATAAAAAATAATGACGTGAAAACTGCAGATGCTGAGAATGAATTCATTTTACCTCAGTCAACTGATATTTCTACCAAACCCCAAGTGGAAACTCTTATATTGAATGCGCAGAGTCCCGGTGTAAATGTTCTGTGCGGTGATTCTGAGGATAGTAACCAACTGCTGAACACTTTGTGGAATTCCAAAGAAAGCTTAGAGAATCATGATGTCCAGTTGCTGCAGAAAACTGAAAGCGCTTGTGATGCATCTGATAAAGTGAATGATTGTGAAGTCAAGATTGAAGTTGTTATTACTGAGGATGAGCCCAAATCTTTGGATGATGAGTCAGTGGACTGTATCTCAGAGGTGGTCAATGAATCTGTATGTGCTGTTATTCAGTATAATTGTAAAACATCTGTTGGGTGTAGAGGCGATGATATCCAGCCCAATTCTTGTAATTCTTCTTCCAAGGTAGTTGCTCTTCGAGCTTCTGTTCATCAAAGTACACATGACGTCGGAGAGTGTATTGTGACTCGTTCTGTTGAATTAAAGCCTCGGGCATCTGGTGAGGGTGATGGTCTTGATAGTTGATCTTAATGATCCTAATGCCTCTGGTTCTAATGGTGGTTCTTTACACGAAAGTTCCGAACTTAGCCAAGATATGACTGACTGCCTCGCTCATACTTAATACTGTTCCAAAGGGTTATGCTTCCTAGTACCCATGCTTCTGTTCAGGATCAGTGATGATCAACGTGGTGGGAGTGTTACAACTTTGTCTGAGTGCGCCACTTTTTTCTGAGCATGTATAGTTGTGGTGATTTTGACTTCCACCACGTGTTCATTTTGAAATTCCAAAAGTTAATGTAAAGGTTTTTCTCTCGGCTCTTGTAAGCTGAATTATAGGCAGGTTTCATAATTAGTACTCTGACTTGTGACCATTCGATCTCATTCGTAATAGTGGATGTAGTGAATATTTTTTTATCATAATCGAGTTTTATCTTTCAAATTTTCTGTGAGTGAAGATGGAATTTATCTGTCATTTGATTGTCTGATCTGCCATACCATCTGCTAGATGGTTTTAATTGACATGTTTTCTGGAAGCTCCTGTCACGGATCTATTCATGTATCCAACTTTTCAATTTTTTTTGTAAAACGTAGTTGAAATTGTCCTGTGGTTATGTGAAAAATCCATTTTTTTTTCCGTCAGTATTTCTTATGGCTTTGGGGATTCTCTTTGGTCCCTATTCGCTGTGTCCTTGACAACGGCTGTTCACAGTTTTCCATTTCTGGCTGTGCTGCTACTTCAGTTTTCACAATTTTTTTTTTCTTTGGTAGAGGGTAAATCATATTGTTTAACGCTATTCCGTTTGTAATTAACTTGTGAAATTAAGCTTCTTGTGTTCAAATTCTAGTAGGTACTCACTATCTGTAAATAAAATTGCAAGGCAGGGGGGAAAAGTTTCACTCAGAGTTCTCCGTGCTCTGTTACTTGGGTTGTGACCATTGTGTCTTGGAAGCTTGTCCGGAGGCAAGAGAGAAAGTGGAAGATGATTGATTAACTGTTTGATACTTGTTACAATGGAATCAAAGCTACTGAACCAAAGTTTAGCAGCACCTTGTTTGAAATTGGCATCTAGCAGCGCCTCCCCCTTCTTGCTTTCTTTGAAGTTGTGTTATTGATCAGACAAATGAATTGCACCTATTGGCAGTACAATAGACTGATAGAATCAGGATTAGTTTCAAATACTTTATTATAACTAATATCAAAATTCAGATCCATGATTTTTATCAACATGACGGCCAAATTGAGCTAAAACTTATATTTGTAACATGCAAGTAAAGCGAAATTCAGTTATTTGAATATTTTAATTTGAGCCTCATTTGGATAAACAGTACGAAGCATACTAAGGCACAAGTTTATAATATCGGCACCCGCACCTAAAAGAAATATGCTGCTGATGATTTTATTTTTTATTTTTTGCTAAGTTATGATGCATCTGCCTTAATTATCGACTGTAGAAGTTAAGCTACAGGGATTTTTTTCCTTGGTACCAAGGAAAAAAAATAGTCCCACATTGCCTAGTAACTTATTTGTGGAAAGAGTTATATACTATTGAACCAGCTAACAAGATTGTCCCTTCGGGGACATCCGTTAAAATTGGAACGATACAGAGAAGATTAGCATGGCCCCTGCGCAAGGATGACACGCACAAATCGAGAAATGGTCCAAATTTTTTTTTCAACTCTAGAGCCAACAACCTATCTGTAAAATCAGAAAGCCAGCAAGGCAAAAACCATTGAAAGTCTTGACTTCCTATATTACTCCTATAAAATACAATATGAAAAAGAGAGAACATAACCCAGCACCACCTTGTTCTTTCATCGAGAGGAAAATTAACCGTGTTCTAGCCATAGCTCATAGTTTTGAGCAACACTCCAAATTTTTATTTAGTTAGAAATACAAGTAGTCTTTCATTACCACTGACTTCAAAGCCGGAATCACGTACTCAGCTGAGAAGATAAGAAGAAATTCCATTTTGTTTTGATAAAATGTAAAGAACAAATTTGGAAGTTGGAATTAAAGTCAGTTCCCCTTGGATGCCTTGGAGCAATATCACTGGGAGCAAAAAAATCACTTGTTTCATCCTTTACTAGGAAATTCCAAAGACCACTCTAATTTTGGTGGGGCGGCATGCCTAAGAACCTAGCCATCCCGAGTAGCCACAGCCCACCTAAAAGTGAAATTACACAAGTAAGAGCTCATTTTTTGTGGAGACGTTCTCCCGTGATGGAGATCATATCCACCAAAATTTAGTGCATTTGGAATGTGTAATCTTGCCAAAAAAGTGTTAAAAAACTGAAAATTGTGGATCATTATATAAATCTTTAAACTTGAACACCTCTTTTGACATGGTTCAGATGGCATGGAGTGATGGAGAGAGAGCTTCCATGGCTTCAAATTTTCAATCCTTCCTGAAGCCACATTGCTAGCTTCAAGGACAGCTCTAATTTTCTTATGCTTATTTGTTGTCAAATTTACGAGGGGCTAAAGATAGTTTACTTGATTTTGTGGGAGGAAACAAGAGGCACCACACTTAGTGTGGCAGCCCAAACTTTCGAGCCATTATGCGTTCCCCAGCCAACACTTGTTTTTACATGCTAACTGGCAGTTCGGTGGAATTGGAATTGTTGCTTCATTGGGTTGAGCTATAGTAGCAAAGAGACCAATGCCTTTAAGAAACACCAGACTAGCTCCAATGGGAAAGAGAATGACTCAATGAATTAATTATGTCCTTGAAGTCGTACGTTTGTATGCGCACTTTGTGCAACTGTCTCTCCTTTGGAAGGACAATTTGGTTGGTAACAAATTGTTGTAACTTAAAAGTAATCTCATTGTTGGTCTACATATGATGCCAACTTTCTAGGCGGGCACAGTTTTTTCAAATCTATAGGAGTATAGGACCAAAAATTATCGGCGTAAACGTATTGTTTCACCCCAAAATAGACAATTTTGGGCACACTTAACATTGAAGACTTACACTTCAGCCCCTTTGAACGCTGAAACTCGAAAAAACAAACCACCACCTTAGCACCAATATTACTCTGAAATAAAATTTATACATTTCTCTGGATGTAAATTTAATGTAACACTTCATTTCACTACATAGTACAAATCATAGCGAGTTACAACAATGTTGGTGGTTCTATAAGACGAGTAAAATATTGTTGATCAAGCATTCTTTTTAATTTTCAAAGGAATCGTGTCAAAATCATTGGATGGATTAATTTTTCGTGGTAAAGAGAAGCCAAGATTGGATGGTGATGGTGCAACTGCAACCTCTGTGAAATGGTTAGTCATTTCCTGGGATCCCAAATTACCATCCGTCTTCATATTCAAATACTGATTTTCTCTTCTTAACTGCACACAAGAAAATGTCAATTTCGATTTGTTCAATCCATATGGTTTAAAACTTTACATGCATAACAAACCTATAGCAAATCACAACTAAACATATAGGCGTAAATGGTCTCAACTTTCTAAAGTAATTCCTAGAGTTTTATTGTTTCTACTACGACATTTTTTTGTATGTACTAAATTGACAAGGCATTTGTTGGGATGTCGCGGTGAAAGAGATTTATTTTTCTTTTAGTTTTCAATATAAGATTTTTTCTCGAAAATTAAATATTACTTACATAATTGCTTGGTATCAGACACCATGGGAAGCAAGAAGTTACGCAAGCAGTTCTTCTAAAGAAATTTTGTTGGTCCCTTTCACACCGGTTACAACAATTTGTACGGCAAAAATTTTGTTTGTGCAATTCACCGTGGGCTTGATTAGAAATAGTCGCAAACAGAACAATGCATAGAACAAACAGCACACTAGATCTGTTGGCCATCTTATTATTTTTCTTTCTCAATGAAATCAAAACCTTTCCTAAAACACATATTTATATAGTATCTTTTAAAACTGGCTATCCTCTAGAATAACACTATTTTAGTTGCCACCTCATTTTAATCAGAATAAGTTTGTGGACAGGTAACTGTTTGCTGTCCATAAGACTTTAGCTTCTGATTGGTGGAGTGGCTGCCCAAATTCGGACTCCATTTTAATTCGTTTTTCTTGTTTATTAGTTTTCTCTTAAAAATAGACAACTCCATGATTTCCAATTTACCGATATTTAGTACATTTACCGATATTTCAACAATTAGTTTCTCTAATCAATTTCATTATGAAAAACTGATTTTGAGACACAGACTCAAAAATGGAGCTCACCATTCCATTATCATCATCAACGTCAACATCTGGTCTACTAAAAAAAACACATTTTTCAGCTCAATCCTCAAAACCCAAGTTAAATAGGGTAACCCTTTTTCCCAATCAACAAAAATTGAAAAAAATGGACCCAAAAATCTCATGTTCTACAGAAAACGGGTCTCCTTCTTCATTTACAAGTAAGTTAAAAAGAAAAAAAAAATTATCTTTATCACTTTTTAATATGTTTTACTTACTGGGTAATTTTTATTTGGTATTTGTAGATGAAAGAATTGGAGAAATGAAGAGAGTGACAAAGGAGACTAATGTGGAAGTAAAGATTAATTTGGATGGGTCTGGAATATCAAATTGTACTACTTGTATACCTTTTCTTGATCATATGCTTGATGTAAGTATTTATATTTATTTAAGTGTTTGGTATTGAGTTTATGGTGTTTGGTGAATGTGTAATGTAAGTTTGGGTGTGTTTAAATTAGCAACTTGCATCGCATGGACTATTTGATGTGCATGTAAAGGCTACTGGGGATATTCATATTGATGACCATCATACTAATGAAGATGTTGCGCTTGCTATTGGAACGGTAAAGATTTATTGGTTATAGATTTGTTTTTTCGTGTTTTTGTGATTTGGCCTTAGGGAGTGTTGGGTTACTTCTTGTTGTTGTAGGCATTGTTACAGGCACTTGGAGATAGGAAAGGGATAAATAGATTTGGAGACTTTTCAGCTCCTCTTGATGAAGCTCTTGTACATGTTGTACTGGTAAATTCCTAAAACCAACTTCAGTAATGATATTCTTCTGTCTATGATGTATATATATATTTTTATATTATCTGATAGAATGATACACTTTTGTGTTTTGTGTATATTTGTTTATCATTTGAAGGTTTTAATGTTTGAAATTATTCATGGGTCAGGATTTATCTGGTCGACCTCATTTAGGTTATGATTTGTGCATCCCCACGGAAAGAGTTGGGACATATGACACCCAGGTAGGTTCTTCACATTGTGCTGTTTTCCTCTTTGCAATTTTAAATTCCTCTCTGATAACAAAAATATTTTTTGCCTTTGTAAAAGGATAATTATGTAAAGGTCTAAATAGGCAGCCCATGGGGGTATAGAATGATCTTCTCCTTCTCCATCCCCTTTGTTTCCTTTTTTTTTTTTTTTTATTTTTGAGATAGGTGAGTGGATATTGAAATTGAGGCCTATGCTAACAAATGCCTAGACTTAACCACACATACCAGCTGGAAAGTATTTTGTTGTTCGTTTATTCTTGAACTGTAGCTATGCCCTGTAAAGCCTCAGATTACTCACTTCTTGAATAGGACCTTCGGACCTGCAGTCTTTATGACTTTAGTTCTCTTACCTTTCATTGTTGATGAACCTTTGTTACTGAAAATTTTGATCCAATGGTTACATCAAACTGTTATCTTTAGCTGGTGGAGCACTTTTTTCAGTCATTGGTGAACACTTCTGGGATGACACTTCACATCCGACAGGTGAATACTTCAGATTCTTGAATTCTTTGATCAATTCTATAGTGTAGAGGTATAATAATTTCTATCTATGATGTGAAAACTCCATGCTATCTTCATATATATTTAACAGATGCTACATTTGAATGAAGTTTCCATCAAAGATATGCTTAGTATATGTTGTCCGAGTGGAAGTAAACATCCTCTAGTATCACAAGTTTACTAACAACGGAGATTTGTAACGTTAGGTTAAACGGATATCAATATAGGAAGGATTTTTTGTGTTCATTAGATTTTTCCAGAATAAGTGAATGTTTTCATACTATTCTTGCATCTGCTAATCCATTATTTTATTTTATTCTTTGGTGGAAGCAGCTTGCTGGGAAGAACTCACACCATATTATTGAAGCAACATTTAAGGCTTTTGCCAGAGCTCTTCGACAAGCAACCGAGTATGACTTGCGCCGTCGAGGGACTGTACCAAGGTCTGTGTACATTATCTTTGATACCTTGTAACCTCCTGCATATTATTTCTATAAGAATCTGTATGTTAAAATTCTGTAGATTGAAGATTGATTAATAAGTAATAAGAAGTTTAGAAGGCTTGGGATGTGCTAGCTTCTTCAAAATTATATAAGCTCCTCAATCTCGACGACCAAACTCATTTTTCACATGTTTGAACTTTTGGTTTTGGCTCTATAAGTGGGTTACGGGTTGATGGCTTTTGGCTAGATTCGATCTGAGGTCATTAGTGTGAAACCAAACTACTTTAGCACCTTAGCAGAGGGGCATCTTCTTTTGGTAAAATAAGCTTAACCAAGTTTTTTTATGACAGGATTGTTTTCTACAGTTTCCAGTGGTATCTAGCTGTAAGGAGGGACATGAGTAGATAATTAGAAATTGAACTCCACGATTATCACTGTTTTTTTTTTCTGTGCTTGCATTTCAATTTCATGTGTGACTGATTGGAAACCTTCTAACCATTGGTGTATGGTGCAAACAGTTCTAAAGGAGTTCTGTCTCGTACCTGATTTTTGTGTGCAACACTAGATAATTAGAAATTGAACTCCACGATTATCACTGTTTTTTTTATCTGTGCTTGCATTTCAATTTCATGTATGACTGATTGGAAACCTTCTAACCATTGGTGTATGGTGCAAACAGTTCTAAAGGAGTTCTATCTCGTACCTGATTTTTGTGTGCAACACCTGAAACCGTTGTTGTGAAATCATTGAGGTAAACACCAATGTTCGACTTTGTTACTCTTGTGTTCTCCTAAGGGAGACGGCTTTAGCTTTTTGTAATGCTCATGGTTTGCAGCATCTTTTGGCCAGGTTGATTATGTCCAATGAGCTAATCTGCACGTTGATAAATAAAAAATACTCACAAACGCCTTTCAACATATGAAGAACTTTCAGTAGTGAGATTGTAATATATGTAATGATCCGTGATTAGTTAAATCTTTAATTTAGTGCTCCTGATTTCTTATTCCAAACTTTGACTGTATTTTATATGCATACATCATGAAGAGATTATTGCAGCAATATAATCGTGGATAGGTATCATCTCTTTGAAGTAGTATTTGCCATGGATTGACACATGTAATTAGTAATGCAGATTACTTCTCGTCTGTATGTTCTACTCATATTATTACAGCCATATTACCAGCTGTCAAAGTAATACTTTGGTTATTTTTTATCCAAAGGAGATTATTTTCTGGTTAAGAAGAGTGAGACGCATTTCTATTTGTGAATTTCAATCATGATTACCAAACCATGTTAAGTGGAATTTTTCCATGATTTCATATTTCACTACATCAAACAGTCAGTTCTTGGATAAATTATTCTGTCAATCAACATTGTTATGAATTCCGATGCTTCAACTTTGTCAATGTGGACTGCCTCCCAAGGTGAGGATCTCAGACTGGGCTGGTTTAAAAATCTGTCCATACTGGTACTGTCCGTGCTGGGATGTGCAGTTAAATCGCTACTCAGTCGCTACTCGTTTGAAGAGCGAGTAGGTGTAATCGGTTGGGGATTAATCAGGATTAAGAGGATTTTTCATAACACTATATTTTTTTACAAATAATTATTAAATATATTTAACTTTGAAATACCAATATAATGAAGCCAATTAAGAACCTAATCAATCAATAAACAATTAAAACACTCAATCAACTAAAATAAATATGATTAAAGTGTAGAACTTTACAGAATCGAGGGTTGGTCAAATCGGCGAAATGTCGAGTTCAATGTATAACATTGAAATAGTTGAAATATTGAACACAATTATTCGGCTAATCAGCCGAGTACTCGGAGAGTTTTTATCCCGATTGTGATTGGGGATTAAATTGTTAGTTGGGTCGGCTAAGCAACGAGTACTCAACGATTTAATAGCCCAGGCCGGACCATAATTTGTGATAAGTTAAAGCAATTCAAACAATTCAAAGGGACTTCACATAATCAGCGTAGATTACCATCCAATTCAAATTTTTTTCATACAAAAGAGAATCAGCGTAGTTCAATATTTTCTATCATACAATATTGATTAGCCTTTGAAATACTAATTAACCCTTTCATTTTTAAGAAAAAGTATCCACGGTACACTGCCAACCCAACTACTCATCACTCTTTCAAAGTTGAGGCAACATAAATAAGCAGTTATTCCTTATGAGCAGAACTTGAGGGATCCTGCGATGCTTGCGCTTTACGTTTGTAGACCATTGTAGTCTTTTGTTGTCTGAAATGCGTTCTGCCGTTGGGTCTATTAGTCCAAATGGTTGGCGACTTAGATGGCTGGCCCATATGATGAATGGGTTGTTGGCTTGTGTTTAACGGGTATACATCACTGATCCTTGGCAGCATATGACTCTGTGGTTGGAAACCATCTCTGCTTGGCATGTTGGACATCCCGGTCTGTAAATTGTGAGAATATTCTTGGTGTGGTACTCTCTTCTGTATTCTGTTTCCATCTTGGAAACTATCTCTGATTGTCAGGTTAGACATCCCGGTCTGTAAATTGTGAGAATATTCTTGGTGTGGTACTCTCTTCTGTATTCTGTTTCCATCTTGGAAACTATCTCTGATTGGCACCGTATTCTGCACGCCAGAATCCTGTCTACCGGTTTGCCTTTCGTTTAAAAATGGGGATTCTGAAGCGCTACAAGTAATACTTCTGGGGTGGTTGTGATGCCCGTGGTGAAAACTCGTGTCCTCCATGAATCCTCTCTCATATCCTGGAGGTCCTGCAGGTCTGGTCTTGTTGCTCACGACATGGCTGTAAGGTGGGTGATTTAACAATCCCGAGGTGTTGCAGTTAACCGAGATCATGTTCTTGAGCAATCTATGAGCAGATTCTGCCAAAAGAGTGCCAGATATTGCGCCTTGTACTTGAGGCCTGAAAAACAAACAGAGGAAAACAAAACCTAGTTAATTTCATAAAATTGGCTCTCGGCAATACAATAATCAAAAGTTATTATAGATATTGAATTTTCTAAGACATTTGATATTTTGATCCAGTCAGAGTATCTGTCCCTATGTGTTATAGTATGTATATAGAACTCGCACTGCCCTCATACATGCATTTTGGCTGAGAACATGAATCACATGTCAAAGGTATAGAATTCAACTGCACCTGTAGTCTAGATTGGTGTTCAACTCCTAGCATATATACACGTATGTAGTACTATGTGAGTGCAAGTTGAAACAATTTCCTTGAATAATGGCCATAAGTTTGGCTTGATGTAGGAATTGCCAACAAACAGGTATTCCTCAAATTCCTTTTATAATCACTCCCTCCACTCATAAGGCTCATACCATGAATCCTGTTTCTCATTGTCATAATCAACTCAAAAGGATTTGATGCTCTAAATGGTATTAAGAATGTGGCTTCCCCAGTTACGTGCAAGAAGCAAGTTACCGGTTGGGGGGCTACTATATTTTTGTCAAATGCAACTACCTGGCAGCCCAAGAAACATATCCAACCCCATTTCAACATATGGATGCTGAGAAGTCTATATGGTTCATAGTATGATGCTTTCTTACCTCCCTCTAGCTTGTTGTCGTCGGCTGCTGTTGTCTTCATGCCACAACATAGGGAAGGGTTTAATGTCAATACGACGTAAAACCTGTTATTGAACATGAAGGAAATAAATTAAATTTAAAACCAAAATCGATAGGAAATCATTGTTGTATTTTGCTTTTCGAACAAAGATAGTCATGAGCTATGCAGCATGCAGTCCAGGCTTATAAGTTGTGGTTTGAGACATAATGCACGGAAGAAGCTCATGTCTCAACACTGCAAGCACATGCATACACACCTCTCTCAAATATTCTATGCCAAAGAAAATCCTGATGAGGAAGACTCCAATCTCCCTCTCTCTTTTTTTTTTTGTTTTTTTCAAAGAAGCTAGGGGTTAAGGGGACCCAAACCTTTATTAAAAATCAGATAACTCTCTGATACAAAGTTCCTTCTTTATCCTCCCTAACAATGGAATCTAGTTTTGAATCTAGTCACCACATCCTCAGCAGGATAGTCATAAACCTTTGACAAGTAATCAGCTGCCCTATTTCCTTCCATAAAGGTATGAACTACCCGGAATGATACAAACAAAATAGTAAGAGCTTTTAACTCTGCTACTAAACAAACAGAACAATTTTGTTTCTCTTTTGACAAAATATTTTTTTTGAAAAATTGCAGATATTCAAGTATGATTTGAAGTTAATTTCTTCTAAAGACTGACCTCGTCACCATAAGGATGATCCTCCAAAAAAAAAGTCTATTGTTGGGGGATTTATATGCATCTCTCACCGATGTGGGTAAGGAGAGTCAAATTGTTCTTTCTTATGAAGCCAGAGTTAATGATTCCAACAAACCTTTTCAGGCATAGTTACTCCTTTGGGAGGTTCTGGGATGTGTGGATGGGAATGAGGATTTAGGTAAGAAGCATTTCTGCAGAGAGAAAAGCACAAAGCTTAAACTAAGATAAATAGAGAAGACATTATTAAAAAGGAAAAAGTAGAAAAGTTTTTAGGATGTGGTCTAACTTACAAGACATGGTTATTCTCAATATCTCTCAACCCTTTAATTGGAGAAGGAAATGCCTGTATGTATCCATTTCTCTCACTTAACCAGAGATAGCCGTTCATTCCATCACTGCAACAACAAAAGCCATTGTACTATATATTGATAATACATATCAAGATTAGTCAACACCAAGTCACAAACCAACCTAGAATTTGTGTCAATATCCAAAGGAAGTCTTTCCACTACAGGTAATTGGTAGTAAGATGTGTACAACAAGGAGATCTGCCCGGCCAGAGGATGATTTTTATGGACATACAACATATCAAACATCACACTATTTCGAGCTCGTTCTTCTTCCTGTACATTTCAAAAAGGACTAGGTCATGGTTTAGCATTTAAAGCCACCAGAAAGAAGTGTCTTTGTGTTATATAATCAGAAATGCCAATGTTGCATAATGATCTGGACACATTGAGTAAGAACAAATAAAAAGTTATGGCCAGATCTCTGGAAGCAGTTATGATTGGGAACAGATGTCACAGCCGATAGAGTATGTGAATTTAAACTTAAATACCTCTTCCTAGGGTTCAGGGTCCCTAGTATATGACGATGTTTTCAAATTATCATGTTGACATAAGCATAGCTAGCAATCATGGTTTCCAAAGAGAATAAAGGCATATTACTCGTGTATGTTTTTCAGAGAACTGTTATTCATGGAAATTGAAAAACAATTCACCAAAGGCAAAATACTTTTGGCGACGACAAACCAAACACCATTTGGTTTCATGATCTTGAGGCACTTTTAAAGCACATAGATCAAGTGTTCATAGAATTACCAAATCTTCTGGCAAGTAGGTCCAATAAGGTACTTCTTACAAATTATACCTTCAGATCATAAAATATAAACTCTACGTGACATTTTAGACCAGTTGATCCCAGTGCAACAAGTTGGTTATTTGCAATTCAACATATACTGTATCCTTGTTCATGACAGATCAGGATACTTCAGAAAATTTGAATATGAAAAAATTAAAAAAAAACACGTATAGCAAAGTCAAAGTATACACTTGGGAAGGTGTGAAAGACGAAAATTAGGATGAGGGGGTAGAACAACAAGTTTTCATTTTATTTAGTGGTTTTACAAATCCCAAAATGCACTGATATTTTCAGATATTTCCACAGGACTTCATAATACATTACATGTTAGTATGTTCCATGATACCTGTGAGAAGTGAGTTTAACTGTTTTAAAACTTTATTGATTGTACTCAGATACAGTGCAGACCAGACCAAAGATGAAGGAAAGGAATCATACAGTTAAAGTGCCCTCAAGCTTCTTTGTTTCAGCCAAGAGTAACCCCTCATTGATGAATGGCAATTTAGCAACACCCTGATCCCATACAAGATATGTTAAAATTTTCTCAAACATTAGTTTGCATACACAACATGGAAAATATCTCGGTGATAGAAGGTATGAATTTACCTGCCATGCAAAGCGCTTACCATTCATGTCAATCTCAAAATCTGTCCACAAAAAGAAACTAAGCTAGTCTTGAAGATGGTAAAAATGTTGTGGAAATGTACCAATTTTTAACAGTGAACTATTTACCTGCAGGGTAGAAAGAGCTCAACGGAGATGACGGATCTACCATCAATGACCTGTAGTGCTCAGGTAAAGCATTTGAACTACGAAGTAACAGAAATTCAATTATTGTACTACTTTTGTAGAAAGAAAAATACTACACTACCCAAACACATGCTTCAATATGAGTAAAAAATGTCCACCTGGAAGCTGGTAAGGTTCCCATCAACTGATCGAAGGGTTTAAATGGCTCTCCCAGGAAAAATGTAATTTCAAGATCAGTCAAACCCTTAAGATCAGAAGCAAAAGGAGCATAATGATACGGGTAAAACCTAATTCAAACAGAAAAAATTAGTTCAGATAATATAGGCAAGGGTGAAAAAGAAAATAAAAGAACTCCAACTTACGGGCCACATATTAGCAGTACAATTGGGTAGCAAGTTGTAAGCCAGTAAAGGTTTGTCTCACTTCGGAAATACAATAAAACACAAATAGCTTTTTAGCTAGTATGTTTGGCATTGCATGACAGGACATTTTCATCCAAATATCCACTGAAGTGTTAATAGTCCCACAGCGCCTGGGTCCCTTTGCGATGTGTTCTGTATGCACACTTGAAAAATCTCTCTAGTTTTAAAGGGTGATTTCTATCCATGGTTTTATCATGCTATTAGAGCGGGTGTACCACAGGGATGGGTCGGATTTGTACGTCTAGCCTTACAGGCCCTTGATACCAAAGGGGAGTGTTAATAATCCCACATCACCTGGGCACCTTTGGTATGTGTTTTGTATACACACTTGGGCACCCTTTCCTTGTAAGCCAGTTTTAAGGATGAGTTCGACCCGGTTTTAATGAAAAAAAAATGACTGGGAAGGATTATTCATGTGATCAATGTTTGGGTCACAACACAATGCAACTTGAACCCTCTGATTGTAACCCAAAATCCGACCACTGTTATTGACTGTTTATAACATCTGCATAACAAAGTTAAAACCAGAATAAAACAAAAACAAGCAGAAGTAGTTAGAAATAAACTTTCTATTACTGGCATAATGAACTGACCATTGCCAAGAGCAAACACCTTGATAATAATAACGCATGACCCAGCATAGACCCTCCACATACTTTGATACCTACACAAGTGATGTAGGATAATAAGGCTATAGTTTTGGAATTGGAATTGGAATTGTTATTTAGGAATTTGAATTATTAGTATTTTCTATTGTGGGTTTAGTTAGAATTAGAAGTCTGAGTCTCTTGGTCATCAAGGTCATCAAGTATGGCTTATCTATATAAAGAGGTCAGTGTAGTTTGTTTATGTATTCAATTATTCAATATCAAATCAATTATCAATAATCTCAAAACCTTATTTTCCTTGTCCTATAATTCTTCATCTTCATCTTCTTTGTTCTTAATTTCTTGTTAGTCTAATTCTTAATCTTCTTTCGTGTATTCTTCTCTAATTGAGATCTTCAAATCTCTTTTCTTCTCAATCTACACCTTGTTCCCCATCAAGTTGCCACTTGATTCATGATTTCATATGACAATATACTATAATCTTACATAAAGACATGTTTAAATTTGAAGAAAAAAGTCGTTATATATATAAAAAAATGAGACGATCAATAAAGATATTAAGTCACGATGGCACAACATCTTGTATTTTTTTCATCTTCATGTGTTGGGTACATGCAAAAGCACCTTGTGTATCAGGTCTGTGGGCGTCTTTCAGCCACTTTACATAGTATCCCTTCCACTAGTTTCGTGACACACTTTATCTGTGGTGGTCTGGGGTCACTCTGTATATTTCATCACACCTCCTTTAGTCATACACTCATACCCTTTATAAGATATGAGTACAAAAGGTCAATAGAGACAATATTGGGATTAAAACATCGATAAGCCCAAGGGACAATTAACTTTTTTACAGATCCAAAAAAACAAGATGGAAGAAAACTCACAACATCTTTCTTGACATCATCAATCTCCTCAAGGTTTGATACGCCAAATTTCTCCACATAGTACCTTTCTTTGTATCCAGGTTCCCCTAGCTTAACCTGAGGAAGAGCAAAATAAAACATTTCTAGTCAAGCAACTATAAAACAAATATTCCTTGATGAGCTAGCATGTATGTAACAACAATTTTGGTAGGACACTGACAACTATACACAAGTAATTAAAAAGTACAAGGTAACTAGAAGTACCAGCTTTTAAGAATGAAAAAGTGTATATACTAGAAATTTTAGTAATCAAAGTACAGATATCATGTGAATATTCTTAGAACTGCCCAGAATCAATTTACACCTCCAACTAGAACAACATCATATCCATATATATTTTAAAAGAAAAAATTGAATGGTAAAGTGAAAGATAATACTAATAATAATAAAATAGAGAAAACCATATTATTTCTATAAAACCACCACAAAACGATGTTTGATAAGGGAAAGTCTGATTATCTATAAGAAATGATTGTTACACAAATACAAATGGATTGCTCTCTGTATAGGATTATGTTACATGTGTATATTATATAACTCAAGTATATAATGTTTATTTTGTATGCCAATGAGATTAACTGCATCACATCCAGCGTAACCTATTCAATCTGCTAAATACGTTGAAAATCTTGCGGTTATAATTGAAACAAATGAACCTTGTCTTGAAGTTGTATTTGAGGCTCTTCAGAGTTCTCATTTATCAATTTCATAGCTACATTGTCATTGCTAGCTTGTGCCTGAAAATATAGACAGTGTAAGCGCATCAATTTCATAGCTGCATTGTCATTGCTAGCTTGTGCCTGAAAATATAGACAGTGTAAACGCAAACAGATTTTATGAGTAGTGCCACACAAAAAAAATCAAAGAAGAGAAGGAAAAATAAAAAATAAGAATAATGTGCATATAACATTCCCTATATCCTATGTTTGAAAACTCTAAACTCTTCCCATTAATTCATTTACACCTAATGGTAGAAGCATGTGAAGAAACATTTTCTTTTATTTCTAAATTTTTAGCAATTAGACATGATAATTACATCATTATATACACAAACATTATGTGTGTGCTTTCATGACATGTATATGAAGCATAACAGCATGTCTCAGGAATACTTTATTTAACAAAGACTGTTATTCTCAATATATCACTTCAAACGTAAAAAGGGGAGCTCAGATCCTGGATGCTAATACCTATCCAGTATCCCAGTGCATTGGTCATCCCAACTTTAGCTTGACACCACTTAGCAAGCATTGATCCCTATCTTCTCCATACCTCCACAACCACTTGGGTATAAGAGCTTCATTCAGGGCTTTCAAATATTTGCATCCAAGTCCTCATTCCTCCTTTGTGAGATATAAACTATCGCGTCACCAAATGTATCTTCCTCTTCTACTCACAACTCCCCCAGATAAACTTAGCATTGAAAAATAAAAAATAGAAAGCCGCCAGGGCGAATGACGCTGTCACATGGCTCACTATAGGGCCGTCGTTATAAATGAAAAACTATGTCATGTCCTATGCATTTGTTGATCTCTGTCGAAGGGAACTTTGCAAAAATTTAGGGGGGGGGGGATCCTTTAAAAAGACCAAAAGGAACATGTATTGGGACAATGGGTAAGAAAGAAATGAAAATGCAATTTTGAAGAAAGATTTGGCTGCAGCTAGAATTTGAATGCTCGATGACCATAACAATGACTACCAACAAGAGTGGTGATAAAAAAATAAACATAATAGATCAAGATATGTCATACAGACAACCAGAAGCCATGGGCCAATAAACTAATCACATATTATGAGGAGGGGGGGGGGGGGAGTCAATCACCTGTTCTATGCGACTACGTTTCTGGAAAATTTGATCTTCAAATACCGCAGCTGCTTGTACAAAATGTTCTACCCTTCCAAGTAAGACCTGAACATATGAAATACCTGACACTAAGACACGCTTGCACTTAAGTGCATAGATTTCAGTTTGACAAACTTAAAGAAGAAGAAACCACCTTTAGAACAAGGAAAGAATAGTAGAATACATATCTGACTCTGGTCTGTGTATAATAAAACATTTACAAAGTTACAAAGCTCAATAATCCACCGTGCTAATAACTAATAGTATTCTCTGTGTTTTGGGATTTGTTATACACTAAAAAGTAAAAACTGTTTGATTACAAAAAGTGAAAAAGATGTAGAAACCTTTTCTAACCATATTACTGACTTGTAACCAATGTTTGTGGTTTCACACAGAATCTCAGAATTCCATCAAGTATTTCGATTTTTGCAAAAAATGAAACGGTATCGAAATAATAATATAGGGACGAAACTTACAATTCTGAAATATGATCGGAATAAGAATTCAAATTCTGGTTTTTAGGGCGTCGGAATTCCGGCAATTTTGAAATCCCAAACTATGATTGTAACTAACGGCTTTCTTTCTAAAATAAAAACAAAAGGTATTCATCTCACTACTAAGTAAAGACTATAGGGGAGCAACAGTGTCATACGTGCAGTTCTCCAACTGAATACAAAGCATCCGTATTTCTCCCTTTTTTATTCCCTTCTTTTAGTGTCATATACTAATATATGTATATTGGGGCCCACTACTAATCAAATAAGTTATTACCTAAACAAATGAACACTCAATTTATTGTTGCGACCTTTTTTACATCCAGTTTTTCTGTTTTTTTTCTCGGTTCTAAAGTGTAACAAAAGTTATTGAGTGTAAGGCTTATGTAAAAGATGTTTCTGAAACCAGTTATATTTAACACGGACAAAATCGTAGAGAACATATCACACTGATTTGAAAACCTGATAATAGTGTCACCTATAATATTTATTATTTAAAAAACAATGTTATCAATTACATTAACTGTCATTTGAAGTTTATTATTATTGGGGAAAAAAAACTTAGTAATTTGATGACGGTGGGCGTTAAGCACGTGAGACAAACAGTGCACCACCTCTAGTTGATATACCTCGGAAATTACATCAAGAAGATTACATATGAATGATCAGCAAGTAGCTAATTATCCATACACCCCAGCCCTCCCAAGTAGAAACTGCTGTAAATTATTAACTTCACTGCTATTGTGTGAGCAATACAACACCCATTCATACTAAATGTAGTACACCCGCCCCACCTCACAAAAGAAGCAAAGGGTATATGTCTTCATAATTGAACTTTCAACTTCTTAGGTAGGCATAATATATAAATTGGGCAGAGGTCGAAGCAGATTGACATCCAAAAAAGTTGGACGGTAGTGAGTAGGAGGTTAAAAGGATTAGGGAAACGAGTAAACAACCATTAAAAGATAAAAATAACTAGATAAATAAACCAAAAAATAAGAAAGTGCTGATAAATGAGAACCCTTTCAGGTGTAAGGTATCACATTAAATAAATTACCTCACCAGCATCTGTGAGATATCCTCCCATAGCAGCAAACTCACATTTATATACATGCATCAGCAAAGTTATAGCACCCTGAAGTGGCAAGTTCGAGAGCAATCAATACAAGAGAAAAATGTTCAGGCAGGAAATGGAAGCAGATCTGTCATGCATTTATACTATCATTTAGCACACTCGAGTTCGTCATGCTTCACAATGAATCTATTTATTTCTTGTTCCCAAAGTTCCCCTATATGGCATTCAGTTGAAGTGCCATGTTAACATGCTTCATAATGAATCTGATTTTATTTTTTGTTCCCAAAGTTTTCCTATATGTTATTCAGTTGAAGTGCCATGTTAGCATCAAATGAAGGACAAGAATTCTGTAGAAGACAGTTTCTGAAGTATCTTGAAGAATCAAGATTGCTAGACAAAAAAATATCTAGAGTTGCAAACATCTATATACGTTCCATACTTTCATGCATGTTATCTTTCTAAAACAAGTTTTATTCTAGACTGCTTCCATTGTCCTCTTAAAAGTACTTTGCTTTTCTTCTTTATTTTACAAAATGCATTCACTAGCGACCCATGAATTTATTTGAAAGCTCTTGGTATACAGTGTTCATACTTAATCATTATCCAAAGAAGAAAACAAACTAAACATTGTTTAAGAATACCGGGAGAAAGTAGACATTTAACATCTAAACATGCTATGCATAAAAGTTGTTTGTTGTTTTGCCTACTTATTTATATTTCTTCTCTCCAAATAAATCAAATTACCAAACCCATACATGCATAGAATTTTACGGTTAGTGTGACTTTTTATTAAATACAGATACCAATATACTAGTGCTAGAATATCCATATTTTTTTCAATTCTAGTTATAATTAGGGATGGGGTTATGTTTTAAAGAACACAGGAAAGCACACTGATGTAAAAATTCAAAGTAGAAACTAAACCTGCTAATGTACCTCTCGAATTTCCAAAGTTGGCATATGTGGAAGGAAATCATTGCCGACAAAAAAACATAAGAAGACGAAGTCATCTACTAGCCTTTCAAAGTTTATCTCAAAAGGAGGGTTTGAAATCTCCAAGTCGTAATATAAATATTCTCGCAGCACAAAGATGTTGATGAACTGCTCAATGGACATTTAGAAATATCAAAAAATGGCATATAACATAATGGTACAGAATGAAGGGGACAAAAGATAAAATAAATAAAAAAGAATGAAATACAACAGGAAAACGTTTTTTCCAGTTCAAGAACCTGATAATTCTTTTTGTGAATTGGAGTGTCATCTATTTCGTTCTCATCAGTATCAGAGGATTCATCATCTGTCTTTTTGTGGCACTCAGCTGCCAGATGACCAACTAGACCACATGTAAAGCATTTACCTAGTTGCCAAGGCAAAGGAATCACCTGCAAGTCAATTGAGAAGCTCACGAGGCCAATAATAACTAGTAAAGAAGTCATAAATAGTGAGATATCCCCAGTTGATATAGAGAACATACCTCTCTTAATATGGAGAAATGAACCTCGTGGGTAGCTAAAGCCAGCATAATTAAATCAGCGTCCTGAGATAAATAAATCCAATTTGAGAGCCAAAGTAAGATTAAAGAAATATATACGAAGGACTAAAAAGGTATTAGACAGTCAGCGGGTGAAACTCACCAAACCATATAAACAGTGTCGTGTGTTTGGATTGAAACCAGGAAGATCATGCTGCAACCGCATATACGACATAATTTTGTGTTCACCCTCACCAGGAACATTTGAATCAGAAAGAATAACCTTCAAATAATCACCGAATGGAATCCCATGTATTAAATTAACAGATAGTGAGAAATATCCTGAAATCCAAAGTGTTCAGATACAATTACTACAAGGACAAGAAACAACTCTAATCCTAAAGTAGAGACAACAGCCACTAACCTTAATTCCCTTCCAACCGGGAATCCTGTTCAACCTAGAATGTACATAATATTGAAGCGCAACAGACAACACAGCCATGAATTGTGTCCCAGGCGTAATAACATTTGAATCAGACGTTTCAGGCTTCTCCTTTTGTGTCAAACTTTTCCCTTCCACCTCAAACTTTTCCCTCAACCTTTCTTCTTCTATTTCCTAAAACAAATACATAAATTAATCTTTTATACATAAACTATGTTTATTAAAAAACAACTTACAGCTTCAGCAGCATCTTTTGCTGCTCTGAAACGTCGAATGCGTTGCTGATTCATTTTAGCTCTAGGTGCAACTCCATCTACATTTTTAATGACCCAATTATTAGTATCCAGTTTAAATAAGTTGAAACATGAACACCAGATAGAGCTTTACCAATTGCCATGAAAAGCAGCTTTCTAGGACGAACCAATGAAAACAAATGATCAATGTAATCAAATATCGACTTAAACACGTCATCATAAGTAGCTGGAGCAGGCTGCACGTGCAAAATTCAATAAATAATAAATATATTTTCATTTGAATTATTATTATTATTATTATTATTGTTACCTTTCCTTCTGGGTGGAAACAAGGATGGATAATTCCATTCATGTCTAGATAGAAATGATCGAATTCGACGTTGTTAGGGTTAGGATTAGATACATCGATAACTGATAATACACCGTCTAATATTTCTTCTTCTTCTTCGATTACGTCAGTTATTGACCGCGGGTAACGCTCAGCTAACCATCTATAAAATGCTGGGACTCCCATTTTCTTCGTTTCTTTTCAGACAAACTTTAAATCACAACTTGTGCTACTGGTCACTCTTCATTATTAACGTTGTCACCCTTTTATATACAGAGTAATTTGGGCCATTTTGGGCCCGCGGTAAACAATGCTTTTCCTTGTCAATTAAATTGCATAGTCTTGGGCATTGTGGGAGAAAAAATGGGATGAAGAAAAACACATAATGGAAATGGGCTTTTAATAGTATGAAAACACATTTCTCCTTTCACTAAAAGCAAGTGTGGAACATAGTAGCTCATGCAAATCATTGACCTTATTAAATTTTAAGGTTCCTCTACACCTTCATATAAAATGAAAACTATGTATGAAAATCCGTTGCTCGAGAGTCCACCATCTCCACTACATTAAGAAGATTGAATAATTTAGATAGCATTACCCTAATGCTCTGTTTTCCATTTTTCACACGAAATCGTCACTTTTTTTTTTATATACTTTTTGTTTAAATTAAACTCGATTCTAGTAAAATTGGCTAATAATAAAGAGCATAATAAAAGCAAAAATCAGTCGATGTTGATGGTATCATTTGCTTATTTAGTTAGCGGGCCTGAGTCTAAAACGCTCGAAGCCCATTCAAGCCCCAGTCTATTTTTCTAGGGTTTCAAGCCTTCCCCTCCTTTAAAACCAATCGCTACACACCCTTCTCCCGCCTCTCTTCGTCTCCATCTGACAAACCTCAAACCGGCAGAGAAGAAACTCCTAACCATGGTAAACTAAACTTCCATCATTTCATTCCCAATCGATCTATATTTCTAGCACGTGTCTAACTTTTTAAATTTTAAATTTTAAATTTTTGTTGCAGTCACTTATTGCGAATGAAGATTTCCAGCACATTCTTCGTGTTCTGAACACGAATGTTGATGGTAAAAAGAAAATCATGTTTGCTTTGACTTCTATTAAGGGTATTGGTCGTCGTCTTGCTAACATCGCTTGTAAGAAAGCTGATGTTGACATGAACAAGAGGTGATATATATTTCCCTTTGTTGTTTGTTTTTATATAATTTTTATATTTGATTTTAAGAAATGTGGTTTGTTGCAGGGCTGGTGAACTGTCAGCTGCTGAGCTTGAGAACATTATGACGATTGTTGCCAATCCTCGTCAGTTCAAGATCCCTGACTGGTTTTTGAACAGGAAAAAGGATTACAAGGATGGCAGGTATTCCCAAGTTGTTTCAAATGCATTGGACATGAAACTCAGAGATGATTTGGAGCGCTTGAAGAAGATCAGGTTTGTTTGAGTATTCTTCACCTGGATAGTGTGTAGGTTTGCTCTGTTTTATTCCATGGGGCTGAAGTTTGACTCTCTGGCTTTTAAATTTGTGCCTTAGAGATGAATGCAGTTCCCTATACTAAACCGTCATTCAATAACTGGCTTGAAACGTTCTTGATCTGGCTGAAATGTGGAAGACGGAACATATGAACTGTGCATCTGCATTATGAGCATACGGAGATATTTTTGGATAAATTGGTTAAAAACTTAATATGAATTGTTTTTACACGTTAACCATATAAATGTTTGAATTGACTACAGAAGCGACAATGTGTTTCTCCTGTATTAATTGTTCTGGTAGAATAAGCTTTAGTGTAGCGTGATATTTTTGGAAGGTTGGAGAAATTTAGTTCATGGGACTGGAGTTTGACTCTTTGGCTTTAAAATCGTGCTTTTGAGATGAATGCAGTTCCCTATATCAATACTTCTTCAAATAACTCTGGCTAGAATCATCTTTATTCTAGCTTCGATAAATGAAGAATTGACATTCATCTAGAATGACGTAAAACTTCAATTTTGCAGTGGGCGAAAAAAATAAATACCAACTGCTTAGTTATCACCATTTCTTGAAAGCCAAAGGGTAACATTGGGAAGCAATCTAGAATGACATGCAAAATCTCCTTTTCACTCATACAGAGAAGATAGTTAACATAACCGCTCTGGCCATGGATGATTGATCTAACTTTTTCATCAGACTTTGGAACAAATCATTTACTGCAAAGGAGAGCTAGAAGCATCTGTAATGCTTAATGCTTGGTAGTTGGTCCTTGTTTTCAAATTGGAGTAGAAGCTTCTTTTTACACTAAACCTAGCTTTTTATCTTTCTTGTGCCAAAGTTATGTTTATATGATTTCATATATATGAGAGTATCCATCTGTTGTGATGTTTGCCCCCATTAGTTTCAAGTTGTAGTTTAATTTTTACTCTTAATTTCATGGCATTCGTATGCTTAATGAGCGACTGTTGTTTTTCAATGTGACAGGAACCACCGTGGTCTTCGACACTACTGGGGTCTTCGCGTACGTGGCCAGCATACAAAGACTACTGGACGCAGGGGAAAGACAGTTGGTGTGTCCAAGAAGAGATAAATTGTGTCCTAGATATGTTCTTGTTTGGTATTTGGTTTTGATATGGCTGTTGTCCTTTTCTGGGAGTTCTGTTTTGAGCTGAGGATTTTATATAGTTCGAACTAGAAGACTCAAAGAATCATTCATTGTGGGTTCATTGGAAACCGTCTAATTTAAATTCCTAAACTAGTACCAGTACTTTTACTTCTCAGTTACATTGTTTTGATAGCATTTCACACATTAGTTATTATGTAGCTGTTGCATGTGTATGGTCTTGAGTTCTTCTAGTCTGCATTATACCCCCAGCGGGCCCAATGAAGGTGTTAGTTAATTGGTTTGCTACAGCAATGCAATTGTGGATCAATATGGATACTTGCGTTGATTAGTTCAAGTTTCAACCTACTGTTCTTCAACATTATTACTGATGTGCAAGATTTCAGACTGGTGTGTTTAACTCCGTACATAGTCATATAAGATTACGGGAAGACAATTGCTACACTCTCAAAACTATCCTAATTATAAGCTTTCATTCAGTAGCATCAATCAAAAATATTTGTGCCTTCGGAGCAAGTCCAATGGAGGAGCTGCTAAAGGAGTGCCACATAGGATTTTTTGATGTGCTCTTAGGGTATGTGCTAAATAATGTGAAAAGAGACGACTGTCTGAAAAAAACAGTCCCCAGCGCCGATATGCTCTCTCTTGGGATTGTGGCACATATCATTACAAGGATTTTGCCTACTGTAAACCAATTATTGTCAATTCTATTTCGATAGTTCCAAGCAATTTGGTCCTCCTTCATAGAGATTGGATAATTGCATTCCAGATCTTTCTTCTTTTATAGGCGGGAAAGGCCGGGAAGTATGATTAGGCTACTTGGTTGTGCATTTAGTTTACAGTTATATCATCCAATTGTCGAGGCAAACATAGGTACATGCTTTTAAAACAGATCCTGTCCAAGTATAGTTCGTGCCCATCATTTCCACAGAAGCGTTTAAATACTTCCCACAAGGGTTTCTCTTATATATATGGGGCTAAAAACTAACGTTTCAACTCTTACTAAAGCTACCGGACTAAATTACAAGCTACTGAACAGCAAGTATTGCTGCTTCGAGACTCAGATTTGTTGGTACACACTCCTTTCCAAACATGTGTTTAAAAAAGGGTTGAAGGCTTGTCAGACAACCGCACGACCACCCCAGAAGCCCGAACATGTGTTTAAAAAAGGGTTGAAGGCTTGTCAGACAACCGCACGACCACCCCAGAAGCCCGAAGGCTGCTGAGAACGATCCTCTATAGCAAAGTGAGCCCATCAGGATCACCAGCCATTAATCACGCTCTGGTCGCCCGGTCCTGTTTCATCTACCAAGCTTTGGTTACCGTCTCTTGATTACTCAAGGAAACAGAGGTACTTCCCTATAGAACAGATCCTGTTCAAGTAAGGTCGTGACTATCACTTCCACAGAAGGGTTTAAATACTTCGTACACGGGCGTCTCTGACTGGTGTGGGACTAAAGACTTAACGTTTCTGCTCTTACTAAAGCTACTTTGTACAATCACTTCCACGTAAGAGGTTAAGTAAACGCGATCGATGAAGGATGGAGTACTATAACACATCTAATCAGTTGGCTTTATCACCATTACTTCTTTTTTGTGTAACAGATGTATCTTGAAGAATACTTCAAAAGTTTAATTGTTGTACTTTTATTCACTGACCTTCACAGAAGATTGTTCGAATAGAAATTTGATTATGATGATTGCTCATGGTCAGCACTACTGTGCCTGATAACATTACAATCGTTGTAACCAACATGATAGTAACCCTTAATCACTTGCCTGATAACACACATACTTTTATTTGTTTTTTGCTAAGTAGGATTGAAATTCATTAATGAGAAAAACAAAAAAGAAAAGAACTGTACAGTGTTGGAGAGTAAGGAGTGCTAGCCTCCTACATCACCAGTGCACACTCAAGCAAACCTATAGTAGATTTCGTCTGGTACCTCCCACCATGGCCCAAAATATCGCCGAGATATTCGATAAATATCTTGGTAAATACACCGATCGATATTTCGATATATATCCACCGAATATTGATATATCGAATTTCCGATATGAAAGTTTATACACCATATAATCGATATTTCGAGATAATCGATATATATCAGTTGACTTTTTGACCAATTGTTAATAACTTAATATTGAAATTTCCGAAATATCTGAAATATCCAAGATATATCGGTGAGATATCGAGATATATCGGTGAGATATCCGATATTTTAGAAACTTTGATTTGGTCACCAAAAAAATATCCGATATATCCGATATATATCGGTTTTGGGTACACCGATATATTAACCGATATTGAAATTTTGGTCCTTGCCTCCCACCACACATCAGAATCAAGCATTCGGTCCCTAATTCTACTCCAAAATTTGCGGCTTTATCGGTGATAAAATTCACCTCTCTCCGGTACTAGTGATAGTACAAAGGGTCAATTTGGTATGCAATTCTCTCCATCTTTGTTTCAACCGCCATGGAATTTTGCGAATTGAATCGCGGTTACATTTGCCCTTGAGTCGGATTCTCAACCCCAAATGGATGCTCCACCTTTAATGACCGCAACCTCCATGCCTTCAAGTATAGCGTTACACTTTCGGCCATATAGTTTGTTGCAATGCCAATGTTTCTATCGTAGACAAAGACAAACTCACCATTTGAGTTTCTACCAACAGCACCAACACCAGTTTCTATAGGATTGTTCTTTGCAGCTCCATCTGTATTGACCTTAGTCACATTTGTGTTAGGCAAATTCCATCTACATGGCATAATGCGTGGAGCATTTCTTGTTTTACCATCTACACACACAGAATACTGACTCTTTGAGTCTGTCGCACAATTACACAACCACCTCAATAACCTGAACTAAATAGTCTCCTCTCATTAGTACGTGCTGTTATTTTGTGTAAAACCTATAGTGTATTTCAGCAACATTGAAACTCAGCTAAAACACATCGTATCCTACCTACATTAATATCACTTATTCCAAGATGCTTACAATGAGTCACGTAAAGGCATCTCCAATTGAGAGTGTATATATAACACCTCCACATAAGTGTCACATAGGTGCCACTAAGATTTTATGACCCCTCTTACACATTAATAGTTTCCACATCTAAAATGGTATCCAATACAACAAAGTTTAAGAGTTTGTAAAATTAAAAAATTGAGAAAAATTGTCGGTCAAAGTCCGTCGCAAGGGTTTAACAAAAAAAAAACACGTCACTTTTGAGTAATGTCCGTAGTTTATGCAAACTGGGCCAACCAATAAATGACGGTCTTTACCCGTCACAAACGTTACAATTCTAAAAAAAATAAGACGTGAGTTTAAGTGACGTCCGATTTTTTTTTTAATTGGGACGTTACTTCAAGTGACGCCAGAGATGTTTATTAGCCGGATGGGGAATTCTCTACCCCCTCTATTAACTATTAGCTTATCACATGAGATTTACACTCCCCATTGGAAACATGTTTTTGACATTTAGAATGTAAATTTTACACTTTAAACAATTTGCACCCTCCATTGGAGATGCCCTAAGCAAAGTTTTTAAAATAGTCCCTATTTGAAAAGTAATTACTTACCTTCTTACCAAAATAACCCTTAATTTGGTGTCCTCTCTAATTTAATATAAGTCAAAATTGTCTTTTCATGTGTGTTCGGGAAAAAAAAATAGATCAATTGTAAGAGTTTTTAATCCTTTGGTTATTCTGGCACTATACTGCCTTCGAGTTTCGAAGATAATTGGGTGATCGGTTGCGTATGATTATGGTAAAGCTAGACAATGAAGGACAATTGGATAGATTATTGAAAGCTCATGAAAATGAGGAGGCTGCAGCTTCTGGTCAATCAGAGGAGGGTGATGAAGGACCTCAGACATATCCATTTTATATTGAAGGGTCAAAGGAGCTTTTAGAGGCTCGGATTGACATTGCTAAGTATTCGATTATGGTGGCAGCTTTGAGGCTTAAGCGTGCCAAGCGAAGAAGGGATGACCCAGAAGAAGATTTAGACACAGAGACTAATAAAGTTCTGAAGTAGGCAGGAGGTCTGGTCCTCGATTCCAGTGAAATCGGGGATGATCATCCGCTTACTGGTTGTTCATTTTCACATGATGGGAGCCAGCTCACCACTTGGTATTTCCCCATTTACTTCTTTTTGTTTTACCCCAATTGATTAATTAATGATCATCAATTGTATTCCACATTTCTGTATACTTAGCATCATCTACTTTACTCTATCCAGAGTAGAGTAGGGGAGACCAGAAGTTACGAAACATTTTTGCATCATCCACATTTCAGAAATACATAATAGGATCATCAAGGACAAGAATCCCATTCTACATGTATTATGTCTCTAAGTTGAAGTCATCAAAATGTGGCATTCAGCCCTATGTAACATAGATTAGTGCAAAATAATTACTAACTATACATCTTAGTTAATGTAGAGAATGCATATATCCTCGAATTCCACAATTAGCGATTATTGGCTACTCAGAGAGTATAGCAAATCTATTTACATTTGAGATGAAGTGTAGATGGCTGGCACATCTTCTCAAGGGGTCTTTTAAATTGTCTGGAATAACAAAAATGGAAAAAGATGTGCTGAAGTGGGAAAAATTCATGAAGCAGTACCAGGGTGAGTACTATAATCTTACTACATGTTTGTATTCATTTAAAGCTATTTTTCTCATTAATTTTGGAGTAAATAAGAAATCAACTGATGGTGCTAGGCTTGCACTCACAACTATTATTGGAGTTGTCTTTGAATTTATTGTTGGTATTTCATTCCCATCTCTTTTAGTTATACCAAGGTAATCTAATGTGAATTTCTTTATATCCTTACTCTTTTTTCTCAAGGATATATGGAAGGTGATGTTATATTAGTTTGCTTGATGGGGATTTGTATGCGTCGAAAGTGTCGGATATGGTGAGGTAAGGGCAGATTGCGTTTTATGCTGACCCAAAAGGAAGATTCAAGCAAAGTTGTACCAAGTATGTCAGTGGTTAACATAATAATTTTAATTGGAATAATGTAGGTAGACTTCTACATTGCTCTAATCGTTGTACATTACTATCAACATTATTCAAAAGAAGAAAGATGAAGAAATGGAACCAGAAAATCAACAACAATTGAAAAAGACGATTCTGACAATTTCGATAACAAAATTATAGGAACTTCTACAATTCTAATAATTGAAGAAGACGATTCAATATTGATAGAAGAAGAAAAGGTTTTAACACCAAGCCCATTACCCCAAATTCCAATATCCTCACCCCCATTACAACCACAGACTACATTGAAAGTCGAGAGGTCAAAGAAGAGATCTTTAGCTATTGTTGATTATGGGCATGATGAAACTGCAATGTCCCCTGAACCTGAAGCTGAGGTATGCACTCATAACTTAATAATTTATTTGTATATGTTGTTGTGGTATGTTTACGGAGTGTTGTTTATTGTTTAATTTTATTCCAAGAAGGAGAGATTATGAGTAGTGGGCAATGTGCATGTGATGGTTGGGGATGATATTGAAGCTGTAAATGGTATGTCAGTTGGTGTACACTTTTGTTATTTTGATATGCAAATGATACACATTCAAGTTTATTATCTAGCATAGGTAACGTGTAATATAAACAATCGGTTTATATGACATTGAGCTACCAGGGTTATAAATTCTTATCAAAGAAATTGTTTCTTTTTAATTGTTTCATTTTTTTTAGCTTCATGTATAACTGTTCTTTTAAGTGGCATGAGACTTCAACTTAAGTGTGGTTGTTTAAGTGGCGTCAAAAATGATTTAACAAAATGGCTATACAGTTATATCTCTCAATGGGTATCTTTATATCTATTTTAGTACTGAAGCATCAAGTCAAAAAAACTTGAATCACTTTTTTCTATTAGTGTTATTTGTTGAAGTTGCACACTCTTTGCTTTCAATTTGTTTTTCTTTATGTGTACTCACATGTTCCCAAGTTTCTCATTGTTTATGTGTCGCAATTGTCTTCCCAAATCAATTATCTTACCTTTTGATAATGATATTGTTAAATGGTAGTCTAAAGTTCTCTTGAGATATAAACAAAAACAAAGTATTTAAACTTTGTAGTGGGCAATATATTGAGAATAATGAGCTTGCCTTACTTCCCTTTGTGAGTGTCTTTTATATATATATATATACATATATATATATATATATATATATATATATATATATACACGGTTACTAGGATGACATTCATACTTAGAGCCCAGTTCACGTCCTTCAAGCCCAGCCCACGAACCAACAAAACACAAAACATAATTTTTGTTTACATACCTTCGTCAAACAGTTCAAACTCCAAACTCCAAATTCCAAATTCAAACTAAACTCCAAAAACTCCACACTCTAAATTCCAAATTGATCACCCCACTCCGGCATCCCACTCCGACATCTCCCGCCATCGCAAGCTTGCTTTTTTCAGGTTAGTTACTTCCCTTGTTTTGGTACTTTTCGAGTTTTGATATCAATGTTCTTCTCTCTGTTTTGTTCTACTAATAAAGCTATTATTCTTCTTTCTTTTTGTGGGACTTGTGTCGGCCTTCTCACTTGTTGAATTTTTTGGTTTGGTAGATAAGAAAAACTTTGTTTAGTGAATGGACTTCAACGGTTTTGAGGCAAACCAACTTCTCTTTCATTCCATGCGTTGGCATTTTTTATTATTAGATATGGTCAATCACTCAATCCTCATATAGGCTTCACTGAAATGCGTGAAAGTGAAGTTTCCATTTGCGCAAGGAAGATAAAGACTGATTCATTTATTCACTGGATCGGCATGCTCATTTTGAGGTTGTTGTTGGTGTGTATGCTTTTAGTGGTTATTTGTATTATCAAATACCTAATTAAGGTGATATGGTGCTTTTGATGGTTTTGAAGAGGATGGTATAACTGCTCGGTTATCTGTTAAGAATATGTTATGAATCTGTTGAATCTGTTACCTGTTGAATTTTTTCGGTTATCTGTTAAGAATATGTTATGAATCTGTTGAATCTGTTATCTGTTGAATTTTTTCGGTTATCTGTTAAGAATATGTTATGAATCTGTTGAATCTGTTATCTGTTGAAATTTTTCGGTTATCTGTTATGAATCTGTTGAATTTTTTCGGTTATCTGTTATGAATCTGTTGAGTGTGTGTTGAATGTGTGTTATGAAACTCGACGTGGATTTGAAGTGTCTTAGAGAGAAAGTTTCTAGTAGGCTCGAGAATCTCACATCATCGTCGTCGTCAACGTTTTCATCCGAGGTTGGCTTTGAAAAGTGTTGTTGATCTTGTTCTTTGAAGAGAGTAGTACAATCAAAATTTGGAATTATCATCAAAAGGAGCGGTGTGATTGTCATGTTTTGGTTCTTGTTGTTTTATTTCCATTTTGTTGTACTTGGTAATGGTTCCGTTGATGATTCCGGGGTTAAGCTTCCGTCTTCTACTAATCCGGTAAATAATGAGTTCATTGATAAGTTTCGTGTTTCGAGGTTCGGCCGATCTTGAAACTACTATGAAAGGTCTAGTTTCCAAGAGTCGGGTAGATGGAGTTCCGGAAGTTAGGGTTGGTAAAGAGTTGAATAAGAAAGATCGAGTGAAGGAGAATTTTCAGTTTATGAAAGCGTTGAAAGCGATAGAGAATAAGAGTGATCCGTGTGGAGGAAGGTATATTTATGTACATGACCTTCCTCCCAAATTCAATGAGGATATGCTCAAGGAATGTAAGAGTATTAGTCTTTCGACCAATATGTGTACATTTACAAGTAATGTTGGTCTTGGTCCTCCACTTGAGAATGTTGAAAGGGTATTCTCAAATCTTTGGATGGTATGCAACGAATCAATTTCTTTGTCGATGTGATCTTCAACAACCGAATGAAACAATGATATGAATGTCGACAAAAGATTCTTCTATTAAGGGCTGCTGTCTTTGTTCCTTTTATGTTGGCTTGGAGATTTCACGGTATCTTTGGGGATACAACATTTCAGTTCGAGATGCTGCTTCGCTTGAATTGGTGGACTGGCTTGCTAAGAGGCCTGAATGGAGTGTTATTCTGATGATTTGTCGGTCATGGAAAACTTGATGCTCCTTTTGTATTTTTAGCTCTCAACTTTACTTGTTTTATGTTTTTTCTTCACCCTAAAATCTCACCCTCTCAAGGCAACATAATGTATCTCATTGTGGAAAGCAGTGAATTAGTGTAGTAATTGATTTTGGTATAGTGATAAAACCTTGATGATTACTAAGACTTTCAAAGGACTTCGTGTCTTCGCCCCTAGGTTTTCCAAAAAAGGACGAGGCTTTTAGGGAATGAATTTTCTCTCAAAGGCTTGAGGCACATTCTGCCCAAGTCATAAACCTTCAGTGGTCTGTGTTACATTTCGTTTTTTTATTACTTATATTTTTCATCTTGGTATAAAAAAGTTTCGTTAATAGGAAGAAGAAGTGCGCCGAGATATTTGATAGCCTACAATACAAAGACAACAGACTACAAATAAAAGAGCCTAAGCTCAAACTGAAAAACCTTAAAAACTAAATTAAATGATACACTTAATATTTACACGTACACGTACCCACATGAAAAGAAAGGACGCCAAGAAGATTGCCTAACAGCATAAAGTTGTAAATTACATTGAAATTCTTCTAACCTAAAAAGTACATAAAGGCGTTGAAGTTTGGATCAAATACAACACATGACTTGTTTTGCATTCCTCAATCAATCATAAGCAAAGAAGTTGTCTTTAAAGGCACAAAACCCATACATAAAAAGGCGGTCACTTACAATCTTAAACGGATTTCCATTAGTTTTATCAAGCTACATTTACATTAGTTGTACATATATATATTCATCTAAACGATATAATCTCAATTATAATCATTTTAAGAGCCTACATTCCTTCACAACAAAATTATCAACCAAATGCTTTGGTTAATCCACAATACATATTAGATGTAAATTTTCAAACATAGATTTGAAACCGCATAGTCTAAATATCATTTTTAGATTTTTAATCCTTTTCGGCTACCATAATAATAAAACCACCATAACTCGAAAGTGATTGGCAATAGCCATGGAATGGAATGAAAAGGGTTAAGTCCATATATCAAAAAATTCAACAAGTGAGAAGACCGACACAAGTCAAAAAGAAGAAGAAAACAGCTTTATTTGGGATATTCTGATCAATTTGGAGTTTAGAGTGTGGAGTTTTTGGAGTTTGGTTTGAATTTGGAATTTGGAGTTTGGAGTTTGAAACTGTTTTATAACACTTACTAATATGTCACCTAAAGAAATTAGGAAATAAGATCTTGCTCTTAAAGATGATCCTTTCACTAGTCCAAAGGGCCCATAAACTCTCGTTGGATGGAAGGGTTATTTTCCATTTCACTTGGAAAAGTTAATGGTAAAAACTTTCCAAAAAAAAAACATAGGATAGTTAGAAAATATTTTTGTCATATAGACAATTTTATTCTAACCATATAATCTAGTAAAATCATTATCAAAGTATTTCCCTGCCAATTCATCAATCTTCTCTCAAATTATCTTAAGATACTAAAATGTGGTTTCTTTCCAATTAGAATATTGTTGTAGTTGCATTAGTGCCAAAGGCATGTAGAATTTAAGGGCAAATGGTCTCCTGTGCGTTGGATGGAAGGGTTATTGGGCATTGGCATTGCCAACATGTGGAAAAGTTTTTTTTTTCAAAAGCATCGATGTATCGGCCAATGATAAATGTAATTTTAGTTAATTAGTGTATGATAGTTAGAAAATGTTTTTGTTAGATATAAGAGCTTACAATCTTATTATCACATTAGTTGTACATATATATATTCATCTAGATATAATTTATAATCATTTTAAGAGCCTACTTCCTTATATGCTTTTTAATAATTATTAGATGTAAAATTTTCGACTTTAATTACCTGGCATAGCCCGGGTTAAATTCTATATAGCGGTCGAGGGAAAAATAGTTTTGGGATATTTATTAAGATTGAGAATCCTTTCATAGGGCCCATCTCTCTTTTTCCTTCCGTATGGTAAAACTTTCCAAAAGAAAACAAACATACTATTAACCACCAATCTAAAATCATTATCTCCCTCAATTCATCAATCTTCTCAAATTATCCACCATTTGAAAAAATGGCCATGAGATCTATCGCTCTTTTACATATTTTTATTGGATATATATTTTTTAATTATTGTCGAATTCCTCGAGTATTATTATTGCTATATATATATTTATTTTAATTTTAAAACTACCATGAATTACTCATTATTGTTATATATATATTTACTTAATTTAAAACTACCATGAATTACTCATTATTGTTATATTTGATAACTTTAAAACTGCTGAAATAAAGCTGATTGAACCAGAAACTGTGAAGGAACAACTTAAAATTGAGGTAATTAATGCTAAGAAAGCTATGCCCAAATAATACACTTGAATAGTGAGCCACATTAGCAAAATTGCAATTAATTTATGTCTTGAATATGTAGCACAATGGTTCAAACCTTTCACACGAATCATAAACATGTTGGTGGGAAAGGCCATATATAGAATAACTCCCACGAGTCAGTAGACTGATTAACACTGTTCCCAAATCCCAAAGGGTAGTAAAAAACTAAAAAACATATTTGCTTCAACTAGACATCCAAAAGAACCTGAACAAATCCATAAAGTAGTTTACGAAGAGACAAGGAATAATTGTTTGGGTTAGTTAGTGTTACAAAACCCATCGAGAAATATATCCGATCCGTGAAATTCTAATACTTACTTCTTATTCAAGAATGTATGTGATTGGATTGTTGGATTAAAAGCTTTGATGTTAGTTCACATGCTTTTAAGTGAAGGAGATCCTGTGTTTCAACAAGAGATTTTGTATGCTACGAGGAAAGGCACGAGGTTACTTAATTTGTTTAATTTTAGAGATGAGGCTCATTCTAATTCTTGGGACCATTCTGCTTTTATATGGACTTATGCACTGTATCTTGATAAGAAGTTGGAGTGTTTAGTTTATGAGAAGAAACAACAAGGTAATTGTGGTGATGATAGGTTTGGTGGAAGGCGAGACGAGCCTTATAGATCGGGTAGTGGAAGTGGCCATGATGATAGGTTTGGTGGAAGGCGAGTAGAGCCTTATAGATCGCCACCTGGAGGGTATGGTGGAGGGTTTAGAGATGATTTTGGTGAGTATGGAATAAGGCCACCTCCGAGATTGGGATCTTATGGGGATGTGACTGAAGCCGGCCGTGGTGGTGGTGGTGGTGATGATGAGAGGAAGAAAGGGCTGGTGACGCCAAGAGAGATGAAGATGGAGAGTGTTTTAGGGAGGATAAGTCAATTTCAGCGGTTACTAAATGATTGATTGTCGCCTTTCCATCATAGTACTGATTACTGAGTATCGACATTGATCCCCAAGCTTGAAATCAGCTGCGTTTCACCTTCAATCAACTGCTGTTCAGGTACATAATGTTTAACAACTGTATTTTGGGTTTTAATCATCAATGTTTGATCATCATTTGGTTTTAATTTTTTATATTTGTTTATATTTTTAATTATCAAGTCTTTAGTAGTATGAGACTCTGAGGCAAAGGGATACACTTCTGCTCCTCCAATCCTTGGCTACAAAGTCTTAATAGAGGCCTCACAAATGTGTAATGTGGGTACACATTATCAGTAAGAAGTGCTTGAATGTACACGTGTTTTACTTCAATCTGCTTTTGTATTCTAAGAGAATTCAATAATAATAATGAATGGAGCGTCTAGAGATTTCTAGGGTACACATGAAGCTTCTTGAGGTTTGTTGAGAGATGAGTATATTAGTCTTATTTATCTTCATTACAAAATAGCTCATTCTTTCTTCATTGATGCATACCATTATCAATTTGTTGTCGACGCATTCACGCATTTATATGAGTACAATGAATCATCGATATGTTGTACATACTATGCTTTATATTTTTACTATAAAGTTCAGCTTGATAGATTGCACACATAGTTCAACTATGTCTTCTTTCTGCGTCTTTGTCTGATATTGGATTCTAGCCCTTCATTGATTTTTCATTTGTGTTTTTATTAGAAAAATGCAATTCACATGGTAGTTCTTTTAGTTATCGGGTTTCATTTAGTTTGTCTATAATCTTTATTTCCTTTGATTCTATGCAATTGTTTTATTATGTGTTTCATGGTTCATGGTTCTAAAGTAGTTGGTGATTACTTTTTCGTTCCATACTTATTAACTTTCCCACACCTAAAGAGAAAGTTAACTTTGTGGTGTGTCACATTGATGGAAATATAGGCCTAATTTCCGCTACTGTAACTTCTATTTCTCATCAAAATAGTATTATATTATCTGACTTCAATTTACTATGTAAGATGTTTGCAAGTCAGTAACGGGCAGTTGAATGCTTAACATTTTCTGGAGCTCTTAGACGTTATGGCAGCTTTTGGTTGTCCCTCCTAATAATTAATAATATAGATTTTTGCTTTCTATGGAAGTTTGATTTTTTTTTCCTATTCTTTAGTCGTATTAATGGCTATTTTCTTTATGTGATCATATGGTTTTAATTGTGAGTTTGACTGTTTGAGGAATTGTCTCATAGAATGGTTCCATTAGTTTTGATCATACACTTTGTTACCTATGTTAGGGATGTCGGTCAGTATATATAACAGTGACAAATGTGATAATATGTTTACTCTTGCATTTAAAATTTCTAATATTGTTTTCATCAATAATTTCAGCAGCTATAGAAGCTTAAAAAATTGAAGAACCAAAAGCACTCGCTTGGAGGCTCTAGAAAAGTTGTACGGTGATTTGAAACAAGACCATTACGAGCCAACAACAAACAAAGTGAGTCCAACGTATCCTGCTTAACAAATATTATGGTTGTGATCTATATGATATATGCAGTTAGAACTACCACTAAATATATTTATTTGTATTTGACAATATATTAGATATTCCATTCAAGGTTTAGGCTAGACATATTGGTAACAACATAATTTGGCACAGATACAAAACCGACATGTACACAATATGCATGTTTGTTATATATATAAGCACATAGCTTAGATTTTTTGTATAGACTTTTGAATTGGTGTGGTATATTGACCTTCTTTTGGCATTGCAGGACGAGTGGTAGAACAAACTCTAGGGATGCAAAGATCAGTGGTTAATCACATGGCCACTTTCAAGGACACAACATATATGTTCATGGTGCATAACGAATTGCAACTATTTATGGTCGTACAAGTACCAAACAATGAAGGATCACCGCAGAAAACAATTATATTATGTGGTATACCATAGAGAGTGATTAGACTATGTAGATAGTTTTTTGTATGAAAAAGCAAAAAAAAAAAAAAAAATACACTTGAACGAGTTTTTGGAGTATGTGAGAGTTTAAGACTACTAATGAGATCATTTAGTTATGTAAATGTATTGCTCTATATGTGAAATGTGAAAGAGAAATATAAAGTTGAACGTGCGGAATTTTGTCGTATTTTTGTGTCTATTGATACTTATCTACTTATATGTTCAATAGCAATGATAGTTCATTTTTGTGTTTCCAATGATCATCTTCTCTTTACTTTTTCAAACTTTTTAGTCTTATTTTAACTTTATGTTTTTTCCAAGGCAAGTTAGAAGTTTGCAACTACTCACTTTATGTAATTTCCGTTCACTGAGAAACTTTGAATACAATGGTTTGCTAACATTGTTAAATAACATGTGAGAACTTTCTTACTATTAAAATTGTTCTTCAATAACATTCATTTTTCTCCATTGTTATGTTAACAAGTTTGGGATTAATTTGAAAGGAATCGAACTTATAATCTTAAGTTAATTATATTTATAACTTCATAATGTTACTGTTTCGGCAAAAGCTAACACTAGGAACTATATATATACTAGCATTTCACCCGGCCATGCCGGGATTGTTTCATTGTATGCTTTAAACGTTTGAGTTTACCTGTATTTTGGGTTTAATTTTTATAAAATGCTTAGTCCATTTTGGCGACATGGGGATGTAAAAAACGGGGAGAAAAACAGTGAGATGGAATGATAGATCATTAAGGAACCTTTATAGCTTAAAAAGGGAAGAAAAAGATAAATCTAAAATTTTCTGAAAAAAATATAAAAAAAATAAATCAGTCGAACCTCACATTTCAACAATCTAAAGGAATAATAACTACATAATATCCGTTATGCTTTAAACGTTTGGGTTTACTTGTATTTTGGGATTAATTTTTATAAAATGCTTAGTCCATTTTGGCAACATGGGGATATAAAAAACGGGGAGAAAAACAGTGAGATGGAATGATAGATCATTAGGGAACCTTTATAGCTTAAAAAGGGAAGAAAAAGAGAAATCTGAAATTTTATGAAAAAAATATAAAAAAAAAAAAAAAATCAATCGAACCTCACATTTCAACAATCTAAAGGAATAATAACTACATAATATCCGTTAAAAACCACTGACGAATCTTACTTAATATACTACTCAAATTATGGAGAATAGTACAAGACCTTGGTGGATTTGAACCACCATCTCTTGGGATGTATTTCACATTCAAGTGCTCTTCCATTGAGCTAAAGATCCACTTTAAAATGCCAATTTGCAACATAACCAAAGTTTAAAAGGAAATAGACAATAAATATTTAAAAATAAAATTAAATAGTACCTTCACTCTTGGAGAAAAGACATGTTACCAAAATTAAAGGGGTTTTTCCTTTTGTGGAAAAGAACAAAAGAAATATCATATTCATTCATTGGTGATTAAGAGACAACATGGAAACATGGAGACACACAAGCATACACACTGAAAGAACAAAAATGCACACCGGCCACATGTCATGTTGCTAGATATATACAGACATAAAAATCAGTTTAGATGCTGGAATGAAATTGGTCATACTTGCATCATTTGTTGTTTTTGTTAGCTACCACATACCTGTATATTATGTTTTTATGGGAATATATAAGTGAACTTAGCTGTGAGTTAAACATATTACGGTATGAATTAGAATTAGAACTCAATCACTTTTCTGAGAATGACACTTATACCTTTTTTTTTAAGTGTGGTATAAATATATTTTACCAATATCTATACAACCGTGACAATAGGTGGTGTGGTATATAATAATAGCAAAACCGTGGTATATATGTTTAACGGATACCACGGTTTTTCAAAGAACCGTGGTTTTAATGCCCATTATATACCACGGTTGTCAAATAATAACCGTGGCATATAAGCTATTGAAACCGTGGTATATAGTTATACTAAACACTACGGTTTATGCCAAACCGTGGTATATATATATATATATATATATATATATATATATATATATATATATATATATATATATATATATATATAATGGTAAGTAACAGTCTTCCACTTAAAAACCGAACCTCGCGATAACAAAATTTTACGCACCGCCTACATACAACATTTCCATCTTCCCAACAAATTCCAAAATGTACAATAAACTATCAAACATGCAAAAAAAAGATAATAATAATAAAAAACTTCCATTAATTTTTTGAGTGCACTAAGAAAACAAACTTCAAATTCCTTTTCATAAATTAAAAGGTAAGACTCATAAATTAAACTGGAGGGGTTCGAACATAGCTAAAACTCATCCTCATTCGCTTCCGACTGAAGCACCCCATTTTCCTGGATGAACTGAATAATATCGAGTCGAACACCGTCAAGTTCATCTTCGCGTGTATGTCTCCTTGGGTTCTAAATTTGTTATCTGGATGAGTCAAAGCACAACATGTGGAGTTACTATATAAGAATAAAAGCGAAGTCATTGAGCCAAATAAAGTGTTTGTCAAAACTTTTCGAATAATACCTTATTTTCAAATGATCCAGTTGAACAAGCTTCTACTATTTCCCTCATAAACTTCATTGTATAATACCCACACTCTGTGCCACCTAGTTGATAATGGGCCCTAACACATAGACTCACAACATATGTAAACATATACTTTTCAAGAAAAAAAAGACAATAATGTGTAGGATTTGTTTACCTTAATTGATCTTGTCCCACTTCAAATGAACTCATTTCCCATCAACCCTTTGCAATGTGAAGACCAAGACTTCACAATTAGATAAATGCAAAACATTTAATTCACAAGGTTTAGAGACAACCAATAGAAACTAAGTTACGTTCTATAAAGCGAAACATGATTCACTCCCACATAGTTTGTACATATCTGTGTTTTCACCTCACACATGGTCGCCAAGAGGTTTGAGAATAGATGCATTGAAAGAGAATCAAGAAACTAGAAAGATTAAAGCAAAACACCACGAGGTAATAGGGGGTAAACAAGTAGGTCCCCATCGACGAAGTTACTCCATCCATAAATTAACATTTTTTATGGTAAGGGTGATCAATGATAATCATCAACTTGACACATTATGAAACAAAAGGAATAAGGTGGTTCGCAAGATCTTCAAAACCAAATTAATATGAATGGAAAACCGGAAAAAAAAAATATCAATCATTTACTTCCTAAGTTGCACTACAATAAAAAAAAGTAATATCGATAGGGTGTCCTTACCGGAGAGTTGATGTAACTTGCCCCTTGCCCCTTGCCCAAAAGATCCCTGATGAGTGAGCTGTGAAATTCAATTACCTGTATTTACAACAACTCTTTAAATCCCAAAAGACCATTGAAAAGTAATAATACCTGGGAACTTTGACTCGATTGAACTCCAGCAGCCTCTTTTCTACCATGACCACCCTTCACAGATCCTTTGCTATCACCATTCGTCGAAATTGTAATTCCTCGGATAAATTAAATATCGTGGTAGAAAATTAAGCTACAATTGACAAGTCACGAGAATGGATCAAGCTATTTTGTAGTGTCCTCTCCATTTTCAAGTAGAGAGAACGAGAGAGATAGAGGGAGGGGGGGGAGGGAAACGACTCTTATAGGCAAAGCAAACTATCCAAACTATAGCAAAATATCACGGAAAGACAAGGACTTGTGCTTTACTGCACGTAAAGCTTTGGCCCTTAGTATATAGGAGAGTTTTCCCTTAAACTTGCCTCAAAAAAATAAATAAACAAACAAATAATATAATATAAGCAATTGTTTGATCTCAAAAATAAGAGAGTGTCAGATCGTATCATATTTACCGTAAGCAAAAAGAATTTTATCAAATCCTCTTGAAAATGAATTATCTTGCCCCAATGCTAAAGAAATCTTTTTGGCAGAATTCCTTGTAATCAATGAAGAAACGCTTCCAATGTCGGGATAAGTGCTTTTGACTTCAGCCTAGCAAGGTAGTAAATAAACTTCTCTTGGGATTTTGGGTCATCTTTGTACCATAGGCAAAGATAAAACCTACACGCAAGTCAGAAGCATCAGTAAAGACGGACACAAAACCTTATCAAAAAGATGTTCCAGTACTTTTATGGACCAACGAACAAAAAGATGTGCATCATCAGTAGATGTAGCATCCTGCAAGTAATTTAGAAACATTTGTTGAATGACTTCGACTTTAGCAACAGATTCTAAAGCTTCGGAATTGCTATCTGATACGGTGTGATTCTTTCCTCCACAACTTTTGTCGCGCAACTTGCGATATGATTGCAGAACAATCACCGCTTCTTTACAGAGGCAAACCGGCAAAATGAGCCACGTGTAGGAACATCATGCTCGCGAACTTCCATACAATCTGTATGGAAAGCTCTCGACAACCATGGCAAATATATAAAATTTTGCCACCCCTTGCATCAAACTTCTTCCACGGGTTCACCTCTCATGTAACTAGCCGGAATTGATGCACAAAATACGGTAGCTTAAGCGTGTTCGCCTCTATCTACTAATTATTTTATTCCTTCCTTTCCTTTCTCACTTGCGGATCTTCATTTATGAACAAAATCACGAGAGAGTTTTCCACTATTAGTCTTTGGCGTCTTTGAACCCAAGGCCTCATGATGATGATTACATTCTCTTAAGTCTCCTTCATTATTATAAATGATAAATCATATTATTTGTTATGACACCAATTTATTTGACTCCCATCTTGCTTTGGCTCCCATCCCCATACAGATTAGGCTCCCATCCCGGATCCGTAGTTAGTATCTCTTATTATATTCCTTAGCGTACATATGTACCTTTCGTAGTCCAGATAACTAATACGATTCCTTATATCGCAGTAGTACTATATACGAGCTACAGAGAAGTATATATCACTAATACTATTCCCTAACTACCATATGTACTAAAACTGCTGGACATAAAAGAGCTGTTCTTTTCTGTACTAGCGAGAACTCTCTATTGGGATATGGAGATATTTCTTCGTCGTGTCGGCCCAAGACTTTTTTATAAAGTTTAGCCAGCCATACTTGTTGGCTTTTGCCTCGAAAAGGCAGTGAAATCAATCACTTTCCAACCTGAACTGCACGCCCAACTACAGGAGAAAAAACACAACGAAATGAGTCAAAGCCCTGGCTGATGTTTCATACTTTGGAGCTTTTGAGTGCAAACGTATGAATGCCCTAGCCTATTATCAATCATCTTTGGCACTATAGCCCTAGCCTATTATCAATCATCACAAAACAGATTTTATTTTATATTTTTAACGAATTTGTCGGTTGCATCTCCATATAATACTCATTTTAACTAACTGGACCCAATGCACCGCATAACAACTAATTGCTAAGCTAAAAAAAAATTGATCAACATTCAAGCTGTTAACTACCAGTCTACTCTGCATACTTGCAATTTCTATCAAATATTGCTTATTAAACCCAGGGCCCAAGAGCCCAATCTGATCCAAAATCCAACAATTAATCCAACTGACGACATTGGCATCAAATGTAGCATTGTGATTAAAAAATTGATACAAAATAAGATAAAATGGTGGAATATGGAATATTAAAGTGGATATCAGTAGCATCATAATTTTGTCCACACTCCTTTCCTAATCTCTTGTCATCACACAAATTAGTTAACTCCAATGAAAATTTCAACCGAAGGAGTTTCCAGTAATTTCAAATTAGGTAAAAACACTTGATCACCAATTGTCATCACACAAACACTTGATCACCACTTGATCAAACACATATAAAATATATATATATATATATATATATATATATATATATATATATATATATATATATATATATATATATATATATATATATATATATATATATATATAAACAAGTAGTTGTAGCTATAACAGTGATGAATGAAGATTGTTCTTACTTGTAGATGGAATAACCGCCTTTACCAGTTCCAGTTGGATCACCAGTTTGTGCAATGAAATTATTTTGAACAGTGAAATAAACAGCCATTGTAACACTTGATCCTGCATTCCAACAAACAGAATAAATACAGGTGTCAGTTAAAAAGAAAAGTTATGAAAGTTTAGGTGGAAGGAAGAGTAAAGAATGCAATCAAGTAAAAAGCCCACAGTTTTATTATGGACGGACCTTCTTTTATAGACACACCATCGGGCTTTGCGTTCTTCTTGCAAGTATAGCTACTGAAATAGCGGGCATCAGTCCCTTAAAAAGTCAAAAGTGGGTTAATGTCTTAGTGATAAATATTGATGTCCAACCAAAAAAATAATAATAATGATGTCACATACATCAATAGCACCACCACCAGCAACAACAGTGGAGTTCTTAAGAGCCCTTCTGACTATCATAATCACATCATGCAAACTTCGCTCAGCCTCCTCAATAAACTGAAATGAAAACAGAGGATGTTCATCAATGAGTAATCGTTAACAACGAGATTTATTTAGATCACACAATTGGTGAACTTGAGGACGCTGACAGATCTATATCACCACCACGGGGGCCAGGCACAGGTTTCTGCCCTTCTTTCAAAGCTTTCCTTATTTCTGCTGCTTTCCAAACAACATACTTCTGCTTCTGCTCTAGCTGTCAAAGAAGAGGGTACCATTAATGTGAAACACTATACATCAATGTCATCAAATGCAAATCCCAAAACACTTTAAGAAATCAGTAGACGAACATCAGTGCCATACTTCATTCTTGTCTAAAATCGAAGTGTCTATAAACTTAAAAAGGAGAACAAGTGAATGTGAGCATAAATTTAGAAAGAAATATAACTTGGAACTCACATCAGGCTGGAGTTCACCAAACTGGTTAAGTATCTCAAAGACAATGCTTGCAGCGTAAAAAGCTTTTGCAGTATTTCTGCAACAAGTCCAGAAAGTTATTATAAAAATGGCATATCAATGTCATGCTCATGTGAAGCAATCAATGTGTAGTGTTCTGCCAATAAGATAATTTGATATAGAAAGTGAAGGATTTGACATACAGATCTGCACGCCCAGCCCGGTCTTGCTTATCGGCCTTTGCAAAGACATTTGAAGCAAAACCCTCCACATACAAGTTATCTTCAGGCCCCAACTTCAAAGACTTCTTATCCTGTAAAAATTGATGAAAATATTTATAGCAATGATGAGATGTATCTATAAACAATAGATGTTCTAAAATGAGTACCTTTTCAGCTCCACCACGAAGAACAATTGTTGATGTCCTACCTGATAACAAAAAACTACACATACCGCTTGAAGAAGATTTAGAAGTTGAGCTTCGACATTCTGCCTTCGTGAAATGGGCCTCTCTCCTGGCCAATTGGAAGAATACGAGGTAATCAATATTTCTAATAGAGATGGTAGTGGCAGAGAAGTCCTCTCTATTCAATTTTTTCTCTGTTAAAAATTGAACAAATCAAAAAAATTGAATAACAGCTAGAACTCAAGGATATACCATTTTAATCCACCGAAAATTAGTTTTGAGGAGTGCGAAAATTAGTTGGATCGAGATGATGATTTTAGGGTCTTGAGATGCGGCGGTGAGAGAGAGAGAGAGAGGAGAGAAAGAAAGTTATGTTTTATATTTCGATTTTTTTTGGTTTTCCTATTTCACGAAATTTTCAAGTTTTTAATTTGTAACACTTCTCCAACGCCTTTTAAGCGTTAGCAATTAATTCTGGAAATTCACCCAAATAAACCAACGCTTTACAACATTGCAAATGCTTATTTAACGTTGGAAACTTACTAACGGTAAATAACCGTTGCAAATCAAAAAAGGTGCGTGTTGCAAATATCCTATTATGGTGTAGTGTAGTTCAATTTCATCGAAATTTGGGGAAGATGAATGAAAATGAGGTGGAATTCGAATAGATCAAGAAACATGGAGAAAACATCATGCGGAGTTAAGAGGGAAGGGTTTCTCTTTGTTGTGTTCTTGAGTTGAGGTCGAAGAAATCCAATTTTTTGACCTTTGTTATGGTGTAGTGACGATGGGTTTTCTCAACATTGCGGGAATCCTAATAGTCGTAGAACTGTAGAAGTTGTGGGGAGAGACCAGAGAATAGCGGAATCCAATTTGAATGAGTTTCAGATTGTGTTTTTTTTTTTCGATATTTGACTATTTGGCATAAAGTCATAAACCACGGTAGAAAGTGGAAAATTTATATACCATCGTTTATGTTTAAGGTAGTGGGGATGTGGAGTACTCTCATGCTGAAAAAAAAACTAACCATGGTATATGGCCCAACTTATCCCACGGTTTTCATGTAACTGTGGCATATACTAGTAAACCAATGACCAAAGAAATTTCCGCCGTGGTATATAAGTATTTCCCACGGTTTTTGGAAGAACCGTGGTATAAACGTTCTTATTGACCGTGGTATATGTGTCATTTTGTAGTAGTGAATCTCAGGAAGAACTACTTACATATCACCTTTTCGGGGGTTTATCCGAATCACTAACATTGCTAGTGTAGGCAGGAGTATAGATGCTATATATATCGATGTTTCCAAGCTCAAGAGTAATTACATCAGAAATCTTACTACAATTCTTTTTAGGTTGGTAACGAAGAAGCATGGCTACGAAAATGTTTGGAAGCTTGTAGGTTTGATCGAAATCAAACCCGGTGGACCACAATGAGAGTTGAGTTTAAGCGGCGTAATGTTACACACGCCTAGATCCAGTTAGCCCCGCGAGGTTTGGCTATGCTCCATAACCGGCTTCGAGGGAGAAAGAATGTAGCCGGCTTTGAAGCCGCGGACCGCATTCATGGCCCGATAAGATCGGTCCTAGCATGGTTTGCTAAGCATGGTGTTAGCATGGCGTTCCAAGACCAAACCTGATGCTTTCTCTTCATATTGTTAAAAAAAAAAAAGATTGATTAGTTATGTGTTGGCATGCTAGTTTGCCAATCCATCCAAGAACCGAAGTTACATTCTCTAAAGGTCTTTGGAAAATGACTTGAATTCCCTGCATCTTCTCATAAATACGATTCAACCAATACCAAATGCTCCAAGAGGATCTATCTTGACGCACCAGAATGTCAACTAAGACTTTTTAATCACTCTCAATCAAGATGTGATTTAGATTCAAAGAGATGCAAAGCGGGAAGGGAAGGCATCCGTGCTGGTGATGGCAATCGGGAGAATCAAAGGTTTCATAGTTAAAGGTAAGACGGCCGCAGAGAGTGAGATAGCAATAATTTAAGCACCCAACAATCCTAGCATACAAAAATTTGTTTACAACCTAATAAAATGACCCATAAAACATCCCCCAACTAAAGTTACAGTAGCAGAGATGTGTTACACCGCTACATAGAGATGATATTTGATACATCGACCCCCAGATTACCCAAAATTTAAATGTTACTTATCATGTCCCTTGAGGATGTTTAAAGTTTAAAACACAGCTGCAAAGTTAAGCAAATAACAGGGTATTACATCAAGGACTTTCAAACATACTCATTTTAATTTTTTTATAAGTGATCTTGAATTGGATTTATTTTTCAAAAAAAAAATGAAAAATGAAAAATGCACAAATCACAAAATCTAGTTCTTTTACTCTTAAATTGCAGCAGGAAATATTTGATTAATAGGCCTAAGTTACATTTAACTTGTTAATTCCTGAAATTATCCACAATCATAATATGAGAAAGTCAAACTTAAATATCATTGTGCTATCTAGGATTCATAATTTTATTTGAATATACTTTCCTCAAAAATTTCAGATGGTCTTTTTAGTTTGCAGCGAAAAAGGTAGTGCACTTTTCGTGGCTTCTCGATGATTGATACCATTAATTGGTATTTCTTTTCGTAAACCGCAAGTCATGGGGAGGTTCACTTACAGTTTTTCAGGAAAGAAAACAATAAGCAATGTGGAAATACATGCCTTATGTCTTGGTTATTACCTGTTGACCTTTCACTTTCGAGAGAATGTTTCCGGACAATCGAACTTGCATTAAGTGACAAATAAATGCTCTCACATCCATGTTATATGCACAAAACACGATCATCTACCTTGTTGATCTTTGCATTAATCTTCAAATAGCTTAACATGCGGGTTTCAAAGTCGTTTGCATAAACTATACATCTCTTTTTGTCTTTTTGGAATAACAAAAGGGCCAATACCGGAAAACATGTCACGATGATATCTCCATCCGGAATAGAGAAATCAGTCGTATGTGCTCGTGTTCCAATCTTGAGTTCCAATAGACCAAGCCATAGTCAAGCTTGAATGTCGCTCCATACTACTTGACTTCGTGAACCATATCATCAATTCTGCTAGAACTTCAAATTTGGGTACTTTCGAAACTCGTTTGAAATTGATCCAACTTTGTTAACAACAGCTTTTAATTCTTGGTTGGTTTTCTGAAAAATAAATAAAAATATAAAGTAAAAAATCATGAAACCCTGCAACTCAGAGTCAAAAGGTTTTCAGAATTAATAGAAATCAATGACAAATAAAATCCAATCAGTAGTTTCCTTTTGATTAGTCTAGAAGCATAAGTAAAAATCCCCACCCTCATTCCATACAGGATAAACGAGGAAAAATATGATCCGATAACCACGCCGAGCCAAAACTCATGAAGAAATATGGCGTAATACAATACATCCCAATAATATCTTTGCGAAGCATACAATTCATAACACCAAAACATACATAAGGCCTGAGGCCAACACTGGCTTATAGTCAAGCTAGTCGTGGTTGTCAACTCGATCCTGTATCCTGTTGTGTATAGTCGTATAGTTTCTCAACTTTAATGCCTTGAGTATTGTAGTTTGTAATATATAATATAAGTTTGCATGTATGTGCTGTCACGCATCTAACGCATAAAAGTAAAACTAAATATAATATGTTAAAATAAAATTGGTGTATGGGGTTGGCATTTTGTTTAAAAAATATGAATTGACAGATAACGTCCTTAATGTAGGATTAGTGGATGCTAAATCAAAGACTCCTCAGCAGAACATCAATGGGTAAATTAATCCAGGAATTGAGGAAAAACTGAGAAAGTACCTGTTGACCTTCTTCCTCGCAATATCCCATCAAAGCAACCAGGTTCCGGTGATGCACTCTTGATAGTAACTCAATTTTTGTGAGAAATTATTTTTCACCCTGTAATGAACCTTCAAGTGCACGTTTGATGGCCACAATACTTCCATCAGCTAAAATAACTTTATACACCTTCCCATAACCTCCTTGGCCAATCTGAGTAGAGTTATTGAAATTGTTTGTGGCCGGTGCCATTTGCACAAAAGTGAAGTCCTGGACACCATCAACTTTGATTTTGATCCTTGACACTGCAACGGTTTACATATATATAACTAATACTATTTTCAGACAATATATAGAAAAATATGAACTACAAAACTATTATCAATCTATCTCCAAGAGCATATCTATTTTTTGCTCTATTACAAATTTGTACATTTAATAAAAAGAATCAACAACATTCACATGGATGACTTCAAAACTCTCACAAGAGGTAATACTTACATCGGCGTTTTCTTGAAATTGTGCGTTGTTTTCAGCTTTTCTTCTCATGATAAGGATGAAAACAATTGCAGTTAATATAATCGCATTCACTGCCACGGACCCCACTACTATGCAAGAAATGGCACCTTTGCTTATCCTTGATTTAGGAAAACCGAACACCACTGCAGCAGAAATAAGAATCATTAACCAGAGGCCAGTTCGTGTCTCGCTTAGTGGTGAATATCAGATTAGCGAAAAACTCGTGGGTTTTGGCTTTGGGTTTTTTTTTTTTAAGTTAATAGTAGTGGAAGGTATTTTGGGTTTTAAGGATTCCTAGTTGAAGTCGAAGGGTTTTTTTTTTTTTTTTTTTTTTTTAGATTCAAATTTTGTGTTTGAATGATTCGTAGTTACGGCGTATTGGTTTAAAGATTGGGTGTGTAATTGTTTTGTTCTTATTATATGTATCTTGAGAATATCCAGAGAATCTCAATCAAATCTAACGTCAGATGTAATTTGTAGTAGGGACTGACTCACAATCAATCAAAATATTATCCTGATTTTTAATTAACTTTGTGTATCCACTTAAAAATACTGCTGACGTGGCCTCCTAAAATCGCAGATGAGCATTTTCGCCCACTGTGCAATAATAGATTTAGATTATACAAATGGGCTCAAGTACATCAACCAAAATTAAAAGCTTGAAAATTAACAGGCCTACACATAATGGGTTTAAGAATAGCAGGCCTGACTACAGGTCGGGCTGCATGGCTAGTTTTAGTGAGTTTACAATTAGAACATTGATTATTATCATTCATGGTCATTAAAGTACATATAATCACAGTTATAAGATAAGCGCATACTATTTAGAGGATTTCATCCCGTTTTGAAGCTTGTCAGACAACCATCTAACCCCCCAATGGTTGGAAGGTGTTGAGAATGATCCTCTATAGCAAAGTGAGCCCATCAGGATCACCAGCCATTAATCACGATATGATCGCCCCGTCCTATTTCATCTACCAAGCTTTGGTTACCGTCTCTTGGTTACTCAAGGAAACAAAAGTACTTCCCTATAGAACATATCCTGTTCGAGTAAGGTCGTGATTATCATTTCCACAGAAGAGTTTAAATACTTCATACATGGGTCTCTCTTACAGATGTGGGACTAAAGACTAACGTTTCAGCTTTCCTTACCTACAAGTATGCAAACCTCTTCCCTGAGTGACATTAGGAAGTGTTTTTTTAAATTCTTAATAAAAGAGGGGTTTGTTCTAAATTCAAGGAGGGAAATGGAGAATAATTAAATAATTTAAGTGACATTAAGGGGTTTTTCTAAATTATTAATCAAGTGAGCGGATCGAACGATCTAGGCAGAGGGAGGGTTATGCGGACAAAAACTAAGTTGGTTGGTTTCTGTCTGTCCTCACCTATCCCTCCCTCCTTCTCTTTGCCTCCTCGATAGTGGAGAACAACTCTTGTGTGATAAACACAATACTAACCAATATGGCTTCCAATTTTCTATGTCAACTTTTAGTAAATATAATAGATATATATATATTAATAATATTATATATAAAACACATAAACTATTATAAATTTTGGGCCGGGCCATTATCGGATCGTACATAGGTATGTCCAGACCTGGCCCAATAATCTTATGTGACTAATTTTAAAGTCTAAATCCTTATCTTATCGGTTCGGATTCAATCGAGCTTTGGGCTTGTCCCGCCCATTGACAGCACTACTGAAAACCGGCTATCATAAAGTGTCGAGATATCGAAATTATTATTATTATTAACGTCGAAATATCAGCATTTGATTCCCAATATATATCGGCAATATATCAGCGGTACATATCAAAGCAAAACAACCTCTCCTTCATCTTCTTGAGAAAAAAATTATCATTCCAATTAATGGCAGGAGGAGGAGGAGGAGACCCAAAAGGAAACAATAACCCCTCCAGCTCACACCGTAAATCCCGATGGGAATCTGGCACGAAAAACACCTCATCATCATCCACTAACAACACAAATCCCGATAATAATAATAATATTAATACCAAACAACAACCAATCATATCAAAACCGTCAAACCCAAATAATAATAGCAACAAAAAACTAGACTACCACCAGCACCACCAGCACCACCCATCTAGACCATCCCCACAAAATCAACAACAACCATTATTACTACCTGGACCAGCAGCAGCAGCTGGGCCAACATATGGTTTACATATGTTAGATAGAAGAACTATTGCTCTAGCTGATGGTAGTGTTAGGTCTTATGTTGCACTCCCTCTTGATTATCAAGATTTATTACCTCCCCCTCCTCCTCCTACTCGTTTAACTCGCCCTGGGGAAAATGAGTATTGGTCTACTTTTGAAGGGAGACATGATGCTTCCTTGAAAAGGAAGTTTTCTGATGGGGATGAAAGACATGACTTTGCTAGACAGAGACAACAGTTATTGCAGTATGGGAATCAGAATGGGTTAGCTGCTGGAACCAGTAGTCCCTTTAGTAGGGATATCGATGATATCAGGGGTGGGAAACATATGAGGATTGGAGGAGGAGATTATAGTTTATCATCTGGACATGGAATGGTCACTAGTGCTGCTGCCGAGTCCTCCTCCACTTTTAAGCACCATGATGTGGATCCACAGGCTTTGAAGAAAGCTTTTCTTCGCTTTGTCAAGTTACTTAATGAGAATGTCGCGCTCAGGGCTAATTATTTCGAGAATGGGAAGCAAGGACCACTGCAATGTCTCGCGTGTACCAGGTTTGATAGTATAGGGTTGTATGTCATTTATTTCTTTTCATTGTTTTTAACTGTTTATCTGATAATAATTTCATTAGTTATGTTTGACTGTTTAGATGCTACTGTAATAGATGTATTTAGTGATGAAGCGCCGTAGATGGGGTGGTTAAAAGTTCATTTTTAAGCTCTTAGGATTGCTCTATGAAGAGTAATAGATGGTATAAAATGGGTGAGGTATAGGGGCTTATTGAGATGTCATTCATAGTTTTCAGCTTAGTTTTCCTGGATTGAATTCATAGGAGTTTAGATTACTGACAAGAATGCCTTGTGTTTAGTTTAGATTTTGTGTTTTATTCGGAAATATCAGTTCTTTTTTAGATTATCTCAATTGATTGAGATTATATATTTTTCATCAACGACAATGCCTATTGATTTTTCTAGGGATCCGTCACTGATGATGCAAATGTCACTCTATTTAAAATTGCATCAGTGATTATTCCAAGTACTCTGAAGTAACGCAAAGGCGGTATTGTCTTGTGAGACTTTGAGCTAGTTGTAGCAAGTAGCTAGGATTTGTAGTTGCAGACTTGCATTTGGTAATCAAAAGTTTTACCTGAGAATTCATCCCTCTCTCTCTTGGTATGCTGCCCTGAGGACATCTTGATGATAAACCATCTCTAGAAGAGAAAGCAGATCACTGTAATTTTTTCCCTTACTGCATGGTTGATGTTGCATAGTTAGATTACACTCTTATTAGTTGCTCCCGTTGTTGGCAAGTATAGTGTTTTTTCCTGTTATACTCAGACTTAGCGTGGGTTTTCCTTTTTCAGATGACTATACTAGTTTATTTTTAGGCCTTAGAGTTTCTAACCTCATGGTACTTGAGACTGTATCGATGGAAGAATAAATTTTTGTGGTGTATTGGTCTGAGAGGAATAGAATGCTTCTTAGAGTGGCCAGTGTTGGGCTTTGAGTGGGTTCATTATTTCGATTAAAATCTTTTTTGTTTCTTTGGGTGAAGATATTGGAGGATCTATCCAATACCCCGATCATTTTGTCTCTAGATGGGAATCTGTAATGTTTGAGAGGGTTCCTCTAGGAAGCTCGTTATCTGTTTATTTTTTTCAGGTGGTCTTATGCATAAAATTTGTCTTTTACTGATAGACAATCGCTGTCGCAGTTGTTTGCTATCTTGCTTTAATAAAAAATGGCTATAGCTACAAGTGACATAATATTAGAAGTAGGATTCATATAGCCGGATCTTAGCTGTTGGTATAAGTTGTTGTTGTTGATGATGACCATCTTACACTTTGCTTGGGTAAAGGATTTATTGGTAGAATCATTCATAATGCTTGATCAGAGTTTAATGTAGGATCTATACGGATACGGAAGCCTTCTTTCTTATGTTTGTTTCTTATTCTTCTGAGGTAAGTTCTTTGGAAAAGGGAATTTCTTGGATATGGGAGAGAGGTTTCTTCCAAATCTCCTTTGATAATAATGATTTATAATCTAAAGATAGGTCCTTGGTAAGGTCTTGTTACAAATTATAATTTCCGGCTTCTTTATATAACTCTTTCTGTCACTGTAAATAGAAAGAAGGAGTTTTCATGGAATATATCTATGTTATATGAGCTTACAGGGCATCCTTCTATTCTCGAGCTTGTCAAAAGAGATATTCACCTTTCGAATTGTTATATTTCCTCTTGTTAGTTGATGTGATGAACAAGCCTTGGTAGGTTGGGCCTAAGGTATTGCTTCCAATTCCCACATTCCTTACATGGGAATGCATGTTTTTGGTAACTTAGTATTATAGGATATTAGGGTGATGGGGAATTAAAGAAGAATAGTCAGGCTAGGGTTTTACTGGTGTGATTGTAAATGATATATATATGGTGGTGCAAAGCTATCTATATTCTCATATATAGTGAATGTCTGATTAACGTTATAGTTTTATTTTTCACTGAAGTCTGAATTTTATTCTTTTGTACCTAAACACCGATGTGGATGGGCAGCTTTTGCTCTCGTTTTCTTCTTTATGTATGTACCATAGTAAATTACTGAATTTCAGTCCAAATCAGTCGCTGCAGACTAAAAAGACCCCCTTTTCCCTCAGGTTTTTTCCCTTGATAGGATTATTACAGACTTACGGTGTAAAGGGAAAAAGATCTGTTAACTTATGATCATCTATTTATGCAAGACGAGTTTATATACCATGTATTGATTCATGGTATCTTCTCTATTTGTTTCATATGACGTTATCCCTTGTCTAAGAAGGGTCTGTTTCCTTGGATACATATAGGGTCTCTCTTCATGGTCATGGTCTTTTTTGTTTCACTTTTTTGGGTTTTTGCTTATGTTGATCAATGAGACTCAGTTGCTGAGCTTAGCTTGTTTGGTGTCTTGTACTCCTATGTAAGTGAGCTTAGAATATGCAAGATATGGAGATTGTTTGGTCTCCTAGTTCGGTTGAAAACCATAAAATTTGCTTGTAGAAGTTGGTGTTAGGCCAAGCTTTTGGTTCTTTGGCTTTCACATTAAGATAGTCCATTTTTTTTTACTTTTCCAGGTATTCATATATTAATTTTCCCATGCAGTTAGTGGAATCAATTTTCAGTTGTTTGCATCTTTGCAAATGTAGATAGATTTTTGTGATAGTTAGTCTGCGAACAATAATAGTTTGATGGTACCTTGATGTGTAATTGAAACCATAATCTCGTTTAATGTTGTTCTATGCTCGTGGACTGATGTCCAGATGGTGAAGGAATATCACAAATACAAAAATAACCATTTCTCTCTTTTTGCGCACTTTGTAAGAAATTGTGTGTGATGTTAAAATTCCAATGTCATCCTGTTTATGACTACGAAAATAGTGAACTTAATGCTCTGGCTCAGAGAAACTTTCAATAAGTATAATTTTAGTACCGTTGGTGGGATGTCTGAGCTTTGACATTGCTTGATGCCAATTGCAAAATGAGATTGCAACGGCAATTGCTAGTTACCTCGCAGATTGCTGGCATTGCTTGACTTACTGTTTTGTTTAACTACTCTTCGGTGAATTTGTCATGTTGGTGTTCCCTATATGGAGTTTTGAGTCTGATAGATGCTGCGACTTAACTTAAAGCAGGTTATTTATATGTTTTTCAATGTTTTACTGCGTTCTATGACTTTGGAAACTCAATGATTCTGAGATTATGATATCAATTTTGATTAGTGATGTATTTGATTGTAAATCAGTTGATGATTCTGCTTGTATAACCTCTCCCCCCCCCCCCCCAATCTTTTTGGAAGTATTTTTTAGCCAAACATTACAGGGAGAAAAGTTCGATTTTGTTATTTTTCCTGTAGTTCTATCATGTCATGAACTCATGATCGACCTGCTGTAAGTCTGTAACTCTGTAAGCACACTGTTCCTTTCATTGTCATTCATCTGAGTGAAGTGATTTCTTAAATTTAGGCTTGTTTCTCTAGACAACTTGCAAATAGAGGTGAGTTATTGGCAAAGATGCAAATAGGGAATAGGAAAGAGTACCCTATGGAGACAAAACGATTACTGGTTTTGTCTAGGAATTTCTGATTTTATTTTAAATCAGCTCCCGGTTCTGACCAGGTAGGCCGTTGTTTCAAGTGGACTCCCAACATATTTTGAAGATTCTTAAGGACCCCATGCTTTATTTTTGGGGATAATTGGATATCCACGACCGCATTTAGGTACCTTTTCAGAGGTTGCACTAAATATCTTTTTCAGTTGTGGAGTTTAATAGTGGTGGGTCTGTGTGGTACCCTTATGAAGGCTGGTGCGTTCATAAGAAGTCTATTAATGGTACAGAAATATGTTAGAATTAAGGCTTGTTCTTCTTAGAAGCCCTCACCGCATTTTTCTTTTGATTGAGCTTTGAAGTTCTTTTCTGAATTAGGTGTTGGATCTAGGGGTGAGATTAGCATAAGAGTGGGTGGTTTTCCGTAGTCAGACCAAGGTAAAGGTTGGCGAGAAGAAGTAACACAAATCTGTGGCATCACACCATCTGAAGAATTTCTCTCTTCTTGTATCTGGTGATCCATGCCTTTCGAATCTTTATTAATTCCTCATCATCCTTTTTATTTTGTTATTGGTGCAATATTTACCAAGTTCTTTTTTTGTACCTGTTATATTTTGTGGTATGTTCTTTTTGATACTGATATCCTTGTATTGTTTGCTAAATTTAACTCATCTACCAACAACTTTTCTTTGGTTCTTCTCTGTCTATGTTTTCTCTCCTTGCCCACCTCGTCTTTCTCCTTACCCTTTTATAGGTGCTATTACCCCATCCATAAATAATCAATTCTTCTTCTTCTTTCCAATCTTGTTTCTGGGTCGGGGTGGGGTTGGGTGGGAGGGAGAGGGTTGTACAACCTGCTGAAGTTACTGTGGAAGTATTTGCAAGTTATCTATGAGGTTGACTTGTTTATCGCGTTGTTTTGAAGTTTGATGCCTTGACTAGAGTACCCACCTTTAGTAAACTTTGGATGCATGTATTCCACACACTATATTCCTCAGAGCTTATTGTGGAATGTTGAATGTGAATTTTACCTTCTGCTGTTACTTGTTTCTTTATTTCTTTTTTTTTTTTGAGTGATGTGAGAGGGCAATGGCTGAATTTTCTGTTGTTCATTACTTGGTCTGTCACATTACAGGGCTCCTAAAGACTTTCAAGATATGCATGGTCTTATCATGCATGCATTTGGTTCACATAGCGCTGAGTTGCATGTAGATCATCTTGGCTTACACAAGGCTTTGTGTGTTCTGATGGGGTGGAACTATGCAAGAGTTCCTGACAATTCAAAGGCTTACCAGTCTTTATCAACTAATGAAGCAGATTCAAATAAGGACGATCTTATTTTGTGGCCCCCTCTGGTGATTATCCATAATACAAATACTGGAAGGGGCAAAGATGGTCGTATGGAGGGTATGGGAAACAAGGTGATGGATAATAAACTTAAAGGTACATTGTTTCCCTGAGCCCATTACTTTGTGTTGATGTTTGGCTTAGTAAGATAGGAAGATAAGTGGTAGCAAATCTCTTCTTTGTATCTAAGGTCAGTTAATCTGCGTAGTGCTATAAGTATAGTAGTATACAAGATACATCTGTTATAATAATTGCTTTTGTTTGATGTTATAGAGGATTGCTTGATAACTGAAATCCAACGTTGAATAACATAACCTTTCCATATAGCTATGCCACAGCTGTTTAGGTGGATAGTTTTGTTTTGGACTTCTTTGTAGTTTTTGTTTCTGTCAAGTTATAATAGTCTCGTCTGAGGCGATATTGATCTTACATTGTTATTGTACTGAAATATATATAATAACTGCGGATGGTATACACCAACCGTCTTATATACAAATATTATTTATCTTGTATCTTATAGCAAACGCTTATACTCAATATCAATTGTCTTGCTTTTTCTGTGTTAAAGAACTAGAGTAGAAGTTAAAGAATACATTGGAAGACAAGATACTCCGCTTTTGTTCGACTCTTTTCCTAATGTTCTGGGTTAGTTCTGTGACTCTGCGTTACAAGAAAGGTAGAAGTAACATAAATTGTGAACTTTGAATGTCATTGGAGCTAAACTTAATGGGATTTACAATTAAGTTGGATAAGGTATATTTTCATTGTAAGCTAGAATTTAAGTTTTTACCTGGAGGTTGGATAAACTGTCAGACAAACTAATGTTTTGCTATTTAACATAAGACGTTCTATTCATAAAGTGATAGAAGTAGGATCTATTTTGTTTTTTGGGCACATAAAGTTGCAGCTAGAAGTTTGTTATTGATGAAAAGGTCGCTGCTTTAAACACTGGTATAAGAGGTCGTTACCCAATATGAAAGGAGCCAACGTGATTGTCACAAGTTTTTTGTGGATTGCAATTTTCCTTGGTGATTCATGGATATATTTTGCTTTGAAAAAAGAGCTAGACAAAAGAATTGCTTTTATATAAGAGTTTGCGAACCCAGGTATTAATTGCTTTTTGTTGAATGTTCTCCTAAATTGAGAGTCTACGTATGATGGTGAAAATGGTTATTTTACTTTCACAGGTCATGCATGTTGTATCCTATTCTTTTAAGATTGGATAAGGAACTGTTTGCTCCTATATGTTAGAAGTAGGGATTCGACTAGGAACAGAAATGAATTTAGGAGAACAATTTAAGAGGTATGAGAAAGTGAAATTCGACTAGGAAATCAAAATTTGGAGCAAGAAGGAATGCAAGCCTTTTCATGAGAATTTTTTTTATTGCAAAGAAATGAACTCTGGGTTTCAACTTTGCAATATAAGTACTTAATCTTAACAAATAGCTTTTGAACGTGGTTTAACTGGACGTACACCAAAAAGGAGACAGTTTGAGGGCACCAATCGCAGGTTGTTGAATTGAAGTTTCCAAGGTATTAGTAGAGGGGAGAAATAAGCATTGAGGTAGCTAGAAAACCTTATGTTAACTTTATTGCATCGATGCCGGAAGGGAAGTATGATTTTTTTTTTTTGGATCAGTAAAGTATAACTTTATTAATATAATTAAAGATAGATACATAAGGATGAGATATCCTCTATTATATACATATAGAAAAAGAAAAGAAAAGAAAAGAAAAACCATAAAGTGACAAGTCTCTTAGCCCGATCATTTCATTATGGACTCCCATCGAAACACAAACGCCTCAAAAGGTATGTTTCGTGTCTCAATATGCACCTTTGACTAGAAACATAAAAGAGTTTTGATTGCCAACACAACTTTCTCCATAGACGTTGTTGTTCCCTCAAAGTGTCTCTGATTCCTCTCCAACCAAATGCCCCACAGAATCGCAAAAGGCAACATGCTCCAAAGTCGTTTCCCCTTCTCATGCTGGAAGGGAAGTATGAACTGAAACTATTGAATTAAACATAACAAGCTACTTGGATGAAAATGGTCATCCCCTCTTAGTAGTATATTATCTGATAGCTTATTTGCATAGGGGAGTAGTTGGGTGGATATATGGATCTCAAGTTGGCAATAAGCAGGCCAAATAAATCACTTTATCCTACCATTAATGATGTGCTTTAACGTCAACCTCAATGTCATCCATGCCAACTTCCACCTGTTTATCATCTAATTAGCAAGCTCATGTCAACCATAACTGTAGCCTAGTGTCAATCTAGTGGTTTCTCTCTCTCTCTCTCCTCTGCTTTTCTTTTTTACAATGGTGGTTTAGAAACAATCTTTTGGCTGGGTCATTGGTTGGATACAAGAATCCTGCTTGACCCAGAGGTTTCTTATGTGATGGAGTTTACATAGTTTCATTTCCTCTTAGCTTCATGTGATTCCATGTAGAGAGACTTGGCGGCGTTAATGATTTTGAGATTCTTTGAAGTTAAGAGGAAAATGATATGGCTGCAGATTTTCTTATTTCATTTTTGGTTGTGAAATATCAAGGGTAAGATGGGAGATGGAGATGGAGATGGTAGAATATTATAGAGAATATGCATATGTCATGTTAATATGATCCCTGAAAGGTTTCTTTAAGCTTTCATGTTAATATGATCCCTTAGTCTCTAGGTGGTATCTTTAAACTTTTGGGAAATATGTTCTTGAACATTAATAAGATGAGTAGATGACCTATTTGTTTTCTTGGCACCGAAGCTTTGTTTAAGATGGTTGAATCTAATATGATGTTTTGCTAAATGCAATTATGCAAGGATAGATTATACTATTTTAGAAAGTCATATTGCAAAGATGGGAAGAAGAACAATGATCATGGAGATGGGATGTTTCTTTATTATTTAGTAGGAGGCTAGGAGCAGTGGATGTTAGCAATAATTATTAGCTAATAAATGAAAATTTGGTATGTCCTCATCCTCTTTTGGTTTTCGTGAGTGGGTCTTTGGTGATAAATTTAGAAGATTCTGGTTCAGAGCAATGCGATTGTCTCATGAAATTTACTTGTAGTGGCAGTGGAGGTTGTAGACTATACGTGATCAGGTTGGTGAGTTGGCACCTGTTCAATTGTTTTCAGTGTTTAGTTGCGTTGACGATGTTTCGTTTACATTTAGTTGATAACGCTCTTGGGTGCGCCTCTTTTCTATTTCTGGTTAGAGGTCTCTTATACTGGTTTGTCAGTTCAAACAAGTGTAAAATACTAAAATCCAACCTGTAGGAAATGTGGTAGCTATTACTCTCTGTTTTTACTTTGTTTTCATAATGCTTATCCTTCTACATCCTCCTTTTTCTTATAATTCATTGGGTGGAAACTTCTTGTGGCAAACGAATATACCTTGTGCAAGCTGCACCATTTTTGTCCTCCTCGACAATAGATGGTAGGGAATCATTGATTACAATAGCAGCCTTTATTTTTGAAATTGATGCTCTGCCCTGAAAAGGAGAAAGGATATGTATTAATATAAAAGACTAAGACTATGGTAAGAGTTGATTGGAAACAGATTTGGAGCTTAGGTAAAGAAGAAAGTAGTTCTTCGCTCCTTTACATATGGTACTGGCTGCATGACATGGTGGTATAAGAGTATGAATTAATTCGATCTCACATCCTTTGTTGTTTATATCTAAATTTGGTTACACATCCTTTGTGGTTTAGAGGAGGGCAAATCCAAAATCCAAATAGGAATCGAGGGTTATTCACAGAACTCTTTTAGTACCTTAATTGTTATTATCCTGAAGGAGGGGATGGTATATGGTAACAGCATGCATGAAACATCTCCCTGACTTTCAGGGTGAAGAAAATTGTGTACAAAGTAGATATCGGTCTCAAGAACTGTGGAACAAAGATGATTAAAAGGACTGAAGATTGAGATAATATCTCTCCTGTTAGCTAAATCTGTTCATTATATCAAAATTTTGGTAATAGTATGGGAGTAAGTTTTGTAGCAGATAAAACATGTGCATCTGCGAAACAGAAGAAAAGTGTTCTCGTATGTATTCAAGTTTTGGGAGGTTGGGCCCAAAATTTTACTTTCAACTCCCACCTTCATCGGAGAAAATGGGATGCGTTTTGGGAATAAAGTTAGAACTATGACAAAAGAAAGGGTTATATTCAAATGAAGCACAAGGAAATCATGTTTCTGGTTGTATGGGGTTTGGATGCTTGTAGGCTTGTAGCATTTCTTTTCCCCATGTCTGGTGGATTTTGGCATTTGAAATTCCTTATAGTTTAAACTCAATTCTTTTTTCTAACGTGTATGATTAGAACTCATATTATTTTGGTCGCTTTTGACTCTATAACGCATAACTCTGATATTCTTTATTAGCGTTTTAAAAATTGAATAAGGTCAGGTTCATTCGAGAGCCTTATTGTTTATGTAAAATTGGGATTATATGATTATATGTCTGGATCTCACTTATTGTGCATGCCTCCCCTGGAATGGAACCCCACCCCAACACACACACACACACACACACAAAAAGCTTTTAGTGGGTTTTCCTGGTTTTCACTCTTGATTGTACTTCCTCTTCTTTTGCTTAGTTATCTTGATCAGATATATGGGGTCAGACGGGGGTGCCATGATATCTAGTTTCACTTTCATATTGAAGTGAAGCATAGTGACTATCATGGTGTCTAATTGTATACCAGAATATACAGCTAGGTCATATCGTTCAATTTGTCAAGCCATCTAGATGAAATCCAAGTTTTGTTGCCTTGAATAATACCCAAAATTTACCCTTTGGCTGGTTGGCGCTACTCGTGGTTTTAAGTTTTCTGTTTCGTTGGACTGTTAGCTCATCTTTACTGTACTTCTTTTCTTTGTTATGATCAGTTGCAACATTATGGATATGGTACGAGATTTTCATGATGACGTCATCAGTTGGGTGTACAACTGACAATTTTCCGTCTAGGTACCTCGGTCTACCGTTGGGAGCATCTTATAGGTCTATTTCCATTTGGGACACTGTTATCGAGCGTTTTAGTTGCAGATTGGCAGGGTGGAAGGGGCGTTTTTAGTCCATGGGGGATCGAGTTATCCTTATCAAAAACATTTTTTCTAGCCTCCTTGTCTACTACATGCCTTCTAGTGTTGCCAATAGATTGGAATCGATTATTAGGGATTTCCTTTGGGACGATAGCGAGGATAGACATAGGTTTCACCTAGTTCGGTGGGAGCGGGTGTGTATGTCGAGACGGGAAGGTGGGTTGGGTATTAGGAGCTTGCGTGAGTTTAACCATGCGCTACTTGGCAAATGGCTATGGAGGTTTGGGGAGCAGGGTTTGGGTTGGAATAGTGGCCCTGTTACCATACCATATGGGTGTAGTGTGTGGAAAGGCATTCAAAAAGTAGGGGAGGCTTTTCAGAAGAATATTAGATATGTTTTGGACCATGACGAAAATATTCATTTTTGGGAGGATGTTTGGTCGGAAGAGAGACCCCTGTTGCGGGTGTTTCCTAAATTATATGCCTTATCTGACTTTAAAAATAAATTGGTTCGCTGGTTCATGAGGGATGATAATAGTTTTGTTGCTCGAACCTTGGGATTTATGTTGCTCTCTCTGATAAGGATATAGCGAGTGTGGCTGCACTCACAGTGAAGTTAGACCTTATTCCTTCTGTGAGACCGGAAAAAGATAAAAGACTTTGCCATATTGACAAAAAAGGGGTATTTTTTAAACTTCATTCACTTGTTCCTCATCGGGGTTTGAATGTCCTTTATAATTTTCCAAGTCAGACTATTTGGGGTTCCAAAGTTCTCTTGAAAGTTGCTATTTTTGTATGGTGTGCGTCGTTAGGTAAGATCTTGACTATTGACAACCTCAGAAAATGACGTATCAAATAGGTGATTATCAATTTTTGTCCTTTGTGCTTGAGAGATGGAGAGTCTGTGAGTCATATTCTCTTGCTGTGTCCTTTCTCTTGGAGAATCTGGTGCTCTTTCCTATTCGAGTCTGGGGTCTCTTGGTTGTGTTCTGGATCGGTGAAGAAGGTATTAGCCTCATGGAACTTGAGGGTTCATTCTTGGAAGGGAAGCCGTCTTTGGAGCATGCTCCCTTTTGCAATCCTATGGGGTCTATGGTTGGAGAGGAATAATAGACATTTTGAAGCTCCTACGATGTCTATGGGGAGGGTGGTTTTGGCCATCAAAGCACGGCTGTTTTTCTTGTTGAAAGTGCACAACGAATTTCAAGACATCCCTTTTGAGGCCTTCGTATGCAGATGGGAGTCCATTATCAGCTGAGGGCAGGACTGTCTTATGTTTTTTTCTTTTCTTTTCAGTTTCCTAGTAGCTTGTACTATAGGATATCTCATCCTTTCCTTTTGTTTACATATATATAAATAAAATACTATACTTTACCAATAATAAAAAAAAAAAAAAAGCTTAACATGCACCATTTGATTAAGAATTGACACTTGCTTGAATTGTTTGCAAACTACTATCTGGTTTCAAGATTGATTTCAACTCGGTCTGTTTTGGTTTGGTGTAAAGTATGGTTGGATTAAATATAAGCCATTTTATTACTGTTGCTTGGGTGACTAGAAAGTACAACTTTGAAATTTGTTCAGACTTCAAAATGGAATTCTGTTGCATCCTGAGCAGGATTTCATTAATCATGATCAATTATTGACTGCAGAGGTTCAGATGACATCAAAATGGAGTTCCATGCAATCCCCATGCATCTTCCCCCTTTCCTTTGGTAACATTATTGCCTTCACTGATTAAGTAATTATTGTGTTCACTGGAACACGTTAAGGTTGTGATTGTTGTTGGTGTTACTCACCTTTAAAATAATTGCTGATGGCCCAAGTAGTAGAAACTCAGGAACTCGGTAACAGTAATTAGTGGGTGAAGATCAGTTTCATCTGTTTTGGGTTAATAGTTGTAATACTTAAATGCATAGTAAGCTTCTGTAAGTGGTAAGCTAGAACTTTGTTTGGATGATTTTCTGATAGAATAAGTAACCAGTGCATTGCTCCATGTGGTTTCTTCCTCCTTTTTTTCGGTTCTTGTTATTGTTTCGGCAACATATTCACATGAAAGTTTTGCAAGTTCTTGCCAGTTTTAGGTGTTGGTGACAAGTCATTTTAATCCCATCAATTCAATCTATTTTTGTTAGCTTTGTAGACTGTCCATGTATGCAAGTTTCGCATTAACCTACTGTGGGCTGTCAATCAGGTTTGTGGCTTAGATCTCATAGTGCTATAACTTCTGGTTATGAAATAAAGCATTCAGACATGTCTGTTGAGCTTTCTAGCTTTACATTTTGCTGCAAGTCCTTTAATAACATTCGACCTTCTTCTTTATGGCTCATTTTGTGGATTGCGTCCAATTATAGTAGTTCCTGATTCCTGATATGGGATGCTTTTCGTAATATCTGGATTATTCTTGATAATTTAGCTACCTATCTGATAGAGTGTCAAGGATTAAAGGTCTTTGATATTGAATAGAAAATAATTGTATCAAAAGGACCCTTGTCGGTCAGGGATCAATGCGAAAAATTAGTTATGCTGATCCATAGGAAGTGGGAAGGATTCGTTTTAGTTTGTATCATCTATCTCAATCGATTACCTCATCCAGGGAAGCACTGGAGGTGGAACAATTTGCATTGAATATTACATCATGATGCTGTTGGTACCACTCTGACACTATTGCTTGTTTCTATATTTCATTTGCTTGTGGCTTTCAGATCTCGGCTTTGGTGGCGGGAAAGCAAAGTCATTGTATGGGAAAGAGGGGCATCTTGGCATCACTTTGGTGAAATTTGGAGCTGATCAGTCAGGCTTAAAGGAGGCGGTGCGCTTGGCTGAATTCTTAGAAAAGGAGTATCATGGGCGCAAGGGCTGGGCTCGTGCTCAAACTTCACAGCCAGGGAGGGATGATGAAAACAATCCAAACTTGGTGAAAGTGGATGAGAAGACCAGAGAGAAGCAGAGGATCTTGTACGGGTACTTGGCAACTGCTTCAGATCTAGAGAAAGTCGACTTTGAGACGAGGAAAAAAACCAGTATAGAGATCAAGAGGGATCTGAAGCCATAGGTACAGAAACTAATATTTATTTGGAGATGTCAGAACTGACTTCTGGTTGTGTTTCCCCCTCTTCTGGAGCATAGAAATGGGGAGAGTCATCAGTAGTCTTTTATTTGATTGTTTTGCGCTAAGCTCTGGTACTTGATTGTTGCAAGCTGTAAACATGTCACTTGAACTGTAATTCTCTGACGAGGGTCAGAAGGTGTTGGTTTGTAATTGACACAATCTGATTTAGTTATGCTAGATATTGCGTTTATGTTGGATCATTAGATATATTAATTATCCAATGTGTCATATTTTACTTGTGGGATTTCCCTCCTGCAAAAATTCTTGATTTGATTGATTCAACCTCGTGAAGCTTTTTGCCTAGTTTTAAAACGGGGCTTCTGAATCGTAAGATACTAGGATGTGACAATATCGCCAAATTCGTAATATCTGATTTTACTCAGTTGTGTGATGCTGTAGTTGAATGCTTAACAGGATGATTGGGTTTGATCTCATTTAAAACATCTTCAACAATGGTCTCTAAACCGATTCTCAGACCAAAACATTCAACATCTATTTCAAAGATTTTTGCTTATAAATCGTCATCTCCATTGAAGTCTAACTTCAAGGGGTCATATTGATGGTCAGTGCACATTGACTTCATTTTGGGTTCTGCGTTTAATCGGTGCTACAAAGAAAAAAAAACCCCAACCAAAGCCCTAGACGGGGCAAATCAGGAGCATAGACGGGGCAGCAACGGAAATATTCGAGCAAAGTCGAATAGAAATTTATTTTGTTATAGATTCGGGCACCCCTCAATAGTCGAGCAAAACCCTATTGACTGCAAGGTTGTCCTCTTCAACCTCTTATTTGTTTAGAAAGGAGAAATATTTATCCGATTAAAATTTCAGTAGATTCTATACAGGTGAGAAATTATGCCATTTGAGGTTTAATAAATCTACTATAAAATCTCCTGTTTATTGTGTGATTTGCCTTTGGTTCTGGGTAGTGCCTTAGTAATGAAAATGTTTCCATGGTTGCATATTGCAATGCATATCGTGTAGATAGTAACAATTGGTTTTCATTGGCAAAGTCGGAGACGTACATCTACTTAAGGCCAGCTTTATATATAGGTGTGGGCAATGTTACAAATTTTGCTTTAATTCATATATAGATGCAAAAATTAAAGTATTGGTACAAGACTCGACCTTGGTTTTGAGAAATATTTTAATTTACTCATCTCCATTTCGATTGTTAAAATTATAACGTTAGGAATCAAGAACGAATTTCCAGAGATGGAATTCAGACTCAATTCCATACGCTACCAACGCTCTTCAGAAATGAAGAGTTTTTATTAGGGATCTAATGAGTTTCGTTCTCGAAATCAAATTAGACTCGCCATCGATACTAACTCTTTAACGGAGATACGAATCACTCAGCGGATTGGCGAATTATTTTAAATACTGAGAATAACCACCATTCAGGAACTACGGAAATAAAGTTACCAAAAAATAAGGAACTACGGAAATAAATAAGATAGATGCATAGCCTGATAGCCACATTCACAAACAACTTATTCACGCTTGGTTTGTAAATTTGTTTTTGTTTAGGCCGAGTTAAGCCCAATACGGTTGGACTTGTTTGTTGGGCCTGGTAAATCATAACCCAGAACCTAGAGAATACGAACAAATGTTCATATCTAACTCACTTTCGGTGTGCAATCATATCTAAGGCCTAAGAGCATTTTTAGGAGAGCTACCAAAAAAACACTAAAATTTTGAACCAAAAAAACACCAAGCAACTTTAGGAGCAACATCAAATTTTCGACATCAAACTATGCGGTTTTGGATAAACCACGCCATATAGCCCACGTTTTTCCAAAACCGCGCCATAGAAGCCCAACTGACAGGCCCAAGCCCACGCGGTTTTCAAAAACCGTGCGGTGTTCAGAACACCGCGTACTACTTCTATATAATCAAGACCAAAGCCGCGCGGTTCAATCACTTTCAACTCTTCTCTCAATTATAAACCCTCTCCTTAGTTAAAAAAAAAACAAAACCTACCTAAACTCTTGAAATTTGATATGGATCATTTTGAACCTTTCGACGGTAATGATTGGTAGTACACAGACGACATTGGCGATGAGGGAGAAGAACCCGAGGATGTCGCGCCGACTAATAGACATCCCTATGTACTGGAGTATCAGATGAACGACTTCGATTGGCAATTTGCACCCGGTGAAGCACTTGATATGGAAGTTGTTTCTTCTACACGTGATACAAAACACGTGTCGAGTGCAGTGGCTAATACTCAGGTAATTAATTAGTTTTGATTAAATATTTTGAATATTAATTAGTTGAGTTGGACCAATTAATTATTTATCTTATACGCATTATTTTTTTTTCATAATATCAACATGTTATTGACTACCGAGTTAGATCGGCTTTACATGGTGTTAGAGAGTGGTGGAAGGTTATTAAGAGTTTGGATGAGTTTGTACATATTAGAGATAGTATTTTGTATATATACACCTTTAGGTCTTTTGGTTGATGTGGATTATGAGAAGACTGATTGGGTAGTGGTCATAGCTTTAGTAGAAAGATGGTGGAGTAGAACTCATATATTTTATTTCCCTTGTGCGGAGTTAGGGTTCACACCACTAGACTTCACTATGATTTATGGGTTGAGTATCGGTATAGGCCAACCGATACCTTTTCATACAAATTATGAGAATATGGATAATATGCTTATGAGTTTTCCTCGCTTGGATGCGGATGCTTATGATTCTTCTGGTATTAAGCTATCTCATATTAAGACTGCATATATGGAACCCCTCTTAGATCCTGATACATGAGCCGAGTCGGCTTTGATTCGTTTCTAGGTAGTGAGAAGTGTGATGTATATGTTAGGGCTTTTTTTATGTTTTTTATTGGGCATGTTCTGTTTCCCAATGGTCATTCTACAGTACGACTGGAATATTATGCTTATGTATTTGATTTGCATACTATGAGAGATTATGACCTGGGTAGCTCAGTATATGCCACATTGATAGCGGCGTTAGATAAAGCTTCACAGACATTCGGAAGTAGAAGTCCTCAGATTGCAGGATTCACAGGACTTTTAGAGATTTGGTTTTATGAGTACTTTCGAGCTCTTTGTCCTAACATAGACATGATTGTTGATACTCGCCCGAGATTTGGTAGTTGGTCAGGGATTCACTTGACTCATAACAGGGGGAAGATTAGAAATAATGTCTGTATAGCTCGTGCTCAGATTGATATTAGATCATTGTCATCTATTGAGTGGAGGAGACCTTGGCGTTTGACTACTGCCTTTGATGATCCAGTTGTGCAACATGCTTGTGTGTTGTCACGTCACAGAGTTGTGTTTGCCGCATGTGACTGTATGGTTTGGTACTGTGGCGATAGATGTTGGAGGCAGATGATTGGACGTTATGGAGTTCCATATGCTCCCATGCCAGATGTTAGTGATGCAAAGTCGTGGGGTAGAATTCAAGTTCATGAAGTTCATGCTAGTGGTGGTCCTTGGCCAGATGCGTCTTCTTTTGTTGTTGAGCAGACTGTTGATCAGTATTATAGATGGTAGAATCGTGTCTCCATGGGTCCGTTGTTGCCCCCTGTTGGTTGGGCTAGCAACTTTGAGTTTGTGGGCCTGGAAGGGATGAGACATGAGCTACGTATTCCTCATCCGCCACAGCCTATTTACAACCCACAACCTCTGAATGCATATCATCTAGCTCCTGTGTCTGCCAGTAATTCTCAGATGTTTGTCGTGTGTGGACCTGATGGGGAGACTACTTACATTTCCATTCTTCGAGGTGCCTCGTACTCGTTGCCATGAGTTAGAGCCACAGATTGATCAGTATACCACGGTGAGTTTAGTTATTTTATTTTTCTTATTCATTTATATATATAATATGTACTCACAATATATTTTCTTGGATTTTCAGGCTGAGATTCGGGAAAGATATGAGAACCAGATTTGTATGTTTGATGGGATGAGGACTGCCGTGTATCATTATAGCTAAGAAAGGGAGGAGGCATATTCTCAGACATATCAGCAATCCCAGCGTGCGTAGGACGAGACTCGAAAAGCGTATGAGGATATTTAGTAGGTGTACACGCAACAACATCAGGGATATGAGGAACTTCAGGCTGAGGTAGTTAACATTCGTGCAGACAGAGAAGATCTTGATTCTCAGGTTAGGAACTTAGAGGAGCAATTTAGGAATATCCAAATAGAGAGAGGAGAGGGATCGAGTGGTAAGGGGCGTAAGAAGAGAGCTAAATAAATTTGATGTAATATGATAGATTTTGGATCATTTTGGATATTATATGATTATATCATAATCATAGATTTTGAACTGCATAATCATAATCATAGGTTTATAATTTTTTTTAATTTTTTCGGTTTTGAATCACAATTCTTAATTTCTTCAATTGCACAATTATAAATTTCTCAACTTCTATGCACAATCATAATTTTTCAAGTTCTAAGCACCACAGTTCTAATTTTCGAAAAACGCATGCGGTGTTGGCAAAACCACGCCCATAGAAGCCCAAGCCCACGCGGTTTTAGCAAAACCGCGCCATAGAAGCCCAATTAGCAGCCCAAGCCCACGCGGTGTTGGCAAAATCGCGCGTTTTTGCCAAAACCGCGTGAGTGATTTGATATAGCATCAAACCTGGAACCAAATATTGGCCGATTTGGTGTTTGGTTTGGTGTTTTTTTGGTGTTTTCATCAACATGTGACTCTCCTGAAGTTGAAAAAACACCAAATTGAAAATTTGGTGTTTGATGCTAGGTTGATATCACTCCTAAAGATGCTCTAAGGGTGGAATTCAAGCTAATCAAACCGAGCTTTACTATTCTTAAGTTTGGCTCGTTTATTAAGCGAGCTTTGAAAAAAGCACAAGCTTGGCTCATATAATATATGAACGAGCCCGAGCCGATCCGAGCCGAGTCCGAGTAGTTTGCTTGTCGAGCCGAACTTCATCAAGCTTGTTTGTTATACGATCTATAATATAGGCTCAAGCTTGGCTCATTTATTAAATGAACAAGTTCAAGCCAAGCTAAACGAGCCGAGCCACCACCCTTAATCATATCTTGCAAATTAGAACACATTCTTGCAACACATTCTCATTTATATATATATGAGTGCTTCTTCAATGTGCATCACATTGAGTAGACTCAATGAGCACAATTTGTTGCCTTTGATTTGACATCTTTTTCATTAAGATTTGGGTTCTTGTGAAAATTTTCACTCAAAAAAATTTGTCTTTTGTGCAATACATCCTCAACCCTTAGTTTGAGTGGATGAAGGGTGTGGATTAGTGCACATTGAGTGCATTTGACTTTTGGCGCATTGAAGAAAATGCCTTTATATATATATCATATCTTGCAAATTACACAAAAGTACAAAATAGTATTATCTTTTGATTTATTGGTATCGAGTAAGGGCATCTCCAATTAGGGGTGTAAAATTATACCTCCACATAGGTGCCATTAGGATTTAACAACTCTACTTACCCACTAATTTATAGATTGCATATATCCACACTCTATGGCTCCCAATGGAGATGTAAAAATAAATAGATTTTAAACTCTCACTTGGAGTGACGTTTGACTTTAATTTAAAGAGAGTTCGAGTTTTTTTTTTTTTTTTTTTTGCCGCTAAAGATATTTCATTATCTAGGAATCAACCTTGTAGTACATATGTCTCTCATATCATGATTGATCCATCCACCTAAGAATGGGGTGGAGTTATATTCCACACAAAAGCGAACTTTGGCATCCATTGTTTCAGCTCTCCGGAATTTGATCTATGTGTTCGGTGGTGAGTCCCCAATCTATAGTTTCAGCTTGTTGAGCTTCAAAGTTTGCCAAGGCATCTGCACCATGATTTACTTCCCTATAATTCCACTGCAAGATAAAATTTCCTTCATTCATCAGTTCCCGAATTTCCATTATCATGTCTTTAACTAGTGTTGGAACCTGAGAAGCCTTGTTAGTCACTAGCTGATGTAGTAAACTAGAATCTGTTTCCATCACCACATTTGTACGATTTAATTCTTTCATTGCCTTGATTCCTACCCTTAGTGCCATAGTTTCTGCCATCAACGCCGATTCATAGGCAATTGGAACTGCAATGGCCATTATAAAATTGCCATTCTCATCTCGTAATAAACATCCAGCCCCGGTAGCACCAGGATTTCCATGCGACGATCCATCCGTGTTAAGTTTAAGCCAACCCCTCAGGGGACAATCCCATTTGACATTAATCTCCATCATCTTCTGATTGTTTGATGAGCTGCCACCATCAATTTTCTGCATTGTTGCTGCCATCTTTTTAGCTTTTATCACACGACTGAGTGGATATTGTTTTATGCCAGTGAATTTCTTTTCATTTCTTGCGAGCCAGATATACCAGAGTCCAGTACTAAGTAGTGTAATCCATGGCTTGACTCGATCATAAGCATTTCCTAAGCATTTCATCATATGGTGTAACCACTCTTTCATTTGGATGATGTCAAAGTGCGATATCGATACTGATAGTCCAAGGCCCAACCAAACATCCCTCGCAAAAGGACACTGGAGAAAGAGATGCTTTGGTGATTCTTCAGCAGCCATACAAAGTGATGTGTAACAGATCAGCAGTTGGTAGCAATTAATGTGTAAACTGCCACATAAAAAGCCTAACCTTTTGCATAAGGTTGAATTTCCATATTTTGGAGAAGAGGTGAAGTTTCACTCTATTTGGTTCGTTCACAATAATTCTGCATCAAGTTATATGCACTTTTAACATCATATATCCCAAATTTATCTGGCCACCAAAAGGTAGAATCTTCTTTCGCTATGAGAGTAAGTGGGATGGACATGATCTTTTTCGAAAAGTCTGCCGGCTAGAGCTCCCTGATAAGTCTCGTATTCCATTATCTATGAACTAGGTCAATGAAGTAACAAACTCGGTCCATCATGCAACCAATTGGTTTTCCAATGAGGGACAGTTTAATAGGAGTATCCGAAATCCAATTATCCCTCCATGCTCGAATTGAGATGCCATCACCTACCTTCCATCTCCTTCCTATAACCAACATATTTCTCAGGTAGTGCATAGTTCTCCAAGTTCTTGATGCACTTGTGCTTAGATGAGCATGCATAAATTTTTGGTTCTTGAAGTACTTATCTTTCATTTGTGTCGCCCAGATTGATTGGGAATTGCATAATTCCCAAGCCTTCTTTCCAAGTAACGTCAGGTTTTGCATTTGAAGGTCCTTGATTCCCAGGCCTCCGAACTGAAGTGGTGTGCAAGCTAGATCCCATGCAAAGTAATGCAGTTTCTTTCTCCCAGTTCTTGTGCCCATAGAAAATTCCTTCTTATTTTATCCATTTCCTCGATAATATTCACCGGTAATTGGATAAACGCCATGATATGTGTAGGCAATGCCGAAAGGACAGAGTTTATTAATGTCAGTCGCCCACCTTTGGATTGCAAGGAAGCCTTCCACGACGCTAGTCTGTTGTTAAACTTTTCTATCAACGGCAAGAAATGACTTCATTTATTTTTTCCACTGAACATCGGTGGTATACCTAGATAAGTAGGGAACTTATTAGTACAAGGTGTGTTAAAAATACGGTGAAAAATCCTCATTTCACTAGCTGGGAGCCTCTTGTGGTGAAGGAATTGTGACTTCGTTTTGTTTACGCTTCGACCCGAGGCAGCACAATATCTTTCTAAACATCTATTAATTTCTTCCGCTTCTTCGACATTTCCTTTCCCAAAAATAATGGTTTTGTCCGCATACATCAAATGAGTGATCGGTGTGAGTTGTTTCTAGAGATTTTGAGACCATGAATAAGCCCTTGCACTTGGAGTCTATTGATATTAAGAGAGAGTACTTCAACATAGAGTACAAACAGAAAATGAGATATTGAGTCGCCTTGACGAAGTCCTCATGTTGGGGAGAAGAAACCATAAGTGGATCCATTTAGGAGAATAAAAAACGTGGGACTTTTAACACAGAACATCACCTTCTTGATCCAGTTTCCATCAAAGCCAAATCTATTTAGTACCTCCTCAAGAAAGGGCCACTCAATTTTGTCGTAAGCATATCCAACTTCAGGTCAAAGAGTTTGGACTTAACATTTGCTCTGTTCTTTATAACGTGAAACGCCTTATGAGCCAGAAGAGCATTATCATGTATGGATCGCCCTGGTAGAAAAACACTATGTTGAGGTCCTATAATTCTTTGTAGAATCGGTCTCATCCTCTAGACGATTATCTTTGCGATGATCTTGTAACTAACATTTGTTAGGCTGATTGGCCTGAAATGCTCAGCTACAAATGGATGTTGAACTTTTGGAATAAGCACTATATTGGTATGATTGAGCTCTTTAGTAAAAGTTCTCGAGTTAAAGAAGTGTTGGACAAGGCTTGTTATCTTTTGCGAATCTCCTCCCAATATGTTTTGTAGAACACTGCTTGAAATCTATCAGGCCCCGTAGCCTTAAAAGATCCAATATTCTTAATATCCCACCAGATCTCCTCATGCGAAATTGATCTAGTCAAGGTGTCATTGTCCTCCTGAGTCACCATAAGTGGGATAACATCCATTAGCGTTTCATCAGGGTCAGGATTCGACATTAGGAATTGACAGTAGGTTTGAGTAGTAATCAATTAAATGATCTCCAATCTCCTGCCTATGTGTCAACACCTCGCCATTTAATTTCACCAACCTGTTAATATCAGTTCTTCTCCTTCTGTGAATCACATCAGATTGGAAGTATTTTGTATTCAACTCACCCATTCCGTACCAGTCATGCCTAGCCTTTTGTCCCCAGTGTATGTCCTTCAATTTCAGAACCTCTTCATCCTCCATGAGAAGATCTTGTTCCTGCTGCAGTTGTTGATCAGTGGGACACCCAATTCGATATTGTTATTGTTGGCATTGTTTTATTTCCAAGTCCAGCTAATTCAATTTATAATCCAAGTTTCCAAAACTTTTATGATTCCACTCGATCAGATCATTCTTGCATGCTGCTAGTCTTTTACATAAAGTATATGAAGGAGATCCATAAAAATCTCGTGCCATGATATTTTGAATCACTCTTCTGCAGCCATCGTCCCTGGTCCACATAGCTTCAAACTTGAAAGGTCTCTTAAGCTTTGGTTTTGTTGGGTCAAAGCTCAAATGAAGTATCTTGTGGTCTAATGCCAGTATGGCTTTATGGTATATCATTGTGTTTGGAAACATTCCTCTCCATTTGCTTGAGCACAAAGCACGGTCTAGTCTTTTAGATACTCTATTAAGAAAACTTTGTCTGTTATTCCAAGTGAATATTGGACAAACAAAGCCCAAATCCATGAAAGCACAATTTTGAATCATATCTGCAAATGGTTGACATTGCAATTGATACACAAGTTTGCCCCCTCTTTTTCCCTATTTATACAAAATGTCATTAAAGTCTCGACACATAACCATGCTTGGTCAGTTCTAGGATTCAACAATTCCAACATTTTCCACTGTTCTTTCCTTACAGAGAAGTCATTATTGCCATAAGCTCCAAAAAAATACCAAAAAGATGAACTATTCTCATTGATTTTTGCATGAATGATCCATGAGTCCACATACACTATATCAAGGTCTACATCACCATCCCATAATAACCATAAACCACCAGAAAGACCTCTTGCTGGATATACAAAAGACTGATAATCACCCCTAATAATTCTAATAATACTATTAGATTTAATTAAGCTAGCCTTAGTTTCACACAAAAAGATGATTTTTGGTCTCAACTTCTTGATAACATCTTTAATCTCTCTTACTGTCGAGGGGAGACCCATACCTCGACAGTTCCATATTAGACAACTCATGGCACCCTGTGGAGCTGTTTTCGGGTAGCTGCCTTCACCCTCTGGAATTTGTTTCGCCTACTAGAAAGGCCAAGTGTGTTCCCATTTTAGGAGATTGAATTCTCATCTCCCCTTATATTCAAAAATTTGATTTGCTTGAAACATACTCCCATCACATTGTATTCTCGGTCTTGAAACATACTCCCATCACATTCTTTTAAAGTGCAACGAATTTATTGTCACCATTCATTCAACTCAGGTCCACAAAGGGATATCCGGATCATTTCTTTTGAGATGTCTCCATGTTCAATTTGATATCATTTTTAAAGTGTTAGTGTTAAAATTTATTGTCACCAATTAGATCGATTGTTAGTAATACCTTTGTTTAGAGTTAGGTCCACATAACTAAATGGGGTATTAGTTGGATCATAAATCATAGCTTGAGATGTCATAACATAGGATGGATTTGATAAAGCATTCAGTGTTAGTGGTAGTGTTAGTGTTAAAGATTTGTTCCAAAATAAAATAAGGAAAGAAAATAAAGAAGAGAGTTAATAAGAACTCTACAAATAAGGGAAGTTGTAAAATGTTAGTGTTAGTAAAGGGGCCCATAAGATTTGATGAGTCATCATGCAAGTCAAGACAAAGGTGAAATAATTGGTGCAATTTTGACACCTCCTTTGTTTAATGAGTTAATCCGATTCACATGTTTCCGTGGGGAAGAGAAAAATGTCTGATTTTATGCACTTTTCATTTAAAAGTCTTTAATTTTGAAGAGAATCTTAGTTTTTTGTCTTTATTGCTCTCTCCGTGAAAGTGGATTCCAAAAATCACTACTTAATCCCAAAATGTAGAGCTTGTAGCTTTGATTGGCTTCTGGAGTAATCGATTGGGCTTAAGGGGTAATGATGTGTTTTAAGCAACACATTTGGTTTAGACGGTGGAATTCGGATGCAAATTGTGATTAGAAAGGATTACATTGGAAAGGAAAAAGATAATAGGTATATTATGTTAGGGATTTTTTCTGTTTTCTTGATAGATAATTCATTTAACTATAAACAAACTTACAAATTTTGTAAAAAATCTATCTATAAAATTGGTGTAGACTTGGTGTTAATGATAAAACATTTCTCATCTAAAACACCGAAAAAGGATGTGCTTAGTGAAGTATATGGATCCTCTTAACATGCAAATTGTGATTATATAAAGGAAAGAAGTTCTTTGATAGATGATCTTTCCTTCCTAAAATTTCTCATCTTAGTGAAGTATATGGATCCTCTTAACATGCTATATAAACGAAGTTCAGGTGATCTTTCCTTCCTCACACTTCTCATCAGTCGAGTTTGCTACTACAACCATGCCATCATCAAAAGGAAAATCTCCCATCAACCTCAACAACACTAACCCAATTGAAAACCTTTCTTCTGACTTCACCAGAAAAAAATCAAGATGTCCTATCGATCGGCCCTATCAATCAATTACTCAGACTGAATGAAAGCTAAACTACTGGAACATAATAAACTTAGTCTCTTTGTCAAAATTCTAGATGGGAAACTTTTGTCTGGTACTTCCAAAGTGAACCTTGAAAAAACATGGGCTCCATTTCGGATCATTGAAATGCATATGTATAAAGGTGATATTTATCAAGTGTGGATGGAAAATCAACATTAGATTGAGATGATTTTACGAGCTCAACCTTCGGTCGCATCTCAGCATATTCTACAAATTGTGCCATGGATGGAGATGAAGGAGAATCGAGAACCAGACTTTAATAAGTTTTATGTGTGGATGCAGCTTATGAACTTTCTAGAACTATTTCAAGATAGGGAAATTGTTGAGGGCAAATTGATAGACTCAGGCAGTTTTGCACCCAATCAACTGATTCATCTGGAGTTGTACCCCAAATACAATGAGTTTGCTCAATTGACTCGAGTCAAAGCCCTAATGGATATTTCCTATCCAATCCCATCGGGATTTAAACTGTCTGAAGTTGTTAATGGTGTTGAATGGGTCCAATTCTCTTATGAAAATATTCCGGTGTGTTGTTTCAAATATGGTTTCATTGGCCATCATCAAGCTTCATGTAATATAGCATATGCGGATTTTTGTGTGGAACCACTGTTCACATCAAATGGACAACGCTTTGATCTTTATAATCCAAAAACAAGGATCTTCCCCAAGGCAATGGCAGACCGTCCAGTTATTGAAGTATCTCTGCTCAACCAGTTACCAGTATGACTTACCACGAATAAACAAGAGAAAAGTAATAGGCTTTCACCAATCAGAGATGATATGCATGAAGAACATTACCACCGTATGCAGGAGAAAGGAAAAGGATCATTGATCATGGAAATTAACTCCCCTGAAACCATAGCCCAACACTACAATTATATTACTATACGTTGATTAAATACAGATTAAACCTAGAAGTTCCATAGTCTATCTAACATCCATGAAATTGTACTGATTCCCATACAGACTGGAATATTTTTACAAGACAATTCCATTTTTAGGAAAGCCAAATAAGCATCAGAATCAAACCTTATTACCTTTGTGCATTTCATTTGTCTAATGTAGGAAAAACAAGGTTAATCCAGATAATAATCAGCTGAAGTGCTACTGCCTTTAATAAACCAAAACAAAAGCAATATGGGTTCATTGTTTTCTTACAATTCGATGAAAAATATTGAGTTTTTGAAGCAGTCTATAAAACAGTGCATTTGTAACCGCTTTTGTATTAATCTGTTCAATCTGCAATTAAATATAGAAGGTCGAGAGAGGGAAAAAAACCAATTAAAATTCAATGTGTTGCATTGGTTGAATGAAGAGCGAGAATTAGAAAATACAAAATAGAACGGGAGAGAGATAGAAAAAGAGAGTTTGGAAGGAAATAGTGGGGAGTTGGGTTTCTTATTATTAGAATTAGAATAGATAGATAGATGTCCTGAGTCTGTTAACACTTTTATTAGTCATACTCGATTTGCTCCTTCGATTGGCTTGGAACGGGAAAATATTTACGTACACCCACCAATTGTTTGATGATTTTCCTCAACAATTGTCATTAATAGAATAGTATCTAGTCTTTTAGTCGAAAGCCACTGACCAAATGGCTGTTAGATTCTTCTTCAGAAAGAACACCATTGTTCCTTTTCGTGTCTGTAGTTTTTGTTCCAATGCACCAAGGTTGGTCGACGTAGACGAAGCATCAAAACCACCTTCCCGTATGGGTATGGGTTTCCCGTCACTACTACAACCAAGTAGAGCTCACTTGGAGGATATTAACATTGAGCTTGTGGATCACGATAGCTGGAAAGTGTCGTCGGGGTTAAGCGAAGCGTGGAGACAACAAATGAATGGATCTTTTGAGAGGAAGTCTAAAGTAGTCGAACCAATTGACGAGCCTGAGAGTTTATCCTCATCACTTGAATTTGATGATATTGAGGATATGAGGTTTCGTGGTAAGCTTTTTTATAAATTAGATAGAGATTCGAGGGAGTTTGAAGAGTATAATCTTGATTTGAAAGGAAAAAAAGGAAAAAAATCATCCAAGAAGCGTAAGGAAGAACAGAAGGAGAAAGTGAATCTTAAAACGCCTCCTAAAGAGAAAGTGGTGAAAGCTGTGAAGAAGAAAGCTCCACGTGAGGGGATGGATAGTTCTTCTGTTGGTAAGACGGAGAGGACACCAACTTTTAATCAACTAACGGCGCCTTACCATGAACCTTTCTGTTTGGATATTTTTATAACGAAGAGTTCTGTTCGAGCGTGTATTGTTCACAGGGCGACTAGTAACGTGGTGGTTGTCGCTCATTCGATTTCTAAGGATATGAAATTTGATTTGAAGTCTACAAAGGATGACAATGCTTGTGCAGCTGTAGGTGGAATTTTGGCTCAAAGGGCGCTGGCCGATGATATCCATGACATTGTTTATACGCCAAGGAAAGGTGATAAGGTAGAGGGTAAGCTTCAGATTGTACTTCAGTCGTTGATTGATCATGGGATTAATGTGAAGGTGAAGATCAAGAAAAGAAAACCTAAGAAGGTAATCCTCTCTTCTAAGTAGTTAGTAACGAGAATAGCACAGTATGCAAGTTGGAATCCATCTGCGTGGACGTGGTTTCTGTGAACTTTGGAGAAGATAATTCATGCTTGATTCCCCAGGTTTGGTCAGTTTTATTGTGCATCTTGAGCATCTGTTTAAATGTTTTCTTTCCGTCTCTGTTCTGCTTTCTGTGTTGCCATAATAGAGAATGTAAAAGGCTGTATCTCACTTGCTTTGACTGCCCAGTTACAAGGAGCTTAAATGTCGATTATGGGGGTTGTGTTTGCAGCTAGAACTAATAACTCCAGCTCAATTTGATGGCACTTTGCGTTTATTTTTGTATGCATTTTACTGGATGTATTATAACTGAATGCACCATAAAACTTGTATCAACACTTGTAATTTGATCAAATTTTCTTCTAGCTAACTACCTTGTGTATAGTCACATTAGCTTTAGCAGTAGCAAGCTAGCAACCATGGGTAACAACTGTTTAGACTTTACAAAAATGCATGATAGAGTATTTTTCTTGCAGATGTTCTCTTCATGTGAAGTTGTTGGTTCTCGATTGATCTTGAATAACCAAAAGCATATATAACAAACATTTGATTTTTGTGGTACAATTCAAAATTGGAACTATAAAACAGAAACTACAATTGAGCATTTCCTAAGACCTCAGTCATTGGCTGTTGCCAATTGCAATGACAGTAACTCCTCTTCTGGGATTGTTTTAACAGTACAATCTGAACGGGGATAAGCAACACATAACAGCGCGTAACCACGCTCTACAACATCTTCGCTGAGCATACCGTCACCTTGATCAACTGAGCCGCTTAGGAGACGAGCAGGGCATGTCATGCACACACCAAGCTTACAGTCATGTGAAACAGCCAGACCACTATCCAATGCCTTCTCAAGGATTGTCTCGTTTGGGTCTACTTCCAGAGTTGTGCTCTTCCCTTCATGCTCAATCACCACTTTGTACGATCGAATTACGTTTAATGAGCGCCGCTTTGAGCTGAACTTAGGTGGTTTGATATGGAATGCTGAGTGGTTGAACGGTTGCTTTTGTTTATAAATGGTGAAGGGAGGAGATGTGGAAAAATGAAGAGTTGCCATGTTTTGTTTCAAAAGAGAGTGTCCTTTTGAGGGTATGTGTGGTGTTTAGAGAGGATAAGGTGTTGTTTGGGTGTAGGACTGTAGGGTAAGTGTAACTATTGAAAACCAACTCAATTTTGAAGAAGCCTTCGGATGGGCCGGCAGTGACCACTTGAGATAACAGGTAGCCCATAGCCCCATACTCATTCACAACGTAACCAAAAAAGTTTCAGTGCAGCGAATCCCGTTTAACTGTAACTCTGTAAAGTTATAAAATCGTCCTAAATTAGAGGAGTTTAAATGTTATCTGTTCTTTTTCCTTAATAATCGGGGAAACTTAATCAAGATGAACTTTTCACAAATAATGGTAACAGCCTAACAGAATGAATTGACTAGTTTATTTTGATGATAATGACTTTAATATAAAGTTTATTAGTTGTCCAAAATGAGATTCAAAGCAACTTTAATCCTCTGTTCTAAAGAAGATTTTGTATGAGTGGTCATTAAGAATAAAATGACATTTGAATTATTTGAACGACATCAATTGACAAGTAAGTTATTTGCTCTGGTCGGCCATGGTAGCTTAATTATATCATGTACTACATATTGTGAACGATGTCTTTTTATTCGTAAAGGAACTCTGCCATTTTCTTTTGAAAGCATATTAGCGATGGATTATTATGACTTAGTTAAACCATCCCTACTTTACGTGTTGCTATCGACTGTAAGTCAATTCAAGTACAATAATTAGAATAACTTACCAAAAGCAGAATTAGTATAGACAACATGATACTGTCAGTAGTGCTGCCACTCTTTTAGTTCTCCATACTGATTACTGATTTGATTTGTTATTAGTATATAAAACATAATAGATTGTCTTGTGATGTGATATTGCTATTGCTAATTTGCTATTGCATAAAATAAGCTAGGAATGCAACACGAGGACTTGCTTAGTTCTGATGGAAATCAGCGCATTGGTGTCTATATGATTCCAATCCACGACTTGGAGTTCCTTTTATTTTATTCCCACGAGCATGTTGACTATCACCTTATCTTTTAATTTTTTTTTGTTTTAGTAAAGATAGATCTAAGATTTTCATTTGAATGATGCATTCAATCTTCAGTTTTGTATTGAAGCCAGCAATAATACAAGTCAGAACTTCATCTTTAATAGTTTCCATATTTTTCTGCTCAATTAGAATACTTAGGAAGCCATTTTTCTAGTAGGATGGACTTTGGTGTATTTGAAGAGTCGCATTCAAATTCTAGTTTTATTTATAAGGCTGAGTCCAATGGCTCCCTATCCCTTTAAAAATAGTGTTAAAGTCAATAAAGTAGAACTAAAATCAACAAAATAGAGCTAAAGTCAATATATTTTACTCTCTATCATTATTTTTCTATGTATATATACAAAGGATTCTACTCTTTATCTAGATTTTACTCTCTATTTTAATCAAAGTCTTCGCGAGTCTGTAAAATTTCCTGTCAAGACATTTTTCACTTCCCAGGTTGCTTACATTGTATATTCCTTTTTCCAGGTGGACAAGTGCACAGCAGTTGACCTACATAGGCTCTTGTTTTAATCAAATGAATTTTATTTATTTTTTTGGGGGTAAGTGTGGGAGGGTAATATATTTATCACATGCTCGGCCACACACTGAACAACAGCTCGAAACAATTTCTAGGTTGATCAACAAGACTTCATTCAGTTCGAGGCCAAGACCTCATTCAGTTCGAGCCCAATACTTGAATCAATTTGATATCAAGACCTTAACCACCAAGACCTGAATCAGTTCGATATCAAGACCTAATTAACCAGGTTGATCACCAAGACCTGAATCAATTCGATATCAAGACCTAAATCAATTCGAGATCAAGATCAAGATCTCCTTCAGTTCGTCCAGATATAGAAATACCATTTTTATGACTCTATCAACAATGTTCATTGAAGTCACCAAATAAATGAATGTGACCTGAAGGAAGAGAAGAAGAAAGGTCACCATGAAGACTATAAACATAGGTAAAGTCTCCATGCTCAAAGGAGGATGGGTCTCCACTCTCTACCTCTTCCATCTCCATCTCCATCTTACACTTGGTCTCACCTTGAATTACGTCTGATTTGATTCCAATTAACTGGAGAACTGGATACGTAGGTAGCTCACATAAACCTGAGTTCAGTCAAAGACCTGATTCAATCCCACTTTCCTATCTATATACGTAGGCAACTCACATAGACATGAGTTCAGTCAAAGACCTAATTCCCTGTCACCAAATAAAGCCTTTACAGTAAGCTTACACCTTTTCAATTCAAGGATCATAATTACAAATTTTGAATCATCCTCCATAGAAACATGCCTAGATCAGTACCAGGAAAATGCTAGGTAGTACATTAGCACTGTAAACGTGTAATTAAGAATGCAACTTATATGTACCTGGGAAAATCTTGGGGCATAGCTTAAATAAAGCAGAAGGATTCCTCGGCCACAAATTTCCAGATTTTCGTGACGTTAATGTGGTAAGAAAATATTCATAACACACCTCTTCCAGATCACAGATATGAAACGCAGTAGATACTCCTCAATTTAATTCTCTATGCCTGCTAGTGTCTATACTGGCATACTCTGACAATATTTCATCAGTCCCTTTCTAAGCAACAAGTTTAGTAAATGACAAGTAACGTGACTTGAAAGTAATTGACAATTTTTAAGTACAACAATAGAAAAATATGCATTTTTCAACTCTATATTGTGAATTGTCACCACCTTATCTCTCTACACCTTGTTCGATGATTCTCAAGAGTCATTTGACTTCAAACAAATATAAATGTCATCGAGTGTGGTCAATAATAACAAGGAATAATTTTGCAAAAGCATCAAACAAATGCTTATATGATAGTTGTGTAACAAAAAAAGTAAGCCATACCATTTCCTATTTCTGCCGATTTAATAATACTATCCATACACAAAAGATAAGGACTAAATATAAAAAGCCAAATTTGATTTTTCAACATAATTGATTGGCCGATATATATTTAAGACGGCACTTGTATTATTTCTATATTCTATATAAATAAATCGTTTTTTTCTTTCCTTCAACTTTCTCTCTGTCAAAGGTGAAGAAGAAAAAAGAAACCATTTTTTTCCCATACATTCATCTTATCATTCACATACTTGTTGTTTTATTGTTTTTCTTTTGTGTTCTCATTGGTTTCAGTTATTTAAGAACAAGATGGTGGAAGAGAAGTCATTTATTGCTAAAGATGTTACTGAAGTAAGTTTTTTTTTTTTTATATATATCATCATTTTGTTCTTTGATAGATTGTTTTGTTTGAGATTGATTGATTGTATGTTTGTGTTTGAACAGTTGATTGGTAACACCCCTTTGGTTTATTTGAACAATGTAACTGAAGGATGTGTTGGCCGAGTTGCGGCAAAGTTGGAGATGATGGAACCTTGCTCTAGTGTTAAGGATAGGTATTGGATTTACTTGTTTATTTGGGAATTGGAAATGATATTTTATCTTTACTTTGTTTTCATTGCAGGATTGGTTATAGTATGATTAAGGATGCAGAGGAGAAGGGGCTTATTACTCCTGGGGAGGTTAGTTAGCTTTTCATGTTAAGAATATTGGTATAGTGAATACGAAAATATGTTGTTTTTCTTCCTCTCCTCTCCTCTGTATGGGGTGTTAATATTAATGTTTCTTGAAACGTTTTTTCAGTTATGAATGACCCTTTTCGTAGTCGCTGGGGACCAGTTATTATGTCAAGCAGAAATAGTTGGGGTGTTATTTACTGCCCAAGGAAGACAAGTAGCAGTAAACACTGTTCACTGGAATTAGTTGTTCCGATTGAGTCTTATCCTTTTCAAACAAATGTGGTGTTTAAAGTTCCATATGTATAACTAGCAGATCACAGATTTGGCTGACTGGGCATTGACTTCATAAATTTTGGTTTGGTTGGATATGTTCAGAGATTGCAGGATTAGGTTTTCGAAAGTGGAATATAAGCAGATAATTTGGCAATATAGGCTCTAGTAAACCTCAAGTAACTGTAAATAATCTGTGTGGATGGAAATCGAATGATAAAATTGGTAATTCAAGAAGAATTTCAAGCTTGTATTATGTTTCAAAGAAAATAAGTGTTTACGCTGATCAATTTATAACTGATTGCAATATTGAGGCAGAGTATCTAGGCTTAACTAGTTTTTAAAACTCACAAATTATAATTTTGGGTACATTATGTTATTATATATGAAACATCACCTATCATTGAGCCAATGAGTGGTAATGCTGGAGGTAAACTGACTTATTTACTTACTTTGTTGTAGAGTGTCCTCATTGAGCCAACAAGTGGTAATACTGGAATAGGGTTGGCATTCATGGCTGCAGCTAAAAACTACAAACTCATCATTACCATGCCAGCTTCAATGAGTCTTGAAAGGAGAATCATTCTGCGAGCTTTTGGAGCTGAGTTGGTTCTCACTGATCCAGCCAGGGGAATGAAAGGAGCTGTTCAGAAAGCAGAGGAGATATTGGCAAAGACACCAAATGCTTACATTCTTCAGCAATTTGAGAATCCTGCAAACCCAAAGGTAAACTTTGAGTTTGATGTTTTATGCATGTGAGCTAGTTGGGTAATAATGTTTGGATATGAGAACTTTCTTTTCTTTTGTAGATTCATTATGAGACCACTGGACCAGAGATCTGGAAGGGCTCCGGTGGGAAAGTTGGTGGGTTTGTTTCGGGGATTGGAACTGGTGGTACAGTAACAGGTGCAGGGAAATACCTGAAAGAGCAAAACCCTGATTTGAAGGTGAGCTTGATATATTTAATGAAGATAGCATTGTATACTATTCTGGATGCACAGCCATGCTTTTCATGATAAGTTATGTTATCTATAGGACGTCTTACTAATTGGATGTTTGTCTTTTTTCAGATCTATGGAGTGGAACCTGTTGAAAGTGCAGTTTTATCTGGTGGAAAGCCTGGTGAGGAATTTTTTTTTACTTTTAGATTCTGTTTCTGTATGCCATTATTTTCGATTTTATATTTTGTAATGCAAGTATGACCATATCATATTTCATATTTGCATTTTTTGGGATGAATGTTGCAATTAAGAAGCATATGCATGTCAATCGGAATGCCTTCTTTCCTACTAGCAAATTGTTTGTTCGGTTAGTTTGAATAGGAGCAAATAAGTATCTTGGTTCTGGATTGATTTTTTTTATGATGTTGTATAGACATCAGGACATGAATTTTGGGAGGATAGAAGACTTGGAATTCTCTGAATCCTGGGACAGGACAATTGCGTACCACTGTTTTCTAAAACCAGAATTTAGGATAAGATCAACTGCCACCGCTCCAACTCCAAACTTTAAAAGTGGTCATTTTTTGGTTAGTTTTGTTGTTTATAGTATCAGTGATTCAAATATTGAAGTATACAAAAGTTGAACCAAGTTCAACCTATTTTAGGATTTGAAATGTGTATATGTATAGGAGTGTCTCCATATAGTCACTCAAGCTCGGGTGATTCGGATAAACTTTACAAATTTCTGGTGTCTTTGCTACTTTCTAGACGTTGTGATATTGTCTGGTGGGATGGACAGCAGATTTTTAATTGTGTATCTTACATATTTAACAGAGTAAACAATATGGTTCCTTTCATTTTTTATGTTGATCATCAAAAATAAAAATAAAAATGAAAATCCTGCTTATAAAGTCAAAGAACTCTTAATACATTTATGTCAATTTATCCAACAAAGAAAAGGGAAAATAAAATATAGGAAAAAGGTATGCACCTACACATCTGTATGCACGCATAAGAATGCAGTAAGTCTCAGTGTGCATGTAAAGTAACTTTGCAAATTTGGACGCACTATTTATTGATTGCAATTCAGTACGAGGTATTCTTTTCTTGTCACATCTGATTGATTTCTGACGCTAGGTATATTTAAATGTTATAGGTCCACACAAGATCCAGGGCATTGGTGCTGGATTTATTCCTGGTGTTCTGGAAGTCAATCTTATTGATGAAGTTATTCAAGTAAGTTTCTGATAGTCTAGATTAATAGAACAAATATAGATAAATGAAATGTATCGTAGTCTGTATGTTTTGTGAATGGACACAGTTACGTGTGTGATTTCAAAGTAGATCTACCAATTTCAGTGTATTCTCTTATGTGCCCAGTGAGTCCTAGCTTAGGTCTTCATTCATGAGCAGTTAGAATAGTTCATAATTTGTAGCAATTAATGACTCCTCCAAGTTACCAATGAAGAGGGTGTTACCGTGTTAGTGCAAGAACCTCCCATCCCCATCTTTTTGTTGAAGAGAACTGCAGTGTCAGTGTTATATTTGAAAGAAATAACAGGAAATGAAGCCAAAAACAGAAAAGAAATAACAAGTGGTGAAGCAATTGAAATACGTTGTAGTATAAAACCTTTAGTCTAGGCGGTTCTGTTTTGTGAAGATGTACTCCGTTTTGGGCCTTAATTATCTGTTGATGCTATTAGTTCTGAATCATTCCACTTTTTAATAATATCCTATTTTTGTTGTTATAATTCACAGATATCAAGTGATGAAGCAATTGAAACTGCAAAGCTCCTTGCCTTGAAAGAAGGGTTATTGGTAAGTCAACAAATTTACTGAAATTCCATTAATCAGCATGTCAGAGCACCCATAAATCCATAATTCTCCTTGGTAACCCACTTTTTAGTGGAAGAGCTTTTGGTGAAGAATTCTTCCATAAAGTTTCCCATAAAGATTGTTGTTGACGGTGGGAAAAAAATTCCTTGTTTGCTCGTACTCATGAAATTTTCTACTAAAAAGTGTTTTCCAAGGAAACATTACCTTGCGCAAGACACTGACAGCAATTTGCAGACAAACAGCATGTGTCATTTGTCCTTTTGTTTGTATGTTAATCCTATATCTATCAATTCTGATGGTGAGAATATGGATGACAGGTTGGAATTTCATCTGGGGCTGCCGCTGCTGCCGCAATAAAGGTTGCTAAGAAGCCTGAAAATGCAGGAAAACTCATAGTTGTAAGTTCAATAATCTTGGATTTGTTATGTACATCTTTGCACATTTGGGGCGTACTTCTTGTTATCTTCTAGAGTATCTGAAATTGGAGCATAAAGTTTCTAGGATTCCCGCATTAAAGATTCTCACCCAGTCAAATTTTGTTAAACTTCCAATTGGAAATTTTTGGGACCATTGTGTGGTACCATTGGTAGTGAATTCCACTCCCAAATCTCTTGCACTTTCCCGTGTAACTATTCTATTACATCCAGTTTTCGTCTTCTCGCCATTTGCTCTATTGATCGTCATTTCTCCATCTCTTATGTACGTATCTACAGGTTGTATTCCCTAGCTTTGGAGAGCGTTATCTATCTTCCGTGTTGTTCGAGTCTGTGAGGCGGGAGGCTGAAAACATGGTTTTTGAGCCCTAAGAATTTTCCACAAGTACATTGACCGAAGATTCTCCGTGCTGTTTGATACATTTGCGTAGAAATGGCTTTCTAGCAAAAGGTTTAGGTTGTTGTAGTCATTTTAATGTGCTTGTGTTACTGTGAACGGAATAATGTGCTCGTAAAACCTATCTGTTATTTCACCATAAAATTGCAGATATCTGTTTAGTATATAGTGATACAGGGAAATTTGTTCTAAAAGAGGGTTTACAGAAACCACTTTAATATGTGCCGGTGATCTCATAGGTCTAGGTACTGTATTTATGTTTCCAGAGAAAATAGCGCTCTCTGCGTTTCCTTGGCAGTGTTTACCATGAAGTTAGTTTGCATGGTAAAGAATGATATGCCATTTAGTTTGCAAAGAAAAAGCGTGCCGATTTGAAGGACATTCCCAAGCACAAAACCATGTAAATGTGTAAAACAAAAGATGGAATTTTAAAATAATTGGACAACCATCTTATGGTGCAGTTTGATTGTTTCTGGCAGATAGCAATGCTCGTTAATTTGCACAATTCTCGTGATTATCACTTTTGACACTCAGCACTACATTGCTCGAATTTTAGGAAGCAAGAACATCTGAAGTATGTTCCGAACTGGGGAAATGGTGTAGTGGTAGAAACTAGAAACAGATGGCTAGGACCAACTGTTTTTTTAAAGCTAGTTATGATCATTTAATCGCATGGGTAAACTGTTTTTAAAACTTCTTATTTCTCCTTTTTACCATTTTATTTGTAACTGCCAATTTCTTCTACAAATAAATAATGCATCTACAAATAAATAATGCAAAAATCTAATGTGCGTAGGCTGTACCTCATCAGGCAAGGGTGCGTGTGTATTGCTCCAAGATATACTGCAATCAAATAATACAATTGTCTTATAAAAAAAAACCATTTGTCTTTTCACAATTTCACAATTTGAATTACATCAAGCTTAAACATGTTATTCAAAATTATCAGAAATACATTTTAAATTGTTAAAGCTGTATTGAAATTAGTTGTAATCAACATACATTTTTTCCGTTTTTGAAGTAGATGTTTTCCACATTGTTTTGGTCTCTCCAAAAATTCATCTCACTTTTAATTAGAATTTTGTAGATTTCGGATGAATTTTAGTTATTTTAATTAACCCACTATTCTTTTGGTAACTAATTTAGTACTTATTTTTTTTTTTTGTTGATAGTTGGTTTTTTTAGTTGGGACTAATAAAAGAGATCAAAATTGTAAAAGTCAGTCTGAAATTTGAGACAGATGTCAAATTTTAATTTTTATAGAGGAAAAACCAAAAAAAAAGTTTGTTATTTCCTTTAAACTTAAATTTTTTGCATCTGTGTACCTATACCCAATTTTCTGCATCTAATATTGGAAGGGCGTACCAAATTACCAATTACTAAGGGCTGTTATTTTTCTGGAGACGGTCTTCGGCGTTAGAGAGATCGTCTTGATAGAAAGTCAAGTCAGGCATTTGAAAATGTCAAGCTTTGTAATAAGAAGCATTTCTGAATTTAAGTATGGTCGAAGAACTTGTTGGAATTGTAATAGATCTCCGCATCATCATAATATGAAGTTCAACTTGTCTAACAATTTTATGACACAGTGAAGGGGGTTAGGCATTTGCTGGTTCAGGAAACTCAAACTCCCCACCAACCTATTAGTAGAAATGGATGCAAAGGCTATCATCGATTTTTTGGAGGGAAAGAATGCAAGCTTGTCTTGGAAATCAGAAAACATCCTCAGTGATGTAGCCGCTATTATATCATCTTTCAAGTCTGTAAAGTTACATTTTGTATTAAGAAGTGCAAATACTATAGCACATAGGTTAGCCTCTAATGGTCTGAACTCCTGCAACACAGATTGGTTATCCACTCCTCCACCATGGCTTGCTAAGGCACTCGAGGAAGAAAATCTTTTGTAACCACCCTATGTTATATTAATATATTATATTGATTACCAAAAAAAAAGGGTTAACTAGTATTACCCCCCACTAGATGAGCCAATTAGGATTTTCCCCCCACTAGATGAGAAATTAGGGTCTCCCCCCTAAATACACACAAAAAAAAGTCAAAGTGGGTTGACCAAATTTTTTTTGTATGTATTTAGGGGGGAGACCTTAATTTCCCATCTAAGGGAAAAATCTCATCTAATTGGCTCATCAGGGGGACCCAAAAAAAAAAGGAGGGGGTTAGGCAAACCTTTGGCCTCAATTTGTAGAAATTCAAGTTCTTATATACTAGTATACTGTATGGCAGTGGGGAATGAGCGGAGCTGCGGGGAGAGAGAGAGTTGGGTGAAGGAAAAAGGGTATTGGGGGCAAAGAAAAAATGAGAGAGAAGTTGATGACAGACAGACAGAAACCAACCAACTTGATTTTTGTCCGCATACCCCCCCTTCTGCCAAGATCATTCGCTCCGCTCACTCGATTAACATTGGCATCCTCTTCCATAATAGTACCTATAAAACTTTACGTTAAGAGGGAGTTATGCTCTACAAATTCAGGTTTATTGAATAAGGATTTCGCCAACATATCTACAGCTCGATTTTCTTCTCTAAAGCAATGCATTGTGGAGATCTCTGCACTGTGTTGCCAGAAACAAAAGCCCTCATTGTTAAGTATGGAACCTGATCATCACGTGGTTAGTTTCCAAATTGGAATTGGAAACATGGACCCGCCATCACTTCTTCTCCTAAACGGTGATGAACAAATAAATTGGTTTTGGAAACCAATTACTACTTTGGTTCCTCACGTTCTCTATAAATACCTCACAGAATTTGAGAATTAATATGACACAACTAAGAGAGCTCATAGTGTACGGGGCGCGTAGTGAGTAAACTGAGTACATTATTAGAGCAATAATTAGTGTAAGGCAATAGCCAAATTTGTGAGTGCATTGTGATAGTGTAATAACATAAATTTGTGAGTGCCAAAAGTGTGTGCGTGTGAGAGAGAGATTGGTGTTTGTGTGAGGCTCATGACATTGTAAACAACTCTTTGATTATAGTGGATTTTGGTGCGTTTGTGGACGTAGGCAATTGCCAAACCACGTAGGTTCCTTATGTTCGTTTATTCTTTGTTCTTTCATTATTGCTTTGGTGGTTGTATTGGTGCTCTTGTTTTGTCATTGATTCCAAGATTTTGAGAATAATTGTCATTAGTCGGGATTACTGTGATCTCTAATTCATAACAATTGGTATCAGAGCGTGGTTTGTGAATCGAATTACTGAAGGTGTTTGAAGAAATTCTTAAGTGGTGAACTCCACCGTTGTTTGACACAAAGTGTTTGAAGAAATTTCTTGAGTGATCGAAGATTACTCCACCGTAGTTTGGTTTAAGTGGGAGCAATGACAACCGAGAAGACAACAACCATGGTTGAGAGGTTTGATGGTACAAATTTCGGCTTTTGGCAGATGCAAATAGAGGATTATCTTTATCAGAAAGATCTCTATGAACCGTTGGTAGGAAAGAAGTCTCCAACGATGCAACAAGGAGCATGGGATTTGCTTGATAGAAAAGCATTGGCGACAATCTGATTAAGTTTGTCTAAGTCCATAGCCTTCAACATCAAGAACAAGAATACGACAATGTCTCTCATGAAAGCTCTCTCAAGTATGTATGAACAACCATTTGCGGCGAATAAGGTACATCTTATAACGAAACTCTTTACATTGAGAATGTCTAAGGGAGATTCTTTCAGATAACATCTTAATTTGTTCAATGAGACCAAAGACCAACTTAAGTTAGTTGAGATCACTTTTAGTGATGAGGTGATGGCTTACGCAATTCTTAGGCAGATGCCACCGAGTTGGAAAGCCACAGTTTCTGCAATTAGTGGTTCTTCTGGTAAATCTAAGTTAAAATATGATGAAGTTGTTAGTATGATACTAACCAAGGAGATCCAAAGGCAGTCGGATAGTGCCTCCACTTCAGAGTCTGCATTGATCACAGAGAGTAGATGAATGAGTTCATACAAAGGCCGACATCAGTCAGAACATAGAAAGGGGAGATGGAAATCTTATAGCCTTGATGATGTTGAACAAGAACGTAAAGATACAAGTGATAATTTGTGTTATAATTGTGGCATGCCAGGCCATTACAATTATGAATGTAAAACTTCAAGAAATAATAACAAGAACAAGAATCAAGATGTTAATGTTGTTAAAGTGGATGATGACGCATTGATATGTTCTATGGAGAAGAACAATTGGGAGTCTTAGGTCATAGATTTCGGCGCATCGTTCCATGCTACTTCAAATCGGAAGTTATTTGAGAACTACACCAAAGGTGACCTAGGCAAGGTATTCCTTGGTGATGATCAACCTTGTAACATTGTTGGCAAGGGTGATGTGCAGATCAAGTTGAAAGGGTTTGCATAGAAATTGAGGGATATGAGACATGTCCCTGATTTGAGGAAGAACTTGATTTATGTAGGGCAGTTGGCGGATGAAGGTTATATGACAACCTTTACTAGTAATGCTTGGAAAGTCTCTAAGGGTTCTATGATGGTGGCAAAAGAAAAGAGGAGTGGTACTCTCTATAAGACCATTGATGCATGTGGTTCATTTGCTATTGCGTATAGCAAAGAATATCCGGATGTGTGGCACCGCAGACTTGGTCACGTGAGTGAGAAAAGAATGCAAATCCTTCACTCAATTGGAAAACTACCTATGTTACAGTCGACTAAGTTTGGCTTCTGTGAGAACTGCATTAAAGAACGGAAGCGGGTGAGTTTTCAGAATATAGGTAGAACTCTAAAAACAGAAAAGCTTGAGTTAGTCCATACAGATGTCTAGCGGCCAGCTACAGTCTCCTCCCATGGTAGAAAGTCATATGTTGTGACTTTTATTGATGACCACACGAGAAATGTGTGGGCATATTTCTTGAGACATAAATCTGAGGATTATGGAGTGTTCAGGAAGTGGAATTCCAAGGTTGAAAATGAGACAGACTTGAAAGTAAAAGAGTTGAGATCCGGTAATAGAGGAGAGTACATTGATGGAAGTTTGAGGAATGATTATGCAGATAATGGAATGGAGATGGAATATACTTTGCGAGGGACGCCTCAACTGAACGAGGTGGCAGAGTGTATGAACAGATCACTGACAAAAAGAGCTAAGTAGTGTATGTGTATACTAGCAAGGATGCTCAAGCAGTTCTGGGCAAAGGCCATTAGCATAACAACTTACTTGATCAATAGAGGCCGGACCGGAGTATCATTGCCACGTACTAATAACGGTGTGCCCTAATGCTATGATAAAGCATTAGAGGTTGATGATGCGAGCAAGTGGGAGCTTGCAATGAAGAATGAGATGAAGTCCCTGGTCTCTGATTACACAGTGATATTTTCTCCAGTTGTGAAACTAAATACTACAATGTCACTGTCGAGTATTATTGCAGCAAAATATTTACACCTTGAGCAGTTAGATGTGAAAACTGTCTTCCTCCATGATGTATATGCAGCAATGTGAGTGTTTCATTGAATTGGGTAGAGAGAATATGGTATGCAAGCTAAGAAAGAGCTTCTATAGTTTGACACAAGCCCCCAGGCAGTGGTATATGGTTTGCACGCATCCAGATATTTCTCGATGCGATTGGGAGCCGCGAAGCTTGTGTTGATGGCCAATTGCGGGCAAGCAAAAGATCTTGGGATATGAAGTGGATCTCGCAAGTATCTAAGTGGTACTATTGATGTGAGGGGTAATGTGTACTTGCAAGGTTATGTGGACACAAACTTTGCAGGTGAAGTTGATCGCAGGAAAGACACTACTGATTATGTCTTTATAGTGGGAGCTACTGCAGTGAGTTGGGACTCACAATGGACAAAGACAGTGACTATTGAGAAGCTAAAGTTATGTCTAGCTTCATCAGTTGGTCTTCTAGTTTGAAGATCGTGGATGAAGTGCACCATTATGCATTGGTAATGCATGGAGTTGATTTACTTTGGTTATCAGTCTCCAAGTGGGAGATTGTTAAGTATGGTGCCTAATCACCACGTGGTTAGTTTCCAAATTGGAATTGGAAATATGGACCCGCTAGCACTATTTCTCCTAAACGGTGATGAACAAGTAAATTGGTTTTGGAAACCAATTACTACTTTGGTTCCTCATGTTATCTATAAATACCCCACGGTATTTGAGAATTAATAAGACACAACTAAGAGAGCTCAAGTGTACGGGGTGCATAGTGAGTATGCTGAGTACATTATTGGAGTAATAATTAGTGTAAGGCAATAGCCAAATTTGTGAGTGCATTGTGATAGTGCAATAACATAAATTTGTGAGTGCCAAAAGTGTGCATGTGAGAGAGAGATTGGTGTTTGTGTGAGGCTCGTGACATTGTAAACAACTCTTTGATTATAGTGGATTTTGGTGTGTTTGTGGACATAGGCAATTGCCAAACCACGTAAGTTCCTTGTGTTCATTTATTCTTTGTTTTTTCATTATTGCTTTAGTGGTTGTATTGGTGCTCTTTATTTTGTCATTGATTCCAAGATCTTGAGGATAATTGTTGTTAGTCGGGATTACTGTGATCTCTAATTCCTAACACTCATCTTAACAGTAGACACAATTTTAAGACGGTACCATGGTGGAGGGGCAATAGTATTAAGAATGAGCACTATATTATCAGCGTCTAAGTTCAATAGCAGTTAATTCAAGTATGCTTGCTAGATGTACACATAACATCCTTGAAGCCATGCATAAAATGCCTTTACTTTATTACTCAATATCTGTTATTATTAGGTTTGATAGCGAATTTGTGAACATACGTCCACGGGACAAGTGAATCTGATTCGTCCACGTCAGCAGCCATACATTACATGGACCAGCCACATATGCTTTGATTTTTCCACTTATTCTTTTATCTTAACAAAATGAAAAGGTGAAAAAAAAAATTGAACAGATAAAAATCAAAATCAAAAGTAAATAAAAGCAGAAACAAAAAGAGTTTTCAGTTATGAATTTTCCTACTGTTCATCTTCTAATTAGTTTTGTGTCCGACCGAAACTTGCTCAACACAGACATCAATCTTTCCATGGCATCATAAATAAATCACTATAAGTTGAATTTTGTTCGAAGTGGAATTGATGTTTTTCATCAAAAAAATTCCAATCCCTTTAATTATAGCGTAAATCAAAGTTGTTGTGAGATTGTGGGAACAAATAACCTAATTTTTTTTTCTAGGAAAAATTATTTCTTGAAATTTGATAAAAACTTGAAAATTAGCAAAATTTCAAGATTCAACCTTTCAAAAAGATTTAGTAAATAGCAAGAAATCCCATTTTGAAATTTTGTTAAATGTTAAAAGTTTAAACAAGACGTCCATTTCGCGGCATATTTCGTTGTTCACAGCTTCATCGGGTCTTTTTTGTGTTTTTGGTAAAGCGTGATTAGAATTGGCCAAAGGGATTGTAAAGAAGATGAACAGTAGCTGGTTCAAAAAGTGTATGGCAGATGAGGTGGACGAATTAGGTTCCGTTGTCCCGTGGACAACATTTCCTTGTATGTCCACAAATTCGCTCTAATTAGGTTTTCTATGAAAACATAACGAAACAAAAGTAGGGAAAGGTGGTCGACAATGCGTCATAGAACTTTTCAGATGTAAGGTCGGTACCGGTGAACAAAATTTATTATGTGACCTCTTTTTAAGTCAACCCTAGTCATTATAATGTGTTTTGACTATGGGGACAAAGCTGAAAAGGACAAAATTCCAAAATAACGAACCAAAAAACCCACCCTTATTTCAAAAACACTCTCAAGGACAATAGTTGACGTTTGTCCAAAAAAGACAATAGTACCCTGGTATGCACAGGTGTCGGTGCATACCTTAGGTATGCACAGACTTAAGTGCATACCAAACATCACAAAGAAAATAGTATGCATAAGTGTCAGTGCATACCACCTCTTGGTATGTGAGGTATGCACAGACATCAGTACATACCAAGCATCAAAAAGAAAATGGTATGCACAAGTGTCAGTGCATACCACCTTTTGGTATGCGAGGTATGTACAGACGTTAGTGCATACCAAACATCACAAAGAAAATTGCATGCACAAGTGTCAGTGCATACCACCTCTTGGTATGTAAGGTATGCACAGACGTCAGTGCATACCAAACATCACAAAGAAAATAGTATGCACAAGTGTCAATGCATCCACCTCTTAGTATGCGAAGTATGCACAGATGTCAGTGCATACCAAACATAGAAGGGTAAAATTGGAAAGAGTAAAAAAAAGTCAAGTCTGTCCTTATTAATAATTAAAACGTGAAATCTGGTTTTTCTAGTAATTATAAGCCAAAAAATGTCCTTATCAATGGTTTCAAAACCCAGTTGTCCTAGACTATGATTAAAATTGGAAATTGGACCTTTTGGCTTATTTCCTTACTGCCAGACAATACATTTTCACACTTAATATTAATGAATTTCATATTTAGAGGAGTAGGGTATAATTTTTAGGACAGTCGTATACTGATAATGTATCCGATCCCGAACTCATAAATCGCGTATGCTGAGTAGAAAACAACGTACGTATCCTTAGTGTTGTGCAAGATACTGTTAGAGTGTTAGAGCATCTTTAATGGTGAGACCTCTTGAATACCAAACAAAAAAACACACAAAAAAAAAAACAAAAAAAAACAAAACAAAATTGGAGCCGATTTGGTGTTTAGTTTGGTGTTGTATCAAATGTACATCGCAGTGTTTCGAACACCGTGTGGGCAAAAACACCTTCTCATTTCTGGACAAAATAAAGCTTCTATTGTGGCTTTTTCTGTCGTGGTGTTCCGAAAGCAACGACTATGTTGGGCTTTATTTGGCGTGGTTTTGGAAACACCGCAACGTACATTTGGTGATCACTTTTTGATATTTCCACTGAAGTTGTTTGGTATTTATTTGGTTTGGTAAAAAAAAATTGGTATTTTTCAGGTCTCACTATTAGGATGAGTCCAATGGTTTTGGACTATTTATCCTTATTCTTCAATTTAACAGTGTTTTACAGATATAGATAACGAAAATGGGTCCAATGGTTTTACAGGTGTAGAATGAAAACCTCAACAAACCACTCTACTTCATCTGGCTCAGAATGCAAATAAAGAAAAAATTAATAAAGTAAGTCATACCACTCCACTTTAACTGGCATGGAATAGAAAAGTAAGTCATACCACTCCATTTGAATAGGCGCGGAATAGAAAATAAGTCATACCACTCCACTTGAAATGAGACGGAGTGTTCTCTGTATTTCAATAATATTCCCTATATATAGAGAGTAAATTTCAGATAGAGAGTGAGAACCTCTACTTTGGCTTCCACTTTTAGGGGTATAAAGAACCATTGGACTTAGCATTAAAAGATGCTCTTATTTAGTACTTAATAGCTGGCCTAGCTAGCAAGATTTTCTGATTTCATATACATACTGTATTGTATGGACTGTATAATAGATAGCCCAAGCATTTGTTCGAGATTTAAATCTTTGAAACGTTATTCTTGTGACCAGCTGCTCTGCAACATAATTTTCAACTGACCGGCCATTATATATAACAACAATTTAGTAGGATTTGGAATTTTGTAAAAGGCAGAATAAAAGACACTCCAAAGATATTATATAGCTGTCTAAAGCGGATTTTTAAATCCAACCCAGTTTCCATTGGGATTTTGAATTTTGTGAAAGGCAAATTAAAAATAAAATACAGATTCTGTAAAGATACTATTGCTGCCTAAAACGGATTTTTAATTTACATCCAACCCAGTTTCCCTTGTAAGACATACGCGCCTTCATTTATTCATTCATATGCACGCCTTTAATTCGAAATCACAACGGAAATGGATGGATGCAATCCTTTGTAATAGACTGATCTCCATTCAGTAGACTTGTTGAATATCATATCCTTCGTTAGGTTTTTCCTTTTCCCCGTTTTCTTTTTCTTTTTTCCTGCATATATGCAAAAGAAAGGAACATGAGAACACTTGAAACCAGCAGACATTTGTCACAATTATCAAACTCCTTCATTTTCCAAAAAGAAAAAGAAAAAAGATGGAAAAAAGAGCCATCACAATATCATACATGTACCATGTGCATGTCCACGTACCTTTGGATCACTTTCTGCAATTAGACATATAACAGCCGATTGCGCATTCAGGTATCCTCCACAATACTAGGTGATCACATCTCGAATAGCAATCTCTTTTGCATTTGTTAAAACCTACAGCTGCTGGAGAAGGGAGAAGGTTTGCTCCTTCAAGAGGTTGAAAAAATGTAATTAAAATAATACAGAAGACAAACAGCAGAGCGACTCTCTTCGTCATTATCTTTACCTTTAGTTTTCTCACTCTTTCAACGTAGAGGCTAGGGGAAAAAAGACGCATATATATATATTCAATTTAGTTGGAATAGATGGCTAATATTATCATTTAGATAATGTTTTATATTGGTATAATTAGTTTAATTTGTTGACAAGCGCCAACCTTGTATGTTTCTATGTTTGACACACTATTATTAAGAAAAAATAAAAATAAAAATACTGATAGTTGACAAAGAATGCGACTTGTAGTTGGCTGGTCTGACTTGGCATAAAAACAATATAAATAAGAGATTCAAAAAGAAGAAACCAGTATTATCCAACCAAAAGACTGCTATATATGGAATATGCATGGGTATTATGCTTGAGAAATGTGACTAAAAGAACCAAAAATCAGTGGTGCATTTGTACGAACACTGTAAATGAATCGAAATTTGGTTATGCTTATTGACTTTATTTGGATTGATTTAAGTGGAATGAGTTATCTTCATTTTGATGATTTAAAAAAGAGCATGTCTTCAGTGCGCAGGTCGTATGGTGCGCAGGTAGTTATGGGCCTTTGGATTAGTACTTTTGCCATTAAATACACACGCACCCCTGGTATGAGTGGCCGAGATGTAATGGCGCACCATACATCTCGCGCACCATAGATTTAGCCTTTAAAAAAGGGGATAGTTATATGAACTCTACTTAAAGTTACTTTGTGTCTTTGTGATGATCGATCCTTGAATTGTTTGTCCATCACAACACGTCTTCCGGTCTTCCCCCGAAAGATGACCAATTTAAAAGTAGCACCGCTCACGGCTAATGTCAATTATGGCATTATGGGTACGTGTTTTGGATGCGGAAAGACACTCATTGCCTCATTGGCATGTTTTGGCTAGGCTCCAAAGAACCACAGAACACACTCTTTAATTTATCATGTGAAATTTGATTCTATATTTGATTCACAAACATCTTATGAATCAAAGTCACGAGATTTTTTTTTTAAGAAATCACCCAAGAGGAGGGTGGGGGTTTGGCAAGACCTGCCCCCTACCAGTTTATTAAAATAATACAAACTAGTAATGGATTATAAGAGGAGACATCAACTTTTACCCCTGCTCAAAACTTACATTCGAAGAAGAAAAACAATTAACTACACCTATCTAGTGGCCAAATGCGTAGGTTCCCTAATCCACAATAATTATCCAACTATAACAAAGATCTGGTGTTGTTAGGCACTTCACTTAGTTCACTCAATGCTTAAAAATCACCAGACCCTCGATTCATACTAGCTAATTTTGCTAGAGCATCAGCAAGAACATTGGCTTCTCTATAAACATGAATAACAGTAGTCAGTAAGACATAAAGTCTCTAACAAAAGTCACAATGTTGCAAAAGTACCATGGCACATGTGTTTTACCACCGACCCAATTTGCCAAAAGCTTGGAATCAACTTCAATTTGTATCTTCATAAGCCCCCTTGTACTGCAAATCTTGATATCCTCAACCAAAGTCATACATTCTGCCAAATTATTACTCGCTACACCAAAGTGTTTATAGAAACACATTATAAAGCACCCATTTTCATCTCTAATAACACCACCAACACCTCCAGGTCTGGGATTTGAAATTAGAAATGTAAAACACAACAATCTCTTGCACATAAATTACTCCGTGTAACGCGTAGAGGGTTTTTTTTATGGCTTGTACATAAAAATAAAGCACTACATGCTCGGGCGGAAGTAGCTTGGGATTGGCCGATTGGGAGCTTAGCTCCGTACCCTCATGGCCATACCTGTCCAAGAAAAACTTGGCATAATTCTGCACAAGCAAGGCTCAAACTCAAATGGCGCGCGAACTCAACCTCGAATTGAGGTAGTACATATATATCGACTAGCTAGACAACTAATATAGCAAGTTGGGATATGTATACTGCTTAGACTTATCACACGCACACGAAAGTGCTTTCCTTTCGTAATCCCACATGTGTTGTACCTTTGCTTTGGGAGATTTATCATCATCTTATAGCATCATCAATGCACTGCTATTTCCCATTTCTAAAAACATCGTCAACGCAATTCTAAATTGATTTCGACACATCAACTTTTTTAGAACCCAAAAAGTGCAATTTCTATGTTAAGCTTCAATGCGATTTTGAAAAAAAATAATAATAATCTTTTTGGACGGGAGAAGTAGCGTCATCCTTTTTTTTTTTTTTTTTTTTCCTTTTCTAAAGTGATTTCTAAAATATTTTCTTACATATATACAATAATTTCATTTTTTGTATTATTCCCAAAAAGGAGACGGCTAAACTTGTCTCGTCTAAACCATTTCTATAATTCTCACAAAAATAGTTTCAATTTTAACATCAATTAGAGCATCATCAACCCATTTCTAAATTTGATTTCTAATGTGACAGTTGACAATTTATTTGACAATTTTTGTCCCCAACGCGTTGTTATAACAACGTTTTCATAATAACAATTGTCAAATCCGGAACCAAATTATCTAGAAATATAGAAATGACTTGCACGGGACAACTTGTCTCGTCCAAAAGTGAGACGGGACTACTTTTGCCATCCAGAATTTTTTTCGTTTTTTTTTAATAAAAAATTCCAAATGGCTCGATTTTATACCGTTGGGCTTTTGGAATTTGACATGGGACAACTATTTCCGTCCAAAATTAAAAAGCAAATTTTGCCCAAAATGCACTAGTTCTTCTCTTCGTTTTAGAAATTTTAAAGTACCAAAACTACTGAGGTGTCACAACGAAAAATGAAAATGCATTGATGATGCTCTTACTGCGATAGATATGAGTTTATTTTTATTTTTTGGTAGGTAAGTTGAAATGTATTAAAAAAGTGAAAAAATTACAAAGAATGGTTTGAGTTTGGGCAATCCAAACACAGTTTCTGACAAAAGTGCCAAGTGAACACCAACAAACTGGGTACTAAATCTTACAGTTTTCTAGCTTTACTCCCCCCCCCCCCCCACCACATCCAAATCAACTGTTATCTTTTTTGTCAATGCATGTAAAAAGACTTTATTGCCTTTTGCCCTTTGCTTTTTTAATAGTTTTCTAGCTTTTTAAGACCACAACACATCCAAGTCAACTGAGTTTGACCGTGATGTTTTTGGTCAAGACAAATGAAAAGACTCTAATGCCCTTTTCTAAGTATAATTACATAAATACCCTGTGACTTTGGCAAATACAAAATTGGAATTCAAATCATCTAGGACACGAGTCATGATTTTGTGAACTCTATCCGATGGCTACCACCAATCATTAGCAAATGACATCCACACCCTTAATATTATAAAATTACATAATTAATCTCACGGTTGTTAAAAGTTACACGTATATTAGGAGAAAACCAACCGTGAAAAGGCAATGGAGTCTTTTTATGTGGTAGTGGTGTATGACTTGGAGAAGATAATTCTACAGTGATGGTAGTTGTCACACCCCAAATTTTCAGAAAATCTAAAATAGGAAATTTTCCAGGATATAAATATCTCAATTGTCACTACCCTATTCAATCATCTGAAAACTCAGGATGAAACGAAACCCTAATAACCTATTTTTCCAAAATTAACTCACGGTATAAAAATCACTTACATTCCACTCATTAAATACACATATGATAACTTATTTAAATATGAGTTTTATACACTTTACCTTTAAGCCAGCACGTCCCTGTATACAAGATTAACGAATCCTACCCCTCTGCAAAAACAGAGTTAGACATCACAATAAAAGGATTTAGCTAAACCAGTCAAATTTTCATTCATAATCAAAACCTCATTTAAGACATTGAAGTCTAATTGATACCACATAGTTATCACTAAACTAATATATAATATGTAATATGGTGGCTGCACTTTTGCTCAAAACTGCCCACGTATCCAAATCTTTCAAGATTGGAATCAAGCCTTCGTAGTTCTTAGTCTTATTTGTCTCGCATAAATATCATATATCCCTCTTGTAAACTCGTACTTGTGAGTCACAGCCATCTATAGACTTTTAATGCTCATAAAACCAAGCCTCTTAGGGCATCTCCAATGGGGGGTGTAAAATTACACCTCCACCTAGGCTCCACGTAGGTACCATTAGGATTTTACACCTCTAATTGTATAGTATTGTATAGCTTATAAATATCCACACTCTATACTCTCCAATGGAAGAGTGTAAAAAAAAAAGATTTTAAACTCGGACGTCACTTGGAGTGACGTCCCTCTTTAATTTAAACTGGGACGTCACTTGTAGTGACGTCCGAGTTAAAAAATTACTTTAGAATTAGAAAGGGACGTTACTCCAAGTGACGTCCGAAAATTATTTTACTCAGACGTCAGTTTGAGTGTCGCCCGGGTTTTTTATTAACTAATAGCGAGAGGGGGAATTCCCCACCCTCTCTATTAGCTAATACACTATTACCCACGGTATAGCACCCCCATTGGAGAGAATTTTTGTCACACCCCGAATTTCGACAGAATTCGGAAAAACATTATTTGTTCCCGACTCTTCGATCTCCGAGGTGTGACGCACTCTCAACTCCCAAAAACCCATAAACAGTTTAAATATGTGGATAATAAAAACCAATAAAAATTTTAACTTAAACAAAAGTCTTCTTCATGACAAAGATTCACAAATAAGATTAGGTTACAACTCTCCTTTCAATAACTCTTTAATAAAATTTACAAATGAAATACAAAAACATTGTCTAGATGAAATTCTATATCACCTCAAGGAAAACAAAACAAACTCGAGATCAACGCTATTTATAAATCACAAACAAAGAACCACTCTTCTTCAACACTAAACCTCGCTAAAACTTATCAACTATGTTCATTGAATGAACACACCCGATAAGCAAACATGCAAATCGGGTCAAGATTATAAAATTTACAAATGAAATACAAAAACATTGTCTAGACTGAAATTCTATATCACCTCAAGAGGAAAACAAAAAAAATCTCGAGATCAACGCTTAACGCAAAACCACAAGCAAAGAACCACTCTTCTTCAACACTAAACCCATCAAAACTTATCAACTATGTTCATTGAATGAACACACCCGATAAGCAAACATGCAAATCGGGTCAAGATTATAAAAATCTTTGGTGTGAGTAGCTAAAAACAACATATACTTATACAAATATATACATAATCCATACGGCAGTTAGTTCCTCCACCGGAAGCCTTTAACTTTCAATCGACTAATATAACATACTTAAGTACAATAATCTAGGCGGGTAGTTCCTCCAATCGAGGCCTTTAACTTCCAACAACTAATACAACATACCATACGATAATAAAAGGCATTTAGTTCCTCCACGACAGGCCATAGGTTCTAACTAAAATACTAACCACCAAATCATATACAATCATCTATCTAAAGATATATCATTTACCAACATATTACCATAATTATATTAATTTAGACTTTCTTTGTGTGTCTCTAAAATCACGTCAGATCTATGTCTTACCTAGTTTCCGGCTACTAACAATCGCTACCCAACGCCTTAACATGTACATCCACATGCCTCCCCTTACATAATGAACCACTCCGTGCGTAACCACCCCGAAGCGGGATGCCGCGACACCGGTAAATCCTCACACGGAAGCAATTATGTAAGTAATGCCACTATTCGGCATAAAATATCGTGGCATCGTTCTATTTTGCGAAAACGAATAATCAAGCCACTATTCGGGCTACGCCGGAGGGCCATTCAAATTTTCATCAAACGCCGGGAGGGTCAATCACATTACTTTTACGCCGAAGGCCATTCAGATTAACTGAAACGCCGGAAGGGCTAATCACATTATTTACACCGAAGGCCATTCAGATTAACTGAAACGCCAGAAGGGCCAATCACATGAGTTGTCGTAGCTAGGTTCTAAGATTTTCGTTACGTAATTTATTCAAGTGTCATACATTAATGACTCATAATAAAATTCCACTATATCACGTCAAGTGTGTCAATTACCTTATTGCACTAAGCCACAATATTTAGACATATCTCAATTATTTCACATAACCACTTTCATTATTTCACGTGTCAATATATTATTGCGCTTCACCACACTCCCGTGGGCAAATATTCATCAATATTATACTACCTCATAGTAGCATCTCACATATATAATAATGGAGCGTTTATATACATTTCTCAAAGATATTGCATTAATATATATACTCCAACATATTATATCATGTCACAATTACTTCAACGTATCGCATACATTTTTAGTATAGCGTATTAGGAATATAACGTCTCCTAACATCTCAATATCGTCACGAGTCAAAAATACACAACATCAATGTCCAAACTTTCTTAGATACTAACAACCAAATTTATACAAGCTTCCACAGCATTTTATTACTACATGTGTCCATATAATATACAACATAAAACGTAGCACAATTAGACAGTCCACAGTCCACAATCAAAGCCCAATATATATATGTTTTACACACTACTCACGTCAAATCTAAATTAGATAATGACCAACCAAGTTATATAATATCAACAATATTTTATTACTATATTTGTCCATACAAATCAAATAGGTGAAAAACTGGAAAAGTCAACATTTCATAGTCAACGGTCAAAGGTCAAAGTCAACATGTCATAGTCAAAGTCAACCATCAATAGTCAAAGGTCAACATGTCTCGGGGTCAAAGTCAAACTGTCGTTTCCATGTTCGACAAGGTTGAGGTGGTCATAGCCATGGTTCATGGCTAAGGGCAAAGGTGCATAGCTTCATGGCTAAGGTAATGGTTAGGACCTAACCTGGCCAAACCCAAACCTTAGAACCCAAAAGTCTAAAAGTTGAAAGACCCATGTAGATCTATTTTAAGTCCAATGGATGGCCCCAATCAATATTAGAACTCGCCCAAAATAGTTAAGTGGTTCGGTCCAAAAATTGAACCAAAACCTAACTAAAACTAAAACTGAAATTTCGCCCAACCACCATTGAAATTTCGGTCTAGCCACTAAAAGAAATCGCCCAAGACAAAACACTTAAACATTTCGCCCAACAACTTAAAATAGAATCAGGCCCAAACAAAACCAAAAGGTTTTGGCCCAAGGCCCAAAGCCCAAATCGGCTTGGCAATCGTTTCATCTTCTTCCCTAGCTACCACCACCAAAGCCAGCCACCAAAATTTTCCGCCACCCACTCCCCCATTTCGACAAGTCGGTTGGACTCAAACAAACAAAACCTCTAACATTAATTAACGCCAAAGCCTCAATTCTTGAATTTACATCTCGACCAAAACTAGATCGAGACCAAATTCGGCGGCCACCATTAATGGTGCCTCAAGCTTTAACGGTGCCCCCTCACTCTACTACACTACCCCACTACCACCATTCAAAATCCAACTACAACCACAACCAAAACAAGCTCACAACACCGAAAATTACAAATAAAATTCCAAACCCTCAGTATCACCGTATCAACCTCGCGCCCCCCCTTATCGCACCGCAAGCTTCAACAACACACTACACAACCAACAATCAATCCCCCAACAACAAGTTCCAACCAAAACCCAAACACCAAGTTTAATTTAAACTGGCGATTTCCGGCCGCCATTGACGCCATTTGGGAGCTTCGACAGCACCATTAGCACCCTTCAAAAGCAGGTTAGGTTTTGATCCCCAACCAAAACCCACACTATACTATACTACCCATCTCGATTCCAACATAGGTCACCACCGAAAAGAAACAACTCGACCTCCATTGACTTTCTTCAAAGCTATCCACACAACAACAACAAGATAACAGAAAAATGAAATACAAACACTTCCAAAACATATGGGACCATCGTTTTTGTTTTGGTGAGGGCTTCATGGGCCATTAACGACCTCGGTCCCAACGGTTTAATTACAAACCAAATTTAACAAAATTTAATAAAACAAATGGCACGAAGTCCAATACAACAGGATAATGAGCGATTATATAAAACCAAAACAAGATATCTGAGATATATGTAAACTACAAATCCGGTGAAATAGCAAAATAGCTACTCACCTGTACGAACAGCTCGACGAATCCTCCTAGCCCGATTCGTCGCGCTCCACCCTCCAGCAAACGAGCTTCAAGCTCTGCCTCCATTTTCATTATTTTATTATTCTCTGAACCCTATTTTCCAGAACAATGTGTTTATATACTTGGGTCCGAAACCCAAGCCCAACACCGACTCGGGCCCAGAAACCAGGCCCACGTGTCTCAAATCCGATCCAGCGAATTTTGAAAATAAATAATTAAATTAATTAATTAAATAGATAAAAACGTATTTTTAAAATACGGGCGTTACAATTTTTTGATATTTGGAGTGTAAAATTTCCACTCTATACGGTTTACACCCCCCATTGGAGATGCCCTTATGGCATAAAACTCAAGTCATTCATGGCACATTCAATGAATACCTTAGGTCATTCCCGCCATATTCAAGGAATACACAAATCTACATTCTTGTACAATCAAGGAATACAACTAACCCGCAAGGCGAATACCTTAGTTCATCTCTAGGGCAGTCCAAACAAACTGGTCATTCATGGTACATTCAATAAATACCCGGGTCATTCATGACACATTCAATGAATACCCCTTTATAACGCTAACGGGTCATTTATGACACATTCAATAAATGCCCACCTAACATATGACATCATCAGTCATAAAATCTCATTTCCAAAACTTAAGGCGTGGAGAGTTCTAAAAGGGTGTGGTAAATTTGTGTATGCATTATTAAACTTTATTGCATATATTATTTCAGAGAACGGAAGAGTATCTTCTTTCGTGTATTATTGTTTACGCGTTATTAATGATATTGATGTCTAATTGTCATAGCGTCGTATATTATAAAATACTGAAATATCACATAGTAGTTAATACACGTACACGTATATATATAAAGGTCTTATCCTAAAGCCAAGCACGCTAATAGCCCTAGATCGATACTAATAGACCAAATCATAATTCGAGTTAAAAGTCAAATTTGGTCAACTAGTCAAAGACAACTCGGGTCAACTAGTCAAAGTCAACCCTGGTCAATAGCAGTCAACCAGTCCTAAACTCATCTAACCCAAAACCCCAAAGACTAATGCCCAAATGTATATAGCCTTTCCCAAGCCCAACTAAACTTAAGCCCATAAGTGAAATCTAAAAAAGAATAAAACACTCAAGCCCACATAACTGATTTCGGCCCAAGCCCACAAAATAAAAATAAACAGATCACTACCTTCTTCTTCTTCTTCCTCACATCTCGCCACCTCCACCGATTAGCCACCACAAACCACTAACCCTCCTCCACTCTAACCCCATCGGTTTCACTCCTCACAAAAAACCCAATAGTTTGACACCACTAAAACCCAATTCCATCACTGCCGAAATCGTGTTTGAAGCCATTAACGCCTCGTCAAAGCTTCACAAAGACTCAAACAACAATCAAACCACACCGAAAACCACTTTCGGTTTCAATCCCCAACCAAAAGCCCAACACTATTGTATAATCAAACTTGATTTTCCCCAAATCTTAAATCGCGAAGTTAACGCCATTTATCGCTTCTTCGGAACTTCAACAATACCCAACAACAACCAACATCTACTAATACAACATACTCATCATCATCCCAAAGATAACAATTAGGAAAAATAAGAATTTGGCGTAGATGATTTCAAAAAATTATAAAAGCGCCACCATTGGTGACTATAGAGAACATCGAGGAATCCTATTTATGCCTACTCAAAGTGAGGCTTGAGTTCGCATGAATGGCCATACATCTTTTTATCAAATCAACATTTTATCACAATGTTCCAAAATATCGATAAGAAAAATCATTAACTGATATGATCAGTAAAAATTTAAAAGAACATGTTCATACTACTCACTATTTGTAAACCGAACAGCTAGATTTCCGAAAGTGGAAAAACCCCGAAAGACCGAAGTCGAACTGTAGCACGAAGAAGATGGTCTTCATCGTTCGAAATCTTTTCTTTTTTTCTCTTACACAGCAACCCCTCACTGATGTTACTCTCCTTTTCGGGGGGGAGGGGGGGGGGTTTATTTTTTTTTATTTTTTATTTTTTTATTGGTAAAAACCTCTACGTGTGAATTCCTTTTTGTTTTTAAAACCCCCCACCAAAAAATAAGGATGAAAGTTATCTATTTATCTACGGGGCTTTTATCCTTAACTAATAGTTATCATATATTTTTGGTTTTTATCTATTATTATTATTATTATTATTATTATTATTATTATTATTATTATTGTACTAGGAAAATTTAAAAAAAAAAACGGGATGTTATAGTAGTGATGGTGTATGGTTGTCGGAAAGAGTTCACAAGATCATGACATGTGTCCTAGATGATTTGAATTCTAATTTTGTCTTTGCCAAAGTCACATGGTATTTATATAATTATACCTAGAAAAGGGCATTAGAGTCTTTTCATTTATCTTGACCAAAAATATTACGGTCAAACTCGGTTGACTTGGATGTGTTGTGGGTCTTGGGGGTAAATCTCTAGATGAAATAACCGAGGGGTAAAGCTAATTGGCCTAAGTTTTGGGGTAAACCTCCAGATGAAAGAACTATGAGGATAAATTACGGTCAAACTTCGGTTGACTTGGATGTGTTGTGGTCTTGGGGGTAAATCTCTAAATGAAATAAGCGAGGGGGTAAAAGCTAATTGGCCTAAGTTAAGGGGGTAAAACTCACAGATGAAAGAACTATGGGGATAAAGCTAATTGGCCTAAGTTTTGAGGGGGTAAAACTAGAAAACTTTTAAAAGGGCAAAAGCCAAAGGACAATGAAGTCTTTTTATATACATTGAGCAAAAAGATAACAGTTGACTTGGATGTGATGTGATTTTGGAAGGTGATTTTGGAAGGGAGTAAACTTTTAGATGAAAGAACTGTAGGGGGGATAAAACTAGAAAACTGTTAATCTTATAGAACTAATAGAAGTGCATTGGAGACTGAAATTGTAAAAAAAAAAAATTGCAATTGTCACATTAGAAACTGGAAATAGCCGTGCCTTGATGGTATTCTCAGTTTTTAATTTATTTGTACTGTTAGAGGCTTAGTGGAAAAGAAATGACACACATATATATAGATGTATTGGGGATCGGAATAAATTACTTATAACAGTTAAAATTTGTTTGCCTAACCTAATTGTACGTTTATCATAAACTGGAAAAATTGTGATTGGTTAGTTTTTTTCAAAACAAAAGGGCAAAAAAACTCAATAAACTGAAGTATTATTGAGACAGAGAAAAGACTATGTTCTCCATTTCAGAAAATAAATGATTTTGTTGATATTATTCAAAAATTAAAACTTAATTGCATTAAGAGAATTACGAATTAAATGTGACCTAAAAGGAACAAAATAATTAAAATGATTTAACAGTTAAGACGAAATTAAGCTATTATGTACTTATGTGAAGCAAAATATCTCAAGCAACGTACAAGTTGAAGTAGTGTTGCACCGAACCATATCAAAGATGAACCATGGCAATCAGTAGTTCACATGCTTTCCTCTCTTTTTTGGTTTTTAATATTCACTTTTACGGGTTTTTTAATACAGCAACAAACAAGTTGATCCTCCGAAAATAGCGAACTTAATTATCACATGCGAGAAATGATATGGTTGATCGAGAAATGGATAATTTATTTTTATTCATTTTTTTCGAGAAGGATAATTGGGTTTGTAACCATTTCATATTCATCGCTGATTTTATTTCACAATCGTTATCTCATTGGTATCATATATAAATGTATTACACAATAAGTTGGTATCAAAATGAAATTACCAAAAGAAAGTTGGTATCAAATGATATCCAGCACGTGGTAAGGCCTGCGACGCAGTTGGTTTCGGTAAAATTTTATGTTGCTGTAGAAACCGGTTTAAAATCCTATAATAAGGTTTTAGTTGATCAATCATACGTATAAATGGCAAATAATAACATCCAATTCATAATTGTATTCCATAATTTGAATATTTTTTGAAAGTAAACATTATTTAGCACTTCGATCAGTCAATCACAAACTCACAAATTATACAAATCATTACTAAGGTGAATTTTGAAGCATGTCAAAGAGTAATGTGTTGTCGATGCTCTATCTACAATAACTTTGGACAAAACTATCAGTTAAGCCTATTTGGCAGCATGAATGGGCCAACCTGTACATGGGTTAGGGTGCACTATCTGGTTTTTTTGTTTGATTCATATATTTTTTGGATTATATACTATGGACCTTAGGCTACTAGTTGGTTGGCCCAATTCAAAAAATCTGTATATCGGTATCTATTGATTCCGTTATTCAGTAGTAAAACTAAAATAAAAATCATCGATTAAAACTCAAAAATAAGGAATAAGAAAACAGAAAATACTGTGGCTTCTTCATTTATTCTTCTTCTCCAGCCATTAAGCTCTGAACCCCACGAAAATTTAAACAGTCACAATCTCTCTAAACCCATCTCTCTCTATCCATCACCTTTCCTTTTTCTCCCAATATCTTTTGGTCAAGAACTCTTGAGGATGAGGTTCTTGAAGCCATGTTATATCTTAATTTGTTTAGCTGATTTGGATGAATTGGAGGGTGGGTATTCATATAGAAACTCTCACTTGTATAAACATACTCGTTTGAGTAGTAAAAGTTGGCTTTTTTTTTTTTTTTTTTTTGAATTTTAGTTAGAATTCTAAAATGTAAAATTATCAATGTGATGGATAGAATGCTTTAGTATATGCAATTTCAAATGGTGAATTTTTTTGATAAATTTATATTATTTCTTGATCCTACCGTGATTCAATTTCAATGGTTGTTTTTTTAGTGGATTTACAACAAAAATGATACCAAACACCTTCCACACTGGTTTTGAGTTCTTCATATATCTACAAACTTGTTTATACATTGTATATGAACAACCTAATGCAGGGTAAACAACTCCTGCCAAGGATTAATCTTCCTTGAATAAGGTCTAGATGGGGGTTTTGATGGTGCAAGCTTTGAGAGATCCGTGGCCATTGGTGCGGGTGCCTTAGCCTCTTCATGCCTGTTACCCAATTGGGCACCTTCGTAACGTCCTCGGCCACCCTGCACAGGAAAATGTCATTTTTCAGTTCACCAACAAAGTATGATGTACAATAAGACGGTGATGACGTAGTGTTTGAATTTAGTTGAATAATTTTGGCGCCAAGAAAATGAAACGTAGGTGAAATTGCACCACTGTTTTGCAGGTATTTAGTTGAAGTTTCAACACCATTGTGCATGTCATCTTAACTCCTTCGGGTCAGAAATGGATGAACCCTATGACGAATATGAATTGAAGTGCCAAAATGTATGTGTAGTTGAAATTTTACCACAATGTGGATATCTACTTCATACCTTGGTCTTCAACGCCCCAACCTTGTAACCAATATTGATCTTTCTAAAGTGATTCAAGAGTTGCGTTTAAATTTATATTTATATAAAAAAAAAAAAAAAAAAAAAAAAAAAGGAAATCTATTTCAGACTAACAATACAATGAGGAGACGATCCAATGGAATGATTGGAATCTACCGTGTGCAGCCTGCCATGTCAACTTAATAAGTTATTTTTTATGTTGGGCTGACCGCACTCTTTAGATGGCGTGGTGAGAGAGGTTCCAATATTTCATTTGCTCCTTCAATCGACTAAAAGTTTGCTTCAAGGAGTTCTCTCTCTCTCTATTTAAATCAATCAAGCATAAAGATTTCTTACCCAATTGATTATCCGGAAACAAGAACCAAAGCACGTAAAACGGCAACGAGTGTTTTCCCATAAGTCTATGGCCGAGGCGGAACACTGGCTTTGACAACCTGAGCATTGATTAAGTGATAATGCTTCGAGCTGAACTACACTAGCAAAGAGAACAATGCCTAGAACAAACACCATCCTATCTCTGGTATTTGCCATCGGAATTACTGATGAATGAAGAGATGGAGAAACATAATGACTCAATGAATTCAACATTTCCTAGAAAACGTATTTATATGTTCTTTCTTCAACTGTCTCTCCCCCGGAAGGACAGTTTGGTTGGTAACAAATGGTTAAAAATAGTTGACTTAGGTCTATATACATCTTTCTCAACAAGACAGCTCCACTTTTTATTGTTTAATTTGACTCTCTTAAAATTAGAAAATCTTAAAAATGGAAAAATAATTAAATATCAATCATCCAACAAATTACAATTTTGAAGATGAGTTTGTCCAGCATTATGTTACCCTAAACAATTATCAAATGAAATAGATATATGCTAGATTTATGGATTCATATGTACAATAACAAAAATATTTCAGTATTAACAATATATTGTTACAATAATTGGAAGATCGGCCCAACTGGCCAAGCACATTATCCATCTGTTTATAATGCCTCTACCAAATTCTCTAAATCCATTCAACTCGCCATATTCAACAACAATCTTGTCAACAAAAACCAATTACACGACATAGCCATTGAAACTCGAATGGCTGTACATGGGCCTAGTAATCAATAGTGGTGCTCGCTCAGCATTTCTTAAATTCTCATTCCCCAAGCCTGCTAGCATTATCTAATAAAGAAGATGAAAAAATATTAATGGGCCGGGCCATTTCACATATGCCTGGTGGTGGTTTCATAGGATTTTCTTTATAGTCTACATGCATAATAATCTCACAAACAAACAAAGTTATCGAGTTAATTAATTCGTAAGAGAAAATGTTATTGATGCTGATAGGACATTCCTTAAGCTCCTTAAGTGCTCAATCCAAAAGGACGCGTTCTCTAAGGAAAGAAGTGGCGTAGCCACGTGTAAAGTTATATATGATATATATGAGGGTAGGGATGTGCATGGTATCCTATTACCGAAACCGGAATCGTTTATAGCAGTTGTGTTAAGGCATTTCCAATGAGAGTGTAAAATTACACCTCCACCTAGACTCCACGTAAGTCCCATTAAGATTTTACACCACTAATTGTATAGTATTGTATAAACTTATAAATATCCACACTCTATTTCTCCAAATGGAAGAGTAAAAAAAAATAGATTGTATAGCTTAATTTAAAATTTAAGGTGACGTCCGAAAGTTAAAAATTACTTTAGAATTAGAAAGAGGCGTTACTCCAAGTGGCGTCCGAAAATTATTTCACTTTCGGACGTCGGAAAGTGTCGCCCGATTTTTTTATTAACTAATAGCGAGAGGGAAAATTCCCCACCCTCTCTATTAGCTAATACACTATTATTACCTACGGTATAGCACCCCCATTGGAGAGAGTTTTTTTATATTTGGAGTGTAAAATTTCCACTCTATGCGATTTACACCCTCCATTGGAGATGCCCTTATAAAATATTATACCCATTAATAGTGGGTCTTCAAGAACCGAACTGAGAAAGAACTGAATGGTAAAAGAACCAGTGGGTACCCGAACCGAAACCAAAATCGATTATTATGATTTGGATATATAAAGTTTATAGATTATATTACACTAAATAAATATAAACCCAAATATTATAATATATAGTATTTTTTTTAAGTATAAAAGTCTACTAACTATACAGGGGTATGTAGCACAATAGTGAATGTATATTATTAAATACATATTTTGTACCATTACATTACATTGAACATGCATGTGTACTATAAATATTAATAATAATGTTAACGACTACACGCCCATGTATACTATAAATTAGTTAATACACTGTATATATTAACTAATAAATGTGTACATGATAATTTATATAAGTGCACGTGCTTTATATAGTACATTGCACGTATGTATATATATAATCGCAATTTTAATAATAATAATAATAATATATAATCTGAGAAGGAACCAAAACCCAAATCGGAATCGACTTAATTAATAGGTATGGTTCTGAAGTTTAAAAAAAAAAAAAAAAAAACAAACAAACAACTAAATAACCGAACCCGATAGGAACTATTAAAAATAAAATTGAACTCGGAACTAGTAATAACCAAACCATAACCAACCTATGAACACCCCTACATATGATGTCAAATATCAATATAACGCAAACAAGTCCAATTTAGATGACAAAAAAAAAACAAGAGAAACTCTGCCAATCGCGAATTTTTACAAAAAAATTCATATTTGCAAAAAAGATTGGTGGTGTAATATGATAATTTTAGACATATTATTTATTGGCTAAATCTTACGATATGAGATGTAGGCTATGCCCTCACAGCCACTCATCACAAGGGGGTGTGTATTGTATCAAGAGGTGATACCCTTGCACACGATACATCTCACAAGACGAGAAGTAGTGCTCTTATTTATTTCACTAAATTGACTCATAATGACAATCGAGTGACATCGCCACGGGTTAAAGTCTAGTAATCTAATAAAAAAGAATAAAAAATATTAATGGCCTGACTCATTTCACATATGCCTGGTGGTGGTTTCATAGGATGTTTCTTTATATATATAGTCTATATATCCACTACAAGAAAAAAAAAAAAAAAAAAGGTTTTATATCATTGTTAAAAACAGTGATAAAAAGTCTTTTGTCACTTTTTTTTTTTTTTCCAAAAACATGACGGAGTGAGTCATTTTTTTTTTCTCAAAACCGTCACAAATATTTGTTCCAAACTAGTCTATCTCTACCATAAAAAATGGTAACAATTGCTCAAAAACCGTCACAACAAATCATATCATTTGTGACGGTTTTAAATAAACTGTTATGCATTCATCCTTTTGAAGGGTCATAAAAAATACCATTAGTCATGACAGTTTGGATAAAACCGTGATATGTATATTTTTTTTATTTAAAAAAAACGTAAATATATATATATATATATATATATATATATGAAAACTCATAAAATTGGGGACGTACAATAAACTACACACCTAAAAAAACTACATACCGGAATATGATCCATTAAATTTCAAGTACCACTCATATATATTGCTAATTTCATTGAAACAATCTCTTTAGATAATCAATATACATTTGTACTTAATCATAAAATGTAATTAAATAAATAACACATTTTCAATCTAATTCATATAAATATAATCAGCCTAATTCAAATCCAAATGAAAAACTAACCTAATCTCGTCAAAATCAATCAACTACATATATGTCTTCAGTCTTATGGTTAATCTTCGTCTTAAGGATAGTTCATAATACATTCTTGGATAACATTACAAATTTCAACTTATCGCCAACTAGTACAGGAAGAAGAGCTTGATCTTTACCTTACAAAATTTTCCCAACTGCTACATGTGTGTTGTATTGTCCTAAGGGAACATTATACAACTCAGTTTCCGGTCCTAGCTCCTCGTAGACTATACCCTTTAGCAACAACATTGGATTTGAAATCCACAACCAAATCAAACGACTCGGCCCTAAGATGAATTGTAAAGTCATATAATGGGTTTAATTGCAAATACAACATAAAATAAGAATTCGAGCATTACTATTCACATTTCCAAGATCCAATGTATGATTTCGTACTACTGCACAACTTGTAGTTACTTCAGCATTTTCCTTTTTTAGAATTTTTTGCTGGTATCGGAGAATTAGCCTTTTTGGTCTTTAACTATTTTTAGGTGAGAATATTTAAAACTCAAAAAAAAAAAAAAAAAAAAAAACAAAAAAAAAAAAAAAAAAACTAGACACACATGAAAAAAATATTTTAAAGTACTTCAAAATAAATTAAAACTTAATGAAATTACCTCAATGCCTTTCAATACTGAGTGTTTTGGCCAAGCAACTTGTGATCCAAGAGCATCTTTCAAAATTACCAGCTCATCGCGAAATGGTATAGGAAGAGCAACACGATCTTTACCTTCCAAAATCTTATCAAGCGATAGACGGCGTGCGTTGTTTGGCCCTAAGAGAACATTGTGCAAGTTTCAAACTATAGACAAAACAACAAATAATTTCAATGGACTAAAAAAAGGTTAAAGAAAATATATACCTTTAGCAAGTCACCACAAGCACATGCCCTTCTTCTTCCTATACCTTGTTCATTAACCTAAAAGATAGAATCAATTCAAAGGCATCTATAGTGGCCCAACACTAGACTACAAAGATGGACCAACTCGTATTATGCAAAAATCAAAAGCCAATATCATCATAATTATTGCTAGAGTTTATAAATTAATAGTTGGAACACAACAGATCCACTAATAAAGGTGCACATTGCTCCTACGAATTATGTTCTCAAGCGAATCAAAATTTGCTTTGTACCACAAATTATATTCTAAGGGTAAAATAAAAAACAATAAGCACCTCAAGCCACATGAATATTTGGTTCTTCTAAATTGACAAAGGCTTCTGCCCGAGCCATTCACATTGTTGCCACATGCCATGAGACCAGGCTCTTCATAAACACATTCCGCATTACTTCCCTTTCTCATTCTGTTCAGCGTTCCAAAAAAATATATATATTAGTGGATGAACTCAATATAGTCTAAACATATATTCTCATTTTTCATTTATAGAAATATTTGAATTTTAAACAAGCAACAAAGACTTGTTGTTTACTGAAATAAACAACAACTTCATGTTGTCAATCCTAGCCATCTAGGGCTTAAGACCCATGATCTAACACGCCTAAATTTCATAGTTGCTAATTAACTGACCAATTGAAAACCAAGGCCACCATATTCGATTAAACTAAGATTTCATCTTTGCAGGAGAAATCAAATCATGAACTTAACCAGTTGGTTCAAGAAAACAAAAAGATGAAAACAAGTCACTAGCAAAAATCTTTTACTACGTGAGGATAGTCGCCTGTCATTACTCATGGTTTCTTCACTTCATGCCAATTACCAACAACAAAACAACAACAATAACCAAAAGGAAACAAAAGAAAATCAAGAATTAAGATATGAAATATGTCAAGCAAATACTCATTGTATTACTTGCAATTAGAGTGTGATATACCAGTAAATTCAGAGACAACCAAAATTCACGAATAATACCAACACCCCATTTCTGCCATAAAATTTATGTTCTAGAGCACATGTTAATCCACCTTAAAAGAGCACATAAATAGATAGATGCTAGCTGTGGATTGAAATGGGCAGGCTCATAATTATTATTGTATCATTTTCTTATGAATGACTATGGTGTGAAATATACTTCACACCTGACTCCTCGCAAAGACGACTGCAGTGTTAAGCACTAAAGAATCAGATGGTTTGTTAATGTCAATAAATAAATGGAAGAAAATAACTTACTGGAGTTTATCAGCATTGAAAAAAAATACTGTACAAGAAAGATGTTAAGGCCAAGAAGAATTTATGTGTCACAAAAAAAATTGTCTATAAATAAAATTAGGAAAGAAAGAGTTTACAAAATGTAATAGGAATAATTACTTACAAGTCCTGCCTCCACCAACTATCGAGTTCGTAATCCTTGAAAGCCTGGTGCTGGTGAAGATTGAATAGAAGAGTTTCACAAACGAAAGAGAAAAGGGAGGGACAATTAAAATTCAAGGCAGTCGAGGTCAATTACCACTGAAATTCGAAGACCCACCCAAACTAGAGTTCGATCAAAGTTGATTATCCACATTGTAATTGACTTAAAATGCACCTGGATTTTGGAAACCCCAACTAATCTTGAAAGCCCTAAGGGAATAATTGATTTGATATTTTGATATGTGTTACCGAAGTGGAGTCTTTTGTTTCAACTTTTGTTTTTGCTAACTGTGTAGTGGAGTCGGGAGAGTCGGGGACTTATGGTGCGGGACAGAGTAAATTTCGGTAGTTATCTTTTTAGTTTTTTTTTTTTTTTTAATGTGGGTAGTTATCTACTGAATCCTATTGTAACTGTTTATCTAAAAACAGTGACTTATATGTATATTGTAAAAATCATTTGTCACTGTTTACATTACCCCGTGATAAATACTCGATAAAACAGTCACAAAACCCATTTTGTACTAGTGATGCATAATAATCTCATAAACAAACAAAGTGATCGAGTTTAGTTTGAAATGAACAATCAAATGTATGAGATTGCTTAACAAGTTTCGATAAGTAATTGTTGAATTATATGTTAGTGGTGATCTTGGAGAGTTGTGAGCATTGATATATTGTATAAAACCAATAAGAATAACAGAGAGAAGACTGGAGATTGATTAGGGTTAGAGAGTTTTGTATTTGAGTTTCTACCCGTGAGTTACATCTACTATCTATATACTAAAGCGAGACCGCAGAGGATTTTCTCTCCCATGTATGGCACTCTAATATGAGAGTTAGCCTTTTTCATCATATGTGATACTCTAATATGAAAGATAGTATTTTTTAATAGCTACAATCCCACAGACATGGAACCTCTTTGGAGAGTTTAGTGTATTTTTAATTCCTATATTTGGAGAGTTTGGGTGTATTTCCAATTCTTTATATATTTGATCAAATAAAAAAAAATTACTAAAAAATAGGTAATTTGTATAAGGTAATTTTCTATTACTCTGAATCAAACACTTTTAGTGTTCCAATTCTTATATATTTGATCAAATAAAAAATTCTAAAAATAGGTGATTTGTAGAAATTAATTTATATTTGATCAAATAAAAAAAAAAATAGGTGATTTGTATAAACTAATTTTCTATTACAAATCATACAATTTTAGTATCTATGATAAAACACCTAATTTATTTGAATATATCCTTAACATGGCCTCAAAACATAGTTAAAACAATTATACAAAATATATAATATAAAATGAAAAAAAATAACAAACAAAGCAATAATGACAAATATTTTAAAATATATATAATCTTGAATGAAACTAACGACAAAAAAAATAATTAATGGGGAACGGAAAACTTGATGCAAATACATCGAATTAACCTCAAATAATATTTAACGGAAAATCGAAATCGAATGCAAATGCAAGCATTAAACTAATCTTAAAAGTAATTAATAAAAAAAATCGGAATACGGATCTGGTATTAAAAAACTAACTCCGAAAAGAATAATTAATGGAAAATCAAAACTTGGATACAAATACATCAAAAATTATTGTCGTAAAAATCGAACCTGGATGCAAATGCATTGAAACTCACCCTCAAAGATTAAATTAACGGAAAATCGAAACTGGACATAAAACTGCATTGAACTAACCTCAAAAAAAATTAATTATAAATTGGGAACATAATGCAAATCGTGGAACTAATCTTAAAACTAATTAATGGGAAATCGGAAACCCTGATGCAAACCCAGATTGAACTAATCTCAAAAAATATATTTGATGCAAAACCTCAAGAAATAATTAATGAAAAATGGAGGCGGATGCAAACTCATTCAACTAACCTCAAACAATAATTAACGGAAATCGGAAACTAGATGCAAATGCAACTTTATCAAATAATAAATACGAGAAATCCGAAACTAGATGCAAATGTATTAAACTAATCTAACATAATAATTAACGGAAATCAGAACCTGGATGCAAATGCATTGAACTTACCTCAAAAGAACAATTAATAGAAAATTGGGAATTTGATGCAAATGTATGAACTAACCGAAAAGAATAATTAACGATAAATCAGAATTTGGATGAACTGCGATTGAATCGATCTCAAAAATAAATAACGGGAATTGAAAATTGGATGCAGAATCATTGAATTTAACCGAAAAACATAAATAACAAAAATCAAAACTAGATGCAAATGCATTAAACTAACCTCAAAACATAGTTGGGTTATATGTTGTGGGAATGTCTCGATAAGTATAGTTTTGCATTTAAAATGATGTTTATTTTATCTCTCAAGTAACCTTCAATATATATGAACTTCGCCTTATTAGGCAATCTCACAAAACTTTAATCAAACTTCTATTATTAAACAAAAAAATGAAGTTGAAAGATTTTATCAAAGGTGAGTTATTTTTTTTTAATGAAGAGTGAGGTTTTCATGTTATAAGAAATTTGGTTGAGTGATCAATATAATATTAATATATAATAGTTATGCATATTTGCAAATATTTTTTAGAATAGTTAATATAACAACACTCATTCGTAGATAATCTTTGAAGATTCCACATAGTGAGTCATGCATAATTTAAAGAATAATTAACGAGAAATCGGAAACTGGATAATTTTCGATGATCCCACATAATAAAAATTAAGCATAATTTACTTTTTATGTCATGTTTACAAAGGACACTACAAATGGATCGAGTAGATGTTGGTATTACACACCACATTGGATAATTATAAGGAAATCGAAACTGGATTCAAATACATAAGCCGAGCTCAAAGAGTAATTAACGGAAATCATAAACTTTTATGCAAATTGCATTAAACTAAGACGGAAGTAACTAACGGAAAATTAGAAATTGAATGCAAATCCTTGAAAAATATTTAACGGAAAATCGGGAAGCGGTATGCAAATACATCAAACAAACTTCAAATAATACTAAAATGGAAAACCGAAAGCTGGATACAAATGCATTGACTTAACTCAAAAAATAATTAACATAAAATCAAAACAGAATGAATCGCATTGAACTAACCTCATAGAATAAGTGGTGGAAATCAAAAATTAATTGCAAATGCATTGAAATAACATCAAAGAATAGTTAACGGAAATCAGAAACCAAATATAATTATATCGAACTAACCTCAAAGTATAAATAATCAGAAACTAGATGCAGATGTATTAAACTAACCTTAAAGAGTTATTAACGGGAAATCGAAAACTGGATCCAAATGCAATGAACTAATCTCAAAGACTAATTAATGAAACATTAAAATGGGATGAAACTACACTGAACTAACCTAAATGAATAATTAACGGAAAATTATAAATTTGATGTAACTGCATTGAACTAACCTCAAAAAATAATTAACAAGAAATCATAAACTTGATGCAAATGCATTGAACTAACCTCAAAGAACAATTAACATAAAATCGAAAATTATATGCAACGGCATTGAACTAATCTTAAAGAATAATTAGCGGGAAAACCAAAAACTGGATCACAATTGCATTAAACTAAAATCGAGAGATTAACTAACGGAAATCAAAAATGGATGCAAATGCATTGAAATAACATCAAAAATGGTTAACTAGAAGGAGGAAGTCGGATGTAAGCGTGATCATGCCTGACCTCAAAGCATAAATATCCACTTTTTAGCCTTTCTATATGAGTAATTACAAGTAATTAGGAACCTAAAAGCTAAAAGTGAGTTTATACAAACAGGACTTTACATGTATAAAAGCGTATAGAAATTGTAAACTATCAAACTAACCTAGAAAAACAATTAACGGAAAATAAAAAACTGGATGCAAATATATTGAACTAACCTCAAAGTAATTAACGGAGATTGGAACCCGGATGAAAATGCAATGAACTAATCTCAAAGACTAATTAACGAAACATCGAAAACTGGATGCAACTGTACGTACTGAATTAACCTTAATGAATAACTAATGGGAAATCATAAAGTGGATGTAATTGCACTGAACTAACCTCAAATAATAATTAATGGGAAATCGAAAACTTGATGAAAACTGCATTGTACTAACCTCGAAAGAATAATTAATGAGAAATTAGGAATGGGATGCAAGCGCACTACATTAAACTAACCTCAAAGAATAATTAATGGAAAATCAGAAACTTGATGCAAATGCATTGAACTAATAACTTCGAAAACATATTTGTATTTTATGTATGGGGAATAAATGTCTCGACAAATATAGTTTTGCATTTTAAGTAGTGTTTATTATAATTATTTTTATTGTGATTGGGAATACCTTACTATTCAAGTAGTTTCAATATTATCTTCGCACATTAGGCATTCTCACAAAACTTCAATCAAACTTCTATTATTAAACCTAACAATAAAAAAAAAAAAAAAATAGTTTTATCAAGGTTTGGTGCTTCCTTTTATAGAGAGTGGTGCAAGAAATTTAAATGAGTAATTAATATAATTTTCATATCTCATAACTATGCATAGTTGCTAATATTTTTAGAATAATTTAATATAACGACATCCCGTTTGTAGGACAAGATGCATATGATAAATTTTTCAAGTGGGAGTAGTGTATTCTTTCGAGGATATGGAAACAATCAATCTGTTTTAGTGATTTGTACACATTAGACTAAGAAGCCGAGCGGTGATGATCACCGCTAAAATCACCATAAATCTAATAAAACTATTATACAAGCTAGATCGAAGTTTAAAAAATAATTCCATTTGAAAATTACGATTAATATTCTAAACCACAAAGTGAATAGGCTATCTCAATTTGATCCCTTAGTTTCCAAGTACTTATGCACCATAATCGCTAGCTCATTAACGTATTTCGGTTTATTTTCAATAAAATATATTCCGATTCAAAAATTTGCCGCTAAATCTTTATAAATCTAAGAAAACTATTATACAAGCTAGATGTGAGTTTAATATAATTCTATTTGAAAATTATGGATTAATATCCTAAACCACAAAGTGAATAAAGCTATCCTAATTTGATCAATTAGTTTCAAGTACTTATCTGTATAATCGCCAAGGTGCTCATTAACGTATTTCGGTTTATTTTAATAAAAATATATTACGATTCGAAATTTCTGCTAATCACCATAAATATAATAAAACTATTATATAAGCTAGATCGAGTTTAAGATAATTCTATTTGAAAATTACTTGATTAATATCCTAAACCACAAAAGAAGAGGCTATCTCAATTTGATTCTTAATTAGTTTCCAAATACTTATGCACCATAATCATTGGTTATTAACATATTTCTAGTTTATTTTCAATAAAATATATTTTGCCAAAAATTTGTGTGAGACATTTTGTAAAGCATTTTCAGCACACAAAATATTTAATAGATCCCAAGCGATGTCAGGGTCCAAAATCTAGTACTTTATACTAAAACTAAAACATGATAATAAAACTACTAGATATAGATGTCACACTATAGAAATATGGGACTTTCCATGTTGGACATATTCTAATCCTTCCTCAAGCTGTAATTATGCAAACTATGCAAATTACTTTGAATTAAAACAAAATATAAGAATAATGCTCCTTTGCATTAAGCTGTCTTTAGTGAAGAACTCGAACAAATAATGTTTTATATTGGTATAATTAGTTTAATTTGTTGACAAGCGCCAACCTTGTATGTTTCTATGTTTGACACACTATTATTAAGAAAAATAAAAATAAAAATACTGATAGTTGACAAAGAATGCGACTTGTAGTTGGCTGGTCTGACTTGGCATAAAACAATATAAATAAGAGATTCAAAAAGAAGAAACCAGTATTATCCAACCAAAAGACTGCTATATATGGAATATGCATGGGTATTATGCTTGGAGAAATGTGACTAAAAGAACCAAAATCAGTGGTGCATTTGTAACGAACACTGTAAATGAATCGAAATTTGGTTCTGCTTATTGACTTTATTTGGATTGATTTAAGTGGAATGAGTTATCTTCATTTTGATGATTTAAAAAGGGATGGTTATATGAACTCTACTTAAAGCCATTACTTTGTGTCTTTGTGATGATCGATCCTTGAATTGTTTTGTCCATCACAAACACGTCTTCCGGTCTTCCCCGAAAGATGACCAATTTAAAAGTAGCACCGCTCACGGCTAATGTCAATTATGGCATTATGGGTACGTGTTTGGATGCGGAAAGACACTCTCATTGGCATGTTTTGCTAGGCTCCAAAGAACCACAGAACACACTCTTTTAATTTATCATGAAATTTGATTCTATATTTGATTCACAAACATCTTATGAATCAAAGTCACGAGATTTTTTTTAAGAAATCACCCAAGAGGAGGGTGGGGTTTGGTAAGACCTGCCCCCTACCAGTTTATTAAAATAATACAAACTAGTAATGGATTATAAGAGGAGACATCAACTTTTACCCCTGCTCAAAACTTACATTCGAAGAAGAAAAACAATTAACTACACCTATCTAGTGGGCCAAATGCGTAGGTTCCTAATCCACAATAATTATCCAACTATAACAAAGATCTGTGTTGTTAGGCACTTCCACTCAATGCTTAAAATCACCAGACCCTCGATTCATACTAGCTAATTTTGCTAGAGCATCAGCAAAAGAACATTGGCTTCTCTATAAACATGAATAACAGTAGTCAGTAAAGACATAAAGTCTCTAACAAAAGTCACAATGTTGCAAAAGTACCATGGCACATGTGTTTTACCACTGACCCAATTTGCCAAAAGCTTGGGAATCAACTTCAATTTGTATCTTCATAAGCCCTTTGTACTGCAAATCTTGATATCCTCAACCAAAAGTCATACATTCTGCCAAATTACTTCACACCAAAGTGTTTATAGAAACACATTATAAAGCACCCATTTTCATCTCTAATAACACCACCAACACCTCCAGGTCTGGGATTTGAAATTAGAAATGTAAAAACACAACAATCTCTTGCACATAAATTACTCCGTGTAACGCGTAGAGGGTTTTTTTTTATGGTTTGTACATAAAAATAAAGCACTACATGCTCGGGCGGAAGTAGCTTGGGATTGGCCGATTGGGGAGCTTAGCCCGCACCCTCATGGCCATACCTGTCCAAGAAAAACTTGGCATAATTCTGCACAAGCAAGGCTCAAACTCAAATGGCGCGCGAACTCAACCTCGAATTGAGGTAGTACATATATATCGACTAGCTAGACAACTAATATAGCAAGTTGGGATATGTATACTGCTTAGACTTATCACACGCACACGAAAGTGCTTTCCTTTCGTAATCCCACATGTGTTGTACCTTTGCTTTGGGAGATTTATCATCATCTTATAGCATCATCAATGCACTGCTATTTCCCATTTCTAAAAACATCGTCAACGCAATTCTAAATTGATTTCGACACATCAACTTTTAGAACCCAAAAGTGCAATTTCTATGTTAAGCTTCAATGCGATTTTGAAAAAAAATAATAAATCTTTTTTGGACGGGAGAAGTAAGGTCATCCTATTTTATTTTATATTTTTCCTTTTCTAAAGTGATTTCTAAAATATTTTCTTACATATATACAATAATTTCATTTTTTGTATTATTCCCAAAAAGGAGACGGCTAAACTTGTCCTCGTCTAAAACCATTTCTATAATTCTCACAAAATAGTTTCAATTTTAACATCAATTAGAGCATCATCAACCCATTTCTAAATTTGATTTCTAATGTGACAGTTGACGAATTTATTTGACAATTTTTGTCCCCAACGCTACTGTTATAATAACGCTTTCATAATAACAATTGTCAAATTCGGAACCAAATTATCTAGAAATATAGAAATGACTTGCACGGGACAACTTGTCTCGGTCCAAAAGTGAGACGGGACTACTTTTGCCATCCGTACTTTTTTTTTCGCTTTTTTAATAAAAATCTAAATGGCTCGATTTTATACCATTGGCTTTTAATGGTGATGGATTAACTATTTCATTCAAAATTAAAAAACAAATTTTGCCCAAAATGCACTAGTTCTCTTCGCTTTTAGAAATTTTAAAAGTACCAAAACTATTGAGGTGTCACAACGAAAAAAAATGAAAAATGCATTGATGATGCTCTTTCAAGGATAGATATATGAGTTTATTTTTTTTTTTTGGTAAGTTGAAATGTATTAAAAAGTGAAAAATTACAAAGAATGGTTTGAGTTTGGGCAATCCAAACACAGCCCGACAAAAGTGCCAAGTGAACACCAACAAACCGGGTACTAAATCTTCGATTTTTTAACTTAAATCACACCACATCCAAAATCAACCCATTATCTTTCGCATTAACGCATGTAAAAGACTTTATTGCCTTTTGCTTTGCTTTTTAAATGGTTTTCAAGCTTTACCCCCAATACCACAACACATCCAAGTCAACCGAGTTTGTAGTGATGTTTTAGTCAAGACAAATGAAAGACTCTAATGCCCTTTTCTAAGTATAATTACATAAATACCCGTGACTTTGGCAAATACAAAATTGAATTCAAATCATCTAGGACCACGAGTCATGATTTTGTGAACTCTATCCGATGGCTACCACCAATCATTATCAAATGACATCCACACCTTAATATTATAAAATTACATAATTAATCTCCACGATTTGTTAAAAGTTACACGATATTAGGAGAAACCAACCGCGTGAAAGGGCAATGGAGTCTTTTTATGTGGTAGTGGTATGACTTGGAGAAGATAATTCTACAAGTGATGGTAGTTGTCACACCCCCAAATTTTCAGAAAATCTAAAATAGGAAATTTTCCGGGATATAAATATCTCAATTGTCACCCTATTCAATCATCCAAAAACGGGATGAAACTAAACCCTAATAACCTATTTTTCCAAAATTAACTCACGGTGATAAAAAATCACTTACATTCCACTCATTAAATACACATATGATAACTTATTTAAATACGAAGTTTTATACACTTTACCTTTTAAGCCAAAGACGCCCCCTCAGATACAAGATTAACGAATCCTACCCCTCTCCAAAAACAGAGTTAGACATCACAATAAAAGGATTTAGCTAAACCAACCAAATTTTCATTCATAATCAAAACCTTATTTAAGACATTGAAGTCTAATTGATATTCACATAGTTATCACTAAACTAATATATAATATGTAATATGGTGGTGACTTTTGCTCAAACCGCCTCACGATCCAAATCTTTCAAGATTGGAATCAAGCCTTCGTAGTTCTTAGTCTTATTTGTCTTAGATAAATATCATATATCCCTCTTGTAAACTCGTGACTTGTGAGTCACAGCCATCTATAGACTTTTAATGCTCATAAAACCAAGCCTCTTAGGGCATCTCCATGGGGGGTGTAAAATTACACCTCCACCTAGGCTCCACGTAGGTACCATTAGGATTTTACACCTCTAATTGTATAGTATTGTATAGCTTATAAATATCCACACTCTATGCTCCAATGGAATAGTGTAAAAAAGATTTTAAACCCCGGACGCCACCCAAGTGACGCCCCTCTTTAATTAAAACGGGGCGTCACTTGTAGTGGACGTCCGAAGTTAAAAATTATTTTTTTAGAATTAGAAAGGACGTTACTCCAAGTGACGTCCAAAATTATTTTACTCGTGACGTCAGTTCGAAGTGTCGCCGGGTTTTTATTAACTAATGGCGAGGGAATTCCCCACCCTCTCTATTAGCTAATACACTATTACCTACTTGATATAGCACCCCATCGAGAGAATTTTTGTCACACCTTTAATTTCGTGCATCTGGAAAACATTATTTGTTCCCGACTCTTCGATTCGAGGGTGTGACGCACTCTCAACTCCCAAAAACCCATAAACAGTTTAAATATGTGGATAATAAAAACCAATAAAAATTTTAACTTAAACAAAAGTCTTCTTCATGACAAAGATTCACAAATAAGATTAGGTTGTACTCTCCTTTCAATAACTCTTTAATAAAATTTACAAATGAAATACAAAAACATTGTCTAGACTGAAATTCTATATCACCTCAAGGAAAAACAAAACAAATCCTGAGATGCAACGCTAACGCAAATCACAAACAGCAACCACTCTTCTTCAACACTAAACTTGTAAAACTTATCAACTATGTTCATTGATCGAACACACAGATAAACAAACATGCAAATCGGGTCAAAAGATTATAAAATTTACAAATGAAATACAAAAACATTGTCTAGATCGGAAATTCTATATCACCTCAAGAGAAAACAAAACAAATCCTAAGATAACGCTTAACGCGAAACCACTGGGGCAAAGAACCACTCTTCTTCAACACTAAACTCATCAAAACTTATTAACTATGTTCATGGACGAATACACGATAAGCAAACATGCAAATGAGATTGAAGATTATAAAAATCTTTGGTGTGAGTAGCTCTAAAACAACATATACTTATACAAATATATACATAATCCATATGGGCAAGTTAGTTCCTCCACCGAGGCTTTAACTTTCAACGACTAATATAACATACTTAAGTACAATAATCTAGGCAGGTAGTTCCTCCTAATCGGTACTTTTAACTTCCAACAACTAATACAACATACCATAGCGATAATAAAAGGCATTTAGTTCCTCCAATGGTTTTTTAGGTTCTAACTAAAAATACTAACCGTACCAAATCATATACAATCATCTATCTAAAGATATATCATTTACCAACATATTACCATAATTATATTAATTTAGACTTTCTTTGTGTCTCTAAAATCACGTCAGATCTATGTCTTACCTAGTTTCCGGGGCTACCACAATCGCTGGCCGCCTAACATGTACATCCACATGCCTCCTTACATAATGAACCACTCCGGCGTAACCACCACGGGATGTCGCGACACCGTAAATCCTCACACGGAAGCAATTATGTAAGTAATGCTACTATTCGGCATAAAATATCGCTGGCGATCATCGTTCTATTTTATTTAACGGAATAATCTTTAACTATTCGCTCGCTTTGTGGAGGGCCATTGACTTTTATCAAACGCGGGGAAGGTCAATCACATTACTTTTACCAAGGCCATTCGATTAACTCGAAGCGCCCGGAAAGGGCCAATCACATTACTTTTACCAAGGCCATTCGGGATTAAGCAAACGCTTTTAATGGCCAATCACATGAGTTGTGGTAATTAGGTTCTAAGATTTTCGTTACGTAATTTATTCAAGTGTCATACATTAATGACTCATAATAAAATTCCACTATATCACGCGGTGTCAATTACCTTATTGCACTAAGCCACAATATTTAGACATATCTCAATTATTTCACATAACCACTTTCATTATTTCACGTGTCAATATATTATTGCAGACTTCACCACACTCTCGTGGGCAAATATTCATCAATATTATACTACCTCATAAGAAGATCTCACATATATAATAATGGAGCGTTTATATACATTTCTCAAAGATATTGCATTAATATATATACTCCAACATATTATATCATGTCACAATTGCTTCAACGTGATCGCATACATTTTAGTATAGCGATTAGGAATATAACGCTCCTAACATCTCAATATCGTCACGAGTCAAAAATACACAACATCAATGTCCAAACTTTCTTAGATAATCGACAACCAAATTTATACAAGCTTCCACAAAGATTTTATTACTACATGTGTCCATATAATATACAACATAAAACGAAAGCACAATTAAGGATACCACGGTCCCACAATCAAAGCCCAATATATATATGCTTTTACACACTACTCACGCCAAATCTAAATTAGATAATGACCAACCAAGTTATATAATATCGACAATATTTTATTACTATATTTGTCCATACAAAATCAAATGGGTGAAAACTGGAAAAGTCAACATTTCATAGTCAAAGGTCAAAGTCAACATGTCATAGTCAAAGTCAAAGTCAACCATCAATAGTCAAAGGTCAACATGTCCACGGTCAAAGTCAAACTGCCGTTTCCATGTTCGGGACGGGGTTAGGTCATAGCCATGGTTCATGGCTAAGGGCAAAGTCATAGCTTCATGGCTAAGGTAATGGTTCGGACCAATTGGCCAAACCCAAACCTTAGAACCCGAAAGTCTAAAAGTTGAAAGACCCATGTAGATCTATTTTAAGTCCAATGGGGCCCTAATCAATATTAGAACGGCCCAAAAGCGGTTAAGTGGTTGGTCCAAAATTTGGTCGAAACCGACCCTAAAACTAAAACTGAAATTTCCGCCCAACCACCATTGAATTTTCGCCTAGCCACTAAAAAGAAATTGGCCCAAGACAAAACACTTAAACATTTCGCCCAACAACTTAAAATAGAATCCGGGCCCAAACAAAACCAAAGGTTTTGGCCCAAGGCCCAAAGCCCAAATCGGCTTGGTAATCGTTTCATCTTCTTCCCCTAGCTACCACCACGGCTGACCACCAAAATTTTCCTACCACCCACTCCCATTTCGACAAGTCGGTTGGACTCACAAACAAAACCCTCTAACATTAATTAATGCCAAAGCCTCAATTCTTGAATTTACATCTCGACCAAAAACTAGATCGAGACCAAATTTCCCGCCACCATTAATGGTGCCTCAAGCTTTAACAGCTGCCCCCCGCTCTACTACACTACCCCACTACCACCATTCAAAATCCAACTACAACCACAACCAAAACAGCTCACAACACCGAAAATTACAAATAAAATTCCAAACCCTCGATTATCCCCAGATCAACCTGGCGCCCCCTTATCGCTTTTGCAAGCCAACAACACACTACACAACCAAAGAATCAATCCCCAACAACGGGTTCCAACCAAAACCCAAACACCAAGTTTAATTTAAATGGCGATTTAAAGCGCCATTGGCGCCATTTGGGAGCTTCGTCATCACCATTAGCACCCTTCAAAACAATTAGGTTTTGATCCCCAACCAAAACCCACACTATACTATACTACCCATCTCGATTCCAACATCACCACTGCCGAAGAAACAACTTCGACCTCCATTGATATTTATTCAAAGCTATCCACACAACAACAACGATTATAACCGAAAAATGAAATACAAACACTTCCAAAACATATCACAGGGACCCTTTGTTTGTTTTGTTTTGGTAGGAACTTCATGGCGCCATTAACGACCTCACCCCCAACGGTTTAATTACAAATCCGAAATTTAACAAAATTTAATAAAACAAATGGCACGAAGTCCAATCTGGCGGGATAATGAGCGATTATATAAAAACCGAAACAATTATACCGATATATGTAAACTACAAATCCGGTGAAATAGCAAAATAGCTACTTTCGCTGTCAATAAATGCTAATTTGAATCCTCCTAGCCCGATTCGTGGCTCCCCTTCTCCAACAAACGAGCTTCAAAGCCTCCATTTTCATTATTTTATTATTCTCTCAACCCTATTTTCCGAACAATGTGTTTATATGCTTGGGTCCCAAACCCAAGCCCAACACCGACTTCGGGCCCGAAACCAAGCCCGCGTGTCACCGAATCCGATCCAGTGAATTTTGAAAATAAATAATTAAATTAATTAATTAAATAGATAAAAGCGTATTTTTTTAAAATACGAGGCGTTACAATTTTGATATTTGGAGTGTAAAATTTCCACTCTATCACGGTTTACACCCTATTGGAGATGCCCTTATGGCATAAAACTCAAGTCATTCATGGCACATTCAATGAATACCTTAGGTCATTCCGCCCATATTCAAGGAATACACAAACCTACATTCTTGTACAATCAAGGAATACAACTAACCCGCAAGGCCGAATACCTTGGTTCATCTCAGGCGATCCAAACAAACCGGTCATTCATGGTACATTCAATAAATACCGGGTCATTCATGACACACATTCAATGAATACCCTTTATAAGCTTAACGGGTCATTTATGACACATTCAATAAATGCCTTACCTAACATATGACATCATCGGTCATAAAATCTCATTTCCAAAACTTAAAGTGGAGAGTTCTAAAAGGGTGTGGTAAATTTATTGTATGCATTATTAAACTTTATTGCATATATTATTTTAGAGAACGGAAGAGTATCTTCTTTTCGTGTATTATTGTTCTGGCGTTATTAATGATATTGATGTCTAATTGTCATAGCGTTAGAGTATATTATAAAAATCTTGAAATATCACATAGTAGTTAATACACGCATACATTATATATATAAAGGTCTTATCCTAAAGCCAAGCACGCTTAATAGCCCTAGATCGATACTAATAGACCAAATCATAATTCGAAGTTAAAAGTCAAATTTGGTCAACTAGTCAAAGTCAACTCCCCGGTCAATAGCGGTCAACCGGGTCCCTAAACTCATCTAACCCAAAACCCCAAAGACTAATGCCCAAATGTATATAGCCTTTCCCAAGCCCAACTAAACTTAAGCCCATAAGTGAAATCTAAAAGAATAAAACACTCAAGCCCACATAATTGATTTCGCCCAAGCCCACAAAATAAAATAAACAGGATCACTACCTTCTTCTTCTTCTTCCTCACATCTCGCCACCTCCACCGATTAGCCACCACAAACCACTAACCCTCCTCCACTCTAACCCCATCGGTTTCACTCCTCACAAAAAACCCAATAGTTTGACACCACTAAAACCCAATTCCATCACTCGTCAGAAATCGTGTTTCGAAGCCATTAACGCTCCTGTCAAAGCTTCACAGCACTCAAACAACAATCAAACCACACCGAAACCACTCGGTTTCAATCCCCAACCAAAAGCCCAACACTATTGTATAATCAAACTTGATTTTCCCCAAATCTTAAATCGCGAGTTAACGCCATTACTGCTCTTTCAGAACTTCAACAATACCCAACAACAACCAACATCTACTAATACAACATACTCATCATCATCCCAGCATAACAATTAGGAAAAAATAAGAATTTGGCGTAGATGCAGTATTTCAAAAAAATTATAAAAGCGGCCACCATTGACTGACTATAGAGAACATGCGAGGAATCCTATTTATGCCTACTCAAAGTGAGGCTTGAGTTCGCATGAATGGCCATACATCTTTTTTTATCAAATCAACATTTTTATCACAATGTTCCAAAATATCAGATAAGAAAAATCATTAACAGATATGATCAGTAAAAATTTAAAAGAACATGTTCATACTACTCACTATTTGTAAACCGAACAGCTAGATTTCCGAAAGTGGAAAAACCCCGAAAGACCGAAGTCAACTGTAGCACGAAGAAGATGGTCTTCATCGTTCGAAATCTTTTCTTTTTTTCTCTTACCAAAGAACCCCTCAGCGATGTTACTCTCCTTTTTAGGGGGGTTTATTTTATTTTTATTTTTTATTGGTAAAACCTCTGCGTGTGAATTCCTTTTGTTTTTAAAACCCCCACCAAAAAATAAGGATGAAAGTTATCTATTTATCTACGGGGCTTTTATCCTTAACTAATAGTTATCATATATTTTTGGTTTTTATCTATTATTATTATTATTATTATTATTATTATTATTATTATTATTATTATGGTACTAGGAAAATTTTTAAAAAAAAACGGGATGTTATAGTAGTGATGGTGTATGGTTGTCGGAAAGAGTTCACAAGATCATGACATGTGTCCTAGATGATTTGAATTCTAATTTTGTCTTTGCCAAAGTCACATGGTATTTATATAATTATACCTAGAAAAGGGCATTAGAGTCTTTTCATTTATCTTGACCAAAAATATTACGGTCAAACTCAGTTGACTTGGATGTGTTGTGGTCTTGGGGGGTAAATCTCTAGATGAAATAACTGAGGGGGTAAAGCTAATTGGCCTAAGTTTTGGGGGTAAACCTCTAGATGAAAGAACTATGAGGATAAATTACGGTCAAACTCAGTTGACTTGGATGTGTTGTGGTCTTGGGGGGTAAATCTCTAAATGAAATAACTGAAGGGGTAAAGCTAATTGGCCTAAGTTCTGGGGGTAAACCTCAGATGAAAAACTATGGGGATAAAAGCTAATTGGCCTAAGTTCTGAGGGGGTAAAACTAGAAAACTTTTAAAAGGGCAAAAAGCAAAAGGCAATGAAGTCTTTTTATATACATTGAGCAAAAAGATAACAGTTGACTTGGATGTGATGTGATTTTGGAAGGGAGTAAACTTTTAGATGAAAGAACTGTAGGGAGGATAAAACTAGAAAACTGTTAATCTTATAGAACTAATAGAAGTGCATTGGAGACTGAAATTGCAAAAAAAAAATTGCAATTGTCACATTAGAAACTGGAAATAGCCGTGCCTTGATGGTATTCTCAGTTTTTAATTTATTTGTACTGTTAGAGGCTTAGTGGAAAAGAAATGACACACATATATATAGATGTATTGGGGATCGGAATAAATTACTAATAACAGTTAAAATTTGTTTGCCTAACCTAATTGTACGTTTATCATAAACTGGAAAAATTGTGATTGGTTAGTTTTTTTCAAAACAAAAGGGCAAAAAAACTCAATAAACTGAAGTATTACTGAGACAGAGAAAAGACTATGTTCTCCATTTCAGAAAATAAATGATTTTGTTGATATTATTCAAAAATTAAAACTTAATTGCATTAAGAGAATTACGAATTAAATGTGACCTAAAAGGAACAAAATAATTAAAATGATTTAACAGTTAAGACGAAATTAAGCTATTATGTACTTATGTGAAGCAAAATATCTCAAGCAACGTACAAGTTGAAGTAGTGTTGCACCGAACCATATCAAAGATGAACCATGGCAATCAGTAGTTCACATGCTTTCCTCACTCTTTTTGGTTTTTTAATATTCACTTTTACGGGTTTTTTTAATACAGCAACAAACAAGTTGATCCTCCGAAAATAGCAACCTTAATTATCACATGCGAGAAATGATATGGTTGATCGAGAAATGGATAATTTATTTTTATTCATTTTTTTTCGAGAAGGATAATTGGGTTTGTAACCATTTCATATTCATCGCTGATTTTATTTCACAATCGTTATCTCATTGGTATCATATATAAATGTATTACACAATAAGTTGGTATCAAATGAAATTACCAAAAGAAAGTTGGTATCAAATGATATCCAGCACGTGGTAAGGCCTGCGACGCAGTTGGTTTCGGTAAAATTTTATGTTGCTGTAGAAACCGGTTTAAAATCCTATAATAAGGTTTTAGTTGATCAATCATACGTATAAATGGCAAATAATAACATCCAATTCATAATTGTATTCCATAATTTGAATATTTTTTTTGAAAGTAAACATTATTTAGCACTTCGATCAGTCAATCACAAACTCACAAATTATACAAATCATTACTAAGGTGAATTTTGAAGCATGTCAAAGAGTAATATGTTGTCAATGCTCTATCTACAATAACTTTGGACAAAACTATCAGTTAAGCCTATTTGGCAGCATGAATGGGGCCAACCTGTACATGGGTTAGGGTGCACTATCTGGGTTTTTGTTTGATTCATATATTTTTTGGATTATATACTATGGACCTTAGGCTACTAGTTGATTGGCCCAATTCCAAAAATCTGTATATCGGTATCTATTGATTCCGTTATTCAGTAGTAAAACTAAAATAAAAATCATCGATTAAAACTCAAAAATAAGGAATAAGAAAACAGAAAATACTGTGGCTTCTTCATTTATTCTTCTTCTCCAGCCATTAAGCTCTGAACCCCACGAAAATTTAAACAGTCACAATCTCTCTAAACCCATCTCTCTCTATCCATCACCTTTCCTTTTTCTCGCAATATCTTTTGGTCAAGAACTCTTGAGGATGAGCTATGTAGAAAGTGGGGTTTCTTGAAGCCATGTTATATCTTAATTTGTTTAGCTGATTTGGATGAATTGGAGGGTGGGTTATTCATATAGAAACTCTCACTTGTATAAACATACTCGTTTGAGTAGTAAAAGTTGGCTAGTTTTTTTTTTTTTTTTTTTTTTTTTGAATTTTAGTTAGAATTCTAAAATGTAAAATTATCAATGTGATGGATAGAATGCTTTAGTATATGCAATTTCAAATGGTGAATTTTTTGATAAATTTATATTATTTCTTGATCCTACCGTGATTCAATTTCAATGGTTGTTTTTTTAGTGGATTTACAACAAAAATGATACCAAACACCTTCCACACTGGTTTTGAGTTCTTCATATATCTACAAACTTTGTTTATACATTGTATATGAACAACCTAATGCAGGGTAAACAACTCCTGCCAAGGATTAATCTTCCTTGAATAAGGTCTAGATGGGGGTTTTGATGGTGCAAGCTTTGAGAGATCCGTGGCCATTGGTGCGGGTGCCTTAGCCTCTTCATGCCTGTTACCCAATTGGGCACCTTCGTAACGTCCTCGGCCACCCTGCACAGGAAAATGTCATTTTTCAGTTCACCAACAAAGTATGATGTACAATAAGACGGTGATGACGTAGTGTTTGAATTTAGTTGAATAATTTTGGCGCCAAGAAAATGAAACGTAGGTGAAATTGCACCACTGTTTTGCAGGTATTTAGTTGAAGTTTCAACACCATTGTGCATGTCATCTTAACTCCTTCGGGTCAGAAATGGATGAACCCTATGACGAATATGAATTGAAGTGCCAAAATGTATGTGTAGTTGAAATTTTACCACAATGTGGATATCTACTTCATACCTTGGTCTTCAACGCCCCAACCTTGTAACCAATATTGATCTTTCTAAAAGTGATTCAAGAGTTGCGTTTAAATTTATATTTATAAAAAAAAAAAAAAAAAAAAAAAAAAAGGAAATCTATTTCAGACTAACAATACAATGAGGAGACGATCCAATGGAATGATTGGAATCTACCGTGTGCAGCCTGCCATGTCAACTTAATAAGTTCTTTTTTATGTTGGGCTGACCGCACTCTTTAGATGGCGTGGTGAGAGAGGTTCCAATATTTCATTTGCTCCTTCAATCGACTAAAAGTTTGCTTCAAGGAGTTCTCTCTCTCTCTCTATTTAAATCAATCAAGCATAAAGATTTCTTACCCAATTGATTATCCGGAAACAAGAACCAAAGCACGTAAAACGGCAACGAGTGTTTTCCCATAAGTCTATGGCCGAGGCGGAACACTGGCTTTGACAACCTGAGCATTGATTAAGTGATAATGCTTCGAGCTGAACTACACTAGCAAAGAGAACAATGCCTAGAACAAACACCATCCTATCTCTGGTATTTGCCATCGGAATTACTGATGAATGAAGAGATGGAGAAACATAATGACTCAATGAATTCAACATTTCCTAGAAAACGTATTTATATGTTCTTTCTTCAACTGTCTCTCCCCCGGAAGGACAGTTTGGTTGGTAACAAATGGTTAAAAATAGTTGACTTAGGTCTATATACATCTTTCTCAACAAGACAGCTCCACTTTTTATTGTTTAATTTGACTCTCTTAAAATTAGAAAATCTTAAAAATGGAAAAATAATTAAATATCAATCATCCAACAAATTACAATTTTGAAGATGAGTTTGTCCAGCATCATGTTACCCTAAACAATTATCAAATGAAATAGATATATGCTAGATTTATGGATTCATATGTACAATAACAAAAATATTTCAGTATTAACAATATATTGTTACAATAATTGGAAGATCGGCCCAACTGGCCAAGCACATTATCCATCTGTTTATAATGCCTCTACCAAATTCTCTAAATCCATTCAACTCGCCATATTCAACAACAATCTTGTCAACAAAAACCAATTACACGACATAGCCATTGAAACTCGAATGGCTGTACATGGGCCTAGTAATCAATAGTGGTGCTCGCTCAGCATTTCTTAAATTCTCATTCCCCAAGCCTGCTAGCATTATCTAATAAAGAAGATGAAAAAATATTAATGGGCCGGGCCATTTCACATATGCCTGGTGGTGGTTTCATAGGATTTTCTTTATAGTCTACATGCATAATAATCTCAAACAAACAAAGTTATCGAGTTAATTAATTCATAAGAGAAAATGTTATTGATGCTGCTAGGACATTCCTTAAGCTCCTTAAGTGCTCAATCCAAAAGGACGCGTTCTCTAAGGAAAGAAGTGGCGTAGCCACGTGTAAAGTTATATATGATATATATGAGGGTAGGGATGTGCATGGTATCCTATTACCTAAACCGGAATCGTTTATAGCAGTTGTGTTAAGGCATTTCCAATGAGAGTGTAAAATTACACCTCCACCTAGACTCCACGTAAGTGCCATTAGGATTTTACACCACTAATTGTATAGTATTGTATAGCTTATAAATATCCACACTCTATACTCTCCAATGGAAGAGTGTAAAAAAAAATAGATTGTATAGCTTAATTTAAACTGGGAGTCCGAGTTAAAAAATTACTTTAGAATTAGAAAGGGACGTTACTCCAAGTGACGTCCGAAAATTATTTCACTCGGACGTCAGTTCGAGTGTCACCCGGGTTTTTTATTAACTAATAGCGAGAGGGAAAATTCCTCACCCTCTCTATTAGCTAATACACTATTATTACCTACGGTATAGCACCCCCATTGGAGAGAGTTTTTTAATATTTGGAGTGTAAAATTTCCACTCTATACGGTTTACACCCTCCATTGGAGATGCCCTTATAAAATATTATACCCATTAATAGTGGGTCTTCAAGAACCGAACTGAGAAAGAACTGAATGGTAAAAGAACGATTGGGTACCGAACCCGAAACCAAAATCGATTATTATGATTTTGATATATAAAGTTTATAGATTATATTACACTAAATAAATATAAACCCAAATATATAATAATATATAGTATTTTTTTAAGTATAAAAGTCTACTAACTATCTGAGGGGTATGTAGCACAATAGTGAATGTATATTATTAAATACATATTTTGTACCATTACATTACATTGAACATGCATGTGTACTATAAATATTAATAATAATGTTAACGACTACGCCCATGTATACTATAAATTAGTTAATACACTGTATATATTAACTAATAAATGTGTACATGATAATTTATATAAGTGCACGTGCTTTATATAGTACATTGCACGTATGTATATATATAATCGCAATTTTAATAATAATAATAATAATATATAATCTGAGAAGGAACCAAAACCCAAATCGGAATCGACTTAATTAATGGGTATGGTTTCGAAGTTTTAAAAAAAAAAAAAAAAACAAACAAACAAACAAACAACTAAATAACCGAACCCGATAGGAACTATTAAAAATAAAATTGAACTCGGAACAGTAATAACCAAACCATAACCAACCTATGAACACCCCTACATATGATGTCAAATATCAATATAACGCAAACAAGTCCAATTTAGATGACAAAAAAAAACAAGAGAAACTCTGCCAATCGCGAATTTTACAAAAAAATTCATATTTGCAAAAAAGATTGGTGGTGTAATATGATAATTTTAGACATTATTTATTTCACTAAATTGACTCATAATGACAATCGAGTGACATCGCCACGGGTTAAAGTCTAGTAATCTAATAAAAAAGAAGAAAAAATATTAATGGCCCGACTCATTTCACATATGGCTGGTGGTGGTTTCATAGGATGTTTCTTTATATATATAGTCTATATATCCACTACAAGAAAAAAAAGGTTTTATATCATTGTTAAAAACAGTGATAAAAAGTCTTTTGTCACTGTTTTTTTTTTTTTCCAAAAACATGACGGAGTGAGTCATTTTTTTTTTCTCAAAACCGTCACAAATATTTGTTCCAAACTAGCCTATCTCTACCATAAAAAATGGTAACAACTGCTCAAAAACCGTCACAACAAATCATATCATTTGTGACGGTTTTAAATAAACTGTTATGCATTCATCCTTTTGAAGGGTCATAAAAAATACCATTAGTCATGACAGTTTGGATAAAACCGTAATATGTATATTTTTTTTTTTTAAAAAAAAAAACGAAATATATATATATATATATATATATATATATATATATATATATATATATATATATATATATATATATATGATCCATAAAACGTAAATATATATATATATATGAAAACTCATAAAACTGGGGACGTACAATAAACTACACACCTTAATAAACTACATACCGGAATATGATCCATTAAATTTCAAGTACCACTCATATATATTGCTAATTTCATTGAAACAATCTCTTTAGATAATCAATATACATTTGTACTTAATCATAAAATGTAATTAAATAAATAACACATTTTCAATCTAATTCATATAAATATAATCAGCCTAATCCAAATCCAAATGAAAAACTAACCTAATCTCGTCAAAATCAATCAACTACATATATGTCTTCAGTCTTATGGTTAATCTTCGTCTTAAGGATAGTTCATAATACATTCTTGGATAACATTACAAATTTCAACTTATCGCCAACTAGTACAGGAAGAAGAGCTTGATCTTTACCTTACAAAATTTTCCCAACTGCTACATGTGTGTTGTATTGTCCTAAGGGAACATTATACAACTCAGTTTCCGGTCCTAGCTCCTCGTAGACTATACCCTTAGCAACAACATTGGATTTGAAATCCACAGCCAAACTGCGACTCTGGCCCTAAGATGAATTGTAAAGTCATAATGGGTTTAATTGCAAATACAACATAAAATAAGAATTCGAGCATTACTATTCACATTTCCAAGATCCAATGTATGATTTCGTACTACTGCACAACTTGTAGTTACTTCAGCATTTTCCTTTTTTAGAATTTTTTGCTGGTATCGGAGAATTAGCCTTTTGGTCTTTAACTATTTTTAGGTGAGAATATTTAGAAACTCAAAAAAAAAAAAAAAAAAAAAAAAAAAAAAAAAACTAAAAACACATGAAAAAAAATATTTTAAAGTACTTCAAAATAAATTAAAACTTAATGAAATTACCTCAATGCCTTTCAATCTCGAAAGTGTTTTGGCCAAGCAACTTGTGATCCAAGAGCATCTTTCAAAATTACCCATTTCATCAGCGAAATGGTATAGGAAGAGCAACATGATCTTTACCTTCCAAAATCTTATCAACTGATACGCGTGCGTTGTTTGGCCCTAAGTGAACATTGTGCAAGTTTCAAACTATAGACAAAACAACAAATAATTTCAATGGACTAAAAAAAGGTTAAAGAAAATATATACCTTTAGCAAGTCACCACAAGCACATGCCCTTCTTCTTCCTATACCTTGTTCATTAACCTAAAAGATAGAATCAATTCAAAGGCATCTATAGTGGCCCAACACTAGACTACAAAGATGGACCAACTCGTATTATGCAAAAATCAAAAGCCAATATCATCATAATTATTGCTAGAGTTTATAAATTAATAGTTGGAACACAACAGATCCACTAATAAAGGTGCACATTGCTCCTACGAATTATGTTCTCAAGCGAATCAAAATTTGCTTTGTACCACAACTTATATTCTAAGGGTAAAATAAAAAACAATAAGCACCTCAAGCCACATGAATATTTGGTTCTTCTAAATTGACAAAGGCTTCTGCCCGAGCCATTCACATTGTTGCCACATGCCATGAGACCAGGCTCTTCATAAACACATTCACGTACTTCCCTTTCTCATTCTGTTCAGCGTTCCAAAAAATATATATATTAGTGGATGAACTCAATATAGTCTAAACATATATTCTCATTTTTCATTTATAGAAATATTTGAATTTTAAACAAGCAACAAAGACTTGTTGTTTACTGAAATAAACAACAACTTCATGTTGTCAATCCTAGCCATCTAGGGCTTAAGACCCATGATCTAATACGTCTAAATTTCATAGTTGCTAATTAACTGACCAATTGAAAACCAAGGCCACCATATTCGATTAAACTAAGATTTCATCTTTGCAGGAGAAATCAAATCATGAACTTAACCAGTTGGTTCAAGAGTACGAAAGATGAAAACAAGTCACTAGCAAAATCTTTTACTACGTAGGATAGTCGTCTGTCATTACTCATGGTTTCTTCACTTCATGCCAATTACCAACAACAAAACAACAACAATAACCAAAAGGAAACAAAAGAAAATCGCAATTAAGATATGAAATATGTCAAGCAAATACTCATTGTATTACTTGCAATTAGAGTGATATGCCAGTAAATTCGAGACAACCAAAATTCACGAATAATACCAACACCCCATTTCTTCCATAAAATTTATGTTCTAGAGCACATGTTAATCCACCTTAAAAGAGCACATAAATAGATAGATGCTAGCTGTGGATTGAAATGGGCAGGCTCATAATTATTATTGTATCATTTTCTTATGAATGACTATGGTGTGAAATATACTTCACACCTGACTCCTCGCAAAGACGACTGCAGTGTTAAGCACTAAAGAATCAGATGGTTTGTTAATGTCAATAAATAAATGGAAGAAAATAACTTACTGGAGTTTATCAGCATTGAAAAATACTGTACAAGAAAGATGTTAAGGCCAAGAAGAATTTATGTGTCACAAAAAAAATTGTCTATAAATAAAATTAGGAAAGAAAGAGTTTACAAAATGTAATAGGAATAATTACTTACAAGTCCTGCCTCCACCAACTATCGAGTTCGTAATCCTTGAAAGCCTGGTGCTGGTGAAGATTGAATAGAAGAGTTTCACAAACGAAGAGAAAAGGGAGGGACAATTAAAATTCAAGGCAGTCGAGGTCAATTACCACTGAAATTCGAAGACCCACCCAAACTAGAGTTCGATCAAAGTTGATTATCCACATTGTAATTGACTTAAAATGCACCTGGATTTTGGAAACCCCAACTAATCTTGAAAGCCCTAAGGGAATAATTGATTTGATATTTTGATATGTGTTACCGAAGTGGAGTCTTTTGTTTCAACTTTTGTTTTTGCTAACTGTGTAGTGGAGTCGGGAGAGTCGGGGACTTATGGTGCGGGACAGAGTAAATTTCGGTAGTTATCTTTTTAGTTTTTTTTTAATGTGGGTAGTTATCTACTTAATCCTATTGTAACTGTTTATCTAAAAACAGTGACTTATATGTATATTGTAAAAAATCATTTGTCACTGTTTACATTACCCCCGTGATAAATACTCGATAAAACAGTCACAAAAACCCTTTTTTGTACTAGTGATGCATAATAATCTCATAAACAAACAAAGTGATCGAGTTTAGTTTGAAATGAACAATCAAATGTATGAGATTGCTAGCAAGTTCTGATAAGTAATTGTTGAATTATATGTTAGTGGTGATACTAGGAGAGTTGTGACATTGATATATTAGATAAACCAATAAGAATAACAGAGAAGACTGGAGATTGATTAGGGTTAGAGAGTTTTTGTATTTGAGTTCTCTACCCAGAGTTACATACTTATACTAAAACTAAAACATGATAATAAAAACTACTAGATATAGATGTCCACACTTATAGAAATATGGGACTTTCCATATTGGACATATTCCAACACTCCCCCTCAAGCTGTAATTATGCAAACTATGCAAATTACAGCTTGAATTACAAAAAACAAAATATAAGAATAATGTTCCTCCTTTTGCATAGAACTGTCTTTAGTTGAAGAACTCGAACAACTGTTGAGACGTTCTAGAGGTGAAACTGTCAGTGTAGGCAATGACCTAACCTGAATACTGAAGGTACACCACAGTCACAAACTGAAATCATAACACCAGTTTAGTAGCGCGCTATTTGCTTGGCTAATACTCACTCCATTCGCTGTTATGGATGTCATAATATAAATTGAAAACAATAACACTGACTTGATGTGCGCTTCTTGGCTGCTACTATCAATATCACTGTTAATGTTAACAAAATACTATTATGGGTACTCCTGAATACTGAATACTGATGCAGTTATAACTTGACTGCTACTTGAATCCTGATAAGTGCAGTTTAGGTTTGACTGCTACTTGAAACATACTTGCAGTTTAGGCTTGAATGTTACCTGAAACATACTTGCAGTTAAGGCTTAACTGCTACCTAAAACATACTTGCAGTTTAGGTGTGACTGCTACCTAAAACATATTTGCAATTTAGGCTTGATTGCTACCTGAATATTGAAGACTGAGTAGTGGATATACCTTGTCATGAAGAGTTCGTCAAGGCATGCCGAAATATGGAGACACGAGTACTCTTTCTCATATGTCTCCATATTCTCCTTCCCTCATATACTACTGAATGTCTTCATATCTCCCTATTACCCCTCTCAAGTTGGAATATATAAGGCTGAGTAGGAACATACAAAGACTTGTCTATTCCGACTTGAACTTGAAACAAAGAAAATCAAATACTAACTTATACAACCAACCAATGCCCACTTCAAAAAACAATACTCCATACTCCAATACACAAAAAAAAAATTCTAACAGAACATGCATCAAACAATACTCACTATAAAGGGTGGAGGTGGGTGGTCGCTACTTTTTTATGATCGCGAACTTTCCGGAGCAAAGTGGAAGATGGAAAGAATAATTTCTCGTGAGATAGAGGTCACGTGCCCCTATAATATTTCAAACAAACAACTTGATAATGTTCTAAAACGATACAAAAAAGACAAAGATCAATACCAACCTTGGCGGAAGCTAGAAACCCAAACATCCGTGAAGCGGCATACAAACAATACTACCCCTCCAATCCTTGATAAGAGTGCAAACTACTTTCCAAAGGCTTGATACTTCAAAAATTTCGAAAACTGATGTGTGGAGACATGGGCGCGGGCACGCTCTTGGCAAGGCCAATTTCAAGCGCGTGCGCGCCCTCAGTACTGTTATTTCGCGAAAGTTTTTTTTTCTTCCTTTCATGGCATGGGCGCGTGCGCCCTTTGGGCATGGCTATACTTGAGCGCATGCGCGCCCTCTTCACTGGAAAAACAAATCAGTACATAGAAAACTTACTTCTTTTTCACGGCATGAGTGCGTAACAGAAGACTTAGACTTCGCGCATGCACATCTCGTCCAATACTAACTTCAGAGACTGCAAGATACAGAAAGGTTGTGCCCCTCTTACTAAGACAGAGAAATTCTGGAAGAAGGAAACTACGGAAGCGAAATAATACTATGAATCCAATACTGAGAAACTTCGGATCTCTCTCCTAGCTTTATTCAAACAAACTTTAAACACCAGTGGAATCTTGAAAACTTACTTCGAACCATAGAGAATAATGAGATGAGAGATTTTGAAACTTAAAATACTTAAACATGTTGATGAAGCGATCGCAAAGCAATTGCATGTGAATAGTGTCAGTGAACAGTAATATTGAATAGTGTCAGTGAACAGTAAATCCTTCCAGAGAAAGATTGAAACTTGAATTGAGATATAAGAACTTCTTCTTGTGAGAAATCTTTCTTCTTCTTGAAACTTGACTTGAATATTATACTAAAAAACTTAAATAAACTTGATTTTTTTTCTTGGTGAGGGATTCATCTCCTAGCATACTACTAAACCTCGCTCTGATACCATGTTGAATTCTATGTTAGTGGTGATGCTAGGAGAGTTGTGACATTGATATATTAGATAAATCAAGAAGAAGAACATAGAAGACTAGAGATTGATTAGGGTTAAAGAGTTCTTGTATTTGAGTTCTCTATCCAGAGTTACATACTTATACTAAAACTAAAATATGATAATAGAAATTACTAGATATAGATGTCCACACTTATAGAAACATGGGACTTTCCATATTGGACATATTCTAATACTGAACATATTCTAACAGCAATTTAAGCCATTATTCACATATATTTCCTTGAAAGAATGTTTTATGTAGCACTTCAATTTGCTAAATATTATACAAATCATATTGAGGTACAAATTATGTAATTGGCAGCATGTCGATCTTGCATCTGCCTTAGGCTCTGTTTGGCAGTGTGGACAAGGAGTCCATATCCATGAATAGGTGACGTGGTATACATGTTTTAGTTATCTAGTGTTTGGTTGGTAACAAACTTGAATACCATATATAACCCGGTGGATTGCGCAAACACAAAAGCAGGTATATAGGAATCAAAGGGGATATGAGAGATACGGCTAATCTTGTTTCCCTAACTAGGAGAGAGAAAGTAAAATAAAGAACAAAGTAAAAGAAACGAAAGGTTTTTGGTGGAAAGTGGAAACCCTTGTCTCTAGTCGTCTTCTCCACACTTCCAACTAGCTGCCCTCATCTTTTGCAACTCTATCCTCTGAGGTAAATCTTTGTTTCTATACTCCTTATCTTTTCCTCATAATATATATAAGTCGAGCAATCTTTGAATAAGTCAAGCAATCTTGCATGCTTGGGGTGAAGTGCTCCACATGGATTAGGTGTACAGTTCTCTTCGTCTGTTTAGGGGGTTGGGAGCTTTTCCTATCATTATATTTCTTTAAAGCTATTATTTGCCTAATTATGGGTATTACATTATATGCACTACTCAGTAATCACAAAATATCTGTTGTCAATTACCAAGTACATGCAACCTCTGAATCTTGATATTGTGTTTCTTCTTTCAATCCATGTTTGGTTGTTCCTTTATTTCTGTGTTCTACTACTCAAGCAAAATCATAATTATATATTTTCTCTTTGATGCCATGTCTGCGTAAAGTGACTCACAAAGTCACAATACCCATGAATAGTATGATGAGTGATGAACACGTCGTGAAGTTTGTGCCCACCCTTGGGGTTTTTTAGTGTGCTATATTTTTGAAATGTTTAATTTGTTTGTGGACACTAGAAAGGCTCTTGGTGAAAGTTGCTAAGGCTGTAGGCGATCAAATATGGTTTGGACATCACACCGTACCTTTTCATATTGTAGTAAAAAACTAAAGAATACTCACTAAAGGCGGATGTAATTAAAAGCGCCACTCGGCTCTCTCATTTTGTATTGACAAAGAAAATTGATATTTTGGTATTGTGTCACATTGCTTTGGACTTTTGGTGATCACATATTATCTTAGTCTCACATGGAGTTAGCTAGTATTATTCTTATTTTTAGCAGATTGTTTAGAACCTTATCACTTTACTTTTATGTGTGTTATTGCTACATGTATAGTTTATTTAGTTATTGATTATACTATAACTTATTGGCGGTTAAGCTCATTTATCTACAAGATCATGCATCTTGTACTCAAATCGATTTTGGTTTATGGAGTTATGAATATGATAAATATTTCTTTCATTTAGAACAAATGGAAAATGAGATGAAGAATTTTCAAGTCCCTTCAAGTAAGAGGACCAATTGGGCGACACCAATGGATTGATATTTTGTTAAAGCCGATGGTGGATCAAGTGCATGCACAACGGCAATACCTTGATGGTCAATTTAGCAAACATGCTTGGAGGCAAATGGAGGAGAAGTTTAAAGCTAAATTTGGGCCTTCTTTTTACAACTGAACTTCTAAAAATCATTATTGGCGTTGAAGAAAAACTACAATCATTATAAAGACTCTTCTAAGTGAGAGTGGATTTGGTTGGGATAATGAGAGAGAAATGGTTTATCTTTGATCATGATCATGTTTGGGATGATTATATCAAGGTACTTTCCTGGTCCTTTAATTCAATATAAGAACCTACTATTTTTTCTTAGCAAAAAAATAATTAGAGACCCTTATATACTTATTATTATGCAGGCCCACCGAGAATTTAATATGTGGAGAACTAAATCTATGTCTGGCTATGAGGACTTATGCATTGTTTTTTGTGATGGGGGTGCCACTGGAAAGTACAGTCGTGCGCTTGAAGAGAAAGATGTGATCAATGAAAAATCTAGTGCGATGAATGCGGAAAATTTGAATGGAGAAGGGTCTTAAAGTCCAATTCTTGCTAGTGGTGGTCTAGGTTTTGATACTCAAGAACCTATAGACTTAGATAATGAAGTTAAAACTCCCAAACCACCCAAAAGAAGTCGATCAACAACGCTATCAAGCTCTCATAATGCTAAAAAACCATGAAAAACCACTAGAGAGGGTATGGTAGAGGCAATTCATGGCATGGTAACTGCAATTACTGAAATGGCTTGTAATAAGAAGAAAGGAGTTCTTGATTCTAGTGTTGAACTTACACAAGAAGTAAAGTTGATTGCTGAATTAGAAAATGTGTCTGGGCTTGATAACTTAGCTTTCATGCAAGCTTTAGAGCTCCTTGAGGATGAGAAAAAAGCAAGGGTGTTCATGGGATTAAGGGTGGAGAGGCGAAGAAAATGGTTGCTATTTCATCTTCATAAAAACTAATTTAGGATGTGGGAACTAGAGTGGTGATCCATTTTTATGTATGTTCTTGAAAATGTGTATTTTGTTGGGGATCATTAGGTGTTTTAGTTTTTTTATAAGTGAGATTTAGAACATGGGGACTAATGTGGTGATTTATTTTGTATGGTGCTGAAAATATATATTTTGTTGAGATTATTAGGTGTTTTAGTTTTTATGAGTCCGATTTAGAATGTGGGGACGAGAGTGATGATCCATTTTTTGTATATTGATGAAAATGTAAATTTTGTTAAGGATCATTACTCATTAGGTGCTTGTGGGGACTTGATACTCATGACTTAATGAAGTTACAATTTATTTTGGATGTGATGATTACTGTTTTATGTAACTAAATGCAATTTTTTATTTATTTCCAATGTATTCTAATTGAGATTTATTAAGTGTCAAAGTATTATAACTTACAAATGTGTAGATACAGGGTCTACCAAACACCGGACAAGTTTAAACCGTGACAGAATAATTGAGGATCAAACAATTTTCAGATTAATCATTTTTATGTAATACATCTACAGAATTGGAAAATCTAATCAGTGTTAAGCAATACAAAATCTTCTGCGGCCAAACAGAGCCTTAGTTCTCGTCATAATTATAATCATAGGACAGATTAATTTATCTCGGTCAAGAGAAGAAGCCTCGACTGGATGGGATCCCGGATGGTGCATACTGAGAAAGATACTTTGGGAATTATTAGTGGCTCCTCCTCTCTTCCGAAATCATTTCAATAGGAATAAAATAGACGTTCAATTCGTTTGAGGCTTGAACCCTGCACACAAGAAAATATCAATTTCGTTTCTTGAATGAATGAATTATTCCTATTCAAAAATCTAGATGTGGTTTACAAACTTTACATGGGCACATGGACCAAAATATCGCCGATATATCCGATATATAATCGATATATATCGGTATTTTGGTACACCAACATCAATATTTTCGACATATATCCACCGAATATAGAACTCTTTTTTTTTCCGATGTATATCGGAATTTCTGATATAAAACTTTATATCGCCGATATATTCGATATTTACGATATATATCGATTGATTTTTTGACCATTTTTTAATATAAATCCGATATTTTCAATATATTTCCGATATATCCGATATTATATGTCTGATATATCCGATATTTCCAATATTTTAAATAGTTCGAAATAGTCACCAAAATAATAGATATATCCAATATATATCGGTTTTTGGATACACCGATATATTTATCCATATCGATATCTTGGGCCTTGCATGGGCATAACAAACGTATAGTTGCTATTCGCACAATCGTTTTGTTTTTTGGATAGTGCTATTCGCTCAATCTAATAAACCATTAAAGGAGAATTCTGAGGGCACGGACGGTCGGGCCTTTCTAAAGTGATTCTCATATCTTCCAAACAAGCCGATTTGTCAAATATATCACTAATTATAAGAATATTTTGACGAGATCCCATCATCCAATAGGAACCTACTCTACTCCGGAGCCCTGTCAACTTCACTACTTCAGTGATTTTCTCTGTTGAATAGACAAGGCATTTGATGGGACAAGCTTTGTAGGAGTGCCCTTTTTTCTATAGTTATCGAATTTAGTCGAGTTTAAAGATTTCTTAGTCCTAACTCCTAAGTGGTGGAACGAAACATAAACCCGAGAATCTAAGGTACGTGGCAATAAGCTTCCTGCCAAATACTTCCAGTTTTCCAACTCCCAACACTAGTCGAAAGTCGAAAGTCGAAAGTCGAAACATTTTGCTTGTTGCAAGGAGAAAAAAACGTAGAAAAAACACGTTATTTAACCGTTAAAAGAGTGGGCTGAAAACAATAGTAGGCGAAATTATATTGGGGATCTGGACTGTGGACCATAAACAGCCGCATATTAGGCTATAGGATTGAGCCGGCTTTAGACTGTGGGACTATAAGCAGCCGCATATTAGGCTATAGGATTGAGCCGGCCCTGTCTACTGTCTATACACTCGCTAGCTAACAATGAGAACTTGGTCCAAAATTTGCCTATCCGCAACTGAAGCACCTTGAAATTCAGAGATGATACACGGAAGAGCTTCCTTGAGCATAGAGGAAAGAATCTTTTTTTTTTGATAAAATTCTTCATTTCATTAATCTAAACCTGATGGTGTTGGATACCCATCAAACATACATAATTCACTTAAACCTTGTTCTTTTGACAAAATGGCTAACCCATTTGCCTTACTATTACCCAAAGTGACCATGTTGATGTTCTCCACCAAGGATCTCCACTGCCAGTTATAGTTCAATTGTGTAGTCCCCAAGATATCACTTATTAGTTTTGAATTTCTTTCCAAAATTACATTGGTGAAGCATTTTTGTCTACCAAAAGTAGCTGCAAGTTCAGCTGCCATCAACTTTGCCTGGTCCTTTGAAGTAACATGTTGAGCATGGGTAGCTGCTCCCAAAACTGCTACACTATCATTCCTAGCAACCACAACACAAATAACATTTATAAATGCCTCCAATAATGCTTATAGGCCTATATGCAACTATGAATCCTTCTTTTTTAGGAAGCATAGTGATATATGTGGCATTGTTTTTCCTATCTAAAAATCTAGAGTCCTGGAACTTATAAATCACCGCCATAATATCGAGACGAAGACTTCTCAAAATTAACAGAAAATAGGACCAGTCGATCATGCTAGATACACATATACCTCTTGTTGGAGTTATCTCTTACATGAGAATGAAAAAGAAAAGAGAAATCAGTTCTGTTCGCATGAAGAGGTCTAAGCGCGCGCGCTCAGACTGGTCTAGCCCAAGGCGCGCCCGTGCCCTTGTTACTGAAAAATGGAATAGACACTTTAGGGGGCGCACGCTCGAAATTGGCCTTGCCGAGAGCGCTAGCCCATGTCTATTTTCGCAAGTTTCTATCTACGATAATTCTTAATCAGTTTTTTGGATATAAACCAAAAACAAGGTTTTGGAAAACCTAACACAAAAGTTCTGAAATTGAAACCCAATTTTGAGAGCAATCAAGATTGAGAGAAAACCTTCTGAGAGAAAAAACCGTAAAAGAGAGGAGTGATCTAGTATGGTGGAGAAACTTGAGAGGAGTGATTGTAATCTTTCTTCCCACGTTATAAAAGGATTAGCTCTTGTGGAAGTAGGCATCATTAGCCGAACCACGGTATATCTTTGTGTTGTGGTATGCTTTATATTTTATTTGCACTATTATTTGTTGTTAATAGTTGTTTAGAGAGTTGGGCATGCTAGGTTGGTTGTAGTGAATATTTAGAATTTGTCTGAAGTAGTATTGTATTCATATTACAACTTATCTGTGTAGTGGAGATCGATTAAAATTGTTATTTCCCAACAAGTGGTATCGGAGCCAGGTTGGATTAACCTAGGTTGTTATCCGAATTTTGCTCGGAAGGTATTTGACAAAATTTTTGAGAGAAGATTTGAGTTTAAATAACTTGTAAATATGGACAATTCAGTGAACACTCACAAGACTAGTCTGAATAGAGCGAACTACACTATTTGAAAGGCCAAGATGGAAAACTTGCTCTATTGCAAGGACTTGGCACAACCCATTGAAAATGGAGGAGAAAAACCAGAAACGATTGTTGTGGCTGAGTGGAGCAAGCTTGACAGAAAAGCTATTGGGTACATTCGACAGTGTCTTCCACCATGTATCCCAAGAGACTACAGCTTTTGGCTTGTGGAATAAACTTGAAGACCTCTATGAGAGAAAGTTGGTCGGAAACAAAGTACTGCTCATTAAGAAGTTTGCCAACATGAAGCACAAAGAAGGTTCTTCAATGTCTAAGCATCTTAAAGAAGTACATAATATCATCAATCAGTTGCATTTGATGAAGATTGATATGGGTGACGAAGTTGAGGCTTTGTTACTATTAAACTCTCTACCCGACAGTTGGGAGACTTTAGCAGTTTCTCTTAACAGAGCCGCTAAGGATGGAGTTATTTCCATGGAGATGGCTACCGGGGCATTGTTGGATGATGAGACAAGAAGGGGTTCACGGCGGCCCTCTCACTTTAAAAGATACTTGTCACGAGAAGCGGGGAGAGGTAAAAGCAGGAAACCATCTCATTTTATAGGTGATGATAGAAGCAAATCTAGGGGTGAAGCTAGAACTCCTAAGGCAGAGAGACAATGTTACTATTGTGCCACCAAGGGTCATTTCAGGTATGAGTGCGAGAACGAAGAGGGATGAGAAGAATAACCGCGGTACATGAAGATATGGTAAAGAGGAACGAAAAACAGTGAGAGATACTACCGCACTAGTCGACGATGGTCTAGTGGGAATTGTGTCAGAATGTGGTGTGTGCTGTCTTAGTACCTCATGGCAGGATACAGAGTGGGTGATAGATACAGGAGCATCCTATCACGTCACACCACACAAGGAATTCTTCACTACCTACAGCTGTGGTGAATTTGGTGAGGTAAGGATGGGTAACAGTGGAGTCTCAAAGATTGTAGGCATTGGTGATGTTCATGTAGAAACCATTGTCGGATACACCTTGACACTTAAGGATGTAAGACATGTCCCTAAAATTCGGCTAAACCTAATTTCTGCTGGGAAGTTAGATGATGATAGCTTTCTAAACTCATTTGGTAACGGGGTATGGAAACTGAGGAGAGGTTCCATTGTAATAGCCAAAGGGAATAAAATTTGCTCTCTTTACAAGACACAAGCTAGTTTGTGTAAAGCAGAAGTAAATGCGGCAGAAGAAGAAGTTTCATCTGAACTATGGCACAAAAGACTGTGTCATATGGGAGAAAAAGGAATGGAAGTTCTTGCCAAGCAAAAGGCCTTGTCAGACGTCAAAGGTACGCATTTAAATAGATGCACTCACTGTTTGGTAGAAAAGCAACACAGGGTGTTTTTTCAAAGATTTTCGTCTCACAGAAAGGACAATGTCCCTGAGCTAGTAATAATCGACTTATGTGGTCCTATGAAATTAAAGTCCCACGGGAGCTTTGTACTTCTTGACTTTCATTGATGATGCATCAAGAAAAATATGGGCATATAGTCTGAAGACTAAGGATGAAGTATTTGGTGTGTTCAAGATTTTCCATAGCATGGTGGAAAGAGAGACAGGGATGCCTTTAAAGTGTATTCGCTCAGATAATGGGGGTGAGTACATAGGTTCGTTTGAAGAGTATTACAAGAGTCATGGGATTCATCATGAGCAGACCGTTCCCAAGACACCACAACAAATGGTATAGCCGAGAGGATGAATCATACCATTGTAGAGAGGATGAGATGCATGTTGTCTCACTCTAAGTTACCTAGAAGTTACTGGGTAGAAGCAATGCATACCGCCGTGCATGTGATCAACCTATCGCCATCAAAGCCTCTGAATAGCGATTATCTAGAGAGATTATAGTCAGGTAGAGATGTTGATTATGGATACTAGAGGGTATTTGGGTGCAGGGCATTTGTTCATATTTCCAAGGATGAGAGATCCAAGCTTGATAACAAAGCCAAGCAGTGCATTTTTCTGGGTTATGGGGATGAGAAGTTTGGTTACAAATTCTATGATCCGATTAACAAGAAGGTAATTAATCTGAAGTCGAGATGTTGTGTTCTTGGAAGACCAAACCATAGCAAGCATTGAGGATGGTGAGAAGCTAGAAGCTTTTACTAATGATCTTGTTGATTAAGAACCAAAAGTTCCTACTGTGGAACGTGCAGAAGGCATTGAGAATGCCGAGAACCATGGGTTTGAAGCTCATGATGATGATCCTATTGCTCATGATGGGATAGAACCTATTGATATAGAAGATGTAGATGAAATACATGAACCACCACTTGAGCAAGCAGAAGTGCATCCTCCTGAGGCACAAGAAAATAGGGCAAAGAGGTCCGTCAGAGAGAGACAAGCTTCAACCAGGTATCCACCACATACATATGTTTTACTATCTGATGGTGGATAACCTATGTACTATCAAGAGGCTCTTGAAGGTACAGACAAAGAGAAGTGGTTGAAGGTCATGCATGATGAGATGAATTCTTTGCATAAGAATCACACTTATGAGTTAGTTGAGAAACCGAAAGGAAGAAAAATTCTCAATAATAAGTTGATCTAAAAAGTCAAGCACGAGGAGAATAATCCACACCCAAGGCACAAAGCTCGCCTTGTTGTGAAGGATTTTGGTCAAAGGAAAGGTATTGACTTTGATGAAATTTTCTCTCTTGTAGTCAAGATGACTTCTATCAGGGTGGTATTGGGTCTGACTGCAAGTATGAACCTAGAGGTTGATCAACTAGTTGTCAAGACAACTTTTATTTATAGAGACCTTGAAAAAAATGTCTACAAGGACCAACCGAGGAGGGTTTGAGGTCGTGACAAAAGAACACCTAGTATGCAAGCTGATAAAGAGTTTGTATGGGTTGAAGCAAGCACCGAGAAAGTGATACATAAAGTTTGATTCCTTTATGGTGAAACAAGGATAAAAGAAGTCTGTTTCCGATCATTGTGTGTTTGTTCAGAAATTTGTAGATGGGGATTTCATATTGCTCTTGTTGTATGTGGATGATATGTTGATAGTTGGCTCGAACATCAACAAGATATCCAAGCTGAAGAAAAACTAGAGTAAGTCCTTTGAGATGAAGGATTTTGGTCAAGCAAAGCAGATACTTGGGATGCAAATCACTCGTGACAGAAAGAGTGGAAAGTTGTGGCTTTCTCAAGAAAGCTATATTGAGAAGGTGTTGAAGAGATTCAACATGGATCGCTGCCGGTCGGTTGTTCGCTTGGTGGCCTGTTTCGCATGACCAAAGAGATGTGTTCAAAGGGTGAGCATGAGCAGAGTCAGATGGAAGAGATTCCTTATGCATCTGCAGTGGGCAGCTTGATGTATGCAATGATGTGTACAAGACCGGATATTGCTTTTGCCGTTGGTGTTGTAAGCCGTTTTATGTCAAATCCGGGTAAGGAGCATTGGAAAAGTGTACGTTAAGTAAATATTGAGATATCTCAAGGGCACTTCTAAAGCGTGTTTGTGTTTTGGTGGAAGTAATCCCTTACTTGAAGGTTACACTGATGCAGACATGGCAGGTGATGTTGACTCGATAAAGTCTACCTCCGGTTATCTGTTTATTTTTGCAGGGGGAGCAGTTTCTTGGCAATCTAAGTTGCAAAAGTGTGTTGCCCTCTCCACCACAGAAGCCGAGTATATTGCAGTCACAGAGTGTTGAGATGTTATAAATGAAGAGGTTCTTCGATGAACTAGGGCTAAAGCAAAAACAGTTTGTAGTTCTATGTGACAGTCAGAGCGCCATCCATTTGAGCAAGAATCCGAGTTTTTATTCTAGATTTAAGCACATATATATGTGCGTTATCATTGGATTAGAGAAATACTCGAAGACAAGAATTTGTGTATTGAGAAGATCTATACCGACAAGAACGGGTCGGATATGATGACCAAAGTTTTACTAAAAGATAAGTTTGATGTTTGTTGTGTTATCGCCGTAATGGTAGCAGACTCCTCCTGTTGATTTGGGAATACATGGAGGTATCCCTCCTCACTGTTCAGGAGGGGGAGATTGTTGGAGTTGTCCCTTACGTGAGAATGAGGAAGAAGAGAGAAATCAATTCTGTTCGCGTGAAGAGGTCTAAGTGCGCGCTCGGGGCCGTCTAGCCTTCTCCCCGCGCCCTTATTCTTTGTTAAAGCGGAACATGCACTTTCGAGGGGGCGCGTGCACTTTCGAAATTGGCCTTGCCAAGAGCACGCCCGCGCCCATGACTATTTTCACAAGTTTCTATCTACAATAACCGCGAATGTGTTTTTTTTTTGGGATATAAACCAAAAACAAGGTTTTGGAAAACCTAACACAATAAGTCATGAAATTGAAATCCAATTTTGAGAGCAATTAAGATTGAGAGAAAACCTTTGCAGAGATAAAAACCTGTAAATAGAGGGGAGTGATCTAGTAAGGTGGAGAGACTTGAGAGGAATGATTGTAATTTTTCTTCCCACGTTATACAAGAATTAGCTCTTGTGGAAGTATATATCATTGGCCAAACTACAGTACATCTTTGTATTGTTGTATGATTTATATTTTATTTGCATTATTATTTGTTATTAATAGTTGTTTAGATTAAATTGGTTGTAGTGGATATTTAGAATTTGTCTAGAGTAGTAGTGTGTTCATATTACAAATTATCTATATAGTGAAGATCGATTGGAATGGTTATTCCCTAACACCCTAGTTTACTAATGAAAAAGAGGTAAATATTGGGAACAAATGAAATTGATGTACATTATGACGATATCATTTAAAAGGCCTTTTGAGATTGTAGATGTGGCCCTGGCGTGGCCAAAAACATATAACAATAACTGATCAGGTTGGTGAGGCCCATTTTTTAGAGGAATGAAGTGATGTGCATGTGAGCATGTGTTTGAAAAATTCCTATTATCATGTAGACAATGTACATATTATAATGTCATCCACAATAAATTTTACTCATTTTATCAGCAATGATACTGAGATAAAGAGGTTCCATACGTACCAGTTTTTAATCACTCGTCTCCTTGATGAACAATGAAGTTTTTGGTGGGTTCCTCTGCCATGAACATTCAGCGTGCATGTCTTTAGTTTGTACCGACTAAATTTTAAAAAATATCAGATTGGCTAATAAATCCATGGGACCAAAATTTCGAATGCTGATAAACCTTTTAAAGTGCTGACTGGCTTTAGCATTTCATACATTTTGGTTTTCAAATAATAATTCGGGTTAACTTTTGAGTTTTGACTTAAAAAGAAAATTTGCACATCATGATGTTGAATGTTGCACATCATTATAATGATGCCCTGTGTCGATCTTCCAGTTAACTCACTTGGATCCTCATCATTTATCCTTTGATCCCACGATATGAATGAAGTTGGTCAGATACTCACATAACCTCTCTTAGTTCATTTGTTTTCTTAGGATATGTATACATATAATCAGCTAATATCCATGTATACATTGCAATCTGGCTTAGAAATGTTGTGGTAGAAAATTTTTTTTTTTTATCAGTGCAGTGGTGACTGGTGAGAAGATTCTAATTGCCAGTATAACTAATTATCTGTCATGCTGGTCTTCATTTTTGTTTAAATCTATAATTGATCTTGCCATCTTGGAGTGAACCAGATTGTATTTCTTCAATTATCAGAGTGATCACTGATCAAACATTTTTTGGTTTTTGGATTGAGAAATTTCACGATATAATTGGTCAGAGTGATCAGACCTTATCAGTCCAACTTAATCAGTAAATGTGTAATTGACATGATATTCATTAAAAAAAAACATACTAGTATTATGCACGTGCAGACGCACGTGTGTGATATGGAGCCCATAATCTTTTTTTTTGCAGGAAGCATGTAGCAGCTACGGTCATTTTTCGATTTTTCTTTATATTCTTGCAACACAACATTTATTACCATATTTTGACAAAACAACTATTCAAATTTAATAATTTAAATAAAAATAAAACTGTCAGAAGAAATATAGACCAAAAACCTACAGGATCAAGATTAGTAAAAGATAATGATAAGTAATTGACATGATATTTACCTCTAATCAATCTTATACTACATTATTCTTTTTGCTTTTTCATAAATACCACTCTAATAGTCTGATTACAAGTATTTTTTGTTTTTTTTTGGGATTTGAGCTACCACGAGAATATCCCTATAGGAATGAGTGTTTCAAGACCGTTGGATCCAACGGTTCGAAAATCAAAAACAAAAAGAAAGAGAGAGAATATGGGTTTGTTTTTTTGGTGGTTTTTTTTTTTTAAGTCACCACGACTTGATCCCATGACCAAACTAGCCAATATGAATAAATTACAAGTTAATCTGGAGTCTAGTTTACTAACTCCCCTCTTTGGCATTTGTGAAAGACTCTTTGTAAAATTGTAATTCACATGTAAACTAACAATCACAACAACATTAAATATGAATCACAGACAAAATCAAGATTCCAAGTTTGATGTGTGTTTTGGCTCAACTTTGTTAGAAGTAAGCATGCACATTGATCCAAGTGCTGCAGTTTAATAAATCCTGAACTCAAATCAGCCTCCTCCTTGTTTGGCTGATTCTTCTTACAAGATTATATATAAATGAGCATTGAATCAGTAAATCAGAGACAAAAATTAAGATTCCTAGGTTACATTCGTCTTATGTTTGGCTTAACTTAATTTGCTAACAGTAAGCATGCAGAAAGGTCCAAATGCTGTAATTATAAGAATAGGCTTTTAACTGATATCAATTTCCTTCTTATTTTGGCAATTTGGCCGACTCGTCTTGAAATAATTTTTATTGATCGGATGAAAACAAGATTCCCTACTAATGTTTATGTAAGTTAACTGTAACTCTTTAGTAAAAAAAAAATGTAAGTTGTGACTTGTAACTAGCCAACTTGTTCATATAAAAAAGCCTCATAGTTACAGAGAAATGTTACGTTTATTTGGATCAACTTTCTGAGTAATTAGCAAGAGGGTCCAAAATCCAAATGTTGTAATCACAGTGAACTCAATCAATTTCGATTTCCTACAAAGGAGGTCTAATTAAGAAAATTTCCCTCTCCAATAAGTTTAGTCTAATCGAATTGCATTTGTGGATGCTTAATAATAAAATAACAAATTGTTCAAACTGCATATGCCGGCTCGATCAATGACTATATTTACACGCAACATGTGTTGCTTGCGGGTAGACACAAAGTTGCTATCAGTAGGAAATCCAGCAACCATCTCAATCCCCATAATAATCAACAAACTTGCCCAGTTCATCACAAATGCCAAATTATTCTCTTTTCTAGCCTTTGAATAATTTAATTAGTTGCAAATAAGTGAATAACCACTTACGTCAAAATTGACTCAATTTTTTCATGGTTTCGAACATTTTGATGAAACAGCAACACTGGTGCTAGCGTGCTACATAATTCATATGTACCTTCCTGCATTTGACTATTTGATCATTCGTACACGGTACCGTCAGTACACATCATACCATATCATCCCAAGATTCCTATTGCATATCATTGAATCTGAACTAAAAAATATAGTGATCACCGAAATTTTAAACATTGGACATTTGGACTACATACTTAGCAAGCAAATATGCATTAGGGTAATTGTCCAATTAAACCATGATAATATGAATGTGTTTCCAATTAGACCAAAAAAACTACTCAATGCAAAAAGTTACTAACATATCCCTATGCGTTTACATTATCATGGTCCCTATATGTAGTATGCATTATTATGCAATATATATGAGTCCTCACTCCTCAGTCCTCATTGAGTTCACATATCAGATGAACGATAATTAAAAAATAAAATAGCAATAATCTCAACCCTCAATCCATTCCAGCCTAGACCAACTATCATATCTTAACTGTAGTTGAATACTTGAATCTCAAAGACAAAATAGTAGTAGCTAATATCTTTCTAGGATCTTGTTTGGTTCCCAAGCAAAAGTAAATAACAACAAAAAGCAACGAGATAAATAAAAAACTGAATAAAAAATATCTATATACAGACAAACATACACTTAAAAAGAGAAAGTACTTCCCTTGATGCTAACTTTATCCAAAATGAGACAAAAGAAAAACATTACACATTACACTTGTCGGAACGAAACAGTATCGGAAGTATCAGAATTCCGGCAATCTTGATCATCATCTTGAGTCTTCACAAGAGAAATGAGTAAATCAGCAAAAGCACTAAGAATGTATTTATGAGCATGTTTGGGATTTAAAGCTAGATAACAAAGTAACAACTCATGTAAGAAATCCCAATCATTGGTAACATCTGAACACTTTCTAGATTCCACCATTTCTTGCATGGATCTTCTGAAATCTTTATATGGATCTGGTGAATATGTAGATAATGGTACACCCCCTCCAACTAATGTACTATTATTATCAGATTCTGATGATGAGGTAGTACTGGAAGATGAGGTGGAAGATTCTATGATAGAGTTAGAACGACCAGGTGATGAGAAAAAGAAACGTTGGGATGTTAAAATGGTGGCAAAGTCGGGTGTGGTGGATTCGGGTTCGGACTCGGATGTGGAGAAGTCGTCACTTGTTCTTGAAATGGTTGTAGATTTTGATGTTGTGGATTCTGGTGTGTGGTCGTAAAGTGAGTTGAAGTTTTTCATGTGGTTCTGTGATTCTTGGGGTGGTGAGGAATCAGGTGTTAATGGTTTTGTGAAACAGAGGTGGAGGTTTTTGGGTAATGTAGTTAGCATTGTGGAGAGAGGGGAAAATGAGGATGGTATTGTGTGCCAGTGTTTATATGAGAGTGTGTGGGGGAGATAGAGGAGGATGGTGGGCTTTTGGTGCTGTGTTTGTTTGCATTGAATGATTGAACAGTGACCAGACAGCCGTAAACGACATTAATATAAATATGTAATAAGGGGATAAAGTTGTAGTCTACGACCCTAGGCTGACAATGGGTTGCTCAGGGCCATGCATGGTTAGGACTCTGGAGTCAGGACCATGTAAGGTGTTTGAAACTTGTTGTTGTGGTTATTTTGAACCTTAGATGTGAAGAAATTTGGATATGGATTCATTATTAGAAAAAAAAAACAATATATTGAGCAATTTTAGTAATAGCAGAGATTTTATGTACTGGTAACTAGTAAAATGGATACTGGGAGTCTGGGACAATCCAATTTAGATCAGCACTTAGTGCACTCATTTCGATGTAGTTGGCGTTGGAATATAAACAAGAAATGCTAAATAAACAACTCAAGAGTACGTGCTTTGTATATGTGTAGTCATTTTGGTATCGGCGCAAATCCACTAAATAATTGGTGTGTATGCAACTCATGCTGTAACTATGTAAGTAAAATATGTACCTCTTAACTATATATATATACTGTGTGTACGTCAAAACGGTACATTTTTATTCAATTCTATATATATATTTTGCTTGCATTTTTTTATTCAACAAGTGAATGAAGTGATCGATCATCATTTTCAAAAATAAAACATGCAAATGCATTCAAAAAATAATATTTTTAAGGCAAAGTCATAATTAGAGCATCCGAAACAAACCTATATCTCTATCTTTTAGTGTCGTATCCCTCTCTCGATACCCTATACCCTTCTGTCACGAAATCAATTGTTGTGTACTTACAAGTTATATGAATTGGTTGGCAATGTAGCATACTAGCGTTGTAGCATCAATAACTTTCCGCTTTGTTGGAACCGAAGTAGGAGGCGGCCTATGTAGCATCAATCAATTTCGCTTATCCAAGTTTCCGACATCCTTATTGCCCTAGGGGATCCTAAACGAAGACTTACTATTAAGTCGTCCCATTAAGTTAACTTTTCCATGGGCTATATTTTTGCATGCCTAGACAGTCAAAACAGAAAAGACCTAATACCAATTTCTTGATTTGTTATGCGAAGGTAAAAGACACCTCTCATATTCCACAATTTTTATTTATTTATTTATTTATTTGAAATATTTAGAGGGTTAAGACTGATCCACACCGGTTATATCGAAAAATCTTAGTCCAATAGCTTACATTGTCCGAAGACTCATCAATCCCGGAGAGACACTAGCCCGAAAGCTTACATTACCCGAAGGCTCATCAACCCCAAAAGAAACCTAATCCGAAGCTCTCACTGATATGTCATTTTGAATAGACCCAACCACCTCCACCTTATCCATAAAGACTTGTTTTCGCTCCTTATTACACAAGGTTTTAATTCAAACAAATAAGCTTATTATCGAATAAAAGTGCATTGGCGCATCTTCCTTTAAGTCTCAACTAGTTTATTAGTCCAATTAAAACATTTTCGTAATCTCAAAATTTTACGAATCAAGACGCAAAAATCACTATTACTATATTTGTTTTTCATAAAAACCTTATCAAAACATAAAATAAATAGAAAATTTACTCTGATTGCTACAATACTTTTGATATATAGTAGTATTGTAAAGTTTTTGGAGAACAATTGTTATTATATTGTGGGATTTGTGGCGAACAATAAATAAAATTTGAAAATTAAGTAGACATTTAATTTTGTCTTGTTTTTATTTTTATTTTTAAGGAATAATATGTGGTAATTAAAGGCCAAATTTACATAATTGAAGATCTTATGAGAGCAAGTCCAATGGGTTGCTAAAAGCCATATAGCACCTCAAACACCAAAAATTCATTCCAATAGATTGCTAGAAGGCTCTTAAATTGGGTTGGTATGATAAACCAAGTAAAATTTGTAGCATTGTCTCGCAGTTGCCATAATAAGTTTAAGGTGACGGACGACACAATTTTTGACGTCTGTGTATTAAATATCGATGGACGACAAAAATTGTGCCAACTATTAAAAAAAAAAATCAACTTAAAGTTATAAACTAATGAACGGGTGGCGAAAGTGTGCCGTCCGTATCATTTACCACTTCAAAACACAAAAGAGCGATTGGAATGAAATTCAAGTTTGGTCAGCCATATTTGGTCGGGCAAAGTAAAAATCCTATGTGGCAAGGATTAGCAACTCATTTTAGCAGCCCTCCATTAGACTTGTTCTGAGTATCAACTAAGGTAGAGAAGACCCTGATTCCCACTGTCATTTTTATATGTCAATCTAAAATCTAAAATAAGGAGAATTCAAAATTTCCCTAGCAATAGCAAATATTTGTTACATTTATCGTTGTTTCCAAGAAACAATGGAATTTACATTTTCATTCTAGCTAACAAGATTTGTGTACATGAGGGCCCTTGAGTTACAGAGATAATGTGGTCCTATAACAGAATAAAAACAGGAAAACGGTTCTCAGTTATTTGAAATTCATATTTTCAAATAATTATACTCCAACCTTAAAATGAACAGAAATATCCTAGGCTTGAAATCAATCTATTAATTACATCTATCCAGACAAACTTCAGCAAGCTTAAACAAATTGAGCTGTTCAAATGCTGATTCATTAACAGTTTCTTTCTACGCCATGTGGACAGCAGAGCAGAAGCTTGGTCATTTTCTTGGAGATTACAGTATTTGGACCACAAAGCACTCAAATAATCGTGATCTTATAGTAAAGAGAGACAAGTCCAATTATCCAGCAACAGCAATCAGCAACAAAGATGAACATGCAGTAGTCTCTTTCCGTGACCAGCAACAGGTGCCCATGCAAATGCTTGATGTCCACTAAATTTGGGAACTATTTGAAACTGAGTCACGTTCATCTACTTAGTTAATTTCTTTTAAAGTACTGTTGATGATTTTGAGTGTATTACTTTCTTTTCCAGTGAAGCACTGTTGAACACTGACAGAACATATAGTTGGGAGGAAGTGAATCAATTCTTCTTTGAGTGGTAACGCACAGAAGCGCCCAAGAGTGATTGTAATCAACTATTGCCAATGCCCATTTTCCCAGCAAAAAAGGGCACTTCATCTTAGGCCGAAAAGTTATGGTTTCCTTTTGTGGTCCCATACTCCCATCATCAGGAAAAAGGTAATATTCCTTTTTGCTCAAGTCACAAAGCTGGGGATTTAGAGCCTTGGACAAATGAACTTTCTATGTACGACATAAATCAATTTCCTTCATTCTAAGCATTTGATCAGTATAGCCTTTCGAAGTTATACTATTTTTTGGCAAAATCATATTTTTCTTAATTGTGATGGTTATATCTACATCTTATGAAGTTATAAGTAAGTTGCAGCGATGAAACATGGGATTGGACATGGCGAGGTACATCATTCTCTTTTTAATTAAACTTTATTTCGACTATGTATTGATCGAAGGACTTGAGTGATTACTCAATGTATATATCAACATAAATTGATAAAATTAAGTGTTTAGCTCACTAGCAGGGGTTATATTATCAAAAAAAAAAAAAAAAAAAAAAAAAAAAACTCACTAGCAGGGATCTGCCAATGTCCTGGCGGTTAAGTACCCTTCTCGACAAGTTAGAGGTTGTATAATTAAATTCTTTTTCGGATAGTCAAATGCTAAAAGGCGTTGTATCCAAATTGACAAGATCATCAAGCCTACGGATAAATCTGTTTAATTTAATTAACAATATATTTCTTTCGAAATGTAGTTCAATTAATGATGACAAATAATGGAAACGGTGCAATTTGTTTGGTATATTTGTAGTTCAAATGGTTAAATCGAATTGATAAATCTCACTCCTAAACTAACAACAAGAAGATCATAGACCCAGTCTTAATCGTCTCTCTATTATTCCATGAAGAACTTTAGTCGCAATCACCGACGAGAGTTGTATTCAATTGACATTTCATCAACATTAAGGAATGTAGGAGCTACCTTAATTCAACGTTTCCTTCATATAACATCTTCAGTATTGATTGATAAATAAGCTGCCTTTGTCTACAGGGTGTATGATACATGTATAATATTAATAATCAAGTCATATGATCATGTTGATGAGTTGATCCTATCTTTCCGAGTACCTGAACCACCGATATTGTTTCATTTGATGACCACAGGAAAAAGAGACCCACATAATGAAAATTTATTTTGTATTTATGGTATATCTAACTAATTATAGATTGGTGGTACATACTTAAGGACCTACATACCAATGATCCAAAAATTTGTTGTGCCCTTCAAAGCAAGTGTATTCCAACTTTTAACCACAAATTGAGTCACCGATCTCTCAGTGTCTACACATTGTAAGAAAAGATAGCCACTTCGAATTAGATCTAATTATGATAAAAAGAGAATGAATTAGGTTGATTACAATGTTAGTGGCCTTCAAATATATACATTTCAATCATGGGGATTTGGGTTAACGAGTATTGCCCCCCACTAGATAAACCAATTAACCGTGGGAGGAGATCCTAATTTCCCATATAATCTTAGGGTAATACCAGTTAACCCTTCAATAATTAATATCTGAACGATAAACATTGTCCTGACTCCTAAATAGAATGGAATAGCTAGATATGATCTTCCATCCATAGTATAAAATATCGCGATATTTATCGAGATTTTAGCAAGAGATATATAAATATCACGATATGTTTAAAGATATATAAAACTATAAATATCGGTGATATTTATGATATTTTATGATATTTTGTATATATAACAATTTTATTTAATATTTATCATTATATTTTAAATAAATATAAATAATATATCATGATATATCAAAAAATATCTACAATATTCACGATATTTGTTGATATTTTAGATATATTAACAATATTTACATATGAAACAATACAAAATATTTCCAAAAAAGATAATATATTTGCAATACATATTAAGAAATTGAATATCAGATATTTTATACCATACTTACATCCACATCTAATAGGTAATTTCACCCTTAATTTAATTGCTAAAATACACGCTTTTCGTTTTCCTATATATACATTTGGAAAACACCTAAATCAAGCTAGCACGCAATAGTCAGAGCATAGATAATGGGCACGAAATACATAATGTATGATTATCATCGAATCAAAATAGTTAGTACTAGAACATAAAAGCTGCACGCTGTGCTAGAATATGCCTGATACATCAAACGACTATTCAATATTCCAATTCTATATTTCTTATTTATCATTGAAGAAGTCAGGAGATTCTAATGATGAATTTATAACATTGAGATGAATAAAGCGTGATTGCATTGACAACGAATTGCGTTGTATTGGAATATTGGAATGATGATTATTCAACGTCACCTGCGCGCAGATTGCATGATTGTCCTTCAACACAGACCTCACCATAAGGTGTCATGTCCTCCTTTAAGCAAAGTACCAGACGGTCCTACTTTCCAGCCTCCAACCCCAACTCCAACCTTCTCTTGTGACTTCAATAAAAATTTCAGTGAATGTACTCTCCAAACATTGTGGTTGGCTACGTAGTTACATGACAGGTTGAACAGAGTTGGGACCCAATAACATGCTATGAGAAGTTTGGCATACATACATGATACATCTATAATTGTCCCGGGTAATATATTTTACAAGGTAATGTTTGGCTGTTTGCTAACTATGGTCTATACAACATATATAGTACGTTAATACAGTTAATACAGATACATTAGTAAAAACAACGACATCAATAAAAAAAAAATGGAAGTGATAGGTTTGTTATTATTGGGAAAACACCTACAAACAGCTTTTCAATATCTTGTGAATGAAATCTTTATTGTCTAGTTGATATTATCTTTTGAATTAATATCACATGATTGCAGAGCACGTGTACCGTGAAGCTTAATTTATTGAATATATTAACTCATGTGATTGATATGTGGCAGATGATAAATAGTTTAGTTTTGGCATTGCATGCAAACCTTAGCACGTTAACTTGACTATGCTTGACTAGTAGACACAGAACAAAACTTGGCTTCGTCTTCCAGTATAGATGGATTAGGGTGCGGTCTCGGTCTCCTAATGATTTGTAAAATTCATAGTGTGATGGTAATTTGTTAGAAAAATGACTAGGCTATAAAAATTCGCACTCCTAATTTTTTTTACAAAAACTCAATCCACTACCCTATCCCTAGTTCAATTACTGGATTGCAATACTTTTGCACCCGAAACATTGAATTTTGGTTTTGTACTTGCTTCCAAGGACTGATCTGAGTAGAAAAGTAATGAGGCACAAGGAGATCCGTCGTCAGTGTGCCCATGGCCCCATGCAGAGCATCTTCAGACATGAAATCTTAGATCATAGCTGTAGAAGCTTGTCCTTGTTTGGAAGTTTAGTTGCAATGACAGCCAAACTTTTTATTATATAGTAGCATATGCACCATATGGTTTTTTTTGTTTACTCTTCTTTCTGTGAACATTTTGTGAATTAATTATTTAGATGCTTTAGCTGATCGACCAAGAGTAAAATCTTTCATTTACAAAGTTAATATTTAAAAAAGTGTATATATCCTTCATCAGATTTCAATTATTCCTTCATTTTATATGAATTTGGATCATTGGATGCTCTTGTGATGAGTTCAGTAATTTTTAACAAAGTGAAAATAGTTGTTGAGCTTTTCATGTTACTTGTGTGGTTAGGTCGGGTTTGCCTGTAGACATTTCCAGTAGGTTTTTAGATAGCTAAAGAGGGAGAAGTTGTCCAAATAATTGGAATAAAGTATATGAAGCTAAGGGCAGTGAGGGACAGCCCTAGCGCATAACTTCATTTGATGCATACAGTCCGCCCCATCACCTTCGCACTCTGGCCAAAGCCAAAGCATCCCCAATGGTTGTGTCATATATATATGACTTGCATAGTTGCATACGTTTCAGCTAGTACTTTGTCGTCTCTGGCCCAGCAGACCTAAATTCTGTTCCAGACTGATCCGGCCTATGCCATATTGTTTGGATCTTTATACTCGAAAGCTTGAAACTATATATGATGGCACGGCAGATGAGGTAGGAGTTTGTTGTGATGGGATTACTGACCTCGCTCACAAGTACTTCCACTGAATTGCCCAGTTGACTTCTGCTTAGAACTTGATGATTCTTGCCTAGCCAAATACTAAATACTCTTGCTTCCATTTTGGACTGCGCATACAGATTTGATAGGCTCTAATGCTCTATCTTTTCGATATCGATATTAAACATAGTCATAGCACTTCAGCATATCAGCTGCATTTGTCCCGCTTTGAGATTGAATTATTCTTGTTTAGCCTCTCTTGTTGTAGTCACTCATTTATTAAAAAGTAATTTTACCCCAAAACCACCAGCCTTTTGTTGTGCTCCACGCATACTATCTTCGTTCCAAAACTCGAAAATATGCTTTTGCAATTCAACAGCGCGCAACATCTTCTTATTCTTTACACTTCCGACCATGGTGTCTAAAAACTATCACAAAATCATCGGTTATTTCCCTTGCCCAAATTTGGCCACAAAAATGGCAAATGAGATGAGCATTTTAGCAATTGACATTTTATTGGGCCCATTATCGGTTTTTGTACCGAAGGCCTGTATTACTTATGGGCTTTAGGGGAATATATACCCGCCTAATTTCTACCGGGTCATATATATATATAAAAAAAACAGACAGATACTCTTTTTCTCATTCATTCAATCAAAGTCTCACTTCTCATTTCTTTCTCTGATCTCAAAATGCTGAAATCGTGAAAAAAAAAAAAATTCATTTTGAATAAATGGCTTTCATGACAGTCCTCGAATCAGATCTACGAGCTTTATCAGCCGAAGCTCGTCGCAGATACCCCGCTATCAAAGACGGAGCCGAACACGCTATTCTCAAGGTCCATTTAAACACTCAAATCACTTACTTAAAAAATGAGATCTGTTATTTATTTATATATATCGAAATATCAAACCTTATTAGATCTGTTTACTGATTATTATAAACTTTGTTTGCAGCTACGGTTAATGACTAGTCCTGATGAAATATCTCATAATGAGGATGTGTTACGTGTTTTTCTGATGGCATGTGAGGTTAAAACTGTAAAGTTGAGTGTGATTGGACTTTCTTGTATGCAAAAGCTTATTTCTCATGATGCTGTTCAACCCACGGCTTTGAAGGAGATATTGCACACTCTGAAAGACGTAAGTTTTGGTGGCAGTCAAATTATTATTGAGGTGTATTAGAGTGTGTCTGTTTGTTGGAATATATAACTGAGGTGCATAGGATAATTATATTTAGAATACCTGATTTGAGTTAGTTAGTATCTCCTATTATCTAGGCATTATATCGACGTAGTTAATATTAGTGGGTTAGTTAGGAGGCTAGTGATTTTGGTTACTAACGAGATTGTATCAGATTCTATAATCAGTAATTTGTTACACCAATCCAGTGGTATCTCACCATTGTTGTGGTTTATGGGGAAAAACAGACAAGGCACCTACAGGCACAGCAACGTGTGCTGATAGCTTGCAATGTAATAGAGAGTGGGGTTGGCACTTGTAGCACCAGGCCAGCGATACGCTGTAAGATGAGTGTATGCAGCAAGTGATAAAGCTTTATGGTTGATAAATTTTTATGTCGGAGTCTTAGTACTTATAACTTATAAGTAGTATATCTTTTACGATTTTGTTTCCTTCATTGTTGTACAATAATCTTTGTGTTAATTTATTTTCTCTTTACTGAATGATGATCATATCCATTTTGAAGCTGATATATTTTTTATGGTTTTATTTATTCAGCATGCTGAAATTGCTGATGAGACTGTTCAGCTTAAGACCTTACAGACTATACTTATAATCTTTCAGTCACGTCTTCATCCTGAAAATGAGGTAATTGCTTTGTGATGTTATGTTGCTCTTTGCCTTTTCTATTTCCTGATTGCTTTCTATAGAAATGGCCAGTAATGTCCTCTTTTTCCTTTTCCTCTCATATGATACGTGGTACTCTTGAACTGTACATCTTTAATGTCTTCTTAGATTCTTTCTACTGAAGTTGCTTTATGTAGTTAAATATGTACGCCATGTAAACCATTATTTACAATAGTAGAAACAGAGTTCACATGTATAATAGGGATTAAAATGTATATTGTTCTATGCACTACTATTAATCAGTGTCTGTATGGCATTTGGAATGGAATTGCAAAGAAACATTTATTGTGAAATGTGAATCATTGTGTCTAAAGTTTTACTTTTCTTTCACGTATTATTATAATAAGAGTAGCAAACTAACAACATCAATATGCCCAGGTCTGAATTTTCAAGACCTTATATATAAATGATCTATGCTGGTAATCTGAGGATTATTTTGTATCCGTGGTGTTGGTGGGTTGGAGGCCAAGTAGCATCTACGAGGACCCATAGTTTGAAAACCTCTTGTAAGTCGTTGATAAATTAATGAGATCACTTGTGCCAAAAGAAAAAAAAAGAAGAAGAAGAAATACTGCAGAATAATTTCCGCTGGATTTGTTTTCATCCAAACGGACAGCCTTCGTTTAAAGGCATCATCATAGAACCAAATTTTGCCTAACCGAACTGGACCCTTTATTTGAACGTTCTAGTGAGGCATCCTATATTTCTTTGCCAATTGTCCACTACATTAGTAGGTTTACAAAATTTCTGTCTTGCTCATTGTTTTTTTTTAAGTGCAGAGGATGTCTTCGTATTTCATTATTTATATGTTTTTTAAATAACTAAGGGTTCAGCCTTCTCGCCTTGTCCTTTTTTTTTTTTTTTTTTTTTTTTTTTTTTTTATTTTGTATAAAAAATTTTATTTTGTTTTCTAGGAGACCCACACCTGCGACTTACTAGAATGCAAAAGTATCGTTTCTCCTTTTCCATTCCTTTTTGACAAATCCAAGACAACATGCAGTCTTGCATTTGAAAATGTATTATAGGATGTATAGCCATATAGTAGGTCCACCTGTCCAAGTGTCTAACTTGATTTCCAAAGAACTCTTTCTTCCAAATAATTAGTAGCTGGGAAACGTAACTTCTTCTTCCTTGAACTAGAATGCTTCAAATTTCTAATATAGCAATGTGTGATTTGGAAAAATTTCTAATTTTGTCAAGGAAAAGGTTTTCATGTCATCATTTTGAATTTGATAGATGTGCATTAATTATATGTATGTTATGTTATCTTGTGAATGCCAAAGTGGAAGTATCTTGTTTTGTGGAATAAAAGAAAAGAAAGAAAAGGATCAGTTAACATTAGAATGCAATCTTCATTGATTTTGTCAGGAAAATACGTCTCAAGCACTTGGCATCTGTCTCCGGCTTCTTGAAAATAATCGATCCTCTGATAACGTGCACAAGTAAGTTAATGATGATTTTCTTACCTTTGATGTAAGGTAAGGTGCTTTCTTACCTTTGATCGATTATTTGATGTAAGGTAGATGCTTTCTTACCTTTCTCACCCCAGATTTTCTTAGCCATGTGAACTTTTTTTATACAGTACCGCTGCTGCTACCTTTAGGCAAGCGGTTGCGTTGATTTTTGATCATGTTATCTCTGCTGAGTCACTTCCTGCTGGTAAGATGAGTTCTTCAAGTCATGTATCTAGATCCAGTTCTGTCAGTGGAGATGTTAATCGCAGTATCAACCGCTCAGAGTAAGTACTTTTTAAGACATCATTTAGTTACTGCTTCTCAGTAATTTCACTTTCGTGTTTGTTGAGATGTTAGTATAGTCCCACAAGGGATAACTATAGCCTTGCATAAAAATATATAGTTCCTGGGGTGGGTCGCTCCACTCATCACCAGTTGGTTTTGGGTTGGATGCTCCAAGGTTTAACGTGGTATCAGAGTAGGGTAGTGTGTTTGGCCCAAAGCCCCAAAGGCCTCGTTTACTCCACATCACCCAAGTATGTTGGTCCCGTGTTGGGCTCAAGGAACACCCACAAGGGGCGTTTTTGCAATGAGTTTACATGAGAATGTACGTTAATACTATATACTATGCAGATCAGCAAATCCGTTACTGTCAACACCCTACATATTCATAAGTTGTGTAGGGTACTCTTTCAAAATGCATGGAAATATGGAATTTGCACTTTCAGTCCATTCGTCTGTCACTTTAACTAACAGAAGAACTGACAGGTCATTGGAGAGTGAATTTGTCTCTGGAGGGTCATCGCTGAAGCGTGAGAGTCTGACTAAAGTAGGAAAGCTTGGTGTTCGTTTGCTTGAAGACCTGACAGCTCTAGCTGCAGGTGGATCTGTATGTGCTGTTTTGAAACTAGTACTGTGTTTGCTGATTATATCCATATCCCTGTATCATTGATGTTAGCTTTTGGAACATTACATTGAAGTCTATGCTTTCCCAACTTCCCAATTCACAGTCGATCTCTTAAAATTGTGATTCTATAGATAGGTATCATAGTCTGCTTGTAAAAAGTTGTACCGAAGATTAACATTTCCTTTGCATCATGCCAGGCAATTTGGTTACGGGTCAGTTCTCTTCAACGGACGTTTGCACTTGATATTTTAGAGTGAGGAATCCTCTTCTCTTGTTACAGACTTACACTTTAACATGCAATGTGGTCCGTGAAATCATATGTTGTTTTTGTCTTGAAAATTTACCATAAAAGATTAAGTTAGGACAACTAAGTTTGTATGAGTTCTACTCTTATAGACGGGCCTCATAAAAAAAATATTATTTTGGTCCCATCATATGTGATATTCAAGCTATTGCAAATTGGTGTGTCTAGTTGATTGTCGATTTTGACAGTAATCTTCAATGGTTGGAAATTTTGTGGTTGACCTTATCTTAAGCTGCGTCCTACATATATACATATATAATACAACCAGTTCTCTCGAATCGTAATACACGCTCAAATTGAAATGGTGAAAGTATAAACAATATTTTGAACCGAATGATTCAAAATGATTTTTTTGGAAATAATTTGGAGAATATGATTATAAGTCATGTACTGTCGTATTAATGCAATAACATCTTATACACATCTATTAATACAAAATCTGTCCTAGTGGACCGTAAGCGTTAAACCACGTGTCATGTCAACATATAATTGCGGTCTATGTGCAACAATTGGATTTTATAAATCACAAGCTCTCGTTGGCCGCACATTTTATTTCTCAGTATGAAATAAGGAGATATAATAATTAAATGAAGAAGTCTTGTTGCCCCACTTTGGACGAGTGGGGGATGTTGATACGAGACATCCAGAAGTGGACTAACGAAGCTAAATACTTTAATAGTATTCAATCATCGTATTTAGATTGATATAGTTTCCTGCTGATTATGTAAGGTTAAATCAATCAAAGCAAATCTTAGGTGAAAGAGTTTGAGAGATAAACAACTAGGTACCTTGTTTTTGCATAAAAAAGGGGGTTGAGTTGTAGAGAAACACTACAAAAACTGGATGATCTCCTCCCTCTCTCATAACTCTCCTTCAAGAGATCTAAAGTGTGAAGAGAGAGGGAGGAGAAATACTTTCAAAGTGGGGGAAGGTTCATGCTTCTTTATATTGACCTACATTTTGATTTTAAACAAGATTGGTCAGATTGTCATGGGTGCTTGCTTTCTGCAGGTTCATTCTATCAAATTATGTGGCTATCTTTAGGACTTTGGCGTCATACCAACAGGTGATTTCTCAAATTACTTAATTTGGTAATGTCTTGGAGGCAGGCTGATAAAAATTGTTTTCCTTGTTAAGATCTCGTGTTCAGTGGTTTTAAACACATGGTCTTAGGCAGGCTCACACTGGGAAAGGTGGGTTTGTTTAAAAATTAAAGTGCATTGAAGCAGGCAAAAAGGAACCACTCTATAAAGGAAACACTTAATCTAAAGATTCAAATCATTTGTAAATGGCCGAACACTTGCCCCCTATATTTCTTTACAATGCCACGTGTTAAATTGATGTAGAATATAGCTAATATCCTTTCCTTTGGTTTTATACATTGTGGTGGTATAGATTATCTTACTCTATAGTACGTTAATTGGAATACAAGTTGGTGATATGAATTATCTCAATCTATACAAATTTGGTTACATTGACACGGGTACATGTGTCTGTATCTGAGACGGATGCGAAGTGTCTGGCAAGGCAAAATATAAAAAATTGAGGTATTTCACATACAATATGTGTGTGTGTCTGCCCCAGACACATGGATACGTATGTGACACAAATTATTTTTGAAATATGGAGTGTCCATGTAACATAGCAATTTTGGGCTTTTGGACATTGAAACTCCTTGATCCATGTCTCTGCATTTCAAAACTTTCTTTCTTTTACATGTCAATTTAGTTGTGACAATCACAAAGGCTTTCTGAAAATTTGTCAGATCTTGCGTCATCAAATATGCTCACTTCTCATGACTTCGCTTCGGACAAATGTCGAGGTAAAATTGCATTTATGATAATCAAATTGTAAAAGCAGTGATGGGCATATTTTTCTTTTCTTTTAATAATTTATTTTAAAAGGAATTGCCATATGACTTCCTCCTGCCTATTATGTCCTTCAGCTTGATGGTGAAGTAGGAGAGCCTTCTTTCCGTCGCTTGGTCTTACGGTCTGTTGCCCATGTCATCAGGCTATACAGTTCATCTCTTGTCACAGAATGTGAGGTATGTGTTGCTCATTCTTGGATTCTGAAAAGTCACACTTCACTAGGTCCACTAAAATCAATCCAACATAATAGAGCAGATTGATCTCGAGGAATTTGAGTATTAAGTAGTGGCCTAATTGAAACTCCCAAAGTTAACTTATGACTTAGATCTAATTTAATGCCTCGAAATATGTATACAAATAATTTAGGACTCCAAAGTTTGAGGATTCAAAATGGGATAAAACAGTCCGAGTTTATATAGGAGACAAACTCATAATTAATAACGGCACTACAATTGTGCTAAGTTTCAACTATTAAGGAAATAAAATCCCTCTTCAATCCCAAATTTAAGGCTTCACGTAAGAGTCTTTTCCTTTATACTGTAGTAATTCGTAATTCACGTAAACTGTTCAGATTGATTTAGATAAATTCAAACAATAGATTAATCAAATTTGAATGACGGACTGAGAGGGTCAAGAAACAGCTTAATTAATATATAAGGTAATATGGAGCTTTCTTCAAAATTTAATAAAAAATATCAAAGGTAAAGACAATTTTTATAAATTTTGTTAGCTAGGATCAAAATTAGAGTAATACCGACGAGCTAATGCACGGTTTGGGTTTTAGGAAACACATATATGAAGCTCCTTATGATCCATTGGTTTTTTCGAACACATAAAAAACAGTTGCAATTGAAGCACATAATCACATGATAATTGGTAGCTCTACAAATATGAATTTTATTAGATAATTAAAACATACATTTTTGACAATTATGCAATGTTTTGTTCAATATGTTCAAATTGAACACGATCATTTGAACAAGGCGACTGAAAGAAGCCAAAACAAATTAAATTGGAATTGTACATCAAATTAATTACCATGTATGTGTAAGTTAACATTTAAAATGAGATACCAACTTAGATTACCAAATTAAATGGTGTGACAAAGTCACGGGCAATTTCTAGTCATTATATGTATAATGTCTTTGTTTGGCTAGTTTCATGACTAAAGTAATTTTCTTAAATAAATAGCTTCACCAGTTAATAAACCCTTTCTCTGTCAAGTATTCATAAAAGACCACCCTCTGAAACTTATTCATCAGTATTTTTCAATAATGATTAATGAATAACTCTAGTGGTGTGGAAAGTTGCATGACTGCAGTTTTAACCTTGAACAGTTGTATTCCTTATGCAATTTTTCACCAAGGAGTGAACATCTGTTTGTCTTTACAGTTTTATTGAAATTGTTCTCGGACTATACTCTGCATACTGAATCTTCAGTGGTATTTTTTAAGGCTTTTGAGGGCTATTGTAGTTGAGCTTTTATCACAATCCTTGTAATTTGTTGCTCATGAGAATGCACACTGCAATACTCAAACTGCTGTCTTGACTCTGTTCCATTGTAGACATTTACTAATATGTAGCTTGTGATTCCTGACTTTGGTTTACTATCTGACTTTGCATGCTTGACTTGGTAAACTGTCGTTTTCCACTGCTTAACTACATTTGGGCCTTTTTTTTTTTATGATGTTGGATACCCCTGATAATGTAGGACAAAGAGCCTATGGTTTATTGCATTATTATGGTTTAACTACTTTTTACGTTTTTAGTCAACGAAATATACTAAAAATAAGGAAATCTCATTTATGTTATTTAAGCAATATTTAGAAAATGTCTATAAGTCTAGATTTATTTTATTTTTATTTTTGTTGTTTTTGTTTTTGTTTTTGTTTTCTATTAGGTTTGTATAGATAGGCTAGGAAAGTGTTTTTTTTTTGTGTTTTCGAAAGTTTCTAAGATGTTTTGAAAGAGTTTTCTATGAAAAAAGCTTCTAGGACGAAAATTGTTATTAATTCTCCGCATTATTAATAGACTGTTTCTCAAATTTATCCTTTTAGTGTTCTATTGAACTGTTTCTATCACTGCCGCTTCATCTCCTCTAAGTTTTATTTCTTAATTAATGAATTCTTAGGATTGATAACATAACAGTAACCAATGCATCTTTTTTTAGAAATGTGAAGTAGGCTCTGAATTATTTTATTCTTTACTAAATGTAACTGTGTAGATACCATTTAGAAACTTGTAATTGTGTAGATGATCTGTGCCTTTTCGTATTGGTTTTTCCGTACGGCAGGTTTTCCTCAGTATGTTGACAAGGGTTACAACTTTGGATTTGCCATTGTGGCACCGGATTCTTGTTCTTGAAGTGTTGAGGGTAATGTTCTCAGTACCCACTATGTATATGTCATTGTTAGTGAAATTGTTGAATCCAGTAAGTCTGATGCGTAAGTTCGTACTTCAACAATCCAGTTAGTGAAATTGTTGAATCCAGTAAGTCTCATTGATCATTCCAAAGGTGTAAAGGTAGATACGTACATTCATATAGAAAGACAAACTCATGATGCGATGACTGTTTGAGGTTATAGGCAACAGACAAATCTATTTTACTGGAATCATCAGTGGCAATTAGACCTAATGTAAATATACACACAAAAGGAAAGAAAATCAAATTCGAAGCACTATGGTCCCATCTAGGCTTACCGAATTTGCTAATGATCTGCTTATCATAAACTATTCAGTAGTAGGTGTATCAGCACAAGTAAATGATACTTGAACTTTCTGTATGTCAGGGCTTCTGTGTTGAAGTACGAACTCTTCGTCTTCTTTTTCAGACTTTTGACATGTAAGTTATCAAGTTTGGTCCATTTTTTTCATATATTTTTTACTTTTAGTTTCATTGATACATGTTGATTGCTAGTGAGTAGTGATATATAATTGCTAAGCCTTTTTCAACTATTATTGTGATTGGTAATATGTGCGAACCTTCTGTATCATAATCTATAAATTAGTTCAATACTGTTCCAACTTACAGTGTGCCCTTTTCAAGTTTCTAATGTGGTATGGAACCTTTCCTTACTGTACATTCTCTTTTGGTTTTGCAACTGTGGCATTCTATATGGTGGTTGAGATTTGTATCTTGAACCTAGCATTAAGAAGGGCTTTCATTGCTTCTTATTATAAGTACATACACTGTACACTATTGTTTTTTTTGGAGACTTGTGACCTTTTGTAAAAGTCTTTGGTGCTGACCATTTTAGTTGTCAGAAGGGCCGAGGGCATACTTTACGGAAACGCCGTCCCTTGTTGCATAGCTACGTGGAAAACAGGGATGAGTTGGGAGTGGGGGGAGATGGGGAGAAGATGCATATACACAGAGGTCATGGGTTCAGTCTCAGACGACTTGCTTAACTTTATGTACACATTATTCTGTTAACTGTGTAATCGTCATACCTGTAAAATAGACAAACAATGGAAAAAATGAGTTTAATTTTGACACCAAAATGGCCCTATTATTCTCATTGGGATATGGTCCACCGGACAACTGATACTTTGTCACTTTGAGATGCAGCATAGTCGCACCACATAGTGTACTGGATCAGTGCTTGTAATTCTGACAGTTTCTTGTACTGTAGTGCCCACATTCCTATTTCATATATCAATATTAGATAGCATGGGTACTCAAGCCCTTGCTGTCCAACATCTCAAGTGGTCCATGACTATGTAATCTTAAAATTGAAATTGCTCCACTTGTACGATGTCCAAGTCAAAATCAAGGTGAAGATATTAAAGTTTCCTTCTTGTTACTTTGCTTGATTGTCATCTAGGAACCCCAAGAACACAAATGTCGTGGAGGGCATGGTAAAAGCTCTTGCAAGAGTTGTTTCATATTTGCAGGTGAGAATATTACACTATATTTTGTATTGTTCACAATTACTTTGTCTATGTTCCAGTTTATCGTTTCTTGTTGTAAAGAGGACGTCACAATGGCCTTTTACAACTATTTACTCCACTTCTCAAAATTCGCCAGGTGGACTGCGCTTGCTCAGTATTTAGTCTTCTTTGAAAATTGTAGGGTTAACTAGTATTACCCCCCTACTAGATGAGCCAATTAGGGGAGACCCTAATTGCCCATCTAGTTGAAGGGGGGATCCTAATTGGCTCATCTAGTGGGGGGGGGGGGTAACACTAACTAACCCAAAATAGTAATTCTTCTAATATTCTATCATTCTGAGCTTTTTAGAGATCTTGTGTCACTCTCTGCACCCATCCACAGTTTTTCGTCCCTCTCTCCCTTCCCTTTCCTGCCACGATCTTTCTGTAATTTGTGTGGAGGACAATGGTTTAGCCTCCTCCGTCTTTTTTACCCTTCTCTTCTTTAGTTAGAAATACGCATCAGGACAATGTTGCCAAAAACAAATCTTGGAGATGTGAAGATTTAGGTGACATGGTGTGAGAACTAGTGCATTGCCTTCAGAGTTTCATAACTCTTATTACGTATTATAGGTTGCAGATTCAAGTGAGGAAAGCCTTGCCGCTGTTGCAGGAATGTTTAGTAGCAAAGCTAAAGGTATCTTATTTATCTATGATTTTGTCTAATCTTTCATTGTATTGTAGATGCTGCTTGTTTGTATTCTTTGCATTATGCATTTTATCAATGTGTTTGGAACGGCACTTAATCCATTGGTGGTATTTTTTTGGCTGTTCTTACTTGCAATTAGGCATTTGGCAAAGTTTCATGCCTTTTTACTATTATCATTATTGTTATAATTATTTCATCTATTATTATGATTATTATTACTATTATTTCAAAAAATTGTAAAATATTAAGTTAAAAACAGTCAGTTAGCAATCATTTACTGCCACACAAGGCACACATTCTTACGGGGGAGCTGAATCATTGTGTGACAACAGTTAAACTTAAGTTAGAAGTATTGTCCACACAGGATATTAATAACTTATTGCTTGTTGTTTGTGTTAGTACCAGCTGACCACATCTTTCGTTTTTGTAGAAGGTATATTTGTATGTTGTAGATGTTGTTTAATAACTTGGGTGTTGAATGTTCTTTATTCTTAGTTTGCTAAGTACCTAATTTGAAGTGTAGAAGTAGTGATTATCAATAATTATCTTTAAGGTGTACAGTGGTACTGGTCAAGCCTTGAGGATGTTGGGGTGGGTAGACGTGTTGTCATGCCACTGATGCACAAGTTGGATTTTCATTAAAATTGGTGTTGCTTAAAGAGTTTTCAGAAAATCTTTATTAAAAACATTGTTGATAAATTAAAAGTCAGATTTAAAAGATTGTAGAAGCTTTCCTATAAGACATTTAGACTTGTCACATATGTATAATGTATTTGGATTTGTAGTATGGGTACTTCTAAAGTTCTACACATGTTTTTAATAATTTCCAATCTGTTAATTACTCTATTCAATTGTCCTAATTGATATGGAATTCAATGAGTCATTTATTGACATATGGAGACTGGTGTCATTGATGATACTATATTCTTCAGGAATTGAGTGGAGCCTAGACAATGATGCTTCCAACGCTGCAGTCATGGTTGCTAGTGAAGCCCATGCGATTACTTTGGCAGTTGAAGGTCTTTTGGGTGTTATATTTACAGTGGCTACTTTAACAGATGAAGTTGTGGATACTGGTGAGGTAAACATCATTCGTTTCTTTTCACTTTATGGGCGTTTGTGCATCACATTATAATTATGATTCCTTTTTACTTTCCTTTTAATATCCAGCTTGAATCCCCTATCTGTGATAGTGATGAATTAGTGAAGTGCACTGGGCAAACTGCATTACTTTGTATAACGATGGTTGATTCAATGTGGTTGACAATCCTTGATGCGTTGTCCCTAATTTTGATGAGGTATGTTGAGATGGCTATTCGGAGCTTGTGATAAATTATTTTACGAGGTACAATACAGCTGCCTGATCTCTTTCTGATTATAGGTCGCAGGGGGAGGCTATTATTTTGGAAATACTGAAAGGATATCAGGCTTTCACTCAGGTAATTATAGATTAGACATACTTTTGTACAACTTATGCAGATTGTTCAATTTTTTGGTTTTTTTACTTTGTTATGGTTTTTTTTTATATATTACAAAATTTGTGGACAAATGTCTATAGTGTTTTGTATTTTTCTTAGAAGTGTTGGCATCATTAAATCAGAAAAGGTCATCCTTGTGCTCCATATATCCACGCTTTATATTTAATAACCTGTGGTTAGAGTATTGACACCATTCGTTGCAAGCCACATGCCAATGATTGTTTGAGATTATATCGCAGGCCTGTGGTGTTCTTCATTCTGTGGAACCGTTGAACTCCTTTCTTGCCTCCCTCTGCAAATTCACAATTAGTATGCCAATTGAAGTTGAAAGAAAAAGGTATGTTGTTAGGTTCGTGGTTCAAAATGTAGGTTATTGGCGAAATTTGACCCCTCTAAATCTGGAATACTTTGCCGAGCTTTTCCCTTAGTGTGAAAAGTTACGTTCTTCTGGTGATTGGCAAAATAATGGAACAAATTCTGGAACTGTTGGTCAAATCTCTAGAACATGATTGAAAACAGATATACACACCTAAGATGTGCTAGACATCATAAGTATTGATAGTCTTCCTAGATTGATATTGGCTCAAATACATATGTACATGCAAATAATTAAGAAAGAACAAAAAGAGCAATTATGACAAAGTGAATGATGCCAAAGGTCAGACTTCAGTGTAAACACATCAAACTAATTACATAGGACATGCATGTGAAAAGAAATGTTAGAAGGAAATAAGACACTCTTGCCCTCAGCTCTGCCAAAATGATCTACATCCTTCTCAACAAAAGTATACAACAAGAATCCCCAGACGGTGCTTCTCTGCCTCATAATTTTTTTATAATAGTGGTCCCACATCATCAAGTGATGGAACCAATGCTTGTGTCATCTGACAGTCTTCTCAGTTCTCAGGCATCATCAAGAACGGCCATGCTTAAGTAACTCATCACTGGATAACCAGCATACTTGACTGGGCTCAGGCGTCCACTTGGTCGCCTAATGTTTTACTTTCTCCCATTACTCTGATCAAGGAATTATCTATCAATTCGGTTGTAAAGTTGCAAATTTATCAATTGACCATAAATAGATTATTTTTCAGGTATAACTTAGTAGCAATTTATATCTTTCTTCTGCTCGGTTGGTTCTCCAGAGGTTCAAGTTATCATAACTTCATAACCCTACTTCCAATAATTGTAAAGCCAGAAGCCCAGAACCATTTGTATCAATCTCCATATCTTTTTTATTTTTCAGTTAAAGGATAGATGTTCGTATCTTCGTTCGGGTATTGACTTACTTGTATGCATTTACGTCTCTGATTATCTAATTTTATCAAGTTACTGAAGAATAGTCTTAATATTCAGCAATACCTTACAATCTCCTGGGTCAAAGCGTGCTGAATTTGTAGTAGAACAGCGAGATAGCATTGTCCTTACCCCAAAGAATGTTCAGGTATGGAATTTCTTTATTTGTTAACCTTTCAGCCAACACATTTTACTTTGCCTGGGTAATTTCTAAACATGCTATTGGCTGATCTCACCGGCCAATAACATGTTTTTTCTAACATGTTAATTTCTATCATGTTTTGTTTTGCTCAGTCTATATTATTTATAAGTGGTTCATCTAATTACAGGCCTTGAGAACCCTCTTCAACATAGCTCACAGGTTACACAATGTGTTGGGCCCATCTTGGATTTTGGTATGCGGATAATCTTTTCGATTGTTTTACCGGGGTAGATAGAGTTTCCTTTAATCCTCAGTTGTTTTGCCAACTGTGTAGGTGTTGGAAACTTTGGCAGCTCTTGATCGAGTAATTCACTCTCCACATGCTACAACACAGGTACTATTGAAATACTAAAATCCATTTCTCTTTAGTGTTTATGTGAAACCAAATTGTTCTAATGACAAGATAGTTACTAAAACAATTTTCTAATTTAGTTATGATACATAAAGCTTCCATGAGAACCTAAGTTACATTGACACGGATTCAATGTGTCTGACACAATATCAAAATTGAGGTATATCACATACAATATGTGTCCGACACGGACACATGCATGCATATCCGACAGACTTTTTTTAAAAAAAAAAAAAATGGCGTGTCCATGTAACATAGATAAGAACCTATCATCTGGTGATTCTCATTGAAAAAGTGTTAGTTGAAGGTTTAGTACTGTTATGTCCTTTTGCAATGGCCTGCAGCTTGTTTTTGTCTGTATGCAGGAGGTCTCTGCTGCTGTTCCCAAGCTGACAAGAGAATCGTCTGGTCAATATAGTGATTTCAACATATTATCTTCATTGAATTCTCAGGTGACTTAGTGATTTTGCCTTTTGGTCCCTTCATGACATAAGGATTTATGAATGTATATTCATGTTACACATTCTAATATGATGATGTCTCTTTGAGAAGCTTTTTGAGAGCTCAGGATTGATGCACATCTCTGCAGTTAAGTCCCTTTTAACTGCTCTACGTCAACTATCAAGCCAATGCATACCTGGAAACTCAAGTGGTTTTGGACAAGCTTCCAGTCAGCATATTGGAAGCATTGGTTTTTCAGTGGACAGGATGCTATCAATACTTGTTAATAATGTTCACAGTACGTATTCAAATTTTAGATTGAAGAATTTGAAGTCCACTGTCCATTTTCTTGTATTACGTTTATATTTGCATCTGATTCATGGTAAATCAAAGGTTTGTCTATTCCATGGTTTGGCATGAACAGCAATATATCCATTTTTCACATGTTTTTAAGATTTTTTGGTAAGTTTCTAGTCCTTCATGATATCTAGTTTTGTGGTTTAATTCTCACCCTGTATATGGTGAATAATTGTTTCCCCCCCTTTTTTTTAAGGGTATCATTTTTTTCATCACAGTGAATATTCTATCAAAGTTTTTAAAATCAGTTGGGGGCATAGATGCGGAGTGACCGTTATTCTAAGATGCCATCTGGATGGTTTTCGGAAGGACAATGGGGAGATACCCACCCGAAACCCATCTTTTCCATAACTGACCTTGCATTCCATCTTGCATAGAGGCCATTTTTTTTCCCTTCGACCACCCATTTCCCCAAAACCACCCTGCATTGGAGTGCTCTAATGCTGTTGAACTCATAGCTGTGACAGTTGGCTCATATTCGAAACTTCCTACTTTTTCTTTTTTCCCGTTTATTTAACATTCTGATTAAGGTGTTTTTTTTTGTTCGGGTCTTTTGAATTGCTCTCTAAGGGTTAGCGGCTGAATGGTTGTTGAAAGCTTGTATGCGTAGCCATCAATACTTATTTCAGTTTAGCCAATTATTTTGCAATCATGATAATGAGGTTAATGTTGATTTGAGATCCTTCTTAATTTGTCGCCACCACCTATGTCTTACTGCTTAAATGTAACAATAAAACCAGGCATTAAAATACTTGACTCATTTTACTCAGAGAGCTTGTGTCAACTTGAATTTCAAACCTTTTTATTCAGTTTATGCTTATCTATCTACTACATACCAGGAGTAGAGCCTTTGTGGGATCAAGTTGTTGGCCATCTTCTAGAGGTAGTAGTTGTTGATTTTTTTTCCTATTTAAAACATTTTTTTTATCGGTTTTTTTTATCTATCTATTTATTTATTTATAATATTTAGGTTGTTTTGCAGCTTGCAGAAAATCCTAGTTCTCATCTACGGAGCATGGCACTTGAGGCATTAGATCAATCAATTTCTACTGTCTTAGGTTCTCCCAAATCCGAGGGCTTTAGGCTTCATCAGCTTGTAAATCAGGAGGTTGGAACTGGGAGCTATTTTATTTTTGAACTGGGGTATGTGATACTGGTCACTCTTTAATCCTTAATCCCCTAAACTTTCATTTTGTGTTTTCAGATGGAAACCACAGATACTGAATTAAGATCTTTTGAGTGTGCAATCATATCACCATTAAAGATCCTTTACTTCTCTACTCAGTACCTTGATGTCCGAGCTGGATCTTTAAAAATTATGCTGCATGTTTTAGAGGTACTTCCGGGTTTGAATTTAGTTTCTTATTTAATGCTTCTTCTTGGAAATTCCTCTGCGCGTTTTAGGGGCACTTCTGTGGTTATTACAGTTTCTTATGTTTTCCTTCATCTAGTAGTCATTTTGGTTTTATCTGATTTCCCTCTTATTGAACTTAGAGATATGGGGAGAAGTTGTATAATAGCTGGCCGGAGATTCTTGAGATGTTGAGGTCTATATTTCTGCTTATTGTGTTTCCTTGTTGTTTGTTAGACTTCCTTTATCTGACCTTTCTCTCTCTCTCTCTCTCTCTCCATCTCCCAGGTCCGTTGCAGATGCCACTGAGAAGGATATCATTTCATTAGGTTTCCAGGTGAAAGTGATCTCCTTTGGTTGATTTGTATATATGATGAAAATGGTATAGCTGTGCTATCCCAGCTAGTATGATGTTTAACGCCTATTGATTTTAACTCATTTGTCATTTCCACATTCTCCCTCTCTCACTATGAAAGATTGATAGAGTCCAATAATCCTTTTTTTGTGGTGCAGTATTAAATCCCTTTCATTTTGTATTTTTCTGTCTTTTTTGCAGAGCATTCGTGTAATAATGAATGATGGTCTCTCATCTATACCAGCGCACTGTCTTGATGTGTAAGACCCTATGTTCTTCACATTATTTAAGTAGTTTACTGACTTCTCTCATTGTTTGGCCTCTCTTTTTCCATATCAAGACTAAAATTTCTTCTCATGTATATGTTTTGTTTTCCTTTCTCTCAAATCGGATCAACTAGAGTCATATTCTATAAATTCAAATGAAAAGAAAGTAGTAGGATTTGATATCCTACATACATCAAGAAACAATGGAGAAAAGATGGGAAAACAATGACAAGATCATAAGTATGCATCAAAGGTCCAGTCTGGATCTTCTCAGCCAAGAGTCCCATCTGTAAAAGAGGCTCCCAAAAGGAGACTCTGTCAAGTTCATCCAGCCAATTGTCAATATATTCTCCTCCAAAGGAGAAGGATCTATCCTTAAAATGCGTCCTGAACAGAAAGCTCCCATCACGTGTGTCCTGACGTTTAATTAATGGATTTTTCAATGCAAATTGCCTTCTATTTACCAGCCTTAAAGTTGGGAGAGGGGGGATCCACCTAGTGAGAAGGATATCTATTCGCGGAAGAAGCCTAATAATGTTCTAGGTGCATAACCGTGGTTTCCTGGGCAATGCACTACGTATTATTGTTGTTTTTCCTAGAGTTGCAATGATTGTAGGTGACATAGGGGAGAGACAAACGAAAAGATGAATTTTCACAAAAAGTCGTGTCATGATATGTACTCCTTGGAGTGGAAAGCTGTCAAATTGAATGTAAACTTAGTTGGTAGCTGCAAGAAAATGAAATTTGGTTGTAATAATGATTGAAGGTTGGCATTCTTCTGATTCCCCCCTAGTTGGTAGTTAACCTTCTTTCCCACCAGCTTATTCTGGGTTTCTTTATTTATTTTAAAGAAAGGAAAACTTTTGGTTTTTGTTTGTCAGTTTGTTGAAAAACAAAAAATATGCTCTTTACAGTGGTTTTGGGTAATGATAATTCCACGTTTATGTTTGCAGCTGAATGAAAGACATTGTAACTAATCATGAGTTTCTTTGAATATCTGAAATTCAGGATTTTTCTTTTAATTAATCTTTTGAAATGACTCCTTGGGATAAGATCTACAATAATACCATTTCAAAGTCAAAGTAGCACTAAGAAATGTTTCTCACCATGGTTTAGAACCTACTGTATGTTACAAGGACAAGCCATATTTTTATAGTACCATGTCGGATACTTGTCAAGATGTTGCTGTCGGACACGACACATGGACATATTGTATGTGATATATCTAATTTTTTGTAATTTGTTGTGTCGAATGTGGACACATGTATCTGTGTCAATGTAACTTAGTTTAGAACCTTAGTTTTGAGGCATGTTCTTAGTAAATTGAGTAATCAAGTTGCCTTGGCGGAGAAAGGCATCACCTGACAGTACTGATAGCAAACAATGCATTGAGAATGATATATATATTTTTTTCTTAATTTTGTTTTCAATTTTAACATATTAAGAATGCTAAGAGGAACCCCTGCATAGAGTTTCATGCAACTGCCAATTATAGTGTCGTCTGGCGTTTTTTTTATGGGTTGGGTTGTATAGATATTTGTAGCCATCTTTCCATAGGTCTACAAACAACAGCATTCTGTTAAATGATAGCTGGCTGATTATAGCTTTTCCCAAGGGTTTTCATCTGAAGAACAATTTCTGACAACAGTTTTTTAAAACAATGATCAGAATGCATCCATCTGTCTTCTCTAGAGCTTTGATTGTGTTCCTGACCAATTACGTACACATACTTTGTATTCAAGTTCGTATACAATGCTGATTATATATATTACATATCTTTCTATTAAGTTCTCATTCTAAACATAGGTAGATCTGCTTTACTTTCCGTCCGTATACAATGCTGGTTATAAATATTCCATATCTTCCTATTAAGTTCTCATTCTAAACATAAACTTGCAGATGTATAGAAGTCACAGGAGCATACAGTGCACAGAAAACGGAGTTGAATATAAGCTTGACAGCTATAAGCCTTCTCTGGACTACTACTGATTTTATTGCCAAGGGGCTCGTTCAAGGACATGTTGACGAAAATGAAACAGGTTGCCTGTATGAATATTTTTTTGACTGATTTCTTGACTATTTCTTGAGGGTTAGGTGGTTAAGACATTCTATATTATCTACTTCTACAGAAATTAAAAATGTCCAATGTACTCCACCGCTAAAAGGAGAAAAAATAGAAGGGATTCATCATGCTGACGAAAACGTTCATGGTAAAGTTCCATTTGTGGATACAGTTGATCGTGATAAGTTGCTATTTTCTGTTTTCTCGTTGCTTCAAGAGCTTGGATCTGATGTCAGACCAGAGGTATGGACCTCTTTTTTTTTTGTAATAGCTGACTGTTTCTCTAGTTTTCTATGGTTCACACTTAAAACTATTGCTGTGCAACTCAGATTATTCGAGCACCTATATCCTTTTCCAAAATTAACTTTTTCTGTGGCCTGCCATGAGGAATGCTAGCGTCCTGCCCTTTTAGGGGGTAGGACCATCCTATCTCTGTAGAGACAAAAGAAAATTACTAGTTACTTGCAAACTTCAAACACCATCCTACGAACTGTTCAACTTAAAATGACTCACCATTCACCCCCATCTTCCATCCTCTCCATCATCATCTGTCACTGTCAACACCGTCCCCACCTGTCACTGTTAAACAATGACGTCGCCACTCCCATTTCTCTCTTTATTCCTCTTTTCTTTTTCTTTCTTTTACTTTTTTTCACTCAATTTTTTCTTCTTCTCCACACCACAACCACCACCACTCACTAGTCACATGGATGATTTCAAAATTTAAAAAAATGTGGACTGTTGGAGTCTCTCTTTGTTAGTAACTAATTATTTGTGAACTTACCATGTTTTGTTTTTGGGATAATGGAATTGGAAACTCTCATAAAAATACCCATATTAGTGATTTTGCAGAGAGATTCAACTCTTTCATCTTATTTGAAGGGTCAAATGGCGTGCTTGATTTACATTTATGTATGATTTCAAATGGTTAGAGCATCTAATTTTTTGATGCTATGTTGTAATAAACTCAAATTTGTTAGTTGTATGGTGGAATGGTAATGAAAATTCTTGTGTTTGAGTTGGATCAGACAAAAAAGTAAATAAATGAGATGATCAGATTCCGTCGGACGGTGGCGCACTGGTGTAGTGGATAGCTGATTTGGAGGAGAATGACACCTTTGTTCAGAGCCCAGAAGGAGATGATGAGTTGACTCATTGAGTTTACTTCTCTAGTCTTGTTAGTAGTTACTAATGAATTGGAAGATTTGGAACCGTTAGAATAGGTGAAATGGTCACTTTTTTTTGTCTCTATAGAGCTACGATGGTCCTATCCCCATAAAGGGTCAGGATGCTAGCATTCCTCCCTGCCATATGGGGAAGAGTAATCTTCACAAATTAATTACAAAACATAACGTGCGGTCGTGTGCTGACAAATCATGTACTATCTTTGTTGGGGGCATTCCTGAAATTCTTAATAGCTGGCCATGTACTATGTTCAGGTCAAGATTTTGAGTATGTATTGGGAAGAAAATATCTTCCCTTGTTTCATGAGACTATGTCTTAGACAAAATCTCAAAGGACAGTTAGCCTTGCCAGACTTATATCGACTCTCGAGTGATTTAGCCTTGACCAAACAAAAAAAGGAGAACAATACTACCTCACTATGGACGTGATACAAATAGAAACCTATTTAATAACACTATTTTTATAATAAAATAATGTAGGGCAGTTAGTCGTACTACACTAATATTGGCTATGGGGTGAATATAACTGTGACCAAGCAAAAAAGAGAATGATACTACCTCACTGTGGACGTGATACACATATATGCATGTGTTGTTTGTAGAGCTCTATACCTTGCTTAGGGCTATCTCACAATGATAAATATCTATGATATAAGAATATTATAAGTTACCTTTTCTGGTTCTTAAGTCATAACATAAAGGTCAAAGACAGAGAGTTCGGTCATTCTTGTGATTTGCTTAATTAGAATCTACATCTTCATACTTTCCGTATGATAAATTGATGGTATTATTTATGTGCTCGAGCAGAAAACTTGAGAAGCTATTAATCAATACTGTTGAGAGTTTTGTTAACAATGTATTGAGGTGAAAGGTTCATTCTTCTATAAACCTCTATCTAGTAAATGGAGAGTAATAATAATCTCTTACAAAAATAAAAGTCTATCTTCTTAATTTAGTAATGCAGTTCTAATAGTTGGTGCCATATTCAGGTAAGGAATTCAGCAATTCGGACACTTTTTCAAACTCTAGGAAGCAATGGACATAAACTTTCAAAGAGCATGTGGGAGGACTGCCTTTGGAATTACGTTTTTCCTACACTAGATCGTGTTTCTCTCATGGTAACTTGAAAACCATATAAAACACAAGTTACAAGATTTTTTTATGGCTTTCTTGATAAGTTAATTTTCTTGATAGGCTTCCACCTCATCCAAAGATGAATGGCAAGGTAAAGAACTTGGAATGCGAGGTGGGAAAGCGGTTCACATGCTTATACATCATAGGTGAATTGATCATAAATTGTTTCATTAGTATTACTGATTTATTTCTTAGTAATTATTGGTTTGTGTAGTTATAGTTGTGATGGAGATTGAATTTTTTCGACAGTCGTAACACAGCTCAAAAACAATGGGATGAGACACTTGTGCTTGTCTTAGGTGGAATAACCCGCGTTCTACGTTCATTTTTCCCTTTCCTGCAGAGTTTAAGCAATTTCTGGACAGGTGGAACTAGTTCTGAAGTCATTGAATGGTTATATTTGTTCTATTTGCTTTACCTCTAAAATTTACATATCTACAGGGTGGGAATCTTTGCTTCTTTTTGTCAGAAAAAGCATTTTAAATGGTAGTAAAGAGGTTGCTCTTGCAGCAATAAATTGTTTACAGACAACTGCTCTTTCTCATTCTCTGAAGGTAACCTCAATATCATATCAGCTAGCCATTGATACTTTTGTAAACTACCAAATTCTTTCAACTAAAAGGATCGCATGGATCAGGGAAACTTGCCAATGCCTTATTTCAAATCAGTACTCGATGCATATGAGTTTGTTCTTCAGCAGTCAGTCGATGCTAGTGGAAGTACGGCCATCAAGGTGAAGCAGGAGATTGTACATGGGATTGGTAATGCACTAGTGATGCTAACTAATTTAATTTAGGATTTCATCTGTTATTTGAGTAGGTAACTCTGAATAAGGGGTCCTTTCATCTTCCCACATAGACGTAAAAGATATTCTTACGATTTACAAGATGAAGTTTTTTTTTGGTTGATCATTATTGTAATCCAGATCAGGGCTTCAGATCTAGATTGTACTGTGAGTCTCAGTCAGGTGAAACGTTGAGCAAGACCTTGAGATTAAACACATATCACAAGGTGTTTTACGAACATTGATGTCACAAAGGGAACATTGTGACTAAAACACATAACCATTGGATTTGATGTATAATGAACTGACACATATCATGCATAAATAAGCCACAGTATGCTTAGACTCAGAATTTTCCGGATATCTTGTAATTCCATTACTTCTTACCAAGTGGTGTACATACTATACACAGCTGATACTGGTATATTTCGAATGGAAGAGAGGTAAAGGCTGAAACGATGCATCCAATATGCAGACCCATGCTCACTTAATAAAAGCCAGAATTTAGTGATTACTATGAAAGTATCATTTGTTTGTTGCTACTACCTTTTCCAAGGAAATATATGACAGATAAAGTTGACTGGTGGTTAAACTTCTTCAGTTAACCTTTTTACCCATAATCCTCTCATGAAGCCGATGGACACGATGCAACTTCAACATGGTATCGTTAATCATCCATCTGGCTGAGCTGTCGTGTGTTGATATTTTAATCTCTATGTGAAATTGAAGATGTTAAGCACTTACATGTTATGGTATGGTAATTTCATTCATATTAGATTAGAAACCCATCACCACAAAAAGAAAAAAAAAGGTAAAAGTAAAGCGTAGAGATAGAAAGGATGGGGGTTCAGGAAGGTTGCGATAACCTTCATATCCTCCATGGTTGTATTAGTTGCATGAACATTTAGATAGCAAGATGTCTCAGTTGAAACATCATCAAACATGTTTCATTATCTAGATTGCCAACTTTGCTGTTATACATGGTGTACTAGTTATCGTGGTTCAACTCAACATGGATAAATGCATATGTAACTGATGAAAATTTTGGCAGGTGAACTGTATGTTCAGGCACAAACGATGTTTGACAGTGGCATGTACATGCAGTTGCTAGAGATCTTACACTTAGCAGTCAAACAATCCAGGAGTGCTGGCGATAGTTCAGAAGTTGATATAGTACGTCATTCCTGCAACCAGCATATCATGTCTTTGTTTTAATTGTCATCTTCATATCCTAGAATTTGGTAGTCTTCACCTATGGTCTACTAGAACAGCAGTGCAAATTTGTTTAGGATATAGTTTCTGTTTGGTTGAAGTAGTTTTACGGAAAATTTCCCTTCTAATGTTCTTCAGGTGATATTCTTCAGGAACTTCTTCCACCTGTGCAGCGAACTATGCTGGAGGTTCTACCACAATTGTGCCCGGCGGAGCACCTATCTTCACTGTGGTCCAATTTTCTGCGGAAGCTTTTGCATTTTCTTCCTAGACCTGAACTTCCTTTGCAAGACAAAGAAGTTGAAACAGACCAACTCTCTGGTAAGGACTGCAAACCAGAAAATGTTAAACGTTTCTCTATTCTGTTGAAATTTCCTATCTTTCTCCCCTGTCCCACAGAAACCAAGAAGCTGAAGTCCAATTCCCCTAATGGTGTTGCTCTCAAATCCAAAAACAAAAGTGAAGAGCCTGGATCAAACTTTGACGTAGCAACAGCTGAGCATACAGAGTCTTGGCTATCAAGTCATTTGTTAGGGGAAAAGGTTGTCCCCATGCTGGTAGATCTTTTTCAGTCAGCTCCTGCAGTTGAAAAATACAATATATTTCCTGAAGTTATTCAAGGTCTTGGAAGGTACAAGGAGTGGAGGATCTCTGGTTTTATTAGTTGATTTTGTTACTTTTTTGTGTGATTGGCAAACTATATATATATATATATACATAGCTTTCGACATTATTGTTCTCATCTCAAGTCCTTTTTTTTGTTCTATGTAATCATCAATCCATGACACCTATGTAATCCGACGGCCACGACTCAAAGTTTGTGGGATACATTTAAGCCATGTAAGTTGTAAAAGGGTAAATAGCAAGGAGAGCTTCCAGTTGTGTTCCCTTTTCCACTATTTAGAACCAGAGAACCAAGCATCTACCATATAGGGAAACACAGCTGATGTCAAACCTGTTGCTACTGGTACTTTTTATCAAATTCATTTGGAACTCAATCAAACGAAATTTAGCAGTCAAAGGCGTAACCCACTAGTTCTGACACAGAATTGTTTTTTGATGTATAGGTCACAATACATATCCATTTGTGTCATGATGTATAGGCTATTGATGGAACTAGGTGTCTTCTTGGCTATATGGATTAGGGTTTGTCTTTATAAACTTGTCTTCGTGCTCCCAAAGGAGATGCAGGTTAAGATCATGTTCACGGGTGCTTAAACACCCTAGTATACCAGGTTATGAAATATTATTTATCCATTTTGACATGTTTACAGTCAAACCAAATATGGATATATCCTATTAAGTTTTTAATGCATCTCCCATCTTTTGCCCTTGATTTCTCACTGGTCAAAACTCATTTTGAATAATGCATTTAGTTTGTGCGTGTTGTAATTGAAATATTGTATGGCTAATGAAATCGAAGTTTTTTTGTGAAGGTGTATGAGTACTAGAAGAGACAATCCAGATGGCGCGTTATGGAGATTAGCTGTTGAAGGCTTCAACAATATTCTTATTGACAATGTCACCAGGATAAATGCAGATTGTATTCCAGATCTAAATGTAGCTAGACCAACCAGAACACGTTTCTGGAAAGAAGTTGCAGATGTTTATGAAGTATTCCTCATGGGTTCATGTGGCCGCCCAATTCCTTCCAAAGTTCTCTCTTCTGCAATGCTCAAGACTAATGAGTCTCTAGAGATGACTATTTTAGATGTTCTGGGTGACAAAATTCTGAAAACACAAAGCGATGCTCCTGATGATGTAATCCTCTTTCTGTCTAGAGTTAAACTTAACCTATTAACTAGGAATATCTTGAGACTCATGCATCCATTTCATTGGGGTCAGTTCCTATATTAGTTTATTTTGATTGGTCTCATAAGATAAATATATGATCACTTTCACAAGCCTCATTTTGTACAATTCTTTTAATTACCCTTATCAGACTGTTTTAGCCATTCATTGTGTCTGAAACAGAGTATAAAACCCCATGTATGATGGCATATGCATGAGTGGAAGACCATGGTATTGCTAGTGTCTGGTGTATGGAATGGAAGTGCTAGTCTCCCGTGATTCTTTTGCCGTAGAGACTTAAAATATAAATATTGTGTCATGCATTGGGACATTTCAATATATATCTAATTAGTTTTAAGCAAAGAAGAGAAAAAAAAACATTAAATTGCCATGTAATTTTACCCAGGTGGCTAGGTGTTTTCTGATCAAGAGACTTATGTAGTTATTTTGTTAAATATGTTGAAACCAGGTTAGGAGTTCCCGATCCTAGGTGATACATAAGCTGCATTTCATTTGATGAAGTTGGTTTAGAGTGTAAATAGATTATATTGCGTATGCTTTTCATTTCAACAAAGTTACATTGTTCTTTGATTAGGCTCATGAAAAACTATGTAAACTCTTGTGAATTGTTGTTTAATAATAATAAATGTTCTAACTTTTCCGTAGATTTTGCAAAGGCTTGTTTCCACCCTAGATCGATGTGCATCACGGACATGCTGTTTACCTGTTGAGACAGTGGGACTGCTGCCTTCACATTGTAGTAGATTCTCTTTGAGCTGCTTAGAGAAGCTATTTTCTTTATGCAGGTAACTACATTATCGCTTGGAATGATTTTTCTTGTTTTCAAAGTTTGTAATTTTGAAAATGATATCAGCTATTTCTCGAAATTGATTATAATTGTGAAGACATTGATTCTATACATCATTTCCGGTGAATATAATGGCAGTGATACACTTCCCAATGTTAGTCAGTAGAAGACAGTTTTGTCATCCAAGTTGTCAACAACTTGCTTTCTTTCCTTGGGTTGTGTTACCACTACTCTTGATTTCAAACCCTCATCCGGCTTTTTATATATTGTGTTCAAGTTCCTGATCCCGGTAACCAGAACTATCATTCCATGTTCGTTATATCCATGTTTTTCCGGGTCCACTTGGTATAAGTGACCTCATATGTTGAATACTGAAAAGAGATGTAGATTATTTTTCTAGCAGGTGATCTATCATCTATCTGGGTAAGTACTTCTGTACTATATTAGACCTGATTATGTTTTTGTTTTGCTCCCCCCAGTTACACATGTGAAACCAGTGATTGGAACTCGACAAGATCTAAGGTCAGCAAAATTTCGATCATGATACTCATGAGTCGATGCGAATACATAGTAAACAAATTCTTAGTTGATGAGAATGACTCAGGTACCTAGTTTCTATGAAGTTTCTAATGCTCCTTTCCCAACTACGAATTCACTCCTTCAAGTCTTGAACCCTCCTAACATCTTGCAGGTCAACAGCTTTTGCCAATCGTCAGAATAGAAGAAATTATCTATGTTCTTCAAGAATTGGCTCGGCTGGTACTTCATTCTGAAACTGCATCTGTTCTACCTTTGCATCCGTACTTGAAGGAAGGGTTAGGAAAGAAAGAAGAACAGGACAAGCGGGCGCATCTTATCGTCCTATATCCTTCTTTCTGTGAACTGGTCGTTTCCAGGTTTGTCAACTAAAATGGTATATACGATTAGTCAAAAGGCAAATTGAGTAGACCCAATATCTTAAGATCAAATATCCGTATTCTGAATTGTTATGGTGTTACCATTGAGTATAAATATGTTAGTACCATTGTCAATGATAGTACCCCAGAATCAGAAGTAGAAAGGAGAGGTATAGGAAAACGTTCAAATAAATAGGCGGCGGTATTGACACCCCATAAAATGGGACTAGCACTCCTTTTGGATGATATATGCCATATATCATCCCATATATAGAGAGAAAAATGGATGATATATGATCATCCAAAAGGGGTGCTAGTCCCATTTTATGGGGTGCCAATACCACGGCCCCAAATGAAAATGTCCTCGCATGTGAAAACTGGCTCCATGTTGTTTATAGTCTGGTCCTTTTATGGGCAGGGAAGCTAGAGTGAGGGAGCTGGTGCAAGTTCTGCTCAGACTAATTGGCACGGAACTGGGACTCCAAAAGTTCTCTGTTACCAGTTGATACATGGAGAACAGCTCAGGGTGTTGACACGTCGGGAGTAGACTGTTGGTGAGGGAGTCCACGGAAGTGATACTCGGACTAATTGGCCCAGAACTGGAACTCACATTCTTCAGCTTACCCAGTTGATGCATAGTGCGGTTAACAAATCAGGAGAATAGCATTCGGTGATTCGCAATACATTGTTACATGTGCCACCATTGTCAGCCCAGTTAAGTTCTGTTAGGGATTTTAGTTCCAAAGGAATTTTGTTTAATGTTATTTTTTTATGTACATTAAAAATAAATATTTATATAATTGTCTCATTTCCTTTGTGTAAATGTCTTTTCATTACAATGAAGAACCAAGTCTGATGCAAGACATGTTATAACACATACACATTCTTTTTATGTTTGTGTACATTCGTGGTTTGTTGATTGTAACTGCTACCATAGCGTTCTGGCTTGTGTACGTCCTCCCGTTACCTGTATGTGTTGCAGTCTTGCAGAGTCATCTGCTTCCGTTTAGTCTATATGATATTATTACAACCTGATCATTTTGGAATCATCAATAAACCAATCTTTTAAAATTAAATAAATAGTCAAATAATCCTTCATGGAATCTATGCATATCTAACTGCAGTATTGTACATTCTACATCTATAACTGTCAGAAATTTAAATGTGGCATTCTCTCATTTCTTTTTCTTTTTGGCTCTCTGAAGGAAAATGCATAAGAGTACAAGTACACTGGGAAAAAGAAAAGAAAACCTGCAACCAGCAGAAACTATGACATGAGTTAGAGACATTACATGTTGCTGAACCTCAAGTAAGCGGTGGTCCTCCAATTTACACCGAGAAGAGCCCCACCATCAAATCTTCAGACCTGTATAGCGTCAATGTATGGGTATATGCCTGTATATCACGCCTTCATGCTTTATTTATCTCCACTTCTCGCCTGCTGCGTCAGCAATACAGAGACCATTTAGGACCATCTAGACAGAGTGGTTACGAGGTCAGTTCTTTTATACTGATTCAGGAGAAAATGATTTTTAGGTTTCGCTCGCCGAGTTATTCGAAGTTAAGATTCGACCCTTTGTTTGTATTGAAGAATGGGTACTTTTAACTTTTAAGATTAAGATGTTGAAAGTTTGTTCTTGTATTGATTTGGAAGCTTGGAAAGTGGAATATCAGACCTGTCGAATGTATCATTTAACAAACGAAGATAATTCTCGTCAATTCAAGGAACATCAAAATTTCGACGGGCAGAATATTTTTGCATTGTGTATTATCTGGGTGGACTGCCCTGCTGCTTATGATGATGTGCAGTCCTGCTTGTTGAAGCAAAACTATGGACGCCGTTTAGGGTGTCCTAGTCGTGATATTAGGTAATAGCTACTGCATCTATGAATTTAATTCAAAGCCAGAATGAAGCACAAAGGAGAGAAACTTGAAACTGATTATATATACCACTCCAGTACAAGCTTGTACTGTATGCCCAAAACGCTGCAACTACATTACATAAACAAAAGATAGACGAATTGAACTAAACATCAAACTAAATGTCCTGAACTCAGCCCGTCATCTATTTATCATCTCTCTCGTTGATCCTTGCAGCTGCAACCACAGATGCTGCTACACCACCTGGATGTGTAGCCAAGTTGGGACTGTTCCTCAGCTCCGCACCAATAATTCCCTCCTCATCTTGTCGCGTTACCGGTTTGTCATCAGGCAATAAGGCACTTGCATCCTATAGATATCCAGAATATCATTATATAGACCATTTAAATGTATAGTTATGATTTAAGCAAATATATACACAAACTTTTACCGTAAGGACATCGGCAAGCTTTGTCTTAACCTCATCTCGGTCTATCCTTGCATTCATAGTTGCTGCAGATTGAGCCATGGCGCCTACACCACCAGGAGTGATGACATTCCTACGGGTTGCTCTCACCTCTGCTGCTTGAATCGCTGCGACATCACCCTGATCGACTGGCTTATCACCTGCTGCTAATGCAGTTGCTTCGAGTGCTTCTCCAATGGTTATTTTACTTTCAATCACAATATTGGAAGTTGGCGTTGTCCTTGGCGATTGGGTGGTTTGCCTCGGAACATCTTGGGTGTAATGTCCCACAACCTGAAAGAAAACCCAACTTAGTGGTATATTGATTGAAATAACAAAAAAGAAAAAGAAAAAAAGAGTATAATCTATGCAGAAATCAGAGTCTCGCAAAACTGAAACAGATGGAGTCCGAATCATTCAATTTCCTGGATAAATTGCATTTTATTTAACCATGGATAGGATAAGACATAGGGAGCAGTAATAATAATAGTAACCTGTCCAGCAACCGATTCAGTAATAAAACGTTTCCCAGGAACGTTATTTTCAAGTTTCAACAGCAGTCATGCCTTGATCACCAGCAATATCATTGAGATCTTCGTGTCCAACTACACCAGCTCTCTCGTTGCGCATAGCAGCCGACTGCATCACAGCAGCTGGTCCACCCTTTTGGGCCTGGCCAAGCAAAGTAGTCTCAGTACTTTGCATCATAGCAGCATCTTTTGGAGCAATGGGTTGTTTAGCAAGTTCTCCAGAGACAACAAAAACATGTCCATATTTGATCGGCTCTTGCTGACAATTGTTGAGGTCTTTGTGGTTGTTGCTGACTCATTTTCAATAGGTTGAGAAGTTAGTTTTTGAATGTAGTGTTGATTGTTGGGAATCACATGCTAAGGCTGGTATATATGGCTTTAAAGTAAGTGATATGTAGACACAGGCACATCGTTTTCGTCAAGTGCATGTAGCCTGTTATAGAGCCAGTTTATTGGAGTACACGTTGATATTGGTCGGGCTGTTGGCTTCTCAGTGACCCTCCATGTGGAGCTATACTAGTCCTGCATCTATGATGTTAGGCTTCGTATAATGGTATTCAGGGCCGGCCCTGGGGCTATGTTGTGTAAGCCCTTATATAGGGCCCCCGATATATACCAAATCCAAAGGTCGCATTAAACTCTAAAAATCCACTATATTGTTAAAAGCCTAAACAAAAGCCCATTCTCATATAAAGAAAAATGAAACGAAGGCCTCATTTCGTGGACCTTGCATTTGACCCTTTGAAACTCAGGGCCGGCCCTGATGGTATTCAAAAATCAAAATAAATATCAAAATATATGATGCCGAGATTTTTATTGTCCAATTTGCACTATATCGAAAAGTAGAAAAATGTAATGTTATAAATTGCACATTTGCATTGGCAATTTTCTATTGAATACTCTCCTAAGTTGATCTTTGATAAATATACTCTCCTAAGTTAATCTTTGGTCATCGTATACATGTTGCCAACGCTTGACTTGGATGTATGAATAGGTCCAAATGAGAATCAAAGAGCAGATTCAGAGTCCCTCTGGATCAACCCTACCGTCAAAGAAACTTAAAACACTGTCTAGAGACTGACACCTCAAACAATGAATCTCCTACGTGTAATAACATTGCACAATCTCATTGTATGACTACTTGACACTGATACTGAAACCATACTCAACTAGCATCCTATTAGTCCTGTTTATGTCACTACAGTTTCATGGTTCTGCTACTTGTGGAAGCCCAGTTCAATACTACAGCCAATTTCTAACCCACTTAATTAAAAGCAAGATGAGCCAACAACAGCCAAGGAGGCCACAAGGTGACCAAGATCCTATCAAATATGGTGATCTGTTCCCAGTCTCAGGCAAGCTTGCTTCAAAGCCAATTGCACCACAAGATGCGGCCGTGACGCAATCAGCCGAGACTCAGGCCATTGGAAAGACTCTCAAAGGTGAACCTGCTTCTGTTATGCAATCTGCGGCTGATCAGAATGAGAGACGAGGCCTTATCGATCACAATTACATGACTGATATTGTGCGTGATGAAGGGGTTGAGGTTGTCGACGAAGAATATCCCGGTAGACGAACTATAACCTAGTCAGTTGGCAGGACAGGTTTTGGCTCATCTCTTATTTTGGTATCCTATTCTTAAAGGATTGTTGATGCATATTCAAAATTTCAAGCTGGCTTGATTTAACAATAAGCAGATGCTAGCTCTGTCTATCAATTATCTTTAATAGTGTACGTTAGTGAAGATTGTGATTGATTAACAAGACATCCAACAGTATTATTAGATTATATAAGAGTGTAAACCGTAAAGCTACTAAGTTTTTCATGTGTCTATAGTCCCACATGTGAGAGATAGGAGGACTCAGTGAGGACAAGTTAGTATAAAAATGAGGCTTTACTTCTGTTGAAGATATCTTTGCGCTTGGGGCAATGACGCAGCTAGTGAGGTCTAACCGAGGCGCGTCAATTGCTGGTTGAAAACTATTTCCAAACCCCCTCTTCGGCCTTGGTGAATGCCTGGGCCGTCGAGAATTTCTGGAAGGGCTCCCTCTAAACAAGGGTAAAGCCCTATAATTCTACTTACAAATTTTATCGTCTCCCAAGAGATAAGCCATGGTGTGTGCTTAATTAGCTTTGAGGTTTCCCAGGGTGCTACCAAAATGCTACCCGACGATAGACGAAAAAGCGGCGACAATTGCGGATGCTGAAGCGGTATCAACTATCAAGTGTGAAATGCGTAAATCCGAGCAAGAAAACTCACCAGGGTGGAGTAGCGGGATGCTGTGGCTGGCACTGCAAAGTTTAACCAAGGACGTACCTAATGCAATGACCCTCTTCCTTCTTTGCTTTTGTTGCGAGTGGGGAAATTTTCCTGTTGGCGCTTTCTAGAATCCTATCTAGAGTGTACAAATTGCTTTTATAAATAAATAAGGAACTTTCTGGACTTCGCTTAATGGATTAAGCCTGGGGTCTTTGACAGAAGCTCAAGTTAAGCATTGTGACAGACCTTGAATACAAACATTTCAACGTCATTCTTACTAGTTGTTTTTGTGCACGCACATCACTTGCCATCACTGGAAATCAATGCAATATTGATGCTTTTGAAGGATTAGTGTATCGATCACTCACTGCCTAATATATATATATATATATATATATATATATATATATATATATATATATATATATATATATATATATATATATATATAGATAAAAGGAATACACTTCCAAAACTAGGAAGAGCTTCCTACCTTCCTTACATCCATGCATAAAGTAATCAGCGACCTTGCCGTATGTAGCAGGGTTCAAAGTAAAATGCGGAGGGGCTTGTTGTCCCCTAGCCGCGAGTACATGGGCAATAATATTCGAGTTTCTGCAAATGTAAAAAAAATTACAATGATCAAACAAAGAGATACTGTAGTAAATATCATATGCGACTGATCTAGCTCTCCAAGATAAATTGGTTCCTTTGTGCTCAAGGACTTCAGCTAGGTGTTTGCAGTCCGTCAAAATGGTGACACGTCGGAGCTGCAAACGACGACACAAGTCTACTCCTCCTCGGATGGCTCGTGCCTCTGCCTCTTCTGGGTCAGCGGCACTGGTTCTGTCATGTCCTGCACCAATACAATATCCAAAATTATTCCATATAGAAAAACCAAGGCCTGCTTGGTTAGTATTACTATTCCAAGAGGCATCGGTAGTAAGGTAGTGGCAGTCATTTTCTATCTCGGGCCAGCTATCTATGTAATTGCTTTTAGCATAGGGTTCTTTCTTGTTAGTTATGAAGGTTGAAGCTCTACGGATTATGTTAATTGCATCTGTGTGCCTGTTGTTAAAAATTAGATCATTTCTACTGGTCCATATTGAGAACATGATAGAAGCAAGAGTACTTAGAGTGTCTCTTATCTCAGTCTTATTTTGTATTCTAGCTATAATGGTGGTGATAATAGAGGTAAGGGTAGTATCTTGATTCCAAAGTGGTCTGTCATGTCCTGATGGAAAGGTTAGAAGCATACGGGCGATGTCCGAAAGTAAATTGCGATGAAAGAGGGCATGAGTAGTGGATTCCACCGTTATTATTGCGGTAGCGGACAAATTTCGAAGGGATTAAATTTATATTCCATAGGTTTTCCCTTGTGGGAAGGTTGTTGCAGATGGCCTTCCAGAAGAAAAGTTTTACTTTTTCTGCAGTGTCTAGGTTCCACGAGTGATTCCAAAAAGTTGGATTGTGGTTGTTGTTGTCTTTTGTGCTTTTGCTTAGATACTTGGACACAGACTTCACTGTTAGTTCACCGTCTTTTTCCCCCATCCATCTTATGGAGTCAATATGCTCGTTGTGACTGAATGGTATTTTCATGATTTCTGTCACAATATCTGGAAGAAAGATGCTGTGGAGAGCAACTATCTTCCAAGTTCGAGTTCCACTGTCAATGAGATCTTCCACTCGCTGATACGGGCTTGCACATGGCAGAGGACCTATTGGTTTTCTACTTGGTAAGGTTGGTATCCAAGGATCCAACCATATGTCGATGTTTCTTCCTGTTCCGATATGCCAGCAAAGTTGGGGAAGGATAGCATCCCTTGCTTTGATAATGCCTTTCCATATCTTTGAGGCGCCTTTTGGGCATGTAGCTCTAACCCGATCGGCCCACGCGTGCATACTTCTTCATGAGACTAGTGGCCCATGGTTTTGTCGCTCTTTAATTATTCGCGAAGAGTAATTTTGCTTGTAGAAAGCGTGTTGTGATGTGAAGCAAGTTGAACTCCCAGCCCACCGCACGACTTTGGCTGACAAATCTTGTTCCAAGAAGTATAATGCACCTTATTTGTGTGGTTGTCTGTTTGTCCCCAAAAGAAGTTCGAGTTTACGGAATCCAAATTTTTTTGGATTGAAACTGGCAGGGGGAAAATCGACATGATGTACGAGGGAATTGCCGAGGTTACAGCTTTTATAAGCGTAAGTTTTCCAGCTTGAGAAAGAAGTTTTGCTCTCCACCCTTCCATTCTTTGGGTAACTTTCTCTAAAACTTCTTCAAAATCAATTTTGTTTTTCCTTCTCAGAACTAGAGGAGCTCCCAAATATTTGCCATGGGTAATGGTCTTCCCAATCTTGAGGATTCTTTTGACAATATGTTGATGTCGATGATGAGTATTATGGCTGAAGAAGATACCGGACTTCTGAAAATTGATCTCTTGTCCCGATACATTTTTAAAAGTTTCAAGGATATCTTTCAGGACGTGTGTTTTAGCTATATTTGCTCTGTTGAAAATAAAACTATCATTGGCAAAGAGCAGGTGAGATATAGGGGTATCACTTCTGCTTATTTTTACTCCGTGAAGACGCTTCTCCTTTTCGGCATTAGTGAGTAGCCGCGAGAGAACTTCCATGCAGATTATGAACAGGAAAGGTGATAGAGGGTCACCTTGTCTGATACCTCTTTCTGGCTTAAGAAAGCCTGTGGGTGATCCATTAAGCTTGAAAGAGAGAGAAGTGGTGGAGATACACTGTTTTATCCATTTCCTCCACTTTTCACAAAAACCAAGTGCTTCCATAGTTTCCAGAAGAAAATCCCATTCGACTCTGTCGAAGACTTTGCTTAGATCTAGCTTAATAGCCATGTATCCAGCTGCGCCTTTTTTCCTTTTCATAGTGCGGATAATTTCATAGGCAAGGACAATATTGTCAAAAATCTGTCTTCCTTTTACAAAAGCACTTTGGGATGGCGAGATGAATTTCTCCAAAAGCGGTTTAATTCGGTTTGCAAGAACTTTTGTGAGAATTCTTAAGCTAACATTGCACAGGCTGATTGGACGGAAATGGTCAAGAGTTTCAAGTTTTTGGCACTTTGGAATGAGGGTGATATTTGTATGATTCAACTCAGTCAAAAGGTGGTCAGAGTTCATGAAGCTCTTAATAGTGTTTAGGAGATCGAGGTGTATTATGTCCCAATACTTTTGGTAAAAAAGAATGGGTGAAGCCATCAGGGCCAGGGGCTTTGTGTGGGTCCATGGAGAAAAGCGCTTCTTTTATCTCAGCCAGAGTAACTTCTTTGGTGAGCTCTTGATTTTCTTCTGTTGAAACAACAGATTCAAAGACGTTTAGATCACTGATTTTGGTAGCTGGGTTAGATGAAGTGAAAAGATTTTTGAAGTGCTCCTCAATGGTTTTACCAATCGCATTTTGCTCCTCTACCCATGTGCCATCAGCTTTCCTGATCTTGTTAATCTCAATGCGATTCCTTCTGACAACAGTCGATAGGTGAAAATAACGTGAGTTTGTCCCATCACAGTGTAACATCGTATCTCTAGATTTATCCCTCCAGAGTTTTTCTTCGAGTTGGATGGCTTGGTTAAGGTCCTCCATCAGGTTTCGCTCGTAGATAGGGTCCGAGTTAGGGTTCAGCTGGCACTTTCTGATCTCCTCGCGGATGCTTTTGATTCTAAAATGGACATTCCCAAAAACATCCCTATTCCATTTGTTTAGATCCCTTTTAACTCTTTTTAGTTTACTGCAAAAACGGTAAGGTTGTGAGCCTTGGGAATTGGTATTCCAAGCTTTGGATATTACATTCTTGCACTCTGGCTCAGTTGTCCACATAGACTGGAAATGAAATTGTTTCGGTGTACGAGCTTGAGGCGGTGTTACATAAACCACTATAGGCCCATGATCATATCTGATGATTGGCAAGTTCACTGTTCTAGCATTCGGAAACAACGTTCTCCAATCTGAGTTTGCAATGGCTCTGTCTAAGCGTTTTTTTATGAGATCGGCTCCGTTTCGCTTAAATATTTTATTACTCCAAGTGAAAGGAACTCCTTCATATCCCAAATCAACAAAATCTGCTGTAAACATGAAATCAAGGAAGTGGGAAGCTTGAGTGACACGGAAAGGGTTACCCCCAGCTTGTTCTTCTTGACCAGTGGTTTCGTTTAGATCCCCGACAATGAGCCAGGGGGAGGAGTGATTTGCGGCAAGGTTAGTGAAGCTGTTCCAAAGATCTGATCGATGAGAGTGGTCCGGGTGGCCGTAGACAAAGGTGCATAACCATTCAGTTCCAATAGGATTGTTTTTAACAAGAGCTTCAATGTATCTTTCGCAACAATGGACAATTTCGAGATCGAAATTGTCATTCCAGCCAAGCCAAAGGCCTCCACTGTGACCGTTCGATGGGAAGTTTGCAGAATGTTGGAAACCAAGAGAGGAGAAACGATTGTGACTAGTAGACGCATCGACTTTCGTCTCAGAGAGAAAACATATATCGGGTTTGATAGAGTTCATATGTGTTTGCAGTTCACAAATTGTCGCAGAAACCCCGCTTCCACGACAATTCCAAGCAAAGATACTCATTGTTGTCGGCGGGAGGCCTCACCTGGGCCTGCCGCCAAAACATGAGAACAAGTCTGGGAGGAATGGCGAGAATACCAAACCGTCAAGCCAGACAAAAGAACCGAGAATAAAACATAGAATTGTTGAGGGAGAGGAGAGATGGATTTGTTGGGTGTAAAACCCCAGAGATAACTATGATAAAGGATAACAGGATGGTTTAAGTTATACCAATAATCACAATTATATCCAAAAGGAACATAGCAAATTTTAAAAGTGCGGATTGCATACAAATATACAAAAGTACTAATAAAAAGAAAGATATAATTGAAAAAAGGAAGAGCTACTAGTATAGCGTAACAACAAAGAGAAGTACGCAACAAACATGTCATCATAATGCAATATGGTATACATTTGAACTTAAACCACAAAGGATAAAAACATGTTGACACAAGCAGAGATGTATTCAAATAAGTAGTTAGGTTCTTTAAAAGATTTTCTTTTGTTACTATTATGACCTTTCTAGAAAGAGCACTTGAGTTAGGAAGAACATACATGCATGTGACGGTGCTTATGCAATAATAATATGCAAAAGTAGGTATTACTATGATGAGGATCCAGTGATTATCATATAAATGCCAACTTTTCAAAGTTGAACATAAAAAGATATGTAAATTGCAAACCTGATGACCGAGCAGAAGATGGTCAAAGTCTCTTTTCTCTCCTACTGCCACTGCGTTTGCAAGGTCCATTTGCTTCTCCGGTGGTTCTGCCGAGCCAAGTAAATCATTTGGTGTGTCTACGATCTCAAGACAACGCCTCACAATGGGTGAAAAGATGAGCATATCGACTTGCACTACCCACAACTTCAGTGTGACCCATGTCTAGTGGGCAAGCAATAGGGGTGATTTCCCACCAATCACTCATCCCAGGAGTAACTAGAAATTTAGGGGGTGCTGATGATGGGGGTTTGAAGAGGTTTGGATTGATGGTTTGCTTTTGGGTAATTGGTGGAGAAAGGAATGAGCTTTGGGCGGTAGAATAGTTCCCATTAGTATTTGCTGGAAAATTGGAGCCCAAACTACTAGTTATTGGGCTAGTCTCACGTATTAGGCCCATTTGAAAAGGATTTTGGTTCCAGCGGGCCCTAGGAGGAAAAGGCTTTGATAGTTTTGGACGTTTTGGAGTCACGTGGGTAGGTGTTTGGTCGAGAGACTTACCTCTCTCATCGATGTTGACTTCTCTCTCATTTGTATTTTCCTTTGAGTTTAGAGCACCAAAGACAAAAGTCTTTTCCAGCAGTACACTAGGTAGACTGTGCGTAGCCATTTTTTCTTTTGAGCCTTTGTGAAATGTCTCTATCACCTGAACACTTGAGACTGAAGCACACGTTTTTTCACGTGTTTGTTCTTGACTAATCTTAACGTGTGCTTGGTTATCCTTAACGTGTGCTGCTTCTAACGGTTCTATTGGAGCGAGAATGATCCTGTTCCTCGCATCAATTTCTGCTATCTTACTACCTTCCTTTTTCAGAATCGCTTCGTGTCCAAAGAAAAGGTTTCTTGCAACCAGCTGACTTCCCGGTGATTCTTGGCTGATCCGTCAACTTTTCTTCCTACTAGTTTCACCCACTTTGGCGATGATTTCATTTGTGGATACTAGATCATGGTTGTATGATCCCCCTCCAAAAACCAATAACACCCCTTTGGATTGTCTGCTGCTAGCAGATTCTGACATTGTGTTTCAAGGTGTCCTAGCATGGCACATTTGAAGCAAATAGGACCGGATTCCTCATACCGGAAAACGACCATTTTCTATTTCCCATTAGGAAGTTTGGAATTGTTGCCCAATACCAAAGGGAGAAAAGGGTTTACCTATACCTTGATTCTTGCATAACTCCCACATGCTTGGTATGTGTCCGGGAAAATGATTCCTGCTTCAGCCGCAATGCAGTGACTGTTCTTTTGCTGGTTATAAGTGCTGGTGGAAGTTGGTGTAGCTGTACCCAAATGATGGTTGTGTCAAACTTGAGGTTTGAGATATCAGTGAGGGGGTCGAAATCTGTAATGAGAAGAAGATGACCCATAATGGTCCAAGGCTTACTTTTTCACATCCACAAGTGATTCTTTGTCTTGAAATTGAGCAAGGAACAAGTGCATCTTCTTTGTAACTACCCAAGGAACGAATAAGTAACCTTTTGGAAACTCCCAAAAGTTTCGATGAGTTCTATTACCCTCTTGGGTTGAGCTTTGTTGTTTCGAAAAAGCCGAAGTGCTCTTTGTATGTTTCCCATGCTCTACAAGTTCATCCCACACATCTTGTGGAAATTTTGTTTCGCAATCTTCAAGACCGGTAGAGATAACACCCTACTAAAAGATGCTTCAAGTTCAAAATTTTGTTCATGATGTTGCTTATCCATAAATATGAGAAAGGGAGTTCTATAGAGGAAAGAAAAGAGGTGTGAGTGAGGGAGGTGGTGGTGGTGTTATCGTAGGAAGAGAAGAGGTGCAAGAAGGTTTGAAGGGAGATGTAGTTTGAGGAGAAAAGTTTGCTTTCTAGCAAGGAGAGTAAGTGTGAGTTGAAAAGATAGTAAAAACTAGACTTAACAATTGAACATTGATCCTTGATCCATAACGAGATAAATTGAAAAGGTGGTGTGTTCACCCTAAGATTTACTTGGAGACTTTGCTCCATTTTTTTTGCTGATGTGGCAGCTTTCAAGACAACAGGGCTTTTCCACTGCCTAATAATTGGTTTTGAGTTGGAAGTTCCAAATTTAAAATCGCATCAAACCAGAGTATTGTGTCTGACTGCCCAATACTCTGGTCATTTTGGCTCAGTGGTCATTTTGGTATCCCATGGTCTAAATTGATTAATACATTGACGACAATTATAAATTACTACTTAGTAGTTCAATTTTCTCCATAAAAACTAACAATTTAGTAGTTCAATTTACTTCAGAAAAAGTTGTCAATGGCGACAGCTAAGACCATAATAATGAGTAGTGGAGAATGCTCCAACTCGCCCAAAAAAAAATTCATCTCTTCAAAATTACAAAAGATGTTGTTCTTCATCATCTCTTCAAACCCTCAAAATTACAGAAGATGTTGTTCTTCAGAATGATGAAAAGTCTCCTGCAAATAGCAGTCAAGAAAGTGAAGAGAAAACATTTCTGCTGGAGAAAAAGCATCAACAGTGATTGATAAAGGCGATAAGGATGTGGTTATGCGTGAGGATCTTAAGGCCCTCTTTCAGAGGTTTGGAACCGTCAAGGTATTATTTTGATCAAATTCTTAATGAAGAGAAAGCATCTGCTGGAGAAAAAACAAGTCACAGTGATTGATAAAGATGACAAGGATGTGGTTATGCGTGAGGCTCTTAAGGCCCTCTTTCAGAGGTTTTGAACCGTCAAGGTATTATTTTGATTAAATTCTTAATAATTTGGGTTCATTCCATTTTTTGCCTGAAACTTTTGATCACAATGACAGAATCATCGTTATAGGAAGTTCAATCAAGTCGTCATTGATTTGGTAGAGTTTAGAAATTGGAGAGTTACAAGAAATGATAATAGGTTAAGGAAACTGTGGAATTTGGTACTATGAGGTACAAGTATCAGTCGAGCATGTCATGATTTCAAAAATAGATTAGTTGATTGTTCTTGAAATTAAGGACTGAAGCTGAAAAATTATGAGTGTAGTCATTAGTCGTTTATAGGAACTGAATCTTGAGAGATACATTGGTTCCTCTTGATTGGTTTAGGAGTTTACATGGTATCCATACATTGCTTTGTTCATACCTCTTTTTCATGTGTGTGTTGTGTACTTGAATTTCTAACCATGAAACCTTTTGACGACCTATATGATACATCAGTCACTGTAAAAGTTTCATATCGTTGGCATCTCATATGCTACTTGCTTGTTTCTTATAGAATTCTTTGTGATTCCAGTGATAATAGAATTCTTTGGAGATTGTTGGTCAAGAAGCCATAATAGCATATGAGGAACCAGGACAGTTGGCAGAGATAGATAAAAAAATTGTCTTTGGCCATGGAAGAGATTCAGCATCTTCGATCCAAGTTTATTCTAACTGAGCGCTATACATTATTTTATTTTATTAAAATTTACAAGATATATAAGTTGTAAATCGAGACTTTTTTTGAATTTGAATATCACTTTGTCTTTGCTAATTTCAGGAAAAAGAAGCGATGTTGAGGATTATTTCAGTTACAGAAAGTTCAAGCGTTGGAATTTGATCGAGTTTGTTTTGGAATCTGCTTTTATAGGCACTCTTTGTCTTTGTCATTGAGCATGATATCACTTCAATACTGTTAAAATATTTAATTTAGAAATTTGAATTCTCTGTATTCTACCTTTTCCATGTTGTTGTATAATTTTTTTTTTCCAAATTCTGATTCGAATTTGGAAATGAGGATATGGCTGCATAAAAAATAAGTGTTCATGAGTATCCAACTTCTACATATTAATTTTGTACTGCCTCTTCAAACCTATTTCGATGTATTATTTGTGCTATGTCTCAGTCGATCTAGAAATCTTCAAATCCATCAAAAGACTTATTTTGAGGCTATGCTATTGAAATTTCTCATGTTGAGAAAACACATCCCTAGCACTCATTGGTGAGATGGGTTCCATGCTTCTTGGTGACATTCTTCCTGGACAGTGCAGACCACCAAAAGAGGCATGTAAGAGAGGGTGATCAACATTTTTGGGGGAGAATACATTTGTGTTTATTGGAGAGAGCATGCTCTGTTGCTTCTTTGGAATTGATTGAGGACAACTGATTTGTGTGATGGCGAAAACATGCTAGATGACATAGCCTGATCAGAATACCGGGGAGATGAGCACATCTCTGCACTGAAGAGGTCTTCCAAATTTAATGGTGCTAGAGATTTTGTACGAATGGGGCAGTTGCCAGATGTAGGAATTAGCCGTGGTTGAGAGAAACATGATAATTGATTGAGGAGTTGCTGATGTTGATGTTGCTATTGTGGTTAAAATTCCACCAACAAGCTGAAATCATCAGCTTGAATATCTCTTGCGTTAAGGGATGATCTGAGACGACTAGACTGGAGATTGCTTCCAGGAAGATGCAAGGTAGGAACATTTGGTTGTGGCCACGCCATGGATGAGTGTGAAATGCCACTGGCTGACGGAGACATCGGTGGCGTGAAAGGATTAGGTTACATGACAGAAGCCGAGGACGGGGAGGCTGGTAGTAGACTCAAGGCATTAGCCATTTCCATAGCAGCAGATGCAGCTGAACGGGGAGAAGGAATCAAGACCGTAAGTACTTCTTACCTCCTCATTATAAGCATAAAACACATAGCTCTGGAACCACCACTCTTCAGTTTTCCAATGGATTAGAAGTGATGGTAGATAATTCACCAACAGACATCGCATTCAACCTTAACCGTCTATTAACATAGGTGATTGACCTTCTGAAGAACCAACCTCTACCAGCCCATGGATGACAAGGAGGATGTTACTGAGGGAAAACTTGAAAAAGATGGCATTGAAACAGTTTCCTAAAAGAAGAATCAGAAGACAAAATCCTGCGGAACCAAGTTCGAGCACAAAAGAAGTAGGCAAATCCACTTTTGATAAACTGAGTTCTTCCGAGTTGTTGCTCATCATTCGCCAAACCAAAATAAAGAGGCGGAAGAGATCTAAATAGAATGTTAGGTTAAGCGACACTGAAACCTTAACTTACATAACAATGCTATAATTTGCTTTTGCCTCTCCCCAGAAATGCTTCGGCATCTCATAAAAGTAAAGAAACATATCAAGAAGAAGGGACTACAATGTTTGTAGTAGAGCAAGAGCTGGCAGTACTAGACTCAGGGAACTCCATATGCCACCTGAACCAGACAGAAGTCACAATCAATGTTCATTGACACTCCATGAAGCAGAAAAAAATGGAAACAGAGAAATAATAAACAACAGTGAGTCATTTGAAGCCAACACCAGAGATTGCTGCTCTTTAGGCATTTCATACAAGGAATTGGGAATGTGCCAAGGCAGGCCTGACAAGTGTCAAGAATATCTGAAGACAAACTCCGGACTTATAACTGCAGGATTTGGTGTTCAAGCTTCACTGAAGCAGACGGGAGAGCAACAACACTTGAGTTAAAGAACTCTGGTATTTCACCACAACTTTCTGTAGATTCTTTGTTACTTCAAGTAAATGTTGGAAACATGAATGTGGAGAAAGAAAGTCCTACATTGTTAGAGGCTGATAGAGCATTGGAAAATGTAAGTTCATCTGAAAACACCAACAATATTTCCAAGATTCAACAGGAGCTTAAGGCTTTAAAGAAGGAACTAAACGAGAAAGCAGAAGAAATACAAGACTTGATTAACCTGAACCAAACTCTTACAGTCAAAGAGTGTCAGAGTAACCAACAACTGCACGAAGCGCGCAAATCATTGATCGAAGTAAGATTTGTTAGGATTGCAAGCACGTTCATATGTATAATATTCAAATACTTTTATCAGAACTCATAAAACGAAACTCTTCATTTATATAAAAGGTTTCTAGGACTTTTTGAGTAATGGCCGTGGAGCAATAATTGGGATCAAGCGACTAGGGGAGCTAGATGAGAAACCTTTTCGAAATGCATGCATACGTAAGTTTCCAATTTGGAGAATGGGATGTGAAATCATGGATAAACCGTTATGCCTTTGTTTTCGACCCCACCTACGCGGGCAAACGCCCATTAGTAGGGTCTCTATATTTTATTCATTTAATCAACAGGCTAAAGCCCAATTCGCAATATCATGGATCAATGTACAGCCCATTAACTCATGTGTCTAAGGTCAACCTTAGCCACATGGCTTGCCACTAATGTACGTTGATTTATGTCCGTGATTCATTTCTTATCAAAGAGATAGTTATCGGACAGCAGTTATACTCTATCACAATTACTCAAGATACAAGATTACTTGAGCTACAAGGACTCTCTACTCTACCTCTATAAATATCAAACTATTTTTCATAAGGAACTACGTGGAAACTTGATCCCTAGAGAATAGATCTTGGGTACGTAGGCAGCCATTATTTGGTTGGTTTCATCTCCCCAACATCAAATTCCTCGTTTCTTAGTGTGTTCTTTACCATTGCTCGTTGTGTTGAAGCGATTTTTGCCAAACATAATTGGCGCCGTCTGTGGAGAATTTAGAATTCATTATCACGTGAAACAATCAAGATGGTAAACACAAGAAGCAGACCAAATAGTCAACATATTCCTCCTGCTAATAGGAATCGCAACCTTCGAAATTCAAATTGGCCAATGCAAGAACCGTTGAACAATCAAGTTGCTCCTAGTGGTAGGATCAATTCTTAACATCCAACCGTAGCAGCGCCACCGCCACCACCACCGCCTCCTCTACCGCCACTCCTAATACGGTTGAGCGTGAGTTACGACGAGTCAAAATTTTAAAATAGGAACTTGAGAAGGAAGCTGGCAAAGAGGCAAAGGCTGGTGGACGAGGCCTAAAAATTCAACAACATCGGCTAAACGGCGGACGCAGACCATTCCAGTGTATGGGACCGTCTTGAAGATCCACTTCATCGTCCTTAACAACGTGTTATTTCTCAAACACAATCAACCAGTGCACACTCTAAGAGTAATGACCCTATTACCCGTACTTATGGGGAGAATCGGATTGGCAATGATAATTACTACCCTAGACATGTCCGATCTCAAATGGAAGATTTACCTCTGAGAAGCAATTTCAGGGAAGACCGCCATCCGAGATATGTCCAACATGACTGGGAAGGCGGGCATCCCAGACAAGAGCAACAGAACATGGAGAAGTGGTATAATTATACCGACCACCCAGCCAAGGGTGACTACCGGCCTAGACAGGCTGGTTACAAGGATAGACAAAGACAATCACCGGTCGGAGCTGATCGTGCATACCGCCAAAGATCTCTAACTCCTATAAGAGATAATGGAAGGTATCCTTCTCCACATGGGCACGATCGGGCGCCCGGTTGTTCGAGCCAATACTTTAACTCTAAATGTAACAACGGTTGAAAGAGTTGATTGCAAAAGAACTTAACGATAGAGAGTCAAGGGATGTAATTAATGAAAACTTGATACCAATGATGGTGTACTTGATAAGTTTTCGCCGACATTCAAGAAGCTTACCACCATCCCGACTTCAAACAACCCGATTTTGAACTTTATGATGAGTCGGAAGGAGATCCTGGCTTGCATGTTCTATCGTTCAAAAATAAGTTGGTGTTATGGGGTGGAGATGATCCGCTCATATGTAAGCTCTTTCCATCAACTCTAAAGGGAGAAGCATTATTTGGTTTAATGAGTTGCCTTCAAGATCAATTCACCAATTCAATGAACTAGAAAATCAGTTTGTTAATCGTTTCCGCACAATTGCAAGACGCCAAAGGATGTCGACTCACTTTTGAACATCAAGCAACAACGTGACGAAAAGTTACGACTTTTTTTGTTACTAGGTTCCGGAAGGCAAGAAAGACCGCCCTTCCTCGCTACCGCAGAACGGCGGTATAAATGCCTCCAAAAAGAAGGCCGCTGAAAAAGTATAAGGAAAAACTTCATCCCGATCGACCGACTCGGACAGGGGAAGACCGACCTTCCGTGATTTGCGGAAAATTGCCATCCTAGACAGTCCCCAATTGCATTGGGAAAAAAAGGCGCCACGGAAGAAAGTATAAGGAAAACCTTCATCCTAGACCGGACCGACCGACAGGGAAGGCCGACCTTGCAGATTTGAGAAAAGCGCCATCCCGCATGTGTCCCACTGTGCAAGGATGAAAGGTGTCACGTATAAACTAGATGGAAGACCACAATCCCGCGGACAAACTACCGACCTAGATAGACGGGTTACACGCGAAAGAAAAGACAATCTCGGTCCGGACCAACGCGTGGTACCGCCTAAAATCTCTAACTCTTGTAAGAGGTAATGGCGGTGTCATTTTCCACATAGGCTCGACCGGGCGCCCTGTCAATGCTTTTAAATCTTCCGGATAAAATGGATTTCACCCCACTTAGCATGAAGTCCCTTTGATGTAACTTCCCACTCATCATAAAGTTCATTTGAACCTTTAACGAAGCTTGTCCGATTCATCCGTGATCCGTTGCCACGAATTTCCAACCGGTGAACGCCACTTTCAGCTTCCAACGCCTATCTTTCATGGATGCTTCTTCGTGGTACTACCAAATATCTTTGAATGTGGATGACCAAGAGTTCACCGCCTTCATCACCCTAAGGCATTTTTGCTACATCGTTATGCCTTTTGGTGCGAAAATGCCGGTGCAACCTACCAAAAGCTTGTCAATACAATTTTTCCGATCTGTTGGGAAAAATAATGGAGGCTTATATCGATGATATAGTCGTTAAATTGAAGCATACTGGTGATCATCTTTCCGATCTTTAACTTGTTTTTGATTGGCTTAACAAGTATAACATGAGACTCAATCCCGCCAAATGTTCTTTTGGCCTCTCTTCTAGAAAATTTCTGGGATACCTCATGACTCGTAGAGGTATTGAGGCTAATCCTGATAAGATACGCGCCGTTATTGATATGCCATCACCAAAAAAATAAGAAAGAAATTCAACGACTTACTGGTTGACTTGCCGCTCTTCATAGATTTATTTCTAAATATTTTGATTGTTGTCATCCCTTCTTCCAGACTTTAAAGGGGGCGGCAACTTGGAATGTTGATTGTGAGATGGCATTGCAACAACTGGATAAATACTTGGTCAGTCCTCCTATATTGACAAGTCCTTCAACGAGTCAACCTAGTGGCATATTCTACGATAACTTTCGTAGAATGGGAAAGTTATCTTAGTGCGTATAGCATTGTCTTTGAAAGTCGTACTACTAAAAAAGGACATGCTCTGGCTTCTTTGATAGCTGATTTTCCGATTGATGATTATCCTATTGACGATTTCTTGCGCCAGGAAGAATCTATGGAAGACATTCTCACGCCAATAACCGGGGCTTAATTTAAGACCAACATGAAAAACAATTCCTAATCCCATTGACCTATGGATTGTTTACTCGGATGGTTTCATAGTAAACTGGTCCGAATGGATGCATTTTTGTTAAACCCAGCGGAGAAAAGATTGGGAAATAAAGGCGATGTAGCTTCGCGCCGCTTCAAATAACGGCCGAAGTATGAGGCTGCCATCCGTGCCTTGAGAACAATGGGGAGCCGAAAAGCTCGCTTTGTACATGGATTTCGCCTTTGTTGCCAATCGGTTTGGTGGGTTTTGAAGCAAGAGATGAGCGTATGGCGGCTTATCTTAGTTTGATACATAGTCTTGCTCGACAATTTGATAGCATCTCTATCACTCAAAGACCGAAATGACATATGTCATGCAAATTCATTGGCTTATCTCTCCGTCGCCGTTAGAAGCCGAAGCGGTCAAGACACATCACTTTTGTAATCATCTTTTTTCGTCGGCCTAAGTTTGAACGTTTTTACGCCGCTTAGTTCGTTACTCTCATTACAAAAATCGACGGTTACCACATTTAGCTTCACGGTTTAAATTTGAACGTTTTTACTTCGCTTAGTTCATTACTTAAAAAATCCGGACGGTTACCATATTTAGCTTTGTTACCTAAGTTTGAACGCTTTTACCGCTTTAGTTCATTACTATCATTACGAAAAAAATCTGACGAAGTTACCACATTTAGCTTCGTCAGTTTAAGTTTGAACGTTTTTACGTTCACTTAGTTCATTACTATTATTACAAAAAAATCTGACGAAGTTACCACATTTAGCTTTGTCAGTCTAAGTTTGAACGCTTTTACGCTCGCTTAGTCTATTACTATTGTTCCGACAAAATTTGACGAGGTTACCACGTTTAGCTTCGTCAGCCTAAGTTTGAAAGATTTTATGCTCGCTTAGCCTATTATCACGTTTAATTTTGTCAGTCTAAGTTGAACGGTTTTACGCTCGCTTAGTCGTTATTATCGCTACGACAAAATCGGGACGGTTACCGCGTTTTTGCCCTAAGTTCGAACGCTTTTTACGCTCGCTTAGTTCGTTATTATCACTACGACAAAATCTGATGAAGTTACCGCGTTTAGCTTCGTCAGTCTAAGTTTGAACGCTTTTACGCTCGCTTAGTTCGTTACTATCGCTACGACAAAATCTGACGAAATTACCACGTTTAATTTCGTCAGTCTAAGTTGAACGCTTTTATATTCGCTTAGTCGTTACTATCACTACGACAATATCCGACTAAGTCACCGCATTTCATTTTGTCAGGCGAAGTTTGAACGTTTTTTACACTCGCCTTAGTCTAATTTTGCAGAGTTAAGTTAGCATCAAAGTTTTTCTCTTCATGGGAGCCGCCTCATTCTATTTTATTTCAACTACATAAATCAACAACATTGTCGGTTTTTCTCGGGTATGGTCACAACAACAATATTCAATAGCAAACCCATACTTTATATTTATTTTCATCGCAAGAATTTTTAGCTCTATGATATTACATTCACACAATCACATAATCGTTGGTTTGGGAAAAGCCAATGGTTCCTTATCGTTTTTTTGCTTATATAACTTCAGATAACTCTTTTTCCGTTTCAAAGCTTAAAACTATATGCCGCTTTAATTATTTTTCTAAGGCATTGTTCGATTTTTCAACAAAAATTTTCCGAAAGCAAACAATTTCAACATCTTCATGCCGATTTTTCGGCTTAATCTTTCCGAAGTTAAACTTTTTGACAAATGCCATTATTTTTCTAAAACATTGAGGCGGTCTTTTCAACTAAACTTCTTTTCAGCTTTCTTTTCATTTTTCTACGACATTAATTGACACTTTGTTACGGAAAACTTTTCTCTCATCCGACTCTTTGTGAATATATTTTGTTTCAGATTACTACCGCCCGTTTTCTCCGCACGCCAAAAAATTGCATTACGTTAACTTTCTGAGCGGATTGAAAATTATCTTCACCTTATTTATTTTTTACAAGGCATTGAGATCATGCGGAGCGAAACTTTTCTTCGCGGTATTTTCGTGGAATATTCTTTTCTCCCGTTGTACCAATTGTTTCTACTGCGGCGACAAGAATACAATAAATCTTTCAAACTTAACCAAAATTTTACGATAACTTATAAAAAAAAAAAAAAAAAAAAATTACTAACATATCTGTTTCCGACACCGCTCTGTCATATTCTTTCCAGTTGTCTCCGTTTTCTTCGACTTCTTCGGCAGACCAATTTAATTTTGATCGAAACGCAACAATTTGAGCTTAATATCCTGAGCTAGATTATGCTGGTCAATCTTTAGTTGCCTATCCAATTCTCGTAGTAGAGAGAAATTCCGGTAGACTTAATTGTCAAACCACGCTCTGCTTCACCTGTGCGGATATCTGTCATCCTATGACAGTTTCCTGAGCAATGATACCAGCCGCCCGCTTCTCATCAGTCGCTGCATCTAAACGCTCATAACTATGATCCCTGCCTCTCCACCACAAAACCAAAACGATATCAGCACCTACAAAATACTTGTTAGAAAAAGACAAAAGAAAAAAATATGAGGTTTGGAACTTGTACGAATCTCATTTAAGACAGAATCTCCTTTCTCTAATTTTATGATCTCAAGGAGATTGGCGAGAACTTCTGATGCAAGACCAATTTGTTGAAGACGCCCTGGCTTCTCCCCACCTTCATGTATCAACCGGCCAATCTCTTTCAAGGGAACAACATTTTCTAAGATGACTCTGGCTAGTATGCGACCAAAAAAAAAAAAACTCTGTTGCTCTGGGCGCATCATTAACAGCATCCTCCAAAGTAGCCAAAATAGATTCAAACCCTTTCATCAGATGAACGTCACCAAGCAAGCTATCTCGCAACTTCGTGAGGTCGACGAGAAGCTTAGCTAACTAAGCTAAGAGATCCCTTTCCATGTCCTTCCGCTCGAACTTGGGGAATTCAATTCTTTAGTGCATAAAGCGACTTCCTCCTTATCTTTCGCACTGTAGAATTCTTTGATTGCAGAGATGGACATCTCTCTCAGACGTTCTTCAAATACAAATTTCTCAGGAGCGACTTGGGCAAGTGGGACGGTAGAAGTTCCCTGAAGACGTGCGGCAGCTGGAGCCATAGATCTATCCAAAGGACGCTCTCCACTCCATAAATCCCTGTTACCGAGATACATATTACGGTCCTGAGAGTTTAACTGATCATAAGTGGGCATCGCCATAGGCCTCTCTGAAGAGTATCTCTGCAAGGCTTCTTCTCTTGCATATGAGGTCCACTCTGACGCAGGACCATAACCATTTGGACCAGCTGGAAATCTTCTGGGATCTCCAGGAGGAGGTATGTCAGCCAATGGAACAACAGACATCAACGGCTGTCCTCTGGCAGACATCCCCCTAGCAAGACCACCTTGGGGACCAAGGGTAATGGGATTATTGTCCAAGGGCCTCTGGGACAATGGAACTGAGAGGGTCCTGTTTTTAAATGAATGTCTTTCATCCATTCGAACATCTTGAACAGCATATCCACGAATTTGAGGTTGGAATCCACGATGACCACCCATTTGAGAATTTGTAGAAGACACAACAGTTGAATAACTCGGAAGAATCATTCTAGATATTATTAGGAAACCGTATTTAAAGTTCTAATCTATTTAACTCGTGAGATTTACTTTCAATTATTATCTAATCCAACTTCATCCCTAATCTCAATTCTTATCTTCTCCACATTCTTATCTCATCCAACCGCTTTGTGTCCAATTCATATTTAACTTCCTTTTATTACTATTATTACTAAACTGCCCCTATATTTTATTTTCAACGGTATAATCTAAGTATCGCTATTCCACTGGCACGCATTGTTTAATTCAAATTTCGTATTATTACGAGACGCGTTCGGTACAGTTTTCGCCAATCGAGTTTTTTTTGCAATTTTATTTTATCGTGCATTTTCGCTATCTTTTATTTAACTACGCTATCAAGGCCCGTGATAATCGTTAATTTGACATTTTTCGTTTAGATAATTCACTAATTTTTCTCGATTGTCCATTTTTCTTATCGTTTTTACACACACGACACTTTGTTATACACTCCGCTTTACTCTTTTATTATTTCACGTTTTCTCGTGATTTATCTTCTCTTCTTTGCCATGTGAACTTTGTTCACCGACAAAAGGGAGATGTTCGACCCCACCTACGTGGCAAACGCCCATTAGTAGGGTCTCTATTTTATTCATTTAATCAACAAGTGGCTAAAGCCCATGCAATATCATGGATCAATGTCTGGCCCATTAACTCATGTGTCTAAGCGTGAACCTTAGCCACATGGCTTGCCACTAATGCGTTGATTTATGTCGATTCATTTCTTATCAAAGAGATAGTTATCGGTTGACAGTTATACTCTATCACAATTACTCAAGATACAAGATTACTTGAGCTACAAGGACTCTCTACTCTACCTCTATAAATATCAAACTATTTTTCATAAGGAACTACGTGGAAACTTGATCCCTAGAGAATAGATCTTGGGTACGTAGGCAGCCATTATTTGGTTCAGTTTCATCTCCCCCAACATCAAATTCCTCTGTTTCTTAGTGTGTTCTTTACCATTGCTCTCGTTGTGTTGAAGCAGTTTACTGCCGAAACAGCCTTTATACCAACAATGTGTTAATCTTGGTGTTGCCTTATGTAGTCCTTGCGCAGTTTGCTTTAATTTAATATGGATTTGGCTTTGCTAGCTCTTAATACTTTTGTTTCATGTTTAACCAGAGCTATTTTAAATACAAGAAGAAAACTGGGATGAAGGGATACAAATATTGTAGTGTCTGCAAAATCTTTATAAGACATCGTATGTATGCTATATTTTTCTCTATGGACAATTTTAGGAAAATTTCTGCTGCTCGAAGACAACATACGAAGAGACATTAGGTAGGCACATCAGAAGAGTAGTCGGAGTAATCGAGCACCCCATGGATTGGTTCTTTTGTTTAAGATATGATCATATGGTTTAGGCTTCGCGCACAAGCCTTTAGTATTTCTAATTTTCTATTGTGTTTATTGTTTGGAAGTTCTTAAACGTACCATATTACACCCCTGCACTAGCGAATATTTGTCCATTTTGATATTTGATATTTGCTTGGAAGTTTTCGTAAAACCTATGGGCTAATGAGCTATGTGTAATTCATGATAGTCAACAGTAAGTATTTAAATCAGAGGTTGTTCACAGTTCAGCAGGTTTTCTTATTTCTGGATCCATCTGGATGAAAGTGGCATGGGGCAAAGCTCAGTCAGTCCTGCTTAACTCTTTAAGTGACAGTTTTCCAGGTGTCTCTTAATTCAGACTATCGTAGAAGTAATAAGAGGTGCTGTTAAACGAATGTGTTCAGTTATATGATGCTAGTAGAAGCTCTATGTTATGGATGTCTTGGAAGTGTACACACCCAAATGTAAAAGTATGTGTTCGGCATAATAATAGCATGTGGAAAATCGGATTAACATTAAATGGAATTTTTCTTTGAACAAAATAATTTGATCATTAAGTATTAATGTAGATTATCCAAGATATTGTCTTTATATTCGAGTTCAAACTTCATTAATTGTTTTTGGCGCAATATGGGCACGTTTTCTTAATTCATCAGTCGCTCCACTTTCATTTGATTAAGAGTAATATTACTGACGACCCCATATTGTGTTGGGCAGACCCCAAAAAAAAACAATTATTACAAGTGTGCTATTGGACCCAAAAAAATTGAATTCGAAAACCCCAAAGTTTAAACGACCCGGCTAGGTCGTTCATTGTGCAAACCCAACGATATGGCCACACCGTTTGGATTAAACGGTGTGGCCATATCGTTGGGACTAAGTCCCAAACAAGTTGGCCACATCGTTTGAGACTTAGTCCAAACGGTGTGGCCACACCGGTCAAGAGGCCAATAAACGGTATGACTATATGGTTGGGAACTTAGTCCAAACGGTGTGGCTATATCGTTGGGGACTTAGTCCGAACGGTGTGGCCACACCGTTTAGGATTTGAACTTTGAAAAAAATATAAAGTTATGTTTCTTGGCCTCTTGATTGGTGTGGCTATATCGTTGGGTTTGCACAATGAACGACCTAGCCGGGTCGTTTAAGCTTGGGGTTTTCGAATTCAACTTTTTGGGACCAATGACACACTTGTAATAATTGTGTTTTTTTTGGGGTCTGCCCAACACAATATGGGGTCTGTCAATAACAAATACTTTGATTAATTAATCAGCTTATGAATGTGAGTATACAAGTACAACAACTTACTATTGTCGCAACAAATACAGAGTCTTTAGGTTCGGTTTTCTATTTGAAGTACTCATTTGATTCACATACATGACCAACAGAAATGAGACCTTCTCATATGTATAAGGTGAATTATATTGAGCTAAGATGAATTGTTAGTAATTCAATCTTTTTCTTCTTTCAGGCTAGCTGCATAGGACGCCAAATTTGATCTTTGCGATGTTGATAAAGATACAAGGAACAAAAGAATCTTTGCGATTGCAACTCGGAAAAAATGATGAACTTATTTGTTAAATGCAAAGGATCCTTGGGTGACCCAGAAATATTCTACAGAGTAATTACATAAAGGTGTAATCTACTGACTCACAAATATGCGCAAAACATAGCATTTGTGTTTGCCCAAACAAAATTATGTCTTCAGACCGTCATATTTTTTCCCCAAGTAATTATAAATGAGCATGTCTTCAATGCGCAAGTCGTATGGTGCGCAGGTAATTATGGGCCTTTGGATCAGTACTTCTGCCATTAAATACACACGCACCCTTGGTATGAGTGGCCGAGATGTAATGGCGCACCATACATCTCGCGCACCATAGATTTAGCCATTATAAATACCAACATTTAACAAAAAGGCCCAAACTAATTTTAAAGCCCAATACACTTGAATAATAGGCTTAACTTTTTATTTCAAAACATTGAGTACTTAATCAGTGTTTTTTTGGTGACGAGTACTTAATTAGTTCATTATCAAAATAATAGCACAATACACTTATAATAGGCTGGAGCAAATCAACTATTAACGTAGTAAGCTTCTTTCAATTCCTATAAGAAAGAAAATCTCGGGTTTCTTTTTTCCCTTAACTGTAATTTTGTCTTTTTCTTCTCCTATATTATGTTTCAACTATTACCATCCTTTTTAATTTTTGCTTTTAATTCTATCTTGATCTCGCTGTCTCAGTTTATGGAATTGAACGTTAACTCTTTGGCACAATGACAAAGCTGAATCTTGGATTATATGATGTCAAATCTTAGATTGGACAATTTGGCAATGGAGCTGCAAAGAGATTTTGCACCTTGATGTACTCTGCTGTATAGGGCTATTTAGTCGCAGCTAATGCGTAGTTTGATATTGAGTTCAATATTTTAGATTGAAATGATCAATTTGTTTATACTTACTACTCTTTGAAATAATCATTATACTTCTCAAAAGAATTAGTACAAAGGAAAATTAATTTCATATGGCAGGTTTGCTATTAATTTTTTATGCTACCGATGCATCAATTATATTCAGTGGAGGAAGGTCAGTCAATACTCTGCCAATGGTAGGTAATGCAGCTAAATGTTGTATTCCAGTTGTTAATAGTTTGACAAAAGTAAAAACACGTCATCGTGAACTATCAATGTAGTAGGCCCAGCCGCAGGCGGGCTAATTGGCTAGTAACTACTAAAAAGAGGTAAAATATTATTCTTGTTATGAAATCCATGGGCTTATATAGATGCCCACCATTGATATGTGTTATCCTGATAATCTTCTATCTTGGTATTTATCCTGATAATCTTCTATCTTGGTATTTATCATCTTCTATTTTACTGTTTATCTTGTTAATCCTTTATCTTAGAAAGAAGGTTACTTAATTGTATATAAAGGTAACCTCCTCCCATTCAGATTTACCTCAATGAATAAGAATTATCTCTATCTTATTCTCTCATTGATTCAATACATGTTAAGTTAGTGTGGTGTTCTCTCCAAATCGGTTTAATTCTAACACGTTATCAGCACGATAGTCTCTAGCTTTGGATTAAAGTTGAGCATGTTTCAAAGTTGAATACGAAGAAAGGTTAAGGTTTGTTTATCAATTTTCGTTTGTGGGTTAAGCGATTAAGAGGTAGGTTATTGCATTATGTGTATCGGTATATGTCTGTTCCATCTATTTCATAACAAGTTCAATATTGTTTGTTATTTTACTGTAAGATATCTCATCCATCTTGCATAGCGCCTCTTTACATCTGTCTTGATGGTTATTTTGTGATTCGTCAAAGTTTTTTTTCCTGTAGAATAGGGTGCTTTGCTCATGTCCTGTTTATATTCAATTGTAGCAAATTGGGGATGCATTTGTCTTTACTTGTGTTGCCATTATTTTGTTATATATATGATCATTTTTAAACTAGGTTGTGAAATAGCAACATACGGTGTTTTTCTGTACCTACTTAACAGGGAATATGATTGTGTATTTGTATGTTAATCTATGGTGTAAGTTTTATTCAATTGGATTGAAATGAATTTCTTGTTGTTGTACTAATTTTTTCTGTATGTTGATCATTTCTTGAGTGGGGTTTTTTTAGATTCACATCAGTTTGCCATTATGATCTTGTCACACTAGAAATGATGTAGATGCTTAGTTCCGTTTTCAAGTATGTTGTCATTGTGTGTTATGTCAATCATTTTTTGGATTTCTTGTGTCCCTCTTCTTTGGTGTTACTTTGTTGCTATACTTTTTGTGTTTTGCCTATGAAGTTGTGTTATAGCGGTTTGACCTGGCTCCTTCCTAATTGCATTTGCGAGTCTCAGGTTAGAATATGTCTATTTTATTTGATGATATGATTATTTATTTTGTAACTCTCTCAATTGGTTTCACATGCATGTGAGCAACGTCTGAGCTCGAGGTTCACAGATTACCGGAATAGAAAAACAATTCGAAATTCGGAATAGAAAGACACTTCTGACGAAAACAGTTGTAACTTTCTACTCGGTGATCGGTTTTGCAATCCGCTTATTGCATTAGAAAGCTAACTCAGAGATGTTTCCAACGGTGTATGGATTGGAGCATAATTCGTCCAGAGCTGATTCAGTTTTACAGTTCTTTATGGGCCAATTTCTCGTCGAATAGCGAAACGTGGTAATCTGATTTTTCAATCGGATAGGCATCGTATTCCTTACCAAATCTATGCAATTATTTGTTTTATATTGTGTGATGGATTAAAACATAGAATTACATGCTAGGGTTTTTAATTTAAGGATTTTTTTTTTCTTTTAATTTTGTTTTTTTGATGTATACTATTGAACAATGAAGTAGACCCTAAAGTTCTACGATATATTTGGAACCTGAAGTTCCAAGATCGATATTTTTAGGAACCTGAAGTTCCAAGAATTAAATTGTTAGGAACCGAAGTTCCAAAATCTATTTTTTTAGGAACCTGAAGTTCTAAGATCTATTATTTTTAGGAACCTGACGTTTCAAGATCTAATTTTTAGAAACCAGAAGTTCTAAGGTCGAATTTTTAGGAACTTGAAGTTCCAAAGATTCAATTTTTAGGAACATGAAGTTCCAAGATCGTTTGGTTGACTATATCGACTTGGTCAGGTCCAACCCATAAGGACTGGTCCGGTTTTGGCCCATTATGTTAGAATTTGAAGTTCTAACATAAATAAAGACTTGAAATTCTAAAATCATGTATGTTTAACTCCATGTATGTTTAATCTGTTACAGGCCAGTGATAGTCTAAGGGTTGTCAATGGGGCCAAACGAATGAAATAGAAGTCTCTTGGAACACCTCTACACTTTTTCTATGATTTTCGAGACCTAAAATTGAAGTTAGAACTCTGTGAAGTGGTACTGTTGTGATTTGGCTGGCAAAAGAAACTGGGTTGGCGAGTTAACCTGACATGTGGTTTGGCACATGTATCCGGTTGCCATAACTTCTCTTGCCAAAACCCTTTCGAGATGTCCCCCGTAGATATAGGCAAATTTCCAAACCGCATTAAATTTTGGTCTCACGCGTATTTGTCTTCATTTTATTTTTCACTCTCTAAAATGAAGATTTTACTAATTAAAAAAAAAGGAGGTCAAGAAGACCGACAAGTCAGCAGAAAATTAAAAACAAAAAAAAAATCCGAAAAAACAAACCACACCTAAAGTGTCCCGATATATAATATCTCCCCATCTAGCCACGAAAAGATCATATCTTATACTCCTCACGCCCACTTAAACTCTACACCAATAGCCCATAAAATTTGCAGGTATACCCTCTAAACAAATTCCCCAACAAGTAGCAAACGGAAGCAAACCCCAAAGTCGCCTGCCTCTAGATGAGAATGACCCTGATTGCCACTTAGTAAGAAGATCCACCAACAGACCAGGACTAACTCACGATAACCCAGACTCTCCAAAAAACACAAGACCAAACTTTCCATGAGATAAATAGCACAGCCATGGTTGACCCACTCTTCCAAACTAGAAAAAAAAAAGGACAAATGGACTGATGTAAATACCAGGGAAATTCTTCCTAAGATTTTCTACGCCTGTTTGTCTTTCTTTTGCAGTTTATTATGTTTTTACAGGTTCGGTTATGTGTTACAATGTTCATACTCCATTGATAACAACATTTTGCTTTTACATAGGAGGATTCAATAGAACACCTAAGCTGCTGGGTGTTGATTTTTGTTATGGTAAATATCACGCAAATTTAAAATTAAGTATGAAATTGTAAGCATTCTTAAACTACGTAAAACCCAAGATTTTAAAACATGTTATCTATTCCAACAACGGGATTATTCTCGAAGAGAAAATCTTCATGGTACACTACAAAATGGCCAAAACAGCTTAGCAAGAACTATTTATACAAATGTTAACAAAGTGAGAACTTAGTGACAAGCGAAAAAACTTACTTAGAATCCTCTTATTCATTCAAAAATCTAGTCTCATTGGGGATTAAAACAATCTGGGAGGGCATAACGAATTAATGCCACATTACAACAACAAAAACCAAAATATTCAAGGATTAAATCTTTTCCATGCCTCTCCATCAAGCACAAGTATTTTTCCACTTGTCTAACACTACACTGACATATTGAAACGAAGTCGTCTATAACCAATAATGCAATCAATGATACTAAAAACATATTAAAACAAACATCAAAATTACCAATCGCCGCAACAAAATCAACTCTTCACTGCATTATCCTCCTCTTTAGACTCCGGTCCAACTTTGGTCATCCCCAGTACATTATCCGCTTCAATTTTGGCCTTATTCCTCTGAATAGCTGCGGCAACTTCTTGCGGCATATACTTCTCATCATGCTTAGCCAAAACATCCGTAGCGGAAAAATAACACCCTAGCTCCATAGCCTTCTCAGCAAACTTCTTCCCATTGGACGCACACTCATCTTTACTCTCCTCATTATGAGGCTTAATAAAACCTTCAACAACAACAGAATGTCCTTCTCTAAACAAATCAGGTAAAGAACCTTGATATTTAACCAAAATATCGGTCAACAAATCGGTAACTATAAATTCCATTTCAGGTGACGAAACGGGTTGTGTGACACTATTTTCAAGAACTAGTCCACCTAGTCTAAACTTGTTTTTTGATGGGTTAGCGTTAAATTTTTCTAAAGCTTCGGAGGGAGTGACGTAGAAGACAAGTTGGTCTTGGAAATTGTTTAGAACTATTATTATGAAGCCGGCTATGCAGCTGAATGTTAGTGCGTATGTCCATAGACGCCGGTTTTGGAGTTGACGGGCACGTAAGCCGATGTTTTGTTTTGTGGACCGGGTTGGTTGACGACCAAGGGTAGAGAGGAATCTTTGGAGGGATGGAGATGTTGGGGGTATTTTGGGGACGGAGTGGAAATGGGATTGAGATTTTAGGGTGTGGAGTAGACGAGAATAGTGGCGGAGACGAAAAATTGAAGACATGGTGGTGAGTGTGGAAATAGATGTAGCTGCAGGAAGCCCAAAAAGTAATCCATACCTATCCGACAAGGATGCTGCCTCTCCCTGCAACAATAAGGTAAAAATAATCAAAGGATTTAGATGGCAGAAATTTAAATTTACTGTGACATCTGACATTGAAAAACAAATCCCAAGATAATATCCTACCTGCAGTGTCATATAGTGACCACCTCTCCTAAGAAAGTTGATGCCTACTCTTTCGGTTTCTTGTACACCAATGGTATCTAAAACAGCATCAAATTGTCCTTTAATTGCCAATTCAATATCCTACAAGTAGGTGTACTTGTTAGTTGAAACTTAATACTCCAGAACTAAGAAAAAGAAGGTGAACTAATGCCCAACTATCAGCTACAAGCAGTAAGCTATGAAAAAACATATGAGACACACAACTCCACTCTCATTACCTCAGCAGTATAATCAATAGCTTGCTCAGCACCAGCTTCCAGAACACGATTTACACTTCGACCACCACATGTAGTTGCTACACGGCATCCCGCAGCTGCTGAAAGCTGAATTGCAGATAAACCCACTGCTCCACCACCACCAAGCACCAACAGTCTTTGTCTGTTTTAGACAATATCAGATAATAAAGAGTAATACGCAGAAAAGTACTTGCCGACTCAGAAGAAACTCCTTTATTGAGGACAAACTAATGTATCAAAATTCAAAAACAATAATAGAGGCATCCAAATTGTGAGGATAGACGCCAAGTATGAATGTAAGACATACACATGATTTTAAGATATTAAATACCAACACGCCTGGCGTATCAAAACAAGTATATCAAAGCAGGTTTAAATTATTATATCCACTGATTAGGGTCAAAAAGTAAATAAAAATTCCACTGGTTTAAGAAGTATGTTGGCGTAGTTTCAGTGGAGTATAAATAAAAGTATTAGTAGATATAACCAAGCTTTAGGATGATCAGGTATATAAGGGTCCTAAAAGAACAAAAATAGGATAAAATGGTATCTAACATGAGTACTTGTTTTTTTATTTGGTATAACTATTACCCAGACCGAGATAGAGATAGAGATGGAAATTCATATTCATTAGATAAGTGATTGTGGATCTGATCTTAGTGGACAACCAGATTGGGACGATCAGGTCGGTTGAGGGTAGCAGAACAGCAATAGGTGGATTGCCATTCTAGCACTGTTTGGGTAAAGGGCAGGGGTGCTCTTTCCCTCTCACCAGTACTTACTATAAGAAGTAGGGGCGGAACCGGTTCAAACCTAATATCCAACACCCGCTTTTGAGTGAACTCTTGGACGAAAGGGGAACAAGGCCTTTTTCTCTCGTTTACGGGACCAGTGTCGAAGGAAAGGATTGTAGCATTCTCATGCTCGAATGAATTGACATTTGTGGATGGTTTTCGGGATTCTTCTATCTTAGAACTACAGGATCAACTACTCCGGCTTTTAGCCTTTGGAACCAGTGTCACTCGCCCATTCAAACTCTTCCGTACTGCTTCGAACTCTTCTGTCCTTCCCATCTAAAACATTTGAATCAGTGAATCCGAGGACAGAGACCTTGCCGCTGCTTTATTTAAACAGCTAAGATGACGTCTAAGACCGTCTCTTCTTTTCCACATCCTCATTCCTCCTTGGGACGGTCCTGAGACCATTCCTTTTTGCTCGCCTAATAGTAGTTCAGTCTCTTTCCCCCCAAGGAAAACCCTTTCCAGATGGAGTAGTTCATCTGTGTCTTGAAAGCCCACCCTAAATATAGGAGTTCCTATCTCTACTGCCTATCCAGCCCGAAGACTCTTATTCGTGGTGGAGTGCTTCAAGTAGGATCCAGTCCCATCCCAGCAGTGAAACTCCTTCCTGACCCGGGTCACTGCCTCTGAAGCTGGAATGACTGCCTACCCAGCAAACTATGGCTTCCAAGCCGTAGTTTTCATGTTGGTGCACTTGACGGAACTAACATCTAAGCGCCGACTAAGTCTCATTCCGTTCCGGAAGGCTTGTTCTGGCCCCCGGGGAGCAGGAGCGCACTTCCGTTTTCTATGCTGGGGAGGGGATTGAAGCTTTGATGGCAAGTTCTACTTCAGTTAAGGTTTAATCTATGAAGCATGGATACGCCAGTAAAGGTGAAGTATCGGTATCCGACACGGATACGCCCCGATACGTGTCGGATACGCGATTTAAAGTATCCGAATTTTATAATTAATTTCTAATTTCCGATACGCAGGGGATACGCGGAGGACACGCCGGGGACACGCCAGAATAGTAATCTCACGCATACAAGAAATTTTTGAGAGAGAAAAGAGGACAGTTTAGTTAGGTTTCAGTTCCTCCTCACACTTTTCTTATATAGGAAAATAATCAGTTTACAATATAGAAAGCCCAAAAAAATCCGGTTCGTGGGGGGCCCCTTAATCCCCAACCCCCCACGAACCGGGGGACACTCCACCAGCTTCCGCTGGCTCCGTTCCCCTTCTGTGATGGCGAAAATATATATATATATATATATTCAAACGTGTTCATGACGTATCCGTATCCTATATTTTTGAAAAATGCCGTGTCTCCGTATCCGTGTCGCGTGTCGGTATCCATGCTTCCTAGGGTTTAATCCCAGTTTGACACCGCACCCAATCGGAGTGCAGGAGATGCACTCCATTTCTTTGGCTCTGCCATATATCTGTCTAATAAGGAAGGATGGTGTGGTGGCCCATCACCCTTCGAGTCTCAATGTTCGCAAGATTTTAATCGAGTTGTGACATGGAACATCTAACAAATACAGGGGTGAGAGCTGCTTAACCTACCATTTGTTTAGTTCACTTAATATGTCAAAAATGGCTGCCTTTGGGCCCTTGCTACCATGGGCTGGACTGGAGGATTAGAGTCAAGGCCCAAAATATCGAATTCGGTGAATATTTCGGTGTACCCAAAACCGATATATATCGGAGATATCTCTTTTTTTGTTGACCAGTCAAAATTTTGTTTTGTATGTTGATATATCGAAAATATCGTTAATTATATCGAAAATATCGTCAATATATCAGTCAAAGTCAACAATATCGGTCAAAGTCAACAATTTATATCGTATATATCGGTCGATATATATCGTTATATAAAAAATTCCGATATATATCGAAAAAAAAGGATTCAATATTCAGTGGATATATATCGAATATATCCATGTCGGTGTACCAAAAAAACGATATATATATCAGTGATATATCGGATATAGGATATATCGGCGATATTTTGGGCCTTGTTTAGAGCAACAAAGATTAAGATGTGGAAATAATAGTAAGTTCCATAATAGCTAAAAACATAAATGAGATTAATGCCACATATTTATTTGTTGAGGTGGACAACTTAAATGTATTTGATATTATCAGTTCAAAAGGACAACTTAAATGTATTTGATATTATCAGTTCAAAGGGCAACTTAAAATGAAAATTAATTAATGGTACCTTCATTTCCGTAAGTACCCAATATTACCTAAAGAGCTCAGTGCTCTGAATTTATATATTGAGGTAGCCAACAGCAGCATACCAATAGCCTAAAAGTATGGGTTTTGCAATATTACCTAAAGAGCTCAGTGCTCTGAATTTATATATTGAGGTAGCCAACAGCAGCATACCAATAGCCTACAAGTATGGGTTTTGGCTTCAAGAATAATACATCCCATGGATCTAAACTAACTCAGCTTCTCCTGGTTGTGCTCTTAGTGTGGGAGTGTTCATCTGTCTCCGGATTTCGGTGGACAAGTCAAAAAAAAACTACTGTAACTGTTCGGAACCATTTATCTGAGAACACCACCCTGCATACAGATCTACATCTCCATTGCCAATCGGTTGACGACGATCTTGGCCCTCACATCCTCGTTGACGGTGAAGAATTTCTATGGAGGTTTTATGTAAATATATTTGAAACTACCCTCTTTTGGTGTGACATGTCTTGGCTAGACACAGATGGTCATCAGGTACAATGAAGTTTTAATGTATATACAGCTAAAAGAGATTTCAGAAAAGAGAATTATTTTGATTGTATTAGGAATGTGAGAAGGCAGGGAATATTTGATGGATATGGACAGGAATTGATGTTTACTTGGCCAAAAGAATGAAAGGAAGACTCCATGCTGGGACTCTGTAATAGGTCGAAGTGGGTGAAGCTCAGCATAAATAAAAGATAGTTTCTAGCAAAAAATCTTACATAAAATAGTTTTACATTCCAAAGTAATAACTTACAATGTCTGAAACTCTGAATCATATTACTTTTCCTATTCCTTTTTCTTATTCTGAAAAATGGGCAGAACTCCAATTTTACGGGGTGAGTCATTCGTCACCTTTATCACGCTATGTTGTCAAGGCAGGGGGGCTAGGCTCCCCAACTGGCGCCTTCACAACACCTTTGACAAAGGCACAACGATTTTCATTAAATTGGCGACTTCGAGCGCCTAGGCAACGCCTTTGACAGCATAGCCATTAAGTTGCAATGCTACAAACATCACCACAAAACGTATCAACTACTTATCAGATGCATCAAAATGGAAAACTGTGTATTATTAGTAATTCAGAATAGTGAGAGAAAATCCTCATATTTACCAAACCATAAGTCAAACTATGCCCACAATGAAGACTTAAACATACCCCTCAGCAATCCTAGCAGTACTTTTTAGAGCACGCCAAGCAGTCAATGCAGAAAAGGGAATGGCACTGGCCTCCTACATTATCAGACAAATTTTTATAAGAAAGTCATCTTCTTCAGTAAAAAAAATGAGGATCTAAGGAATACAATGTCGCAAATTGAACATGCAAAGTAATATATACCAATCCAGAAAAAAATTTATCAATGAAAAAGCATAAGTTTATCAACTGCAATAAGTTTGCATTCATAATCTACTTTACATGTCTAATGTACCAGGGTGAAAAGTGTTACGAAAATGAGTATCCTTGAAGAAAGAATTATGGTAACTATGCTAATGCAGTCAAAAGCACGCCTAGGGCAGTCTAGACTCAACCTAGCTCTTGCACTAAGAGGACTTAGAGTTGCCACACCTCACCCCTAGTGCAGGCACCTAAGGTGCGCACAGGCAACAGTTGCCAAGGCTCAACCCCAGCACTTAGCTTTGGCCTGAGCCTTTAATTACATAGAACTATCCTATACAAATAAACATTTTCAGTTTTATCAGCGTCACAATCTAAATCCCTGGCGAGGGTGGGAATCGAATCCAATACCACCCCATCTACAATACTTGTAACAACAATGACCCATAGGAATTGAGGTAAATTTGGTAAATAAGAGAGCAATTGGCTGGGTATAATATATGTGAGGAGGGGAAAACTGCCTTTTACAACCAATGTTTTTCAATATAGTAGATGGCACTGCCCTTCCATTTTCATTATGCCATGTACAGAAACAATGGCTCCAAAAGTTCAGGTAAGGCAACTCTCCCCCCTTCCCAATGGATCCGCCACTAAAGAAGTGCCTAGTTGTGGCTTTGTCTTCCCCTTCGAATTTTGACCACCAGCAAGGACTATCTCCCTAGTCTTCTCTGCACATGGCCGAGTAATGAAAAGAATGTTAATTTTCTTTTAACTCTTGTTGGAGCTATAACTAAGCTCCTTGTTTATACTCCTCAATATTATGTTATGTTATCATTGCAACTCATCCATCTAAACATTATATGTAGTATTAGGACACAAAAGCATGTCTACTACTTCACTCGATGTGCATTCTTGTAATAATACCATAAAATGGCAATAACAAAACATTAAAGATTTATAAAAATACAGTGATAAGCCTTCTTTCTCCTTTCATTTCTTTCTTGGGACTTTTAGAGAACTTTAGTTTATAATAAAAAGGTGACGAGAGTACGATGAAGAAACCAACTTAAGAAATTCATCTACGTTAGCAGTATCTTTTGCTACTCCACATGCATAGTGAGGCTACTTTTGAGTTTATTATTTCTTTTGAAAGTTAGAACGTTATTATCTAATCCCTTCAATTCTCTATTCCCCGTTGAAGGTGGGCATCGAACCCAAGACCATGGGTGCTGCCTCCCAAGTCTCGACCAGTAAGCCATAGTGTGGTTACTTCTGAGCAATTCTTTTTGTTTGGCAGGAAATGTCTCTCGCTCTCTCTCTCATTTTTATTTTCATTCTTAATGGAAATGCATCTCATCAACAGGGCAACTTTTTGGGTGAGAGAGTACAGAAATGATCGATCTCTTTCCTTTTTCTTTCTCTTTGTTGTTGCATAGGTGGGGCATTATGTTCTTCCTTGAAGGTTACATCTACATTAGAGCACAAGTCTCCCATTTTTGGCATAAACAATAAATAAAAATAAACGAGTAGACCCATCCAAACAATTTCCTACGGAAGTGTTTATGAAAGAGACTTGCAAAGTACATGAGCTGTTGTGGCTTGCACCCATTCCCTCATGGGGAGCTTGTGAATTCGAAAACCACTAGCATCATCTATGGAGTTTAACTCATGAAATTAATTAAGCCCTAAATGGGTATTCAAGATAGCTTCCCGACAGTGTTTCCCTAGAGTTGGTTACGGTCGATTACCCTTCGGGTTGGTGATGATAGCATTTGGGGCAGGTGCATGGTCATGTGGATTCTTAGGTGGACCTAAGCAAAAGTACGCCGTCATAAATGTGGCTCTTGCGTTAAGTGGAGATGATGAAACTACATAAATGGCAATGATATGTTTTATGTTTCTTTCTTTACCACCTAGTTGTTTAAGTTGTAAGCAGCAACCTCTAAATATAAGTAGGTTCAGGTAAAAGATGACACAAATTTAGACAAGTCATATGAGATACAAGTAGATGTTCCACTCTTCCAATTATACCGAACTGAAGCAGATTGATGCCACTTACAATGGGCTAAGGCAGACCTTTAATATGACTGTCGGCATGAGCTGTATGTAGGGTAGGGAACGGGTCGGGTTCAGGTCGGATATGGCTATATCCGAATCCGAACCCGAACCCGAACCCGAATAGTTTGACAATATCCGAACCCGAATCCGAATCAAACCGAAATTTAACCCCGACCGACCTGATCAGATAACACTAAAAATTCAAAAAAAGCCCAAAAATTATATCCGAACCCGAGTCCGATATATCCGAATCCGAACCCGAATAAATAAACGAATATGAAAATCGACCCGAACCCGAACTATTCGGATTCGGGTCAAACCCGACCCAATTCCCTGCCCTAGCTGTATGTGAGGTGTATTGATTCTGTAGTCTGGTAGATTGTATTTTAAGTATAGGAATATTTAGTTTACCTTAGATAGGTTGTTTCCTTTCTTTGAAGATGTAAGTATATTTATATATTGCCTCCTAACTTGGAGAAGAATATACAAGAGAATTATTATATGCAAAACCCTGTTTGACATGGTATCAGGAGCACTTCGATACTGAGCGAGTTGTGTTTTTTTTCCGAACGGCGTAAACCTGTAGTGAGTCCGATGGCCATCACTACAAGCAAATCAACCAAACTAGTCCCAACACCAGCACCACAGATCACTGTCCATCAAGACAACTCTACGTTTCCTGCTAGTATTACACTCGATGAAACCAATTACTCATTATGGTCCCAACTTATGGAGATGTGTATTGGCGCTCGCAACAAAGTTGGATACCTCACCGGAGAAACAAAAAAACCAATACTTAGAAGATCCAAATCTTGGAACATGGATTACTGAAAATCGCAAAGTCCAAAGTTGGCTTATTGACTCAATGAGTCCGTCGTTGATGCAGCGATTTATTCGTCTTCCCACAACCAAGGAAATATGGGAGGCGGTATCAAAAACTTTCTATGATGGATCGGATGAAACCTGTATTTTTGAATTGAATCAAAGGTCCTTTAATACCATGCAAAGTGGTCGACCATTGTCAACCTACTATAATGAACTTGTTGCTGTTTTCTAGGAAATTGATCACAGGATTATCTCTCAAGAAGGAACTGTTCAAGGGGTGGTCCAGCTGCATTCTGCCATGGCTAGGCCTCGAGTTCATATATTTCTCAGTGGACTTTACTCCGAATTTGGTCAGGCCCGTGGAGAAATCTTACGAAAAAACACAAAACTCGATTTAGAGAGTACATATGCATAGGTCAGGAGAGACCAACAGAAACAAACTCTAAAGCACGGACGCACCTACCAATGGGCTGTGTCCGCGTCGGACGCGGCATAGACACGGTCAAGGCGGTCAGGATGCGGTCAACATGGTCAGGACGCGGATTTTGACCCAAAAAAATAAAAAATAAATCAAAATAATATTAAAAAACTCAATTTTTTCATTTTTTGTTTTGTTAAGACTTATGACATGTTTTTAAAGTTTGATTAGGAAATATTAAACTTAATTTTGTGGCTATTTATCTTTAATAGTTTTGAATTTATGAATGTTGATACATTTAATTTAGTTTTTAATATTCAATTTATATAAAATAAAATTATAAATATTAATTAGTTTCCGTGTCCTTTGCCGCGTCCGCATCCTACCTTTTTGAGATATAATCGAGTCGCCACGTCTATGTCCGCATCAGTGTCCGCGTACGTGCAACATAGGAAACAAACAATGGGAGGTTCCCATCCAATCTTTGAAAACTCGGCTATGTTGGCTAATCATACTCGACAAGGACCATCATGGGGCTCTTCAAAGAATTGTAACATTCAAACTACTGGTAAATCTAGTGGCCTGGTATGTTCTCATTGTGGTGAAACAGGTCATTCTAAACAGCGATGCTATGAACTAATTGGCTATCCTGAGTGGTGGGACTTTCACGAAGAAACCTCGAAAGAAAATTGCAAGACAAGCTATGGTGGCATCTACCGATGACGATCCATCACCACCCACCGCAAATGTTGCTCACCCAGGCGTTGTTGGTAAGGCTTCTGTATTCTCTACAACTTCTAAGAATAATACTTGGATTATTGATACAGGTGCATCCGATCATATAACTAGGGATTCCAGTCAATTACAATTTTGTTTCCCTTCTCCTCAATCTGTTATCTCCACAACCAATGGTAGTACCTCTCCCATTACTGGAGAGGGTTCTATCATCTTATCCACTACTCTCACTTTAGATACGGTTCTTGTTGTTCCATCCCTTGAATATAATTTGTTATATGTTGGCCAAATTACCTCCACCCTTGCTTGTACTGTAACATTTTGGCCATTTTTTTGTGTTTTTCAGGACATTCTAACTCAGAAGATTCTTGGTTATGGTGTTAGACGAGGTAAACTCTACTCCTTGGAGTTAACAGAAAATGGGGGGGGAAATTCAGTCAGGCAAATCAAACTAGTAGCAAAGAGACAGCTCGAACAACCATATGGTTGTGGCACCAGAGACTAGGACACCTTTCTTTTGGTTATCTGAGGAAGTTAAAACCACACCTTTTTTCAGTTTTGAATGATTTAGATTTCAAGTGTGACACTTGTGAATTGGCTAAAAGCCATCGTATTCCATATTTACCAAGTTTGAATAAAAGTTCAGTACTTTTTGCGGTTATTCACTTTGATGTTTGGGGTCCTGCAAAGATCCCTTCTATTTCTAAAGCCCGTTACTTTGTTACATTTATTGATGAATGCACTAGAATGACTTGGGTGTCTGTGCTTAACAGAAAGGGTGATGTATACACAACTTTTTAGGAATTTCATAATATGGTTAACACCCAGCCACCCAGTACCAAAAACAAATTGTCTTCCCATAGATTGTCTCAATCGTATACATTTACATAGATTGAATCCGAAAGCCACGACCAAGTACCCAATTAGCAACCATACATCTTCCCATAGATTGTCTCAATCGTATGCATTTACTGTTAATCAATTGTCCACTGTATCTATTCCTAGTAGTGTGCAGGATGCATTAGCTGATCCAAAATGGACAAAGGCAATGAATGAGGAAATGGAGGCACTACAAAAGAATGCAACTTGGGAACTTGCCCCTTTGCCCAAAGGAAAGAAAACAATTGGATGTTGATAGGTGTTCACGGTGAAACTTAAAGCAAACGGTAGTATTGATAGGTATAAAGCGAGGTTAGTTGCAAAAGGGTATACACAAAGGATCGGTTTGGATTATCAAGAGACTTTTGCACCAGTGGCCAAGATCAACACAATTCGCATTCTTATATCTATAGTAGCTAATCGGGATTGGCCTTTGCACCAATTTGATGGCAAAAATGCATTTCTCAATGGAGATTTAGAGGAAGAGGTCTACATGGATTTGCCACCTGGAGTTAAACATAGTTCCTCATGTAGAACTAAAGTTTGTAAATTGAAGAAGTCAATTGTACGGGCTGAAACAGTCACCAAGAGCTTGGTTTGGGAGGTTCTCTTTTACAATGAAGGCATTCGGCTATAAACAAAGCAATTCATACCATACTTTGTTTATAAAACACAAAGAAGGGAAGGTAACGGCTTTGATAGTGTTGTTGATGATATGGTTCTAACAGGAGATGACCCATGCGAAATGAAAGTATTACAAGAGTATTTGGCTACTAAATTTGAAATGAAGGATCTTGGACAACTCAAATATTTTTTGGGAATTGAGGTTGCTAGATCGAAACGCGGAATTTTCCTTTCACAACGGAAATATGTGCTAGATCTTCTGACTGAAACGGGAATGTTTGCGTGCAAACCAGTAGAAACGCCTATAGAGATGAATCACAAGCTTGGACTTTTTCTAGATCAAGCTCCAGCAGACAAAGATTGTTATCAAAGGTTAGTTGGAAGATTAATCTATTTGTCACACACGAGGCCGGATATAGGCTATGCCGTGAGTGTGGTAAGTCAGTTCATGCATGCACCAAGTGAGGAACATATGAATGCAATATATCGGATCTTAAGATACCTGAAGAATGCTCCAGGAAAAGGACTCCAATTCTCAAAAAATGATGTTTTCAACATTGAAGGATACACCGACTCTGATTGGACAGGGGATCAAACAGATAGAAGATCCAAATCTGGGTATTTTACTTTTGTTGAAGGTAACCTTGTAACCTGGAGGAGCAAGAAGCAGAAAGTCGTGGCCAGATAAAGTGCAAAAGCTGAATTCCGTGGTATGGCTCATGGTATATGCGAGTTGTTGTGGATCAGAGGTGTCTTAGAAGACTTGGGAATTGAATATAAACAACTTATGACTCTTCATTGTGATAATAAGGCAGCGATTGAGATTGCACAGAATCCTGTACAACACGATTGCACTAAACATGTTGAAGTTGATCGTCATTTTATCAAGGAGAAACTCAATCACAAGATCACATAGTTTTCATTTGTCCGTTCTGAAAGTTAGTTAGCCGATATGCTCACAAAAGCAGTTTCGGGAAGGGTGTTTCATAGTATAATCGACAAGTTGAGCATGATGGATATCTATGCTCCAACTTGAGGGGGAGTGTGAGCATGAGCTGTATGTGAGGTGTAATATATTAGATTGATTCTGTAGTCTGGTAGATTGTATTTGAAGTATAGGAATATTTAGTTTACCTTAGATAGGTTGTTTCCTTTCTTTGAGGATGTAAGTGTATCTATATACAAGAGAATTATTATATGCAAAACTCTGTTTGACAATGACAGAAGACAATAATGGCTTTTTTTCCAGGGATAGAAGACAATAATAACTATCTGCGCAACGAAAACAATTTCAGGATAAAAGGGAAAAGAGAAGAAAGAAATTGTAAAAAAGAAAACAAAAGAAAATGATGAGAAATAGGAAAGACCAATTGACTATACATTCAAAATAACTAGCTGCCAAGGTTGGAATATTAAAAACCAGCAAGTATGCGTAAGGAGCCAACATGAGAGTCACTACTCAGGCTTACCACATGTGAAACCGAAGATGGTTTTGGCTTAAGTTCTTCCCCATTAAGAATGGCATAATCAGCATATGTACCTCTCGCAGCAGTCGGATGCAATGCCCCAAAAACATCTTGGCCAACATTAAGTGACCGAACTGAGCCACCAACAGCTGCAACTTCACCACTAACATCGCGGCCCAATATAAGTGGAAGTAGTGGTCCAAATATTGAACGACCATAACCAGCTCGCATCTGAAATTAAAATGTTTCCAAAGGTGAACACTTGTCTGTGCAATACACATTCATATCTATCTATTATTATAAACTGAAAAAAAAAAACTCACGCGAGTGTCGAGTGGATTGATGGAAACGGCACGTGCACGAACGAGGACATGATGAGGTTTGAGATCAGGGATTTGAACATTAGAACGAATTTCAAGAACTTCAGGTCCACCAAATCTAGGAAATACGACTGCTCTACAGCTCGTCACAATACTTCTTTTACTAATTACTAATCCTAATTTATTATTATTACTTAATGATGATGGAAAATGGCGCAATTTAGCATTGATATACACTAATCTTCTTGAAGAAGACAGTCTCCACATCGGCATTTTGTTTGTGTTCCTTGGCCACTAACACTAATACCAGACCGACTCACTTTTTTTACTTACTATTTGAAACTACTGATGTCTCAAAAGTTTTAATCATTGATTTACATAGAGATACGTATCCGTGTGTATTCCAATACTGGTGGACCGAAGGACCGAACCAACTTTTGACCCAATTTACCTTTTATAATTAAAATTGGTTTTTTCAATTTTCTTTTATAACTAACTAGAAATAATATTATCTTCTCTCATCGTTTCTTTTTTCTCTAAAACTGATACCAGGTTATCTATTTTCATTTTATTAACAAAATTTGCATTAACATAAATTGTCACTTTTTATTGAGAGTGACAGGGGAATGGTTGAGAACGTAGAATATCCTGCATTTGAGGAGCCTATATAGCCAACTGTTTTTAGAGCACTCCCAATGCAAATCACTTTGAGAGAAAATAACAACTCGTCACTCTTATTGAGCAAAAACAATGGCACAATACAAGGGCGACAATGAGAGTAGTTTTTCACTAAGTTATAATTAGAATAGCACTTGCTACTAAGATAGTTGCTGATTTGTGATTTTTGGACGGAACTTTTTATTCCGTTTCAAGTCATTTTTTTTTTGTCGTTCGGACGGGATGTTTCATTCCGTCTCGAGTGTTTTTTCGATTTTTTTTTCCTTTTCCGGACGGTATGTTTTCATTCCGTCTGAAGCGTTTTTTTTTTCCACATTCAGACGGAATAAAAACATCCCGTCCGAAATTTAAAAATCATCTCTGCATTGTGCAACTCCTAACAACTTCTCACCAAGAAGGTAAGAATGATGGGAAATAGTCTTATGTGGAGATAACAAGTTGTTGATTGCATTGGGAATGCTCTTATGTGCCTAGAGTTCATCCATTGCTAGCAACTGTAATAGCACTTGATAGAACTAATCATCGCTATCCAAGTTAGGCAAACACACTAGAAACATGCATGGTTGTTAGCTCACGTTACCAAACTCAAGCATTTTGTGATGGTTATAAATGAAGGTTTCTCTTTGATATATATATCAGCCCAGCTCCTAAAGAGATCTTAAAATAAGTACCAAACTAAATACCAAATTTAAAACAATCTACAACTTCACCTCAAAGTTAATTAAAACCTATTTTTTTGTGAATATGATCTAGTGATCTACTAACCATAAAGATCATCTTTACAAAAATTCAACTCATTTGTTATTATTGAGATTTGGTGGTGATTAATTGTTCTCTCAAATGACATCGCAATCATTTAATGTTGATTAATAGAGAGAGAAAAAAAATAAAGAAAACAATTAAAAAGAGAAAGACAAGACTAAATTGTCAACGAATTATGTGGTGAAATAAGAAAGAAGAGCATGAAAAGAGAACGTAGCAGTGTGGTCATTTATAGCGTCCCCTTCATTTGGGGTTTAAAATCACTCCATGTGTTAGCAAAGTCAAAAAGAGAAAAATCAATTGAAGTGAAAATGTTATCGCAAACATATTAGTATATGCAATTTTTAAACTCTCCCACCATAAAAATTCAGACCATTGGTATCATCACCCAAAGGTTTTACCGATTTTGCTAGTCGGTACCTGCAAGATCACAACTATTGCCAAATATATTTCTAATTTGTTTTCAATTGAAGGTCCCTTACTCCCCGGCTGTAGAATAATTAAAAATAGAATGGAGTTGGAAACCATTGGAATGGAATCCACTATAATAGTATTCAATTCCAACTTACAAAATGTGTGTTTGGCAAACATTTATAAATTATCAGAATTCAATTCTCACTTAAATTTTTGTGTTTGGTTGTCGTATGTAATCCTTTAACAAACTCCAACTTTTAGTTTATTTGATTTTTCCCATTTTTGGATTAGAAATAAAAAACTGATTCCCATAGTCTAGATCGAATTCCATTGGATTAACATGGGTCTCTCAAAGACTTAATAAATAAAAGGAGTTGGAGTCCGTTTAGAATCCAATTCTATTAGATTCCATGCCACCCAAACAGGACAAAAGTGGGTGGTCCACCAAGAATTCTAGTTAATTCTACTCCTCAAGTCCAATTCTTGGGTAAACAAGCGCACTCTAAGGTAGTGAAAATTTGAAAAGGTATAGTATGAGGAATTTAAGACAATGAGTAGTTGCCTTAAATTCCAACTAGTAAATTGGCACGAGCGTTGTGCCTGCAAAATTATAAGAACAACAATAATAATAAAGATTTCAATAGTTGTCACACCCCGAATTTCAACAGAATTCGAAAAAACATTATTTGTTCCCGACTCTTCGATCTCCGAGGTGTGACGCACTCTCAACTCCCAAAAACCCATAAACAGTTTAAATAATGCGGATAATTAAAAACCAGTAAAAATTTCAACTTAAACAAAAGTCATCTCCATTACAAAAATTTACAAATGAAAATACAAAAACATTGTCTAGACTGAAAATCTATATCACCTTAAGGGAAAACAAAATACATCCTGAAATGCAATGCTAACGCAAACCACAAGCATCAGCCAACCTTCTTCAACACTAAACCTGTCAAAACTTATCAACTATGTTCATTGAATGAACACACCCGATAAGCAAACATGCAAATCGGGTCAGCATTATAAACAATGTTGGTGTGAGTAGTCCTAAAATACAACATATAATATACATATATATACACAATCCATACGGTAGTTAGTTCCTCCACCGAGGCGCCTTAACTTTTAACGACTAATACAACATCCTTAAGTACAATAATCTAGGCAGGTAGTTCCTCCACTGAGGTGCCTTAACTTCCCACTAACCACACCACAAACTATACGCATCATAAATAAGGCATGTAGTTCCTCCATCGAGGCGCCTTAGGTTCTAACTAAACAAATAACCAACATATTACCATAATTATATTATTTAAGGTTTTCTTTGTGTGTCCCTAAAATCACGTCGTATCTATGTCTTACCTAGTTTTCCTGGCTACCACAATCGCTACCCAACGCCGAACATGTACATCCACATGCCTCCCCTTATATAATGTACCACTCCGTGCGTAACCACCCTGAGCGGGATGCCGCACACCAGGTAAATCCTCACACGGAAGCCATTATATAAGTAATGCCACTATTCGGCATAAAATATTGCGCATCTCGTTCTATTTTGCGAACGGAATAATCAAGCCACTATTCGGCTACGATTGCCCAACACATGGGTCAATCAACATCTCATATATATACAACATCTTATATATCAATATCTTATATATCAAGCCACTATTCGGCTACGATTGCCCAACACATGGGTCAATCAACATCTCATATATATACAACATCTTATATATCAACATCTTATATATCAAGCCACTATTCGGCTACGATTGCCCAACACATGGGTCAATCAACATCTCATATATATACAACATCTTATATATCAAATACGCCCACACAGGACAGATCACATGAGTTGTGGTAGTCAGGTTCTAGGATTTTCGTTACGTAATTTATTTAGGTGTCATACATTTATGACTCATAAACGTTTCACTATATCATGTGCATGTCAAATACATTATTGCACTAAGCCACAATATTTAGAAATGTCTCGAATATATCTCATAACCATTTTCATTCTTTCACGTGCCAATATATTATTGCACTAAGCCACAATCCCGTAGGCAAATATTCACCAATTGTTTCGGCAGTTAACTGCTTCAACACAACGAGAGCAATGGTAAAAAATGCACTAAGAAATAGAGGAATTTGATGTTGGGGGAGATGAAACTGAACCAAATAATGGCTGCCTACGTACCCAAGATCTATTCTCTAGGGATCAAGTTTCCACGTAATTCCTTATGAAAAATAATGTGGTATTTATATAGGTAGAGTAGAGAGTCCTTGTAGCTCAAGTAATCTTGTTGCTTGAGTAATTGTGATAGAATATAACTGTCAACTGATAATTATCTTTTGATAAGAAATGAATCCGGACATAAATCAATGTATATTAGCGGCAAGTCATGTGGCTAAGGTTCACTTTAGACACATGAGTTAATGGGCATGTACATTAATCCATGATATTGCGAATTGGGCTTTAGCCCGTTGATTAAATGAATAAAATAGAGACCCCTACTAATGGGCGTTTGCACGTGTAGGTGGGGGTCGAACACCACCCTCTTTGTCATGCGAACAAAGTTCATGGCAAAGCAAAAAAGAAAAAATTCAAGGAAAGCGTGGAAGAAGAAAAAAAAAAAGCGGAATGATAACAATGTTTTTCGTGTGAGCGTTAACGATAGGAAAATGGACACTCGAAAAAAATTCGTGAATTATCGGAAACGAAATAATGGCATATTAATGTAGACGGGATGCAATGACGTAGTAAAATAAAAGATGGCCGAAAATGCACTGAAACACAGAAATAAAATTGCAAAATAAACTGATTGCCGAAAACTGTACCGAACGTATCACGTAACAATACGAAAGTTGATTACGACGATGCGTGCCAGCGGAATAGCGATACTAGGAATAGACCATTTGAAATTAAACGTAGGGGTAATATAGTAATATAGTAATAACAGGAAGTTAAATACTAATTGGACTCAAATGTTTCGGATGAGATAAGAATTGAGAGTAGAGATGAAATTGGAGTTGGAGAAGAATCCCACCAGCACTGGAAAACCCGCTCGTAAACCTATATAAGTGCTGGGGCCGCACATCCCAATCCATAAAACCACTTTACGCTCATCCAACAAAAAAAAAATTGACGTCGCACAAAGCTCGTCTTCTTCCGTATTACTGCTGCTGTGTGGCGCCTTCTATCGAACTAGCAGTGTTCAGCTCATCTTGGATCATCGGTAAGTTAAACTTATACTCCTTATACTCAGCTATAGCAACAGTATTACCACCAAAGGTCCAATTACTAGCCCAATAGGATAGGCTAAAATCTTCTTCTTTGCTCTTTTGTCAATGACGATAATGGAGAAACGAACTCGACGAAAAGCCGCAGAATTATTTTTGGGCACGAAACTAACCCCTTTTATCCAGAGACTTAAAGTAAGCAAAACGTCAAGGGGGAAGGCCTCTTAACTAAAGTGTGCATGTGAGGCAAGCCACCAAAGGGAGAAGGTATTTTGGAAATTGGAATTAAATTAGATCATTAGAATTTGAATTTGTGTGGGTGACAAACAATGACGTGAGGATGTATTGAAAGGTGAAAACCAACTTGAACTTGGAAAGGTTATTAGTGCAACCTGAACTTGGACTTGGGTTTATAATGGGACGTAAAATAAATTGATTTGGGAAGTAAAATAAGTGTTGGAAACTAACAGACTTGTATATAGATGAATTAAGACATGGCAAGTCAGGATGTCGCAAGGAACATTACTTCAAGTTTCGAATAAATTGCATGTTCCCTCTGAACAGTAGCCAGTTGAAACAAATTTTAAAGCATCTTTTGCTGGGATTTCTGTTGAATTTTATGTGAACGATGAAGATGAGACAGCTGGATATGGATGGCAAAGAAGATAAAATAAAAAGAAACCAAAACCATGGCTGCTGCATACCAAGTTGGAAGAAAGCATTCTGGTGAATCAAGATTTAGAGAAGAAGGCGAGATTATTGACGGTACGGATATTTCGTCAAAGGATAAGAGGAAATCTGGTGAGATAAATCGAAAATCATCATCCCAATATCATCCAACTTATCAAGGCCTAAATTTTCGTAGAGTAACCAAGGGCCAAGGCGTATGAATTAATACCTTGTGATGGTGATAGGGAGAAAAGTTGTGGAAGCAGAGATAGGGAAAGAGAACGGAGAGAGGGAAGGCATGGGAGTCGGGACTGCAGTGAGAAGGACAGAAAGAGTGAGCGAGGGAATCTTGACTTGGAATTGAAGCTTTTGTCTAATTGGACGAGATGCTGAAGAAATTCGAACACATCCTCGTCGCCACGGCTGGTATCATTGCTCAGGAAACTGCTGGTGACGTTACGATGTGCGGATACCCGGCAGATGAAACGAGCATGGTTTTACAATTAAGTCCGATGGAATTTCTTTCTCTCTTGTGAAATGTCGGTAATTTCCAATTGGATATGCAACTAAAGATTGGCCGACATAATCTAGGTCGGGGATTGATCGGGTTTCAAATTGGATCTGCTAGGATATTAAGCTCAAATTATTGAGTTTCTATAAAATTAAATTTGGCTGTCGAAGAAGACTAAGAAAACGGAGAAAAGTGCGAAGAATATGACAAAGCGATTGTCGGAAAGCGGATATGTTAGTATTTGTTATCGAGTTATCTTTAAAAGTTTGGTTATCCGAAAGATTGACGAAAAGTTTATTCTTGTCGTCGCCTTGAGGTAGAAAGCAATGATACGACGGAGAAAGAAATTCACAAAAGACCCTTGAATAAAAGTTTCACTCCGCGATGATCTCAATGCCTTGGAAAAAAAAATAAATAAGGTGAAAATAATTTTCAATCCGCTCGGAAAGTTAACGTAATGCGAATTTTTTGCCGCACGGAGAAACGACGGTAGTACGAGCAAAATATATTCACAAAGAGTCGACAGAGAAAAGTTTTGCGTAACAAGGTGTCAATTAACGTCGTAGAAGAATGAAATAAGCTGAAAGAAGGTCCGTTGAGAAATATCAGCTCAATGTCTTATAGCGCTGTCGGAAAGTTTAACTCGGAAAGATTTGCCTGGAAAAATCGGCTCAATGCCTTAGAAAAAATAATGAAACTGTTGGAAAAGTTCAATTCGCTCGGAAAGATTCGCTCAGAAAAATCGGTATGAAGCTATTGAAATTGTTTGCTCGAAAAAAAAATTTCGTAGAAAGATCGGAACAATGCCTTAGAAAAAATAATTAAGCTGGCATATAGTTTCGCTTGAAACGGAAAGAGTTGTAACGAAGTTGTATAAGCAAAAGCGATAAGGAACCATTGGTTTTCCCAAACCAATGATTATGTGATTGTGTGAATGTAATATCATAGAACTAAAAATTCTTGTGATGAAAATAAAAATAAAGTATGGGTTTGCTATTGAATATTGTTATTGTGGATGATAACATACCAGCAGAAAACCGACAATGTTGTTGATTTATGTAGTTGAAATAAAATAGAACGAGGCAGCCCCATGTAGAGAAAACGCCCCCAATGCTAACTTAACTTCGGCAAAATTAGACTAAGCGAGTGTAAAAACGCGTTCAAACTTAAGCGACAAAGCGAAACGCGGTGACTTAATCGGATATTGTCGTAGTGATAGTAACGACTAAGCGAGCAAAAACCGTTCGAACTTAGGATCGACGGGTTAAACGCGGTAACCGTCCGATTTTGTAAATAGCGATAATAACGAACTAAAAAAGCGTTCAAATTTAGACTGACGAAGCTAAACATGGCAATTTCGTCAGATTTTGTTGTAGTGATAGTAATGACTAAGCGAGCGTAAAAGCGTTCAACTTAGACTGACGAAATTAAACGTGGTAATTTCGACAGATTTTGTCGTAGCGATAATAACGAACTAAGCGAGCGTAAAAGCATTCAAACTTAGACTGACGAAGCTAAACATGGCAACTTCGTCAGATTTTGTTGTAGTGATAGTAACGACTAAGCGAGCGTAAAAGCGTTCAACTTAGACTGACGAAATTAAACGTGGTAATTTCATCAAATTTTGTCGTAGCGATAGTAACGACTAAGCGAGCGTAAAAAACGTTCAAACTTAACCTGACGAAGCTAAATGTGGTAACTTCATCAGATTTTTTCGTAATGTTAGTAATGAATTAAACGAGTGTAAAAACGTTCAAACGTAGACTGACAAAGCTAAATATGGTAAATTCGTCAGATTTTTTCGTAATGATAGTAATGAATTAAGCGAATGTAAAAGCGTTCAACTTAGACTGACAAAATTAAACGTGGTAATTTCGTCAGATTTTGTCATAGTGATAATAACGAACTAAGCGAGCGTAAAAGCGTTCAAACTTAAACTGACGAAGCTAAATGTGGTAACTTCGTCAGATTTTTTTCGTAATGATAGTAATGAATTAAACGAGTGTAAAAACGTTCAAACGTAGACTGACAAAACTAAATGTGGTAACTTCGTCAGATTTTTTTCGTAATGATAGTAATGAATTAAGCGAGTGTAAAAACGTTCAAACGTAGACTGACAAAGCTAAATGTGGTAACTTCGTCAGATTTTTTCGTAATGATAGTAATGAATTAAGCGAGTGTAAAAACGTTCAAACTTAGACTGACGAAAAGATGACTGCAAAAGTGATGTGTCAAGCCCTTCGGCTTCTAACGGGCGGGCGGAGAGATAAGCCAATGAATCTGCATGACATAAGTCATTTCGGGGTCTTTGAGTGATAGAGATGCTATCAAATTGTCGAGCAAGAATATGTATCAAACTAAGATAAGCCGCCATACGCTCATATCTTGCTTCAAAAGACCCACCAAACTTATTTGCAACAAGGCGAAAATCCGTGTATAACTGGAGCTTTCGCGCCCCCAGTGTCAAAGTTGTTCTCAAGGCACAAATGGCATCCTCATACTCGACTTCGTTATTTGAAGCGGCGAAGCCAAGTCGCACAGATTTCCCAATCTTTTCTCCGCCGGGTTTAACAAAAACACATCCAATTCCTGACCCAGATTTACTATGGGAGCCATCCGAGTAAACAATACATAGATCAATGGGTTTAGGAATTGTGTTTTCAAGTTGGTCTTCATCGCCCCCAGTTATTGGCGGCAGAATGTCTTCCATAGATTCTTCCTGGCGCAAAAAATCGTCAATAGGAGAATCATCAATCGGAAAATCAGCTACCAAAGAAGCCAGATCGTGTCCTTTTTCAGTAGTACGACTTCCAAAGACAATGCTATATGCATTAAGATAACTTTCCCATTTGGCTAATCTACTTGATTCTGATAAAAAAAGACGGGTCAACCATCATCAATGAAAAGAACAGCACTAACAGCTTGAGTTGTAGCTGCCAGATATATGCCACTAGATTGACCCGTTAAAGGACTTGTCAATATAGGAGGACTGGCCAAGTATTTCTTCAGTTGTTGCAATGCCATCTCACAATCAATGTTCCAAGTTGCCGCCCTCTTTAAAGTCTCTACGAGTCATGAGGTATCCCAGAAATTTTCCAGAAGAGAGGCAAAAAGAACATTTGGCGAGATTGAGTCTCATGTCATACTTGTTAAGCCTATAAAAAAACAAGTTAAAGTTTGGAAAGATGATCACCCGTATCCTACGATTTAACGACTATATCATCGATATAAGCCTCCATTATTTTTCCCAGCAGATCGGAAAAAATTGTATTGAAGAGTAAAATCCATTTCACCCGAGAAGATTTAAACGCATGAGGCGCCCCGGTCGAGCCTATGTGGAAGATGACACCTGCCATTACCTCTTACAAGAGTTAGAGATTTTTAGGCGGTACACTTTTCGGTCCGTGGAGATTGTCTTTTTCTTTCGCATTGTAACCAACCTATCTAGGTCGGTAGTTTGCACGGGATTGTGGTCTTCCCTCTAGTTGCTTCGTGACACCTTCCATCCCTACCTGGTCGGACTCATGCGGGATGAGTTTTTTTTCTCAAATCGTGTGAAGGTCGGCCTTCCTGTCCGTCGGTCGGCCCGGGATTAAGGTTTTCCTTATATTTTCTTCGTGGCGCTTTCTTCGGAGGCATTTGTATCGCCGTTTGCGGTAGCGGCGGCCCGGTGTTTACGCCTTCCGAACCTAGTAACAAAAAAGCACGTAACTTTTGTCGCGTTGTTGCTTGATGTTTAGAAGTGAGTCGATATCCTTTGGCGTCTTGCAATTGTGGCGGAAACGATTAACAAACTGATTTTCTAGTTCATTGAATTGGTGAATTGATCTTGAAGGCAACTCATTAAACCAGGGTAATGCTTCTCCCTTTAGAGTTGATGGAAATAGCTTACATATGAGGGGATCATCTCCACCCCATAACACCAACTTATTTTTGAACGATAGAACATGCAAGCCGGGATCTCCTTCCGAGGCTCATCATAAAGTTCAAAATCTAGTTGTTTGAAGTCGGGATGGTGGTAAGCTTCTTGAATGTCGGCTTAAAACTTATCAAATGCGCCATCATTGACCGTCAAGTTTTTCATTTTACATCCCTTGACTCTCTATCATTAAGTTCTTTTTACAATCAACTCTTTTTGTTGTTCGTTAGAGTTAAAGTATTGGCTCGAACAATTTGGGCCCCGATGGTCGTGCCCATGTGGAGAAGGATACCTTCCATTATCTCTTATTGGAGTTAGAGACCTTTGGCGGTACCCACGATCAGCTCCGACCCGGTGATTGTCTTTGTCTATCCTCGTAACAACCTGTCTAGGCGGTAGTCACCCTTGGGCGGGTGGTCGGAATATTCATACCACTTCTCCATGTTTTGTTGCTTTTGTGCGGGATGCCGCCTTCCAGTCATGTCGAACATATCTCGGGCCGTCTTCCCCGAAATTGCTTCTCGAGGTAAAATCTTCTGTTGAGATCGGACATGTCAGAGGGTAGTAGTTATCCCCGCAATCCGATTCTCCCCATAAATATGGGTAATAGGGTCATTACTCCTAGGCGAATGCGGTTGATTGTTTGAGAAATAGCACGCGTTGTCGGAGGACGACGAAGTGGATCGTCAAGACGGTCCCATACTGGAATGGGCGGCGCCTTCGCGGGTCGCCTTGATGTTGTTGAATTTGCGGAAGATCGCCCAACGGCCTTTGCCTCTTTGCCGGCCTTCCTTCTCAAGTTCCTATTTAAATTTTTGACTCGTCGTAACTCACGCTCAACCGTATTAGGGGTGAATTGGAACATTACTATCACCTTTTCCGTTAGTTGGTGTGAGAGTAGTGTCCACGCCCATATCTATGTCAGAAGGATCGACATATAGCTTGCACGGGCGGACCGGAGGAGGATTACTTGACTTGTCGATTTTCTTGTTGCAAAGGTGTTAGGGTTAGTCTTTGCCGTTTATGCGGCCTTTCGATATGGCCGGAGGCGGTGGCGGTTCTTACCGCTTCTGATCGGATGTTGAGAATTGATCCTACCACTAGGATCAACTTGATTGTTCAATGGTTCTTGCATTGGCCGATTTGAATTCGAGGGTTCGCGAGTATTATTAGCGAGGAGAAATATGTCGACTATTTGGTCCGCTTCTTGTGCTTACTATCTTGATTGTTTCACGTGATAATGAATTCTAAATTCCCCACGGGCGAGCCAATTATGTTTTTGGCAAAGAAGTCGCTTCAACACAACGAGAGCAATGGTAAAAATGCACTAAGAAACAGAGGAATTTGATGTTGGGGGAGATGAAACTAAACCAAATAATGGCTGCCTACATACCCAAGATCTATTCTCTAGGGATCAAGTTTCCAAGTAGTTCCTTATGAAAAATAATGTGGTATTTATATAGGTAGAGTAGAGAGTCCTTGTAGCTCAAGTAATCTTGTTGCTTGAGTAATTGTGATAGAATATAACTGTCAACTGATAATTATCTTTTTGATAAGAAATGAATCTGGACATAAATCAATGTATATTATTGGCAAGTCATGTGGCTAAGGTTCAGCCTTAGACACATGAGTTAATGGGCATGTACATTAATCCATGATATTGCGAATTGGGCTTTAGCCCTGTTGATTAAATGAATAAAATAGAGACCCCTACTAATGGACGTTTGCCACGTAGGTGGGGGTCGAAACACCAATCATATACTACCTCATAGTAGCATCTCACATATATAATAATGGAGTGTTTATACATTTATTTCTCCCAAACATATTGCATTATATATATATATCCCAACATATTATATAATGTCACAATATCAACGTCAAATCTTAATTAGATAATGACCACCAAATTTATACAAGCTTCCACAGCATTTTAGCATTTGATTTGTCCATACAATTTACAACATATAATGCAAAGACAATTAAATGATCCACCACCCACAGATCCACAATCAAAGCCCAATATATATAAGCTTTACACACTACTCACGTCAAATCTTAATTCGATAATGACAAACAACGTTATATGATGTTCGACAATATTTTATTATTATATTTGTCCATATTCTTAAATATGTGAAAAACGGGAAAAAGTCAACATTCAAAAGTCAAAGGTCAACGGTCAAAGGTCAACGGTCAAAGTCAAAGTCTACACGTCATGGTCAAAGTCAAACTGGCATGGTCAAAGTCAAACTGGCATTTCCATGTTCGACAAGTTTAGAGTCATAGCCATGGTTCATGGCTAAGGTCAATGTGCATGGCTCATAGGCTCATGACTACGGAAACGGTTCGGACCCAACTAGCCGAGCCTAAACCTTAGAACCCAAAAGTCTAAAAGTTGGAAGACCCATTTAGATCTATTTTAAGTCCTATGGACTGGCCCAAGCAATATTAGAAACTGGCCCAAAACCTTTAAATTAAACTGGTCCATAAATTAAACAAAACAAATAGAAAAGGGCCCAAAACTTAACATAAAAACCGGCCCATTGAACTAAACCAAATTGGTCCAAAACTGTTAAGTGGTTCAGCCCAATTTTAAAAATACCAATGGAATTCGGCCCAAGACAAAATCATAGAAAACCGCCCCTAATAAACTAAACTAGAATCCACCCCAACCAAACAAAATAGAATCGGCCCAACAACAAATGAAACCGCCCATAGACTAACACTAAAACCTGGGTCCCAAAACTTAATTAAAATCGGGCCCCAAACAATACTAAAAGATTTCGGCCCAATCAACTTAACCTTGCTAAGGCCCAAGGCCCAAGCCCCAACAGTTCATCTCCTTCCTCCAGCAGCCACCACCAAAACCGGCCACCGCCACCTCTAATCTCCACTCTTCCAAACCAGATCGAAAATACTCAGGGGTAAAACCCCCACAACATTAACAAAGCCAAAAATCCCAACTCTTAAATCCACCATCTTCTCCAAATCTAGATCTAAAATCGCACCGCCATTAATGGCTTCCTACAGCCCACTCAACCATTCATCAAACCATAATCACAAAACCAACAAAATCCATCCAAAACAGTTCGAATTATATTTTTATAGGAGGATGATGGGCGAGCTACCATTACTGCCAGTTCAAAGCTTCACCCACACAGTTATACAACTCGACACAACAAGAGTATAACCAAAAAAGAAATACAAACACTTCCAAAACATATACAGGACCCTTGTTTTGTTTGGGCGCGAGGACTTGCGCGCCATTAACGAGCTCAGTTCCAACAGTTCAATAAAACTTGGTAATTAAAAACAACAACCAATATACAACAGGTTTTAACAATGCTACAGGACGCCGAGTAATGAACAGTAAAAATTTAGTAAAAACATTAGACAATAAAACAGTTTTTGTATTCCGGTGAAATAGCAAAATAGCTACTCACCTGTATGAATAGCTCCTACGAATTCCTCCGAGTCTGAGCCGTCGCGCTCCACTGCTCGAGCAAACGAGCTTCAAGCTCTGCCTCCATTTTCATTATTTTATTATCTTCAAAACCCTATTATCTAGAACAATGTGTTTATATACTTGGGTCTAAAACCCAAGCCCAACACAGACTCGGGCCCAGAAATCAGGCCCACGTATCCCGAATTTAATCCAACCAATTTTAAATAAATAAATAAATTAATAATTAATTAATAAATATGTATTTTAAAATACGGGCGTTACAATAGTCTTTAACGATACCATAGAAGTTTTAAAAACACAAATAAGGAAAAATTGGAATATTTGAAGAAAACCAACCAAATACACAATATTTTTGCTCAGTTGAAAGAAAAATACACGATATTTTCGCTCAGATAAAATTGAAGCAAATTTTGTGTGTTGTAGTCAAAGATGACTCACTAAAGATCTAAGTATTTTGATTCTGAATTGAGATTTGAGATAAAAGAAATATAAGTTTTATTAATCAACAATGGAGTTTACACACTCACTCGCTCTCGCTCTGGTTTTACAATTTTTTAGTGGGGAAGAACTCTTTCTCTCTCTCTGTCCTGCTCTGGTCTTTATATAATACTTCATTTTAGCTCATCTCCAATCAACTGTTGACGCGTTCTTCTCCTTCCTTTCCCGCTCTTTCCCACAATACTCAAACTTAAGAGAGATATTGACTCGTATGTAGATATCTCGGTTTCATATTGAAATCACGGGCTGAAATATTGGCCTAACGATATTTGTCCATGACATTATTGTGTACCTAAATATTGCATTGAATGGATTATGCAGACAAAGCTTAATAGTCTCTGAAGCCATGGGGACAATCAGGGGCGGACCCAGGAGAGGGCTGCACCAGGCTTTGGCCCGGGGTCGTTTCGTTAAAAAAAAAAGTTGTATGCCCTTTAGCCCATTAGCCCAAAGAAAAAAAAACCAAAGGCGATTCTTTCTCCCTCCGACTATGAAACCCCCCTATCTCAGTCTCTCTCTGTCTTCGTCTCTTGATTCTTCTATTCAGAGTCTGCTCCTGGAACTATTCGTGGTGATTTTGCTGTCGAGATTGGCGATGATTAGATTTGTTGTTCATTTAATTTGTTACATTGGTTTAGTTGTTTTTTTTTTATAGATTTCAGTTGCATGAGTTGGTTTGATTATAATATAATATTGTTATGGTTGTTTGAATTAGAATTGGTTGGGTGAATAAGATATTTCATGAATTGCAAAACCATTTATGCCTCTCCCATGGGTAGGATCTTTTTGTGTAAGTGTATTGAAACCATGTTTTCTTTAAGGAGGTAATCTGTAAGGTTTCATGTTTTCTTCAGTCGTTCAATGTCGAAGGGAGTGCGAAAGATAGATTATTTTTTTAAACCAAAAGAAACGGTCGACACATCCAATGTTGCTAGTACTATTGAAAAGGATGATCAAGGCCATTCAAAGTTCCAAAGAGTTGAACCCATTGGACAAGTTCGTCCCAACTCTCAAGGGATTGAACCTATTGAACAAGTTTGTCCCAACTCTCAAGGGATTAAATCTAGTCAAATCGGTGTTACTAGCTATTTGGTACGTGACCCGGGGTTACGCCGTCAAATAAGTGAATATCCTATTAATTATCGTGACGAGATCTGACGAGCTTATGTCACATTGGGGCCACTTCATTCTAGACTCGACGAATATCCGCCCACCATTGATGGAAAACAAAACCGGTATTTTAATAGTCATTAGTTTGACGATTTTCCTTGGCTAGAACATTTTGAAGAAAAAGATAGTGTTTTCTGTTTTCCTTGCTTTGTCTTTAGTTATAGACGTTCTAATTTTGTTGTTAATGGATTTCGAAGTTGGAAGAGAGTTCATTGTGGAGTTAAATATGCATTTTTACAACATGTTGGAGGCCCTTGTTACGCTCATATGTCTGTTGTAGCTGCTTGTGAGGATCTAGTGAATTCATCTCGGCACATTGGTAATCTTTTAAATGCTCAATACAAACAGGAGGTAGTGAAGAATATGTTTATGTTGAAAACTATTTTACAGACTCTTCGATGACTTGTATTACAAGGTTGTGCACTTAGAGGACATGATGAATCAATCAAGTCAAGTAATCGTAGAAACTTTCTTGAATTTATTGAGTTATTAGCTGAATTGGATCCTAATATTGATCCGTGTTTTAGATAATGCTTCCGAAAAAGCCACATATACTTTTCGAATATTGATCTATTATTATTATTATTTTTTTAAGACTCTGGTTATCGTTGTTTAGCCCGGAGAGAGTTAAAATGCTGGGTCCGCACCCTAGGGACAATATACCCTATTTCATTTGTTTCGCTGATGTGTTTGTGGTGGCCAAATATCATATATACCGATATTTATTATTATTTCATTAAATTTCTAATGCAATATCGGTGATATATTTAGGGAGAAAAGAAAAAAGAAATGACACATGTTACAAAACTATTGGATGAAAGCCATATGCAGAACCATAAAAATGTTGGATGAAGAGAAAAGAAAAAAGCCCATAACCATTTCCACGTTTCATTTTCTATTGAGAGAGGAATTGAGAGATTGTAAAACGCCCGTTAATTAGGGCGGGTCATCGAGCGAGTCGAGTCAAGCTTTAGCGAGTTCGAGTTGAGCTTGTGTGTCTCTCGAGTCGAGCTCAAATTCTTTCGAGTCGAGTTCGAGTTGGCTCATCAAGTATCCGAGTAACTCTCGAGTTTGGATCTTGACGGTTCAGAGCTATATGTTTGAACTCTATCACAAGTTTTCAATATTGATTTGATTTGTTTTGTGCATAAGTTTGAATTCGAACATATTCTAGATACAAGTGAGCAAATTTCCATATAAGAGCATCTCTAGGTGGACGTATCCGTGGTCGCATTCTTCAAATTTGAAGAAATGCGTCGGAATTTCCCGGAATTCCAACTCTAGGTGGTCGATTCGTGGTCGCATCACCGCTTGTTCGCGATTCTTGTTGTTATAAATTTGGCAATTTGGATGCGGATCGCTGGAGCGACAATAATAATAATGTCGCTACGCCATTACTAATGTCATAACTTTTTGACTTTGACCACAAACAAGGGGGCCATTATTACTGTCGCTGGCGCCACTACATCGGGCGCTGGCGCTACTACTATCGGGCGCGCCACTACTAATGTCGCGTGCTCCAACGGGAAAAAAACGGGCAAAAAATGGCCGGATTTCTACCTCCTATATCTACACTCATCTCCTTCTTTATTTTCACACACAACACTCTCAACCATTTCACACACAACACTCTCAACCTTTCACACATAACACTCTCAATGTCACAACCAAAACAAGGAAGGGGTCCAAGTTGGACAAATGAAGAAAATATTGCTCTTACTAGAGCATGGATTGAGATTGGAGAAGATCCTATAGTAGGGAATGATCAATCGGGTCAAGTTTATTGGGAACGAATTATGGCTAGAATGAATCAAATTCAAGGTTTTGACCGCAACCGTAAGTGGAAGGGAGTCTCACAACGTTGGACGATTATTTTACCGTTCTTCAACAAATATCATGCTATACTAAGAAAGCTTGAAGAACAACCTCCAAGCGGGTGGGGACGTGAAGACATTGTAAGATTCGTTTATACTTCGTTTAATTTATACTTCATTTTATATACTACTTGATATTGATTTTTTTTTTTTTTTTAATAAACGTAGCTTTCAGACGCAGCAACAACTTATGCGGCTACTACTGGAAAACCATGGATATGGCAAGATTGTTATAATCTAGTAAAAAATACGCCAAAGTGGCAAAGAACTTCGCCATTTAATGAAACGCTTGCTCCAAGAGAAAAGAAGAAAGCAAGATCCGGAGATGTTGAAGGTTTCGATTCTTCACCCTCACCCCTTCAACGCCTTTACTCTACCCCTTCACCTTCACCTTCAGAGTCACGATCCTAGCAAGACCGAAGGTTTTGGAGAGGTCGGTCGGTAGGAAGCAGAGCAAAGAAATTTGAGAAGAACAAGAAAGTTGCTTCTTTGTTGAGGGGTAATGTTGCATCCATTGCTAAAAATATGGATGATTTTCTTGAAGCTTTTAAAGAAAGTCGAAGAAATAAAGAAGAGATTCAAAATGAGCAATTTCAAAGTATGATGAAATTGAAGCAAGAGAAGACACAAAAAAAATTATTTTTGAAGCAAGAAAAACTCCGTGTTAGAGAGGAGGAAAATGAGACTAGGTTGTTGGCAATGTCACTCGACAATGTCAATCCTCGCTTTCTTGAAGGTTTTAGAGCTAAAACAAGATGCAATTGTAGCTAAATATAAAAAAAAGGCTGGAGCAAGTAGTACAAATGAAGCTTCCAACAACGAAGAAGCCAATGATGAAGAAAATGATGACTGGCTTGATAATTAGAGTAACTCTAGTAGTATTACATAAGGGTGATATGTAATAGTTATCTTTTATTTATTTATTTTTATTTTATGTTTTTGCAATCATGTATTAGTTGTCGTTCTATTAATAAAAATTGTAATTCATTTGCAAAATCAAAGGAAGTAAATTCTAAATCACACAACATAATAATAATCGTCATACAACAACCTCCTAGACTATCCTACATACGCCTCCTCTGCCGTGAACTCCTCCTCGACTGTCCTTGTGCTGAACTCTCCGTCTGTCCATGCTGTGATGAACTCACCCTTGTGCGATCAATCTGAGCCTGTAACTTATCAATCTGGCGTTGCAAATCGTCATAATCCACATGAGCCTGGGAAAGAAGTCTCTCTCTCAACACTGTAGGCGAATACCGAGGAGCGCAAGCCATCATTTACACGAATGCTTGTCTCATATCTCATGCGTAGGTCATCCTGAAATAATTATTCATTAATAATTTTTGACATTTTCATAATAAACCAAAATAATAAAACAAAACCAATAAAAATAATTACTAGAGATAGATGTCCAAGGTCGGGGCTCTAATAATGCCGAAGTGGCATCAATAGAAGAAATGGGTCGGTAAATCGCCCCGCCACTCGGACGCTCAAACTGAAAACCCAAGGCCACTCGGACCGAGGGGGATCGTCTTTGGAACAAATGTGTGCCGTCAGTCCAGGCTGAAACGTCTACCGTGGACGGTGGCCAATCTGGAATTCACGTCGACACCCAAATTGCTAACCGTATGAATGTTGCCTGCAATCGACCTCTACGGTGGGAGCAAATGACCAATAGACACCCCGAACCCAAGAACGGTAGTACTTGCTCGCCATAAGTCTGCAATGTAACTAGGTCGAAGCACGTAGCCAAGTCCAATGCACGCGTTACTCTCGATGACTTGCTCTAAGGTCATGTCCTTAGCCTCGATACATGGGTAAAGCGGATCGGGGAGGGATACCAAAGTATGGTGTGAGTATGCGTAACATCTATCCCCTAAATACCACTCCATATCACTCCCACAAGTGAATACCATCCTCCTATGAAATGAACAATGCATATCTACGGTCATTCGCGCCAATGTGCCTGAGATGTCCTCCAAGGCCTCCAAACAATAGAAGCACGTATTGCTAAGCTCGATCACGGGTTGGATGAAGTTATGTTATGACTCGATCTCATCGGTCGACGCTGCCGACAAGGTCCGTGCAAAGCCACGAGCCTAGGCCTCTCATCGGTATATTACGTGAGGATAGGATTTGCAACGAAAAATACTCATAAAACCATACCTCTAAGAGAATGACAAACCCTCCCATCCGGGGACTACCGACAATACCAATATGTCGAGGCGCCTATCTAAACAACGCGAACAAATGACGAAGATATGGCTCCACCAAAATCAATACCATTTCAACTATGCAAGTGCTCAAAGTTAGCTAGATATCCCAAATTAATCGTGGAATGGAAAGGAAAAAAGAAGACACCCATCAAATACATACGCTTTACATACTCATCAACATGTGTTTGACCATCATCGAATCAAGTGACAAATAATCTATCAAAACCGCAATCTGAATCAAGAGTCAAGCGGTGTAATGTATGCGACCTTGATGCAGAAATCCTAACACCAAGATTGTCATATGACTCCTCGGTCGACAAAGGGAAGAAAGTCATCATTTGGGCACAACTCACGGAATTCAGTGCTACATCTTAACGGATTACCTAATCCTATACTCAAACCGGATATCATGCAAAAATCTAATGGAGTGAAACCCAACTCTCCTCGAGGGAAGTGAAAAGTATGTGTACTATCCCACCATCTCTCAACTAAACCATTAATAACTCCCCCGAATGTCGGTCTTATTATAAGGGATGTCAACTAGATGAGCAAAGGGAGTCGCTAAAATTGCATCTCTAACATGGTCAAGTGCACCGACTTTCTTAATATCATCCCACCATCGGCCCTAAAGCGCGTGGAGTGCAATCAACCGATACATAACACATCTCGATGTACGCAAAAATGAAACTAAAATTAAAAAAATAAAATAAAAATATCGTATTGAACTACTAAAATTAACTACTACTACTACTAATTTATGAAATTAAAATACATACATTGTTGTTCAAGAACAACTCTTGAGACATGCCTATCATGAAATCTCTTAGACACCGCCTAAGATGGTTTGAAATCAATAGCTTCCCGCAGAAATTCAAAATTGACTTGTCGATATTGAAGCAAAGAATGGATCGTCGACCTCGGCTCCTTGATTTCAAAAGCTCGGGAAGTGGTTGGTTCATCATCTAGATCACCACCGGGATTATCCCAAACGATGCACCTGTTTTCTTCTTCCTCATCTCCACCACTCCATCGTGTTTGGTTATTATAGACGGATTCGTCGTCGGAACTCATTTTTTTCCTACTAACTAGAGTGAGTGAGTTGAAAAAAAATTTGTAAAATGACAAAAAGTCCGAGCGACATTATTAAATAAAAAAAAACAAAGACGACATTATTATCATCGGCGCGCCCCATTACCATTGAAAAGCGGTTGATGATACTGGCGCCGGTACTAATGTCGCGCAGGTGGGTCCCCAATGAATTTTGCGACCACGAATTTGCGACCACCTAGAGTTGGTCGAAATTTGATAGCAAATTCTGTGGTAGCATTCTTCAAATTTGAAGAGTATGCTACCACCACCTAGAGATGCTCTAAGGGCTGGTTAACATATTATAATGGAGGGCTGGTTAACACTGCCAGACCATCTGTTAGATCTGATTGTAGAACGTTTGAGCTTCCCGGATCTAATTCGCTTCGGTTGCGTCTGCAAGAAGTGGAGATCTCTCTGTGGGCCTCTACAGTTTCGAAATCATCTTCCGTGGCTTATCGTTCCACACCAAGACTATGTTACTAGTAAGCCTGGTACAATGGCTTATGACAGCAAAGACGTTGGTTTCTTCAGTCTTTGTGATAGAAATATTTACAAGGCAGATATACCGGAACTTACTAATAGACGAATCTGTGGCTCTTTTCAAGGAGGTTGGTTGATGGCTGTGCACCAAAATTCTGAGGTTCAACTATTCAACCCTTTCTGAAGATCTTTACTTTGTCTTCCACCTCTCACAGAATTTCCTGGTGTGCAAGGAATACTAATGCGCGGCAAAAAAGGTGGAGTTCCGAATCTCGTTTACTCGATTACTAGGTTAAATTCCCCTGATAACTACTATTTGTCTTAGAGTTATATACGAGATATGTTCATATATAGGGTGGTCATGTCATCGTCTTCGGTTACTAGTGGTGCGATAATTATGGCTATACAAGGTATACAACGAACATTAGCATTTTATAGGATTGGCGGGGATCAGGAAACGTGGACTCCAGTTACCCTAGATAAATGGTCTTGTTTCTTCTGTGATGTCACTTATTACCAAGGGAATTTCTATGCTGTTCATAACAGTGGGTATGTGGTTGTTGTTCGTGGTCTAGAAGGTATGTGGTTGTTGTTCCCTGTACCGAACAAATTATCTCTGGACCTCCGGGAAAGGTGGCTCATCGCCATCCGTCTTATATTTTGGAATCATCAGGTGACCTACTAATAGTGCTTAGAAATATTGTGGAGGACAAAGATCGAAACACTGATAACATGCTTCAAATTCCACCTCAGAAAACAGTTGGGTTCCAGGTTTATAAGTTGGATTTTGGAAGTCCTAATAAGTGGATTGAAATTCAAAGCCTTGGAGATTGTGCTCTATTCTTGGGATACAGCAGTTCGTTTTCGCTTCTGTCTAGCGATTTCTCGGGAAGTAAGTCGAACTGTATCTGCTTCACGAATGAACAGGGATTTGGAGGCCAGGATATGGGCATATTTAATTTAGAAGATGGTAGTATCAACAAATTTCTATATCCAAGTGAAACTCTCTTAGTTATGCCACTCCCAATATGGTTCGCACCAAATACATCATCGCAATCAAAGAACAGAGGAACCAGCAGAGCTTATAGGAATGGGTCTTAAAAAGCTCAAGCGTCAGGGGTGAATAAAAACTTATTCCTATTTTGGATAGGAATAGTTGACCACAATGGCTGTTGCTTTAGAAGGTTTTTCAATGTTTCATTCTGATTATGTATGCTAAATTATAAGGGGAGGTTTCCTACTGCTTTGAGGGCAGAGACTCTTAAACCTTTTGTCTATTAATGAAATGCTTATTTCGTACTGCACTTTTCTTTTCCTTTATTTACTTGTTCTTCTTTTACTAAATAACTTGTGGATATTGATTTTGAATTTTCTCGACGATCTCCTTTAACCTCCAAAGAAGAAGAATAAATTATTGGTACAAAAACTGAAAATGCTACCAAACCAACATTTTGTTTATGAGAACTAAGAAATCTGTTGGTACAGTCCTTCTAGGTTTCTCAAAACCAACCAAACAAGTAGTTGTTTCCGTATCAAGGGTGCTTTCTCAGTATCCATTTCCGAGGTTCTGAGAACATACATACAATGATGCAAACCGTTTCTGCAAGCAACAGAAGACGAGTGAAGTGGGGGATTGCCAGGACCTGCAAGTGAGGACTATGTGTATCATTGTCGCACTAAAGGCTAAATCCACTTAAAAGTGTACATGGATTCTACACAGCGAGTCAGGATGCAGGCCGAAAAGATCACATTCCAGCATAGTTCCACTCCCTTATTTTACAGTCCAGTAATTACACAACGTTCTTGACTAATTATTCAACTTAAACTTAACCTACAGGCTCAAAACTTGTTTTTTTTTTTAAGTAGTTTAAGCATTAGTGGTACTTTTATGCATTAGACCAAAAAAAGTCCTAATACTTGAAACAAAAAACCTTAAGAACCATCTTAAGAACCCCACTTTCCTACCCCCAGGTTCTTCCCACGGTTTTTTCATTTTTTTTTGGTGAATGATATCCCTTTGTTAAAAAAATAGAATTACATATATATATATATTATGAAAATAAACAAAATATGAAAATAAACCGTTAAAATATATTTGTGAAAGCATATTTTAAATAAATTTATTTATCATTTATTTTTTTGATAATCCATCTCTTCTCCTCAAATATAATATATATTTTGTTTAACAAGAAATCAAGTTAGTGTTTAAAATAGATAGCATGAGTAAAATTGTCCGAATGATTTATATTCAAACGCCAGAGCAGCAGTTATTCTAACAGAAAACAAACATGTTTTTAGAATTCAAAGAGATTTAGCATTCAGGAGGATGGCCATTCAAAGATTCAAAGATTCAAAGATTCATATTGTACAACTATACCTACACATCTAGACCAAAAGTCCTACCACCCCACCCCCACCCCCTCTGATGAGGTAATAATTCGCTCGATGAGGTAATTGCTTCCTCTAAAGCCCTCACCCCCACCTAAAAATAATATTAATAAATAAATAGAAAACAAACAAACAAATAATAAATAATAATAATAATCATCAGACTGAACACTATGTTCCAATTGCATCCCTCTCCAGCATGACTGCCTTGTAGGCATCAAAAGATGCAACAGGGCACAAAACGCAGAATGTAGAGAAAAAGGGGTTGTTTGCGAGAAAAAAAGGCTGTTTGCGTTTTTCTTACTTAGTCAATTTTTTGGGGTCGAGAGAAAACAAAGTTACTGGACCTTTCTCGTCAAAAGTTTGTCGCGCACACCGCGCTCAAACAAGCCTACTACAAGGTGCGCACGCGCTCCACCGTATTCACAGTGACTTCGACCGTTTCGGTCTAATACAAAACAAAAGTTTAAAAAAAAAACTTAACCTAACCAATACTAGAACAGAGAAAAAGATTGAGAGTGAGAGTTTATTCTTTGTTAGTGAATTGAGAGCTCTTGTAACTTGTTACTCTGTGTATCTAGTAAAGTTTGGAATTTGTCGGTGGACGTAGGCACATTGTCTAACCACGTTATATCCGTGTCTTGTGGTTTGTTCTCTTTTACATTAATTCTCTTTACTTTATATGCTTGTTAGTTGATATTGAGAAGTGTTGGGATAGTACTTGGAGGGTGTTGAAGTCTTGTATAGTAAGAAAGATCAATCCTTGTGTAGGGTTTATCTATTTGTAGTGAATAATATTGTTTCCACTGTTTATTGGTATTAGAGCCAGGTTTACGACCTAGGATTTTGAGTTTTGGTGAAGAACTATAGTGCTCGAAATTTGTGTAGACAAGGTGTTCAATAAAATTCCGAAGTGAATTTTTTTTTTGAGTTATTGTGTGTGACTTAAAAAATGGTTCCCAAGATGTCAAATGCTAGTTTGAAGTAGAGAAATTTAATGGGAAGAATAACTTTGGGATTTGGCAAGTCCAAGTACAGAACATCCTCATCCAACAAGGTTTGCACAAGGCTTTAAAAGGGATTAAATCAAAGGCGGTGAATATAAGTGATGATGATTGGGAAGAGTTCGATCTACATGCTTGTTCATCAATCTGGTTGTTTCTTGCTAATGAGGTAATGTATAATGTGATGGGAGAAAATACCGCTGTTGGTATTTGGCTTAAGCTAGAATCTATGTATATGACCAAGAGCATGACGAACAAGATGTACCTTAAGAAACATCTTTATCGGTACATGATGGTGGATGGTTCAACGATGCAAGAGCACGTTAGTGAGTTCCATTGACGTCTTGCGGATTATTTGAATGTTGGTATTAAGATGAATGATGAGGATCAAGCGGCATGTTTAATATTCTTTTTGCCGAAAGCTATGAGCATCTAATGACTACTTTTATGAATAGAGAAGATGTTGATCTTGACAAAGTTCAAAGTGTTCTTTTTTCTTATGAGTTAATGAAGAAGACACGAGTTGAGAATAACATTGATGCAGGACAAGGGCTAGTGGCAAGAGGAAGGTCGTATGAAAATGCCTCTACAAACAATGAGAGGTCTAGGTCCAAGTTAAAGAAGCCTCTGAAACATGTGAAGTGCTACACTTGCGAAGAAAAGGGACATTACACAAGTAATTGTCCTCATCCGAAGAAAGATAACAATAACAATGGTAAGAAGAAAGGTAAAGCTAAAGTTGAGGCAAGTTTTGCTTCAGGCTCTAAAGTGGAAGATGTAAGTCTTTGTGTGTCCACACAAGACTATACGGCCGATAGGTGGATTCTTGATTCCGGGTGTTCCTACCATATGTGCCCAAATAGAAAGTGGTTTACTTCTTATGAGAGCATTGATGGTGGTTCCGTTTTGATGGGTAATGACCATGCGTGCAAGACGGTTGGGATTGGAACTATACGGGTTACGATGCATGATGGTGTTGTGAGGACTTTAAATGATGTAAGACATGTTCCTGAGCTAAAAAAAATCTTATCTTTCTTGGTACCTTGGATTCCAAAGGCCACAAGTTTATGGGGGAAGGTGGAGTCCTAAAGATTGTTAGTGGCTCTTTAGTTGTTATGAAGGGTCAAAGACATGGAACCTTGTATACTTTGATGGGTAGTACGGTAGAGTCAAGTTCAGTTCAAGCAAGTACACGACAACAGGCATCCTTGACTATGTGCATACGGATGTTTGGGGACCCTCTAGAGTGGCTTCAAAAGGAGGTAACCGTTATTATGTCTCATTCATTGATGATCATACTCGCTATGTGTGAGTGTATATGATTAAAATGAAAGATGAAGTGTTTGAGATATTTAAAAAGTGGCCGGAAGGCAAGGGTTGAGAATCACACATATAGGAAGGTGAAGACTCTAAGGTCTAACAATGGTATTGAGTATACCTATGAGCCTTTCCAAGAGTTTTGTGCCTAATGAGGGTATTGCCGCATTAATCGACAAATCGAGGGGGCATGCCTGTGAGAATGGGATGGCGAGAGAGGATGAATAGAACCTTGCTTGAAAGAGAATGAGATGTTTGTTGTCTAATGCTAGTCTAGGCAAAGAGTATTGGGCAGATGCAGTGTCCATGGCGTGTTACCTGTATAATAGGTAACTAGTTTTAGCTATAGATTACAAGACACCTTATGAGGTGTGGTCAGGTAACCCAGCTGATTATAGTATTTTGAGAATGTTTGGATCGACTGCTTACTACCATGTGAGGGAAAGCAAGCTAGATCCTAGAGCTAAGAAGGCAATATTCTTGGGCTTCGCAAATGGGGTAAAGGGATATAGATTGTGGTGTCTAGAAGACCACAAGTTCCTAGTCAGCAGAGATGTTACCTTTGATGAGACTTCCGTGTTATCTTTCAGTAAGCCGGAAAAAGCTGGGCAGAATGGTGAGTCTATAGAAGTTCAAGCTACTAAGCTTGAGTTGTCTGATGCAGCAGATGACTAGTTGGTTCATGATGAGGTGCCAGATCATGAAATCATGCAGCAGCAAGAAGAAGAGCATGAGCATCCGCAACTTGTAGTGGCTGACCCTAGGCCAAAGAGACAAGTTAAGGAAGTGCACAAGTATGAGCACGATAAGCCGGTGAAACATTATGGCCAGGTGGATTTAGTGGCATATGCACTGAATATTGAAGATGATGAGCCAGATAGCTTTAAGGAAGCTGTCAGAGATGCTCATTACAAAGATTGGTTGGTTGGTATGCAGGAAGAGATGGAATCTCTTGATAGAAATCACACGTGATACCTTGTTTTATTGCCAAAGGGCAAAAAGATTATCGGCAGTAAATGGGTGTTCAGAAAGAAAGAGGTCCTTCCTGAGTGTGACAGTACTGGGTACAAGGCAAGAGTGGTAGCAAAGGGTTTCTCACAGAAGGAAGGAGTCTACTACAATGAGGTATTTTCCCCGGTGGTCAAACATACTTCCATTCGTGTATTATTGAGTTTAGTTGCTCGCTTCGACTTGGAGTTAGAGTAACTTGATGTGAAAACTGCTTTCTTGCATGGGGACTTGGAGGAAGGGATCTATATGAGACAACCGGAAGGTTTTGTTGTTGCTAAGAAAGAAGATCATGTATGCAAGTTGAATCGGTCATTGTATGGTTTAAAACAATCGCCAAGGCAATGGTACAAGCGCTTTGACACGTTCATGACACAACATGAGTATACCCAAAGTAAGTATGATTGTTGTGTTTACTTTCGTATGCTTCGTGGTAATGACTCCATCTATCTTTTGCTTTATGTGGATGACATGCTTATTGCTTCCAAAAACATGGTGGAGATAAACAAGTTGAAATCTCAACTTAGCTCTGAGTTTGAGATGAAGGACTTGGGTGGAGCAAAGAAGAAATTGGGCATGGAGAATGACAGAGATAGGAAGAAGTGATGGATAGTTGTATCTCAGGAGAAATACCTTCAGAAAGTAATTTCTCGATTTGGTATGGAGAATGCAAAGTCAGTTTCTACTCCTTTGGCTGGGCATTTTAGGCTTTTAGCTAAGTTCTCTCCTAGTTCGGTTGAGGAACAAAAGCATATGACTCATGTTCCTTATGCTAGTGCAGTGGGCAGTTTGATGTATGCTATGGTGTGCACACACCCGGACATTTCACAGGCAGTCAGTGTTGTAAGCAGGTATATGGCAAATCCTGGTAATTAAGTAGCATTGGGAGGCAGTGAAATGGGTATTGAGGTACTTGAAAGGTACCTTGGATGTGGGATTAGTTTATAGTGGAGGTACTTGTTATGTCAGTGGTTATGTGGATTCAGATTATGCAGGTGATCTAGATAGACGACGATCGAGTACTAGTTATGTGTTTATGATGCATGGTGCACCGGTTAGTTGGAGGTCTATGCTACAGGCTACAATTACTCTATCTACTACAGAGGCAGAGTATATATATGGCAGTGGCAGAGGTAGTAAAAGAGACACTATGGCTTCGAGGTCTTCTAGATGATATGGGTTTTGAGCAGAACAGTGTTGTTTTGTATTGTGATAGTCAGAGTGCTATTCATTTGGCGAAGAACCAGGTTCATCATGCTCGGACCAAGCATATTTGTAAGAGGGATTTCCCGTCATTAGATAGATGACACGTATAGGGGAAATAATCCAGGACTATATGTGTCCAGAATAAGACGAGGACTATCGGATCAGTTCTGTGGATAAGTGAACTCGTGCTTCGCATGAGTGTTTAGTGGACATGTGCCAGGCACGTGATTGACCGCCTCTAAGCACACCAGTTCTCGAAAGTCGTTAGGTTAATATGGACATCCCCGAAAGTTCAGGGGAAACTGATGAGGACGATCTTTGATGATAAGGAAGGAATCGTGATAGCATATCTTGAAGAGTTACGTTTTAGATATAATCTTCTCATAAACGATGGGACATTATGATCAGTAAGGAAACTTACCTCTTACAAGATATGGTCTAGATTCAGACTTCCATAAAGAGGGAATTCTAATAGGAAGATAGAGTCCAAAGATGGAAGGGAACTCACAAGCGGTGGAGACAACCCTAACCCTAGGACTTTCAAAGCTCTTTCTATATAAGTCGTAAGGATTTCGCTCTTAGGAACGATGAAAGATAGGGTTTGATTCTCCAATAATAAACAAGGAGATACGTAGGCAGCCGCCAAGCGGTTCAACCCTGAACTCACAATCAGCTCATACCTTCTCTACTCAGTAAAGGCTTCTTGATCATAAAGCACAGAGGAAGATTAGGGGATACTCAGAAATTCCCTTACATCTTGTGGTGTTGTCTGTGGGGACGAAAGTAGGTAAATATTCGTTCCAAATGACTGATTTAGTCTTAAAACTCTTATTGTTGTGATGGCAGGAGCAAAGAAAACAAAGGGTGGCGCTACCACACGCAGCGTCGCTATCAGAGAAGAAGAGCACGAGATGCCGGGGGTGAGAATATCGGTCAACCAAGACATGAATAATCCCCCAGGACCTATGACTAGCCCCAATGGACCAGTTGCTCCCGTGTGCAGGCCCCAAGAATAACGCTAAAGAGGAACGTCAAAATGGTGAAAATACTATCCTCACCAACCCAGAATCTGTTCAGGCAAGCCAGGCGGTACATGCTCTGGAACAGCAAAGAAGCAACCTTGAGCGAGAGTTACAACTGCTGAGGCACTTATATCAGTCTGACACAAGGAAGGAGCCACTCATCGATCTCGATGATGACGACCTTCTAGAAGGTGGTCGTGCTAGGAACCCAAGGTGTAGGGATCCAGTTTGACGCTAGCCATCTGAGTCAAAATACAGTAATTCAGATGAGGACTCAGGAACAGCCTCAGAACCAGGATCAACTGACCAAGATTGTGATGTTAACCCTTGACACCGAAAAAGAACTCAGAACAAGAGACTTTCCACCAAAGAAAGTGCATGGGAAACTGAGAAGAATGACCTAATCCGCCAAATGCATCGGATGACAGGCAAAGGGAGAAAAATGCAAGACTCCCTTGTTCAATCCACCATAATGGGGGCAGATATATCTTCTTTCGCATCACGGGTGATGAGGAAGCTATAACCCCGTGGTTACAGACAACCGAAGTTCAGTGTCTTTAATGGCAAATCAGATCCGGTGGATCACTTATTCAGGTATCGTGCCACTATGGGACAGTATGAAAGATATGACCATGTCATGTGTCAAGAGTTCAAAGCCTCCCTGTCTGGATCTACGCTCTAGTGGTACCACAATTTACCAGAGCGGTAGATCAAGTCCTCAGAGGAACTGTTTAGGACCTTCATAGATAGGTACTCGTGCAACAAGCATCAACCAAAATGGATCGATGCATTGTTTAACATCAAGAAAAAGGACGGAGAGGCATTGAGGTCCTACATGCAGCGGTTCATGGAAATTTCAATCCAAATAGAGTCTTGTGGCGAATAGGCTGCTATAATACCTTTCAAACAAGGGTTGGATGAAAACAACGCCTTATTCGGATATCTCTCCAGGAAACCACCCCGTGATTTAGAGGAACTCCTAGACAGGGTTGAAACTCATGCGGGGTGGGAAGAGGATGTCTTGAACAGACGTCAGGGAGCGAAGAAGACTAATCGGACAGTGCCTGTGGTCCCTCGAGAAGGGAACGGGAATTCTTCCCTTCAAAAATCAAAGAGAGACTGTAATCGTGGTCGCCAAAGGGCCGAATCCCCATCAAAGGGACGAATGCCTAGAGGGCAGTACCAAAATGTAGCCAGTAGTGTAGATGGAAAACCACAAAAGAAGCCTCGCATGGAAGGAGCTGAAGAAGCTCTTCCCTTGATGGACCGAAACTTCGCCCCTCTGAACAAAATGCCGGATGAGGTTCTGGACTCTATCAAGAATCAAAGTTACCTCAAATGGCTAGCTACACTTAAGCCAGGCTCGTTGGGTACCGGAGACCAAAGGACCTACTGCAAGTTCCATAAGACTAAGGGTTACAACACTGAGCCTGCATGACCCTGAAAAATGAACTACATGATCTGATCGAAAGGGGGTATTTGAAGCAGTTTGTGGCACACGAACAGGCAAATGCAGTATAGCCTAAGGAGATCAGCACGTCAGTTCAAGATCCTCCAGGTACTGGACCGCTCAATGGCCGACTCCAGATAAACATGATTTTTGGAAAGGCAAGTAAGCGAAGTGGGCAGGACATTGAAAAGGGTGCGCGATATCAGATGCGCATCACCAAACAGATGAGGATCATGAACATCGAACTGACCATGGGTGCTCAGGTCAACGCGGTTCCCCAGAAAGATCCTCTCATTCTTTTCACTAAGGCTGACTATCTCAGCATCCAGAGTCCACATGAGGATGTGTTAGTTCTCACACTCCCTTTTGGAGATTATGATTTGCACCGCATATTGGTGGACCAGGCAATTCAGCAGATGTGTTATACTATGCATTCAAAAAGTTGCAGATCCCAGATGCTGAGATGGTTGCCACCAACTCCAACATGTATGGATTTAGCGAGGACAAAGCTCTAACAGTTGGGGAGATCCAGCTACCTGTGGCTAATAGTCCGGTAACTCTCATCATAAATTTTGTTGTGGTAAAAGCTAACACACCTTATCACATGATTTTAGGCAGGACCTGGCTGCACAGACTCCGTGCCGTTCCCAACACCTATCACCAATGTCTAAAATTCCCACATAATGGGAAAATTGAGACAATCTGAGGAGATCAGGTGGCTGCCAAGACATGCTATGTTTTGGCGACAAAGCAGTCCCCACTCTCTTTTGAACTAATGGCGGTGGGGCAACTCACCAAATAACAATTATAGTTGGATCCCCTTCTCTTGAACATGGTCCCAAGAGAGAGGGAAAATCCCCCCTCGCTGGAGCCATTAGAAGAAGTGGATATTGGGGGAGGCAGCTCACCAAAAACCACTTTCATCGGCACCATGCTGAGTTCTGAAGAGCGCACGATTCTAATACAGTTCCTCTGAGAACACAAGGATGTGTTTGCTTGGTCATTCAAAGAAATGCCAGGAATTGATCCCCATGTGGCATGCAACCGATTCAATGTCCGCAGTGATGCAGTAGTAGTCAAGTAGAAACCAAGGAAAATAGGTGCTGACAGATCCAAAGCCGTAAAAGCCGAAGTTGAGAAACTAAAGGCAACTAAATTTGTCAGAGAAATCAATTTCCCCACTTGGATTTCTAATATTGTCCCAGTAAGAAAGAAGAATGGGACATGGAGAATCTGTATCGACTTCACGAATCTGAACCGTGCATGTCCAAAAGACAGTTACCCTCTGCGACGAATTGACAAATTAGTGGATGCAACGGCTGGACATGAACTGTTATCTTTCGCAGATGGGTCGTATGGTTACAACCAGATCCTTTTGCATGAGGAGGACCACAAGCATGCTAGTTTCACAACCGAGGATGGCCTGTACTGCTATTAGATCATGCTGTTCGGACTGAAAAATGCCGTGGCTACATACCAGCGCTTGGTAAACAAAATGTTTGAAGGATTGATAGGCGGCATTATGGAGGTGTATGTAGACAATCTTTTGATCAAAAGCCTAAGGCGAGGAGATCATCTATCCCACCTGAAGCGTGCATTTGACATTCTCAGGGAGTATCGCATGAAGCTCAACCCTGCAAAGTGTGCTTTCGCTGTCTCATCAGGGAAGTTTTTGGGGTATCTAGTTACTAAAAGAGGAATTGAGGCGAACCCAGATCAAATCCGGGTGCTCATAGAAATGCCCTCACCTAAAAATATGAAAGAGGTTCAAAAATTTACAGGCAGGTTAGCAACTCTGAACAGGTTCATCTCCAAGAGTTCAGATAAGTGCAAACCTCTCTTTCAGTTGATGCGAAAGAATACCTCATTTGCATGGATGGAAGAATGCCAAAAAGCATTCGATCAACTCAAAACATACCTAGGGGCACCACTAATCCTTTCCAAGCCAGTTGAGGGAGAAGTCTTGGGTCTTTATCTCTGTTCATCTGACTACGGTATCAGTTCTGTACTAATACGTGTGGATGAAAAGAAGGTTGAAAAGCCTATCTATTTCTTGAGCCGAACGTTTCTACCAGCAGAAACAAGGTACCCTAAACTTGAAAGAGTCGTTTTAGCCCTTGTTTTTGCAGCAGAGAAATTACGACCATACTTCTAGTCCCACACTATCAGAGTGATCACAAGTACCAATTGCGATCAGTTCTAGAAAGACCGATCAGATCAGGAAGGCTAGCTAAATGGTCTGTGCAACTATCAGAATATGATATTATTTATGTCCCCAGAATCTCAGAGAATGGTCAGGCACTAGCAGAATTCTTGGGAGATTTCCTAATGACCTATATAGGATACGACTCAACCACCCCCAGTTGTCCTACCTGAACCTCACAACCCCGACCAAACCCCTGGGATCCGAACTCTGGGTGGCGGCTATTTGGGAATGGGTCTTCGAATGACAAAGGCGCAGGAGTTGGAGCTGTGTTAGTTACTCCTGACAATATGCGATCAGAGAAATCCATCCGGTTAGGTTGGAATGCTTCTAACAATGAGGCAGAATATGAGGCCACACTTGCCGGCCTCACAATAGCTCTCGACTTGGGCCTAACGCACCTCACAATTTTTAGTGACTCACAGCTGGTTGTGTTTCAAGTTAATGGTGGATACGAGGCCAGGGATGAACGAATGACAAAATACCTGGAACTGGTAAGGGGCCTTCAGAGCAAGTTTGAGAACATTCAGTTTTATCAGTTGCCTCGGTCAACAAATAGACACGCAGATGCTTTGGCATATGTTGCCTAAATGTTGGGCAACAGTGAGTCTCGTTCCATCCCAATAGAGTTCTAAGGAAAATCTAGCATCCAAGCGCTCGATGTGGAGACAGTTTGTGTGATTCCACCTAGCGCACCGTACTGGATGGATGCATATAAGGCTTACCTCAAAGATGGGACACTCCCTGAGGATAAGAATGTGGCAAGGCGTCTGTTTGCAAAGATATAAAGATTCACCCTCATTGAAGATGATCTGTATAAGAAGTTTTTTCTGGGACATCACCTCAGATGTTTCTCTCCTGATCTAGTTGAACAGGTTATGTGAGAAGTTCATGAAAGAATTTGTGGCAACCACGCTGCAGAACACTAGCTCTCAATATCCTGAGGCAAGGATACTTTTGGCCTTATATGCAAAAGGATGCACAGGTTTTTGCCCGCAAATACGAAAAGTGTCAACGATATGCTCTGCTTATCCATGCTCCAGCAACATAACTACACCCATTGGCCAGCCCATGGCCATTTGCATAGTGGGGAACGGACATTGTAGGACCTTTACCACTCATTTATGGCAATGTCAGATTCTTGCTGGTCGCAACGGATTACTTCACCAAGTGGATAGAAGCAATTCCCCTTGTTTTCATTTGAGAACAGGACGTCAGAAAGTTCATTTGGAACAACATTGTCTACAGGTTTGGCATACCCAAAGTTATCATCTCAGATAATGGGTAACAATTCACTGGAGGATTGGTCACTGAGCTCTGTGAGGAGGTTCACATTACCCATATGTTCTCAACTTCAAGGTATCCACAAAGCAATGGCCAGGCTGAAGCCACTAACAGGGTTATTTTGGATAACATGAAGCGTAAATTAGATGACGTGAAAGGTTTATAGGTCGAGGAACTACCTAAGGTCCTATGGGCATACCGAACTAACGCCCAGAAGATCGATTGGTGGGTCCCTATTTTCTCTGACCTACAAAACTGAAGCTGTCATACCTCCCGAACTGGTAGCTCCCACTAAAAAGTCCGACGTTGTGCATACCCTGGACAATGAGGAATTATTATGTAGAGAGATGGATCTCCTAGATGAAAAGCAAAAAGGTGTCGCACTGTGCTTAGTTGCCAACCAGCAGACTCTGAAAAGATCATACAACAAGAGAGTCCGGATTCGATCTTTCAAATCTGGCGATCTAGTTCTGCGTGAGATCCTAGAGCCCAACGACAAGCTTAGGGACCTAACTGGGAAGGACCATACATCATCGACAAGGTTGGTCGAACTGGTTTTTACTACCTACGCACTGTTGAAGGTGACGTTCTTGTTAAGCCATGGAACGCACAACACCTTCGCAAGTACTATCAATAAATTGTTATTTAATGCTTTGTTATGCATACCTTGTCATCAATAAAGTTCTTCACCTCGAATGTATTCCTTGCACGTTCTTTATTAGTTATCCACAATGGACTATGCCTTTAGGGAATTATTTTCTCATTATCTGTTCAAGAATATTGTATGCCAATTTGCTTTAGAGCCAGTGATACTGAGTATGGGGAAGTTGAACTATATGTCAGTTCCTTTCTCATCCCCATGCAGTTGGAACTGTATGCCAGTTCTTTCAAACTGCGATTATCCTTGATGGGTTAAGCATTTAGGGAATATGACCACACTAACTATTCAGTAAACTGTATGCCAGTTTGACATGGAACGAGAGACAGTGTTCTTGCGAGCCTGAATTATATGCCCGTTCTTGGAGCTCTCAAAACATCAAACATAGGTTGTTGGGAAGATCGGGTTGGATCCAGATCCTAGCACGCAATCATTGACCTAGAACTATGTCAGCATGATGGCACTGAGGAAGACTCCTCCACTGCTGTTCTGGCGATACCCTATTTATTTTTTAAAGAAATAGGGCCTATCGTTATTAAACACAGTGTTGTGCTCATGGCACCAAGTTACTTTCGCAAAGGCATGTGCCTCTATTGCGATCGAACTTTCAGTTACAGTTAACTTGAAATGGCTTCCATGATATCCTGATCAGATTCTGGTTATGCATCATTTTAATTTGTTTAGCCTACTAGGGCACCTATTGTTGTTCCAAATGAACTTTGGGGGCAACAGGGGTAGAATATGCATAGTAGTGCATGTCATATAACATAAAATAGAAGAGCTATAGAGTTCAATAAGTAAATATCATGCATAAAATAGAAGAGTTGTAGAGCTCAGTAGAGTAAAGTGCATGTGAGCTACATAGCTCAATATTACAAACCCGTAGAATAATTGTTTAAGAATAATTGTTTTTCAAATCATGAACTGCAGAGCTAAGTCTTTACTTAGCCTGTTGAGTAGGGGTAGAATCAAACTTTGGTTCACCATTAGTGTTTGCCGCTGCGCCATCGTCAAGAACTCCTGGTTCACTATCAAGAATAGACTGTGGAGCTAGATTAGCTGGAACGGTTGAAGGTTGAACATAACACTCACTTGAAGTTGGTACTGGCAGAAAAGGAAGCTGAACTAGAGGTATGTCATCATCGGTGTCTTCGTTAGAAGATGAGGAGGCATCAGGCATAAGTTCATTCTGGATGGCAGAGATACTGGTGTCTAGATCAGGAAATAAGATGAAAGGGTTGGTTACCCACCCCTGGTCATCTAACTGACAAACATACCCAGTAGCCTCAATAGCCTCTGCGAACTTAACCTGTTTGGATGCACCCTTCAGAAACATCAAGCACTCTAAGAGCAAAACGAATGGCATTTTCAGCTGACCTCTTCTTCACCTCCTTCACCACTTGGGAATAAAATTCGGAGGTCTCCACCAAGTGGTCACCAACCTTCTTATCAGAATGAAGACGCTTCTCTTTTATAGCCCTCTCGTAGCCTGACATGACATCATTTGTATGGGCAATAGCTTGGCCAAAAGTTCTCATTTTGGTATTCTTGTGGTGAAGTTCCCCTTATACTTAGTCATGCTTTGCTTGCAGGGTGGTGAAGTGGGAGCGCAGTTCCAAGAACTTTACTTTCCAAGAGGCAGCTTCAGCAGCTCCTTTGAGCTTTTTCCAATGAGTTCTGAAGAGTGGAGATGGTGTCTCTCATATTTTGAAGCCAGTATCAGATTTCTTCTCTTTTGCCAAGAGCTGGTTAACCTGGATCTGCAGCTCCTCAGCTCTTTTCTCAGCAACCTCTTTCGCCCAGACCAGTTCACCAGTAACCATGTCGTCAGTAGCTGTACTAGCAGAGGCCGCAAAAATTGGTTCTTTCATGGCCAGAAAGTTACTTACTAACTGGAAAAGAATATAGAATGTGTAAGTAACATAATGAGAGAAACAGAACATTGAATAGAAAAGAAAGTCTTACCTTGGCTAGATGAACAACATATCGAGAGAAGGACAGATCCAGGCTCCTAGCCATATTGGCTTCAGCTTTGTCAACAGGAAGTCGCGCAGCTTCCAAAACTCCAAACGCGATATTAACATCATTAACAGAATGCTTGTTGGTAACAGGAAGTTCATCAGTTCGTCCCAACGCCTCATCACCGCGATCATCTCCCTTTCAGGGGAATCCAGAGATCGAGGCGAGAAGGGGATGTCATCACTCTCCCTCCTTCTATCACCAAATTGAAGAGGGAGAGCGATAGTTACAGCAGTTGTGTCAGCAATATCCTTCCCCTTACGATTATCGGGGAGGGAAGGGTCAACAGTCAAAGGACCATTGTCACCAGTTTGTTCAGAACCTGTAGGAGGATCTGGAACTGGTAGGGGTACAACTACATTCTTGCAAGACTTAACAGATGGGGGAATACTAGCAGGGACCTTGAAAAGTGTTTCTTCATTTACGGTGAGAGAACGAAATTTCATTTTCTTACCAGATAGGGCAACATCAGAAGGAAAAGCAGTATCATATCTCTTCAATTTAGAATGGGTGGACGCACACATTTCCCTTTTAAAATTGCTAGTCGCCAGCATTTTGCAGTTCGGGGCCCCTCCCGCCAGTGATCACACAATCATCACTGACTGCAGACTCTTGAACTGAGCCCAATGTTGCAACATCACTAGAGACGGCCACAAAACTCTTCTTCTTACGGTTTCCTCTTCTTCTGGTAATAAAAAAGGAGTCATCCTGAACTGGGGGAGGAAGAAGTCCAGCAGCCTGATCTACAGGAGGAGGGAGTGTTGTGTGCCTATAATTCACAATATTTATCCTAAAAGGGGAAAAGTCGGGGGCAAGTTGCAGTAATTCTTCAGCAGACATGTTGAAATATTCAAAAAGACGGGTGGGATCAGAAACTATCACCCAAGGCATCCTTTGTTCCTTAGGGATCTTCTTGATGATATCCACCAGAGCAGCATCATTTGCAGTTAGTTGGTTCCAGGGGGAAGAGTCGTCTAAGAAAAAACAGCAAAGAAACTTAAGGGAAAAGATTATTGTAATGATTGCCAAATTCGTAAGAAAAGAGACTTACTGGTTGGAGCATGGGTGTGTTTTCTGGGAACAGGAATTCCCACAGGCACACCATCAGAATCAAAAGGGCGAACATCCCAGGCATCACCCAACACACGAAGGTGGTGATCAGCCCAACCTTCGTCACTCTGCTTCCCCTCGAAAAAGACAATAGGAGAATTCTTGTCTCTGGTCATGAGGTAGTAGTACGATTGGTCTCGAATACGCTGGACCTCATAAAAGTAACCAAACACCTAACGATTCAGAACAAATCCATGTCTCTTGGCAAGAAGGGTATAATACATGACAGTTCTATAGAACAAGGGTGCTGCCTGACCAAGAGCAAGATTAAAGTGAATCAGACACTCTATTAGCATTGGGTGGAGGGGAAGAGTGAGTCCGACCCTAAGTTGACCAATGGTGATGAGCGCCACTTCTTTGTAAGCCAACTCGTCAGATAATCTCCCCCACTCTAGGCTAATATCTTCAGGGATGTGAAATTTCTCCCTGATCAGTTTAAGAGTAGAGAGATCCCCGAAGTTTATAAGTGACCAATTGGGATTCATGATTGAAAAAGAAAGAAAGTTTGGAGCTTTGCTTAAACCCTAATAAGAGATCAAAGGTTTCAGTATGCAGGGAAAAAAGTAGCGGAAGAGATAATGAGGGTTCTCTCACCAGATCCTTTATATACAGATAAGATGGACGGTTACAATGAGCCCAAGCATTGTGTCTTTTCGAGATGGAACTGCCATCATTACCTTTTTTGGGAAACGGCATATCTGTTCGAGCCGTCTTTTCAGAGCCTTAATTAGTTGATTACGTAAGCAGTTCCCGTAACTATTTAGGAAAATGATTCTTGCGCCAAAAATAGTATCGCTTCAAGGGCCCACGTGCTAAATGGCACGAGAGGGGGAATATGTAAGGGGGATTTCCCGTCATTAGATAAATGACACGTATAGGGGAAATAACCCAGGACTATATGTGTCCAGAATGAGACGAAGACTATCGGATCAGTTCTATGGATAAGTGAACTCATGCTTCGCACGAGTGTTTAGTAGACATGCTAGGCACGTGATTGACCGCCTCTAAGCACACGGTTCTCAAGTCGTTAAGGCCCGACATGGGCCGGTTCACGAGCGGGAAAATTGATGATGATGATCTTTGATGATAAGGAAGGAATTGTGATGACATATCTTGAAGAGTTACCTTTTAGATATAATCTTCCCATAAATGATGGGACATTATGATCAGCAAAGAAACTTATCTCTTACAAGATATGGTCTAAATTCAGACTTACATAAAGAGAGAATTCCTAATAGGAAGATAGAGTCCAAAGATGGAAGGGAACTCACAAGCGGTGGATACAACCCTAACCCTAGGACTCTCAAAGCTTTTCCTATATAAGTCATAGGGATTTCTCTCTTAGGAACGACGAAAGATAGGGTTTGATTCTCCAATAATAAACAAGGAGATACGTAGGCAGCCGCCAAGTGGTTCAACCCTGAACTCACAATCATCTCATCCCTTCTCTACTCAGTAAAGGCTTCCTGATCATAAATCACAGAGGAAGATCAGGGGATACTCAAAAATTCCCCTACAATATTGATGTCTGTTATCATTTTGTGCGGAATGTAGTTGAGGATGGTGATGTAGGATTTGAGAAAGTGGACACCCATGAGAATCCTGCTAATATGCTGACGAAGGTTGTCACCGGAGTTAAGTTCCAACAGTGTTTGGACTTGCTCCAAATCCTATATGTTTGATTAGAGCCCTTTGTGTGCATGGCCCTTCGGGGCAGTTGATGGTGAGTTTCGGGATGTTTGAAGATTTGTGCTTCTTGCTGGATGTGTTCGGCTTGGTTTTATGTGTTAAAACCTCACTGAGGTGGAGAATGTAGAGAAAAAGGGATGTTTGTGTTTCTCTTACTTAGTCAAATTTTGGTGGTCGAGAGAAAAAAAAGTTACTGGACTTTTCTTGTCAAAAGTTTGTCAGGCACGCACATGCTCAAACAAGCCTACTACTGTATGCGACGCAGCTTCCACCAGATTCATTGGTGCCTTCTCGACCGTTTTGATCCAGTACAAAACAAAAGTTTTTTTTTTTTTTTTTCTAAAAAAAAAATTAACCTAACCAATACTGGAATAGAGAAAAAGATTGATAGTGAGAGTTTATTCTTTGTGAGTGAATTGAGAGCTCTTGTAACATGTTACTCTGTGTATCTAGTAAAGCTTGGAATTCACCGGTGGACGTAGGCACATTGCCTAACCATGTTATATCCGTGTCTTGTGGTTTGTTCTCTTTTACATTAATTCTATTTACTTTATATGCTTGTTAGTTGATATTGAGAAGTGTTGGGATAGTACTTGGAGGGTGTTGAAGTCTTGTCTAGTAAGAAAGATCAATCTTTGTGTAGGGTTGATCTATTTGTAGTGAATAACATTGTTTCCGCTGTTAGTTATTCACAACACAGAACATGTTGGTGTCCCTTGCCAACTCACTAAACTCTACCACAATTTTGGACTAAATACCAGGCACTCCATCTCCGACGAGGCGCCAGTCCAGCATATCCTTGGGGTAGCACAGGCCTAATTAGCAAGGAACGATGTCCACATGGCTATGTACAAAAGAAAAATAACCAAAGAATTCCTTTGCAGACATTGAAGAGCAAATACCAACTTAAGTAACTATTCAATTGACAAACTCAAAGGGCCATGAGCCCATGATACTAGGTAGTAAGTACAGCCTCATCGTCATGTGAGAACTATAGGTCTTGCGCCGGGACTGGACTGATGTCAGACTAAACTCAGGTCTTGGGGTGGAACCTAACCAGTGTTAGACTAAACTCCGGTCTTGGTCCGGAACCTAACAGTTGTCGAACTAAACTCCTACTGCAACGTCAGTTTGTCACCCTATATTGGTCAAGTTGCCTTTCAAGCATACCCGAGGGGTATCACAGTTGGCCGTCTTAAAGATGAGCCAAACCTAGCTCTATTACCAGTTTGTAATGACCCACTCCATCACCATGTCGCCATTTAAACCACGTACTCTCTATGAGGGTTATGGGTTTCGTCAGTAGGACTTAGTACTAAGTAGAGATTCATCATCACTATAAAACACAAGGGCTTGAACAAAATCTGAACGATGCTCTTATAAATAACTCGCACAACCACCACTAAGACTAGACACCTTTCCAGCTAACCCTTGAGGTAACACAATCCTTCACCTTTAGGACAAGCACACCTGGCTCCGAAATCACTTCATTATTATGTGTATATCACTTCCAAGCACATATCCTTTAGCTGATTTTGATCACTCGTTCTTATGTGTTTGGTAGGGGGTGTATTTGTTGGGATTATTTTAATCCTGCAACTTTAACATGCTAATCTATTATTGATCAAAAAAGAATTAAAAGAAAAATACCTTCAAAGCCAGAATTGGAGATTGACAGTAAAGAGAAACTTTCCAAAGCTGAATCCAAATCACGTAGTCTTCAGCATTCTAATAGTATTCACCACACAACATACTACAAAACTCTTTTGCTTTTCTCTTACTTTTAGTTGTACTTTTCCTGGAAAGACTAATGGTCTCTTTCACCAAAAAGTCATCTTTGTATCACCTTTCCTTATATTAAAGCTGAGTACAGCTAAGGTGGACAATCAATCCTAGGTGGCAATTTCTTATAGCAGAACTCTCCCACGTGGATCAATTAAAATTGTCACGTAGACTCATCTCTCCACTAAAACTCTTCACGAGATAATAGCAAACCCAATTCATCGCCACTTCTAAACTTACTTGGTTTATGCCGCTAGCTCATCTCTTCCTTCAAAACTCATATGATAATGATAGGGGTAGGTGCTTTCTAGAGGCAGAAGATTATGCTTTTGTTAAAGGTATAACTAAAGCTTTACCTAGACATGAGAAGAGAAAAAGAAACCTTTCAGTCGATCAAGTTCTGAGCCCGATTCACATGCCTTAAAAGGTACAACAGCCCAAGCATTATATCCTATAGCAAAACCCAATTTATGGATGAAAGGTTTGCTAGATAACTAGTGGTTAGCGTCACTGTTGAGTTTAACTGCCAGCAATACATGTATGTCACCAAGATGCGAGTCAGAAACATCTTTGAGAAGATTAGAAGATTTCCCGTACCCCTTTTAATTATATAGAAAACAGTCCTCAACAGGATACGATGTTCATCAAACTTCAGTGAGCAAGTGTTTCCAAAATTGAGCTTTCCCTCGGGAAATATTATATTATACTACACAATTGTCGACTACAAGTTTGGCCAGAGTGTGTACAAGTATTACATTTCAGCATCGCATAGTTAACTTATTAGAACAAATTCTATTAGCAATCGAATCTAAGTATGAAAAATAGATAACAAATTCTATTAGCAATCGAATTGTGCTGCTCATCTTCTGATTACTATCTTATTTTTTCATTACCATCTATGTTCTTTCTACTCATCTTCATCTTCTACGTTCTTCCTGTTGATTCATTGAAAGGTATTATATATCTCTTTTCCTCATTATCTATTCATCCATGTATTTGCAAATCGACAACATCATACCACACTTCTATGTTTGTACGATCAAGTAAGGTGTATGATTGTACTTACTAGACCTTTTTTTTTTTTTTTTTTTTTCCTGAAAGGAAGATATCTTCTATGTTTTATATCCGGTTCTTCTACGTCCATCCTATATAATAGACGTCATGGATTAGATCAAAGGAGCTAATAAGTGTCTTTATTGTAGTCTGACCAATTACCATACCCTTATCGAAACATTGCAGCCACCATTCTGTGCTATCGGAGTAATATTATATACCTCCTTGTGTCACTGCAGTTAACTTTTGTTTCATCCTTAAGTCAGAGTGCACTAAACTGATTTGTACATACACAAATAGAAACACAATCATACACATATTATCATTTATAGGAAGATAAATTTTTCCGAAGATTAGATAGTCAATAGTACATACCTGTTTATATGCGCAAAGAACCAGTCTTTACAATAGTCGCTAACACCTATTGTGTAGATAAGATCATTAGTTAGATCAACAGACTAAGCGACTATGTTGAAATACCTGTACTTACTGTTGGTGCAAAATATATTGCATTAATCAATTATACATCCCTGTTTACCTGGACAAAGAACCAGTCTTTACAATGGTCTTAGAAGAATTAAAACGGATGTTTTAGGTAGAACTACAATAACTATACACTAAATTTGACTGACAGAATACCCATGTAGTCACTTACATATGTAGAAGAACATCTTGCTCTAACTGACTGCACTTTAGTAGCATGACACATTAGTGCGCAACGGGTATTCCACTTTGAAATGCTTGAGCTTGAATTCTAATCCCTTTCGGATGGCATCCACTAAGACAAACACTATGGGTATATGGGTAGAAACAAAAGGTGATCTCCTTTTTATAAAACACATAGATAGCAGTAACAATATGTATAGAATAAACAGTTCCAGCACCAGAGTTAGCAAATATGGTTATCAGAACATGCTCTTTGACATTGAATGGTCCGGGATTCATACTGAATTCCCATCGAGTTCCCTTGAAGAATACGCGTTTAGTGATTGTTGAAGCCATTAAATGTCCAAGTGGTACCACGACAATTTGAGCTGATATAGCTGTGATGGTTAAAGGCTCTTTTCTGTACCAGAAAATTTGGTTTAGAAATGAGAGCAGAACACAAGGGGGATAGTAGCGACAACAAAGCAAAGCAGGGTTCTGGGGCAAGATTATGATCTTTGCCACTGGAGCAAATGTATCCAAATACTCAATGTCATACCCCTGGGAGAAACCTTTAGCTACTAGACGGGATTTGTACCGCTCAAGTGTGCCATCAGAGTGAGTCGATATTCACTTTATAGACTAACTTAAGCCCCATAGTTTTCTTACCCTCAGGAAGAGGGACTAGATCCCGGGTTGTGTCTGCTTTAACGCCGATCACTCTTCTGCCATTGCTTGCTGCCAATGAGGTATCTTGGATGCCTCACAATCATCACCCTTTTCAGATGGGGGTTCATGAAAGGAATGAACAAGCTGCAATAAAGGATATGTAGTTCGAGTCAAGGTCTCAAAGGGAGAAAGCGTCGCGAGAACTTGATGTTCCCTTACATGATTTCTCCAAACACTTACCCCTGTTATATGATAGGGGGAGCAGAAGGATTAGCATCCAGAGGAGCAGTACTTGAGGAGTTGGTAGGCATTTATGATATGTGATAAACTCCAAATGACTAGTTTACCTACGAAATAAACGATGAATTCACAACGCAAGTAAAACTAAACTTAATGATGCTATATGTTTATCAAAGAATTCTACTCACCGTACATGAGATATAGTGGAGTAGATAAGTTCGTTCCACTCTAGTGCTCTAGCACGGATGTTTTCTAATCTAACTAAATTTTTTTAAGTCTATGAGAGTTTTACGAAGGGAATTATACTACGATGCAACTACCCACAAGATGCAACTAGTCGGTTATCGAATACTAAGGGAATGCTACGTTGATTCTATGATAAGGAGTTAGAGGGGGTTGATTCCACCTTAACTCAACTTAATCCACTAACGATTTAATCGTCGTAATCCGAATGAAGCGCCAGCGAGAACAATTGGTTATTCCTAATCCCTAATTATACATGGCATTTCTACCAATTCATAACTAGCATGTGAACAATTAAACCCATTCTCATGGTGAACTAATCATTTCTAGAGTGGAATAGAAAAAATCACGGCGATTCTACGATAATCGGAATCAAGCTTTCATCAAGGCTTCACAACCCCCTCTAATGGAGGTTTAGCCTTGAATCATTCAAGAATCATTTCCATTTATATTAAAACTAAACATAATATAAAGCATTTGAAATTTATTTAATTAAACAATAATGAAATCTAATTTAATGACTAAATTGAACTAAGGACATGAATTGAAATTAGATCTAAAATTGGAATTGACAAAATCGAAATGGATAAAGAATACTACTTTATTGATCTAATCAAATGAAGAACAAGATTCAAAGGTTTAATCTAATAAGGGATTTGAAACTAATTAAAGAAGACAATTAAATCTAGATCTAGAAGCTATTTTAATGGCTACTTTCTATTCTAAGCTATCTACCCTAATTCTCTACTAATTAATCTACCATTAACAAAGACTTAAGCTTTTGTTCTTATACATTCAGATCCAAAATTCGTGCATGGGCTTGGAGCCAGGGTTTGGGCGGAGAATCGAGCCCAAAAACCCAGTCTTTCGATCAAAAGGCTTTCTTCAGCTGCAGTTGGCTTCCACAGACTTTTCGTCCACTTCTGCTCCTCTGATTGGGTCAAGGCTTGGACCATTGCAAAGCTCTTTCCGAGCCGGTCGTTTTGACATAAGGCATGCCCAATTCGGAGTCTGAGTCCAAAGATGGCTTCGGAAGTTCTCGCTAACTTTTGCTCCTTTATCTCGCTAAAGTGGTACATTTCTGCACATAATGGACTTTGAAGCCCGAAATGCATAAAAAACGCGTGTCGGTGTTAACTCTTACTTATTATTCACATAATTGGTCTCTAGTATGATTATTAAAGGGGTTAAAACTACAGTTTTGGGCTCTTATCAAACCTTTAAAACAAACATTTTGCTTGTCCTCAAGCAAAGATGAGAAATAGAATAAGTGACAAAAATGGAGTTCTACCTAATCGTTCGCTACTGAGTCGATTGCATTGACCATATGCAACAAGGCCTTAAACCACTAGGAATTCCCTAGTGGACGAAGTTATAGCCTTCGTGAGAGTTTTCGATGAAGGTACTCACAAACTTCATCTATACTACTGGCGACTAAGAAAATAAAACTATTGTTTCCTTATTCATGCTCAACTATCTATACATCTCTCTAGCAATTACATAAGAATAACGGTCAAAGCCCTAAGTTAATATATGCATAATAATCAATCATCTACAATACATATATATACAATGAGTAGTACTATCAAATGTTTAGCGGGTTTGTTTTCGAGAACTTCGGAATAAGCGTCCTTAAGTAGGTTCTCACAATAATAGTCAAGAAACAACACTCGATTTTTTCACTCAAGTTTAAAGTTACTCCGATTGTATGCAGTGGGCACACTTTACCTTACAATCTCCATGACAACAAGGAAGAGGGGTCAATCAAACACATCGCCACTTATTTATCACACTAACTTTATTCCTAATTGGGCTTTAGAGGTCTTTATTAGGTGTTACGGGGATTAGGAGATGGTTTAAGAAGGAAAGGAAATGGATATTCAAAGGACAAGTCCGAGATAATAGAGTCTTAGGTATTATGTAACTTTAGAAAACCTTGTTATTTTCTTTTGCTTCTATACTTTGTTTCCATCCTTAGCCATATTTTTTTTTTTTCTTTTTCTTTGGCTTTTGACTCCCTTTTTATTCTATTTTTTTTTTGGAGTTTTATTTTATTTTATTTTATTTTTCTTTTCTTTGGATGGAAACTTCTTTTTCTTTATTTTTGAAGCAACTAACAATTTTTTTTTTTTTACACGGGTTTTTTTTCTCTTCTTCTTTCTTCACTCATTCTATTCTCGGACTTATTCTAAATTGGGTAGGTTGATTTATTTTTTTTTTTTTTTTTTTTTTTTTTGTTTTTGTAACAGGGGTAAAGGAATTGTGGTTTATGGAAGGGCTAATGAAAGGCTCGAGTGGCGACTAGCGGAAAATAATTCATAGGTTTGAATTTCTATATATCGATCCAAAGAAATGGCCTAAATTCTCACTTAGGATATGGTTTAGTGATCAAGCAAGTGGGCGTGTGATTTCTCTATCCGGATTTTACTTCTCCCTTGTGTCATTTCTCAAATGTTTAGCTCATATAAGGCTTTTAGGCTATATTCTCACAGGATTTGTAGAATAAGTACTCTAGCCTAGATTTGAAACTTCTTGCTAACAATCATAGATACTTCATGTAATATATTTATAGATAGATGCAAAGATTATTACCTACATTATTAACCTAAGTTTCTAACAATTATTACGATGCAACAACTATGTGAGACTTCTAGATTGTTAAGAGCATGGAGAAAGAAAACAATACCAATATTCCTAAGTGTATAGCATAAACTTATTTATTTATATTTTTAAATTTTTGAAATTTTAACTAGAAACAAATGCATATTATATATTTATATCCTAGCGGATGTCTTAATTACCGTGTTTCTATGCCCCAAACAAAGAAGCATGCTTTGTCCTCAAAGCATTGTAAATAAAGAGGGTAAGAAAAAAATACCATTGAAAGCGTGAAATTCAGAAACATCGCAAAACAATGTTAAGCGTACTAATATAGGAAATAAAAGCCGACGCAACTCTATAAGAGTTCCACCCATTATGGGGTTAACCTAATTAAATTGCTTGGGACATAAGTTGGACACTAACGTAAACTAAAACTTACCTCCACTCCCCGTTGTTATTCGGTCATCTTCGGTCATCCTCTACTTCTATAAAGAAGTGAGGTTCCTTCGTGGTCCCTGCCATGCTATGATAATTTGCGGGCTTCACATGCATTTATCATCTATGGTTGCTAACCTATTAAGTGCCACTTGGTCGATGGGGTGTAGGGTGCAACCGGTGAGGTTGTATCCGCCACCCATGCCAAAGTCATTGCACGGAAAGATCGAATAATACTATTGGTGGGTCGCGACCGCGGTGTCTACCTTAATCAATCCGTGAAGCGTGTACAAAAAGCGGGGAAAGAAACATAGCATAATACGTGAAATTAAAAGGGCATATAGGCTCGTGCTAAACTAGACATCAAAGTCACGGGAAGGTCATAGAACCGGCGTCCATTGGCTAAAAGCAATGAAAACGCTGCGCAAGTGGCGTCATTCACGGAAGAAAAAACGCCATTCCCCAAAAAATGTTTAGCATTATCCAAAACATAGCAGTTCTATGTTCATGGAGCCCAAGGGCTACCAAGGGAAAGCGTTATAGTCCCCTTTGGTCCTCAATACGGAAAATGCACGCCCCATAAGCCTCGTCACGAGAGACTCGTAGGTGTAGACATGCATATTATCGACCCAATAGCACCATGGGTCTTGTATCTCGCCGGGCATAGCAAGTCCAAGAACAAATGCTAGCAAGAACCCGGTAATCTCCATTGGTTCATCGTCAATGTTGATGGAGAACACTTGTTCTCCGTCCGGTCTAAAAAAAATGCAGTTATTATAAAAATAATATGCAAGTCTTTGGAGAATAAAGTTCAGCCCGGTCTTACCATAAGAGGTTCCCCGCCAACGTATGTGATCACCTCGCGAAACCAAGCACCGTAAGTAGTGCTTTGGAACAAATCTTGAAAAGACTGTTCGGTATCAATATTGGAGATGTCATCTCAAAATTAGCTTTGGAATAGCTGCGAATGATCCGGATACTACGCTTAAACCGGGAAAATTCTGGTCCGAGAAGTCGTGGCTGGCTTAACTTACTTAATGCTGGCCATCTTTTGTATTTTGGAATTCCAAGTAACTTAGCTGGGTTGACTAGAAGCGCTGGCATCTTTGTATTTTTGATTTCAGTAACTTAAGCTGGTCGCTCGACTAGAAGCGTGGCGTGCTTTCGACCAAATTTTTCCGAATTGTAGGGAGCGCTGCCAACTAGAACCGGTGGGCGCAGCCACCGAAGCTGCGAATTGTGAAAATGGAAAAAACGGGAATCGCGGGTGTGAAGGGTGAGTGATGGAGTTTAGGTGTAGTGTGAGTTGTGAGGATAGATTGTATCAAGTTTATATAGGTTTAAAGTTGCTAGAATGGATCGGAAAGTTGCCAAAACTAATTCGGCGGTTCAGGAAATCCTAAAATTTCCAAACTCGAAAGCGGAAACAACTCATCTCCGGATTCTAATTCAAACCCAAGATCTCTTATTTGGATTTTATGACTGAATGTACCTATTTAATCTAGATTTCATCCTACAATGATTCTCAATCACAGATATGCCTAAACTACCATATTTTCACCTTACTCCGCAGTAAATTCTAACAGTAGGGTTTTTTATTAAGAATACAACTTGAAATAATCAAACCACCCCCAAACAAGTTTGGAAGGTGGGATTAATATGAAACAAGCACACAAACTGAAAATAACCCCTTATATTAAAATTTTCATTCGGAGGTCCTTTCACTTACAGAATTCAAATTACGAAAATAAAAATTACATTATAATAAAAACAACAAAAGTAAATAAAACAACAACTACTAAAACATAAATAACAGGACTATCACTCCTCATCCTCCCTAAACACCTCGCCCGTGGTGGAGGGGCCTGAACTTCAGTGGTGGCTCACGGGCTCGGAAAGGTCCAAAGAAGATCGTCCTTCGTCGACGACGCTCATGCCTGCAGTAGCGGTGTCCTCGAGGTAAATCCGCGAGGTGGGAAGCGTGCTAGCATATCCACTCTAAACTCCGTGGGCTTCTATCTTATCTCTCCCTGCTCCCATCTCCATCTCTCATCCTCCCTACGGGTGCGGATCACCGAAGTTGTGATGAATGGTCGATGTCGAGTCCGGAGGTCCGCGACAGAGAGTGTTGAGTGAACGCGATGCCCCTATGAAGCATAGCCCGCTCAAAGATCAGAACCAACACCTCCGGAAGGCATCAGGTATCAAAGCAGGTGCCATCCTCCTCATCCTCCTCCGACTCATCCTCATCTACCCTCTGCCTCCTCCTCCTCAGCCGGCTTTTCCCTATCCTCGGGCAATTTCGGACTTGTTGGACACACTCCCTATAGATACAGCGGGTTCGATGCGGGGTAATGTAAATCCTCTCGAGGTCGGAGTTGCCTTCATCTTCAACATGATCTTAGTGATAAGCCGCAGGGAAGAGGTGCAGCGGCCGTCCGAACCTCGACAACGTGTTAAGAAAACTCCGGGATACGAGAAATCATACTTACGCTCCTCGAGTACCCATAGGACGATGGAGGCAGTCGGACCGATGTCACCTGACCTTGTCCTTGCCTAGGACATTCGAGACCAATCCTTTGGCGAGGGCCGGTTGGTTGGTCCTCGAGAAGAAGCTTTGGCGCGACACAATGGGAGTTTGGATTGTAGCTCCCATTGATGGCAAGAACGCTTCATCAACGGCTCAACCCCGTCAAACTGGGGATCTGTAAAAGCGGCATCCAGATTGATTCTAGGCGGAATGCCTAGAATCTCAACAACGATCCAGTAGTCAACTCCTCCTCTTCTTCCTCACCAAAACAAAATCCGACCCCTCCAACTCGGGTGTTGTAGAACCGTCGACCAAGTCTTCATGGTAGAAGTCTCGGTCGAAAGTACCACGACTACTCCAGTCTCTACTAGCCATTTCGTCACCGTAAAACGGGCGAAATGGTCGGCCGTGAAAATCTGCTCGGTATAATACGGCGTTGAGCCATTTAGAGTTTGATTACGGTTTGGGGTTTGTAGAGGGTGTGGTAGTGGTGGTTTTACTTGACCGACTTGAAGAACAGTGGAGGTGGTGGAGTGGTGGCAGCAGCACCAATTGGTTTGATTTTTCGGTGGTTTTCGAAGTTTTAAATTGGTGGAGTTTGTTTTGATTGGTGTTTGCAAACAAAAATGGGTTGGGATATGATTTTGGGCGTGGGTTTATGGTATTTCTTTTTAAATTTTGATTTTTCTAGGTTTGGAGGTGGTTTGATGGCGGTGGAAGATGGAAAAGATGAAAATTGCGTGGAGCATGTAGGCCTTGAGGCGCGCTCTCCATGGAAGCGCTGGTGGGCGAAGTTGGGCCCCAAGCCCAAAATCGAAATTTTCGATTTTTCGATTTTTTTTTTTTTTGCGAATTTCAATTTAACATTTTTATTTAATTAAAAACAATAATGAAATCTAATTTAAATGACTAAATTGAATAAGGACATGAATTGAAATTAGATCTAAAATTGAATTGACAAAATCGAAAATGGATAAAGAATACTACTTTATTGATCTAATCAAATGAAGAACAAGATTCAAAGGTTTAATCTAATAAGGGATTTGAAACTAATTAAAGAAGACAATTAAATCTAGATCTAGAAGCTATTTTAATGGCTACTTTCTATTCTAAGCTATCTACCCTAATTCTCTACTAATTAATCTACCATTAACAAAGACTTAAGCTTTTGTTCTTATACATTCAGATCAAAATTCGTGCATGGGCTTGGAGCCAGGGTTTGGGCGGAGAATCGGGCCCAAAACCAATTCTTTCTTTCAAATCCAAAAAGGCCTCTTCAGCTGCAGTTGGCTTCCCACCAGACTTTTCGTCCACTTCTGCTCCTCTGATTGGGTCAAGGCTTGGACCATTGCAAAGCTCTTTCCAGAGCCGGTCGTTTTGACATAAGGCATGCCCAATTCCGAGGTCTGAGTCAAAGATACTGGCTTTCAGGAAGTTCTGCTTAACTTTTGCTCCTTTATCTCGCTAAAGTGGTACATTTCTGCACATAATGGACTTTGAAGCCCGAAATGCATAAAAACGCATGTCGGTGTTAACTCTTACTTATTATTCACATAATTGGTCTAACAGTATGATTATTAAAGGGGTTAAAACTACAGTTTTTGGGCTCTTATCAAACCACCCCAAACGATTTTGCTTGTCCTCGCAAAGATGAGAAATTAGAATAAGTGACCAAAAATGGAGTTCTACCTAATCTCGTTTCGCTGAGTGCGATTGCATTGACCATATGCAACAAGGCCTTAAACCACTAGGAATTCCCTAGTGGACGAGTTATAGCCTCGTGAGAGTTTTCGATGAAGGTACTCACAAACTTCATCTATGCTTCTGGCGACTAAGAAAATAAAACTATTGTTTCCTTATTCATGCTCAACTATCTATACATCTCTCTAGCAATTACATAAGAATAACCAGTCAAAGCCCTAAGTTAATATATGCATAATAATCAATCATCTACAATACACATATATACAATGAGTAGTACTATCAAATGTTTAGCGGGTTTGTTTAGAGAACTTCGAATAAGCGTCCTTAAGTAGGTTCTCACAATAATAGTCAAGAAACAACACTCTGATTTTTCACTCAAGTTTCGTTACTCCGATTAATACGGTGGGCACACTTTACCTTACAATCTCCATGACAACAAGGAAGCGGGGTCAATCAAACACATCCGCCACTTACTATCACACACTAACCTATTCCTAATTGAGCTAGAGGTCTTTATTAGGTGTTACGGGGGATTAGGAGATGGTTTAAGAAGGAAGGAAATGGATATTCAAAAGGACAAGTCCGAGATAATAGAGTCTTCATATTATGTAACTTAGAAAACCTTGTTATTTTCTTTTGCTTCTATGCTTTGTTTCCATCCTTAGCCATATTTTTCTTTTTTTTTCTTTGGCTTTTGACTCCTTTTATTCTATTTTTTTTTTGGAGTTTTTATTTTATTTCTATTTTTCTTTTCTTTGGATGGAAACTTCTTTTCTTTATTTTCCGAAGCAACTAACAATTTTTTTTTTTTTTTTACCGCGTGGGTTTTCTCTTCTTCTTTCTTCACTCATTCTATTCTCGGACTTATTCTAAATTGGGTAGGTTGATTTATTCTTTTTTTTTTTTTTTTTTTTTGTTTTTTTTTTTTTGTAACGGGGTAAAGGAATTGCGGTTTATGGAAGGGCTAATGAAAGGCTCGAGTGGCGACTAGCGGAAAATAATTCATAGGTTTGAATTTACGGCTATATCGATCCAAAGAGCGCCTAAATTCTCACTTAGGATATGGTTTAGTGATCAAGCAAGTGGGCGTGTGATTTCTCTATCCGGTTTTACTTCTCCCTTGTGTCATTTCTCAAATGTTTAGGCTCATATAAGGCTTTTAGGCTATATTCTCCACAGATTTGTAGAATAAGTACTCTAGCCTAGATTTGAGAAACTTCATGCTAACAATCATAGATACTCATGTAATATATTTATAGATAGATGCAAAGATTATTACCTACGTATTAACCTAAGTTTCTAACAATTATTCTGATGCAACAACTATGTGAGACTTCTAGATTGTTAAGAGCATGGAGAAAGAAAACAATACCAATATTCCTAAGTGTATAGCATAAACTTATTTATTTATATTTTTAAATTTTTGAAATTTTAACTAGAAACAAATGCATATTATATATTTATATCCTAGCAGATGTCTTAATTACACGTGTTTCTATGCCCCAAACAAAGAAGCGTGCTTTGTCCTCAAAGCATTGTAAATAAAGAGGGTAAGAAAAAATACCATTGAAGCGCGCGGAAATTCAGAAACATCACGCAAAACAATGTTAGAGCGTACTAATATAGGAAATAAAACGCAACTCTATAAAGAGTTCCACCCATTATGGGGTTAACCTAATTAAATTGCTTGGGACATAAGCGGGGACACTAAATATAAACTAAAACTTACCTCCACTCCGGTTGTTATTCGTCATCTTAGTCATCCTCTCTACTTCTATAAAGAAGTGAGGTTCCTTAAGCGATCTGCCATGCTATGATAATTTGCCGCTTCACGCCATTTATCATCTATGGTTGCTAACCTATTAAGTGCCACTTGGTCTGATGGGGTGTAGGGTGCAACTTTGGTGAGGTTGTATCCGCCACCCATGCCAAGTCATTGCACGGAAAGATCGAATAATACTATTGGTGGGTCGCACTGTCTACCTTAATCCAATCCGTGAAACGTGTACAAAAAAGCAGGAAAGAAACATAGCATAATCACGTGAAATTAAAACAGGCATATAGGCTGGTGCTAAACTAGACATCAAAGTCACTGGGAAGGTCATAGAACCGGCGTCCATTGGCTAAAAGCAATGAAAACGCTGCAAGTGGCGTCATTCACGTAAGAAAAAACGCCATTCCCTAAAATGTTTAGCATTATCCAAAACATAACAGTTCCTATGTTCATGGACCCGGGGCTACCAAAGGAACGCGTTATAGTCCCCTTGGTCCTCAATCACGAAAATGCCTACGCCCCATAAGCCTCGTCTGCAGACTCATAGGTGTAGACATGCATATTATCGACCCAATAGCACCATGGGTCTTGTATCTCAGCCGGGCATAGCAAGTCCAAGAACAAATGCTAGCAAGAACACGGTAATCTCCATTGGTTCATCGTCAATGTTGATGGAGAACACTTGTTCTCCGTCCGGTCTCTAAAAATGCAGTTATTATAAAAATAATATGCAAGTCTTTGGAGAATAAAGTTCAGCCGGTCTTACCATAAGAGGTTCCCAAACGTGATGTGATCACCTCGTGAAACCAAGCACCGTAAGTAGTGCTTTGGAACAAATCTTCGAAAAGACCGTTCCGGTATCAATATTGGAGATGTCATCTCAAAATTACGCTTTGGAATAGCTGCGAATGATCCGGATACTACGCTAAAACGGGGAAAATTCTGGTCCGAGAAGTCGCTGGCGCCATTCAACAGGAACTTAGTGGCGCTCTTTGTATTTTTTAATTCCAATAACTTAAGCGGGGTCGCCGCTGACTAGCCAGGCGCTTTTGTATTTTTTGATTTCCAATTAACTTTAGCTGGTCGCTCGACTAGGGCTGCCGGCGTGCTCGACCAAATTTTTTTCCGACAGAATCAGGGCTCTGAGGGCGCCAACCATATGCCCGAAAGTTGAGAATTGTGAAAATGGAGACGAAAAGCGTGGGGAATCGCGAGGTGTGAAGGGGTGAGTGATGGAGTTTAGGTGTAGTGTGAGTTGTGAGGATAGATTGTATCAAGTTTATATAGGTTTAAAGTTGCTAGAATGGATCGGAAAGTTGCCAAAACTAATTTCGGCTTTCGAATCCTAAAATTTCCAAACTCGAAAACGGAAACAACTCATCTCCTGGATTCTAATTCAAACCCAGTATCTCTTATTTGGATTTTATGACTGAATGTACCTATTTAATCTAGATTTCATCCTACAATGATTCTCAATCACAGATATGCCTAAACTACCATATTTTCACCTTACTCCGCAGTAAATTCTAACAGTAGGGTTTTTTATTAAGAATACAACTTGAAATAATCAAACCACCCCCAAACAAGTTTGGAAGGTGGGATTAATATGAAACAAGCACACAAACTGAAAATAACCCCTTATATTAAAATTTTCATTCGGAGGTCCTTTCACTTACAGAATTCAAATTACGAAAATAAAAATTACATTATAATAAAAACAACAAAAGTAAATAAAACAACAACTACTAAAACATAAATAACAGGACTATCACTCCTCATCCTCTCTAAACACCTCGCCATCGGTGGCGGGCAACCTGGAAACTTCAGTGGTGGCTCACGGGCTCCAGAAGGTCCGGCGGAAGGAGCGTCGCCCTTCGGCCGGCCTCATGCCTAGTAGCCGTGTCTCCCGGCGAGTCATGCGAGGTGGGAAGCGTGCTAGCATATCCACTCTAAACCGGGGCTTCTATCTCACCCTCGCCTTGCTCCCATCTCTCATCCTCCCTCGGGTGCGGATCTCCGAGTTGTGATGAATGGTGCATGTCGAGTCGAGGAGGCCTACGAAGAGTGTTGAGTGAACGCATGCCCCTATGAAGCATAGCCATGCTTCGACATCGGACCAACACCTCTGGAAGGCATCCGTATCAAAGCGGGTGCCATCCTCCTCATCCTCCCTCCGACTCATCCTCATCTACCCTCTCTCCTCCTCCTCCTCGCTGTTCCTATCCTCGGGCAATTTCCAGACTTGTTGGACACACTCCCTATAGATCACGCGGGTTCCCGTGCGGGGGTAATGTAAATCCTCCTCGAAGCGGAGTTGCCTTCATCTTCAACATGATCTTAGTGATAAGCACGAGGGAAGAGGTGCCAACGACCGTCCCGAACCTCCCCGATGCGTGTTCAGGCAAAACTCCGGATACGAAATCATACTTCGCTCTGGAGTACCCATAGGACGTGGAGGCAGTCGGACCGATAATCACCGACCTTGTCCTTGCCTGGGACATTCCGACCAATCCACCGGGCTGTAGCCGTTTGGTTGGTCCCTCGAGAAAAAGCATTACCAATGGGAGTTTGGATTGTAGCTCCCATTGATGACAAGATGCGCCCATCAACGGCTCAACCCGTCAAACCGGGGATCCTGTAAAAGCGGCATCAGATTGATTCTAGGCGGAATGCCTAGAATCTCAAAATAACAAATCCGTAGTCAACTCCTCCTCTTCTTCCTCACCAAAACAAAATCCGACTCCCCTCCAACTCCCTCGGTGTTGTAGAACCGTCGACCAAGTCTTCATGGTAGAAGTCTTCGATTCGAGTACCACTGAACTACTCCAGTCTCTACTAGCCATTTCCGTCACCGTAAAAGCGGGCGAAATGGTCGGCCGGTAAAATCTGCTCCGGTATAATACGGCGTTGAGCCATTTAGAGTTTGATTACGGTTTGGGGTTTGTAGAAAGGTGTGGTAGTGGTGGTTTTACTTGACCGACTTGAAGAACAGTGGAGGTGGTGGAGTGGTGGCGGCAGCACCAATTGGTTTGATTTTTCGGTGGTTTTCGAGTTTTAAATTGGTGGAGTTTGTTTTGATTGGTGTTTGCAAAACAAAAAATGGTTGGGATATGATTTTGGCATTGGGTTTATGGTATTTCTTTTTTAAATTTTGATTTTCTAGGTTTGGAGGTGGTTTGATGGCGGTGGAAGATGGAAAAGATGAACTGTTGCGTGAGCATGTAGATGAGCGCCAGCTCTCCATGGGCTGGGTGAAGTGAAGTTGGGCCCAAGCCCAAAATCGAAATTTTCGATTTTTCGATTTTTTTTTTTTTTTTTTTTTGCGAATTTCAATTTAACATTCCCGCTTCGTTACATGTCCGATTTTTAATGATATATGGAAATGATCAGGAGAGAATTTCCTATCCAATGATCCATAAAACACTCTATTCCGACTTCGGATGACATACGAGATAGTGGAAAACGCCTCGAAGTGCGTGCATGACGTAAGTTATGCGAACGAATGAAATCTAAATGAATAGATCATGTCAATCCGAATCATAATACAATAAAACGGCCTAAGCAACTCTAATGGGACATAAAACATTTTAGTACAGAAACACAAAAACCCCCCCCAAACAAATTTTTTTACAACGAAGCTTAGAAAATTTGTTTTAGCGATGGTCTTTTAAAGTCGATTCGAGACTTCATAGATTACTATGTTTATTTTATTTTTTATTTTTTATTTATTTATTTTAGTTTTAGAAGGAAAAACAATAAGCAATAAAGACATAATTCACACCATAGAGAAACATGACTCAAAATCCGAGAAAAACATGCAAGAGTGGAAAACGCGAACTATGTGAACCGTGGACTTAGGATCCGGTACTTACGACCACACACTCCATAGGGAGGGTCCGGTTACCTTAATGGTGCACTCCACCAATATATTGGAATGAAAGGAAATGCACCAACACGTAAAATTTGAGTCGTTTATAGTCGGATACTCAAGACTTTATCTAAAACATATGTATGAACATGCGGTTGATCATATATCAACAACCGAAATAGTTGTGGATCATTCCATAAATAAATATCACAGAAACATATCCAAACACAATGAAACACCAAGATTTCCTACGACCACAGACCTAGTGGAATCCAAACGAAGTCGGATAACCCTATTGTGTAACCTATCATGCACCTTCTTTTTCATTTTTGAATGAGTGGGTGTACTAGTAAATAAGTGTGGAAAAGTGAATGGTTGTGAAGGATATGGTGGATATGGATAAGTTTTAGAAAGGCGGCTTGTACCTGATGAGGATGTGGTTTTAGCATCGAACTCATTCATTGTGTGTGTGTAGGACTGCTCAATTCTGAAAATGAAGGTGTCAAATAGGTTGTCCTTCAAGTATCCGCTTTGCTAGGAGGATTTAAAAATTATGAAGCCTGAAGAAACAACAGGATCGAAAGTGCAAACTTCGAGATTCCTTTGAAAGGGTGGAAGGAGGGCATCGAGGTGGTTGTTGTGCAAGTTAGTTCTTGATAGGGTGAATTGTCACCTACTCGAAGAAACTCATCGAATTCCCCATCTAGATTGGTCATATCCACATTACTATGGTAGTCCTTTACATCTTTGAGAAAGTCATCTATCTCGTCCTCATCAATAATATGTGTATCGACTAGTGTAGGAATGAAAATGTTTGAGTCCGACTTTCCAAAGGAAAGAATTTTGGGCATATGATCATCATGGAACGTGTTGTTGAAATAATCTCGAGCAAAGCTCTCGATCATGCTAACCTCTCCATCCATAGACGAATCGGGTAACTGTGTCCTTGTTTTAAAAACATTGACTTCAACAACAAGATGGCCAAAAGACATGGACATTGAACCATCACGGCAATTAATGAGCGCGTTGGCGGTTGCCAAGAAAGGGCGCTTTAAAATGATCGGGACCAGTCGTTAGCGACTTCAGACGAGGACTACAAAATCAGCGGGATAGTAGAAATCTTGCACTTTTACAAGCACATTTTTCGACTACACCCTTAGTGGTACTTAATAGACCGTCGGCTAATTGCAACGCCATTTTAGTGGGTTGCATCTTGTCTAGACCTATTTGTCTATACAAATAAAATGGGAGTAAGTTAACACTAGCCCCCGTGTCTAATAACGCCGGTCGTCGTATAGGAATCTCCTAAGGTGCATTATGCGATGGGGGGACTACCAGGGGTCCTTGTACTTAACAATTCCATTATGTTCGGATAAGGTTGGGAATTGTTACGTTAAAAAGCGTCTTTTGGTATATTTGTCTTCGCCTAGTAGTACACAATTCCTTAAAAACTTAGCATGATGTGGTAGCTTTTAATAGCTTCGAGGAAGGGAAGGTTTATAGTTAGATTCTTAAAACATCCCTAATCTCCTCATAATTTGTATCCTTAGTTAACATGGCTAATTTTTGTGGAAACGGTGGTTTCGCATATATTTAGCAATGGTGTCACCCTGGATGTTTTACCGTAGCTTTTCTGTTTCTTTGGTTGTGTTGTAACCGGTACCTCTACAATGGTAGGCTCTTCGGTTTCTATTTCAATTATCTAGTAATATAGCGGTGTAGGGCTACTCTTGGTGGGGTAACTATAGGCATAGTTACTTTGTTATCAACCACTCTGCGAGCGGAGAGTGGTGATGGCATTTATCTCACCTACATTTTCAAATTCATTACTAGTATTATCCGTTACCTCAAAGGCGTCGTGTTTGTTGTTTTAGGATTAGGTATTGCGTTACCTGGAAACACACCTTTGGTTTGGGCTTTATCTTGAGCCAACCGGTTGGGTTAAATTAGTTACACATTGTAGAAGCTGCCGGTTGGATTGAGCCATGGTTTGAAAAAAGTTTTTGGCTCACTTGTATAAAGGTGTCTAGACGATCCGGTTGTGTGGGTGTAGTGGTCACGGGTGGTATTCTTGGAACTATTTCCGTGAATTATTTATTGGTGGATTTTGATAGTTATTATTTACGAACGATACCTCTATTAGCATTATAATTATTATAATTACCTTGACCTTGTGCTTGACCTTGTCGAGGTTGCACTTGGTTGTTATAATTATTAAAATTACCCCGACCACAATCGCCCTGTCGTAGTGGAGCTTGGTTAAAAGCTGCGTTAACATATTGATGATTGTACCCTCTTGAGGTGTGACGTTTTGGTTATTTCTCCAACCGAAATTGGGATTTTGTCTCCAAGGGGCGTTAGGTTCACTATTAATGGAACAAGTTTGTTCATAGGCAATAGGGACGGTGGGATTCGGGATGCTCGGGACTCCAAAAGAAACTACATGGATTTGAATTTACATTCATAACGGGATTGGCTTTTGTTGTACGATATGGCATCTACCTTTTTAGTGAGGGATTCAATAAGAGTTTTAAGCTCAGGATCTGATTTAACCTCAAACATACTGGTAGCCTTAACTGTGGAAGAAGAACTAGCGGAGCGGGAGTAATCGTCACTACCCCCCCAATTATTATTACGCTTAGTTTGGTCCTCTAAAAATTTATAAGCCTCCGAGGCTCCTTTACTTAAGAAACTACCCCCGTTCATTATGTCAAGGACTTCTTTATGGTGATGTTGAAGTCCTTTGAAAAAGGCACGAACTAACGTGTCTTTCGCTAAGTTATGATGTGGACACTCTATAAGCAGATCGGTGAAACGATTCCAAGCCTCAAAATGTTTCATGAGGATTTTGTCGAAAAGAAATGAATCTTAGAAAGCATCTCATCCGTCTTTGGTGGGTAAAAATGTTCCATAAACAAACAACAAGTTTAGCCCACGAAGTCCACGTAATTAGGCGCTTTGGGCTTAACCAAGACGCCTTTATCGGCTAAGGTGAAAGGGAATACCCTTAATTTAATTTGTTCAACCAACCGTAGGATGGTGGAATGTTGTTAGGACTTGTTCAATCCTAATGCGTGTGTTGGTAAGGTTTTTCATGGTCTAAACCATGAAACACGGGTAACAAATTAAAAATATTTGGAGGGATTCAAATCCCCCAGTGGAGTGCTAGAACGATGCAAGATTTGGGGCTATCGCCAAGGCTTTGTAGAAGTCCGAGAGGAGTCTCTCTTTCTTCCCCCATTATATCAGGTATGGTGTGTGTGATAGTAGTTAGAAGTGTAGTGTGTGGTATACTAGATAGACTTGATTGTTGATGTTGTTGTGTATTTACGTTCGGTGTTTTTGTACGACTAGACCTTAATCTCATGCAAGACTAAGTCGAGCTTAACTACACATGCAACACTCCAAACAATTCTGATGTACTAGTATAAACCTCTAACAGGAGATGCGAGGTGTGGAAGAAAGGAATACGATTCGTCCTTGCTTCGCTTTTATGAATAATAGCGTCTTGTGTACGCGTGTTCGGTGTATATAAGAGAATAAAACACTGAAAAACTTGACAACTTCGAAGTTCAAAAAAGCGTGGAAATCCGGAAATTTCAGCTAAGGGCGCTGCGCGCTTATCTTTCGCTGGCGCAAAGCCAAGGCAAAGTCGAAGCTCGAGAAGATAGCTGGTCGCTTTTCTTTGAAGCGCGGCTCAGTAAAACGAAGTCCGAAGAAGATAGCGGGTCGCTTTATTGAAGCGTGGCCGCTTCGATCGTTTTCGCTGAATTTTTCCAAAACTGAAACGGCAACCACAGTATGAATCAAACAAGGGTGGGTGGGTGAAATGGGACTTAAAAATTACTAATTCTATTATGAAAACAATGCTAAAGTGCAACTAAGATGGCAGCGGCGCCATTTGATAACTCCAAATGACTAGTTTACCTACGAAATAAACGATGAATTCACAACGCAAGTAAAACTAAACTTAATGATGCTATATGTTTATCAAAGAATTCTACTCTCAGGTCTATGAGATATAGTGGAGTAGATAAGTTCGTTCCACTCCTAGTGCTCTAGCACGGATGTTTTCTAATCTAACTAGTCGTTTTTAAGTCTATGAGAGTTTTACGAAGGGAATTATACTACGATGCAACTACCCACAAGATGCAACTAGTCGGTTATCGGAATACTAAGGGAATGCTACGTTGATTCTATGATAAGGAGTTAGAGGGGGGTTGATTCCACCTTAACTCAACTTAATCCACTAACGACGAATCGTCGTAATCCGAATTGAACTGCTTCGCAGAACAATTGGTTATTCCTAATCCCTAATTATACATGGCATTTCTACCAATTCATAACTAGCATGTGAACAATTAAACCCATTCTCATGGTGAACTAATCATTTCTAGAGTGGAATAGAAAATACGACGATTCTACGATAATCGAATCAAGCTTTCATCAAGGCTTCACAACCCCTCTAATGGAGGTTTAGCCTTGAATCATTCCGCAAATCATTTCCATTTATATTAAAACTAAACATAATATAAAGCATTGAAATTTATTTAATTAAACAATAATGAAATCTAATTTAATGACTAAATTGAACTAAGGACATGAATTGAAATTAGATCTAAAATTGGAATTGACAAAATCGAAATGGATAAAGAATACTACTTTATTGATCTAATCAAATGAAGAACAAGATTCAAAGGTTTAATCTAATAAGGGATTTGAAACTAATTAAAGAAAACAATTAAATCTAGATCTAGAAGCTATTTTAATGGCTACTTTCTATTCTAAGCTATCTACCCTAATTCTCTACTAATTAATCTACCATTAACAAAGACTTAAGCTTTTGTTCTTATACATTCAGATCCAAAATTCGTGCATGGGCTTGGAGCCAGGGTTTGGGCCAGAGAATCAGGCCCAAAACCCAATTCTTTCAGTCCAAAAAGGCCTCTTCAGCTGCAGTTGGCTTCCACAGACTTTTCGTTCACTTCTGCTCCTCTGATTGGGTCAAGGCTTGGACCATTGCAAAGCTCTTTCCGAGCCGGTCGTTTTGACATAAGGCATGCCCAATTCCGAGGTCTGAGTCCAAAGATACGGCTTTGAAGTTCTCACGACTTTTGCTCCTTTATCTCGCTAAAGTGGTACATTTCTCGCACATAATGGACTTTGAAGCCCGAAATGCATAAAACGCTGTGTCGGTGTTAACTCTTACTTATTATTCACATAATTGGTCTAACAAGATGATTATTAAGGGGTTAAAACTACAGTTTTGGGCTCTTATCAATATGGCGAGTATCTTTCCCTCCCTAATACCCCCGTGGTCGAACCGATCGTATACCGGGTGGCATATCAGATGTAGTCTTTGAAGGTACATCGGGCACAAAAGAGTCACATCAGTCCCCGCCCAATTCTCGAAGAGGTGAGTTTTATCATACGAGGGATCGTGGCAAGCAAGGCACGCGATCAGTTCAATCCACGTTGGGTAAACTCCTACTCCTCGCCTCCCCCATACCTCTTCCACTGATGATGATTCAACTATAATTAGCTCGATCTCTGCTGGTGATGCGCCCCTGCATCTTGACCCAGTTTTCAAGCTATTTAACTCCTTAGCACAAGCGCTAAGCGATAATAATACCTTTATGAACTTGACGTGAATCTTATGCCAGTCATCAAATTTCCTGATGGTGGTGCCCGAGTGTCTATTTGTGATTTATTATGCAATAATTTCTCAATTAGTTGAATTACATGATAATACACTTACTCCTATTACACAATGCTGGAAATGAAAATTTCATAAAAGAGCCCGGGCATATGACCGGGTATAATACCTAGTATATATAATAGCAGTACCTTTTCAAGCTCTCTAAAGGTGTCCACGTCAGCCAATCTTAAGTACCCAAGGTTGTTACGAAAAAAAAACGGAGAAAAAACTAGCGAACAGCTTATAAAAAGTGTCCTACTTAAAATGGAAAGCGTATTAGCAAAACCCAATAAACCTTCGTTTCATTTTCATTTTAAAACACTCCGTCTCCATTCTCAATTAGATTAGATTGTATCTCTTCCAATACCAAAACCCAACATATCAATCGAAAGAGAAATATCTCAGGTATGTATCCCAACTTTCACTTTTTGTTTTAACCGATCTCACAGAAGAATAGCAATCAACAATAAAACAAAACCCAACCTTCATCAAACACTCCAAAGTCTCTCACAAAAAAAATTCTCTGAAGAAGAAAAATTAGTCTCCTCTTCCTGTTATTAATATGGTAATTTTTTCTATTGCTTTTGTTTTTGTTTTCATTTCATGGCTTATCAATCGATTCCAGGTCCATCGAGCTCCAGTTCTAGCTTTCATCTCTTCAATTCCACTTTTGGAGATACAACCTATACCAAGGTCTTTGTTGGGGGATTGGCTTGGGAGACCCAGAGCAAGACCATGTGTCGTTATTTCGACCAGTTTAGAGACATCCTCGAGGCTGTCGTCATTACCGATAGGATTACTGGAAGATCCAAAGGCTATGGTTTTGTTAGCATTCCTTCTTTTTTATTTTAAACAATTGATTGACTTATTATTCTTCATTTTGCAAAAAAACATTATTTATTTAGGTGACTTTTCGTGATCCTGAAGCTGCCAAGAGAGCTTGTCTTGACCCAAGTCCTGTTATTGATGGGAGGAGACGAAATGAATTGCAATTTGGCTTCACTTGGACGACCTCGCCCTCCACCGCCTTATGGTAATCTTATTTCCTCCTTATTATTTCGTGATTACTAAATGAAAGGCTAAAAAATGTCATTTATGTGTAAAATGTATATGATAGGTGTTTGAGAGTCATCTCAGAACTAATTCTCTTTTTCTATCATTTAATTGCTACCTTTATAATAGGTGTAAAATGTATAGGTACAATAGCTTTTTTTGCATTCCGTGTGGCAAGTATAATTTTATGTTTTAGCTATTTCCCCTAGCGCATTTGAGGGCAATAACCCCTTACTTTGCAAGTGGGCAAAGCTCGAGGCCTTACATTGGATGCCCCAGTTATCACCAGCCACACTTACAACTACCAACAAGGGTTTGCATACCCTCAGTATGGGTGAGTAGTCTTCTCCAGGATCTCACACTATTAACGATTCATCAATTAAGTAGCAAAGTTTGAATTATTCATTCAATTTACTTTGATGTCAAACCTTGAATAAACAAAGAATGTCTATATTGCACATATAAATGCATTACACTATATTGTTATCGATAACATCTATATGAACGCATTACACTATATTGTATAGTAAGAAAGGTCAAAACAATAATGGGAAAGGTTAAAAAATGGTGGGAAAGAAGATATACGGAAATAAACAATAAGTTATCGGAAAATCTCTTCCTCCAAAAACTCAGGACCAGCACATAACCAATACAATAATAATGTTGAAGCTGTAAAAACACTTCTTTGACATTGTGGTGTCTAATTTATGATCGTGGACAAAATAAAATAGACTTATAACCTTGAAGTTTTACTACGTTGAACTGTTGGTCTGAAATCTGATTTACAAAGTTGAATGTTTAGGACAATAGGACATGCATCGTACCCTGCCTTTATACAGGTTTGTTTGCATTAGAAATTAATTTTCTCTATAAGTTATTTAATGATAGTGGAACTTCATTAAATTTACATAGTGCGATGTCAATGAGATATGGCGCAACAATTTCAAATGTTGATTTCAAGAGGAGCTTAAATGATTTAGAACCGGGTCCTTTAGGAGGTGCTATTATACAGGTTTCCTTAGTTCAAGCCAAATTAATACCCCGACCAAGTTTTTTAGATAATGAGGTTACCGTGTTTCTATTCCATGAAGAATAATAAGCTTCCTTTTATGACTTAATCATTTGATCAGTGCAGACCTTTTTGTTTACTACATAAAAGTTAGTGGTTTCTGACATTATTTCTTATAAACTAAGATTTGGTTCTTCTGCGTGGACTTGGAATTAGTTAGTTTAAGAACCTGATAAAGTATAGGAGAACCTCTCCTATTTGGGACAGTTAATTTGAACCTTTCTAAGGATTTAATGATTTGTTGCTCTCTGCACCATTGTACTTTGATCATTGATATGCTTTATATACCGATTTGCATTGAGCTTTACGTGCCATACTAAATTGTCAATTTGGCATCATAAGCTTCATCGAATTATTTATCTGTATCCCAGGGCTTAATATAAAGATTATTTATCTGTTTGGCGAATGACTTTTAGGAAGTATGTATGTGATTCATGATTGTATGAAAATGGTGGCTACTGAGTGACTAATGTGTTGGGAATCATTTGCATAGTTTTAAGACTTATTGCATCAGATTTTAATAGTCAATGTTGTTGCAGCTCAATTCGATGAGGGGATTATTACCTGGGAAGTTATGAACATGATACTGTGCTGATTCCTCAAGGTGGTTTCATGTTTGTCTTGCCATTTGTTTTAGGTAACCTATAATTTGAGTTTTCATTGATATCTTTTTAGGCTAAAAAAATCATTATGATAAGTAGAATTTTGTTTTAAGGTTTTTTTTTTCTAATGAAGTTTCTTTGTTAGTTTTACTTCTATTGGTCTTCTTCACTTTTGCTTCATCCATATCTTTTAAATAGTTATTGAGCACACACACACTTATAACTCGATTGGATTGGTACACTTGATAATGATTATAGAAAACAATGTTCTTCATTTGGGTTAATGTGTTTTTCATTTGGGTTAAATAGGATTTGACCATAGCATCATAATGAAAAACTCTGTTATCTTAAATCCAAACCCTACGCTAATTGATTCCCCACCTCAAATCTTATTGTGGCCATCTGTTGTTTCGTCTCATTATGCTACGAATTGAAAGTACACTAAACTTAATTATCAGGTATTAAATTTTCCTATCTTTTTTGGTGTTTACCTAGTTTGATTCTTCAGATGACAAGGCTATTCGATCACTTTATGCTATAGACATTTTAATTATTTTCTCTTTTACTATTTCTAAATGTAACATTCTTCATAAACTTGAACAGCTGTCCGTTCTGCAATTTTGGAATTTTGTTGGGAAAAATAGTTAAGTTCTTGCCGAGCATCAAAGAGAAGAAGAGAAAGGTTTGACCAAATTTGTCCTCTTTTTTTTCCTTCTTTGGTAGTTTGGTTGGTAATGTAGATTATATATTGGACAATATAATATAGTGGGATAGGATGGGCCAAGTGTGCAATTGCAAATACACCGAAAACATACACCAGATAAGTGCCCCCAACTAAGCAAACGGGAACCCCTTCGCCTAAAAAGAAGAATAATAGCAGTAAGTTGAAATGAACTCCTAACAAAACACTAGATGCTCAGTTTCATTATCTTTTGGGCAGGACAAGTCAAGTTGTGGTGATCTCTCAATGTATTTCTCAAGAGGTAAAGGTGTTCAGTTTCCTTTTTGCGGTTCTTGGAACAGTAGTTATCAAGGTATGTTGTTCAGATTTAAGTCAGTTGGGCAGGATAAGTCAGTTGCTTGCTTTGTCTTATAAAACTTGACCTGTAGTAACTGAAAGAATTGGAAGACAGGGAAACAAGAGGACTCCTCTACGCTTTGTGGGACGGGAAGCTGTTGTAACAACACAATGTTTGAATGGATGGTTAGTTATTTTTTGCTTACATATGTTTTAATTTTTGTAGATGTTAGTTGTTTTGGGGTAAACAACCTGACTTTATGTTTGGTTGGAAATGGCTGCACTCTTCTTGGGATAAGAGTTGCCTACGTATCAAGTTTCTTGGGGAAAACTTGAATCAAGCCTTACGTAGTTCATCTCTCTCTATTTATAGATGTTTGAGCTGACTTTCCTTATTTGCTATAGGCCGTTTATCAGGTGTAGATCCACATTGTATGCTATCTTGATGATTCACCATTACTCCTGATGTTACAAAGTAAATGACTCCTTGATTGGTGCATTGATTGAGTTCCCAGATTGCGCTAGATGATTTGATACCATATATGGCTGTAATTGTGATTTGGGGCGACTCGAACCGGGTCGTTCAAATGTCTTTACGCACGGTAATGAAATGATGGAGATAATGACACAGGCGATGACACGCGGTGTTGTAGTGATATGAATGTAGAATGGATGGTACTTACACAACCCCTTTGTTTTATTTTTCTTCATTTTGACAGCTGTGTAGTGAAAGGAAAAAGATAAAATGAAGCTTTTGTACACGTGTCTGACAGCTGGTTTGTTTAAGGGTTTGGAAAATGTGCGGGAACAGTTGGACTTTGAACCATGGGCCCAAATCACGGCGATTTTGTGGGCGAGTTATGATTGTGTTAGCTTGGGAAACTGAATCGATTTGTTTGCTTTCGAGGTTTGTGTGTTTGAAGAGTTTTGTGTGGGTTGGCTTCTCATTTCCATTCTATCATTAGGAGCAAAGAAAGAAAACGGAGAGAAAGAAAAAAAAGCAGAGAGAAAAGAAAATGCCAAGCTCACGTCTTTCTAACTTCTGGTGCGTTCTTTGATAAAATGTTTGATATTTTGTTTATTTTTGATTTTGAAATGTCTGTTATCAGTGATAGCTTGAGTGGTGAAGTTGAGATTGATGAGTGGAGAGAGAGAATAGTAAGTGATGAAGAAGTTGAAGATAGGGTTCGTAGTGGTGATGAGGCTTCATCGTTTTCATCGTTGGAGACGATGGCTGAGGATGTGAGGAGACCTAGGTCGGAGGATTGTTATACTACTTTGAGGGAGGAGTTTGGTTGGGTGGAGGCCGACCTGGCAATGTACGACTTGAGTGGGTAGAGGAACTTGTATAGTAGTGACTACGTTCCTAGTGGGTGGGGGAGTAGTGGTTTGTTATGGGCAGTTGAAGGCTGGGATGAGGTTGTCGTTTTCCCGTCTTACTGTGGAGGTGTTGAATTTTTTAGGAAAAGCCCCTTGTCAGTTCGTAGGGAACAGTTGGAGGATTTTCCATGTGTTGGATTTGTTGAATGAGAGGGGTTATAACATCTGCTTATCAGATGTGTTGGAGCATTTCACTGTGAAGAGGTTAGTTGCACTGAACTTCAGTTTTCAGGTCGGGAAGGGGAAATCTCCTGTTATTGTGGGAGTGAGTAAGGAGGATTGGGAGCGTAGGCCATTGTTGGTTATGGGTAGATATTGTCCTCCTCGTTAGGAGTTGAAAATGCGTGTTGTACAGTTGGATGGTAGGTTGTTTGTTTTAGGTCTTACTGTGTGTATGGTATATTATACTTTGGACGTTCTGACTTATTTGTTTTGTTTTTGTAGAGGTTTTCTATTCGTGGTCGTACTGAGACCGGTGCTATAAAAAGGTTTGCTTGTTTGAGCTTGGAGGAGAAACGAGCTTTGTTGGGGGAGGTTGCGCATTACTTTAAGAGGCGTGGAGGAGAGAAAATCAACCATAAGAAGGCGGAGCAAAAGGAGAGGGCTCGTAAGGTTATGGTTGATCTCTCTGATTCTAGCTCGGATCCTATAATGGAGAGGGAGAGCCAAAGGAAAGCATCTGTTTCTGGAATGAGAATGGCAGGAGGGGCTACTGATAGCCGTTCTGCTACAGTGAGGACAACTGGCGAAGCTACTGAAAGCCGTTCTGCATCCAAACGCTCTGAGGTGGGGATGTAGAACGTTCGTCATCCAAACGCTCCTTTCTAGGGGATGTGGAATGTTCTGCATCCAACCGCTCCGAGTTAGGTGATGGTGATCGTTCTGCATCCAAACGCTCTGAAGCGGGTGTTAGAAGTGCTGGTGGTCTTGCTGGTGAAAGTGCTAGTGGAAGTGGTGATGTAAGTGCTGGTGGAAGTGGTGATGCTCCCACTTCATTCCCGGAGGCCTAATTTGAAGAGGCGCTCCAAAGTGGTTGAGACGGAGGGGACGAAGTGGTCCCGAACTGAGTCTGAGGAACGACCTGGTGCTGGTGAAGGTCGTACTTCTTTAGGTCGGACACCTTTGAAGAAGATGAACCTGAGTGATTTGGTTGTTGATGCTGGGGTAGCTGATGCCCATGGTAAGAAGAAAGTTGATAAGGCTGAGCCTGCTGCTCAGCAGTGCAAGGGGTCGGGGAGTGCGGCCCCAGGTGACAAGAGTGGTGATGACATTCTAAGTAGGCTTGTTATGTATGAGGACCCTACGAGTGGGCTGAGGAAGTTTGTGAATAATGGGGACTATAGTTTCAAGTCCTCATTAGTTGCTGGAGGGCTGCTGGAGAGCATTATCCTTGATGGAGTAGGCGTAAGCTGGATGTTGCGAAGAATCTAGAGGTGAACGTGAATTAGATGGATCGGTCGCTGTGCTTTGTGAGTGTTCTTCCGATCTGAGTTTGTTTTCTTTGTGCTTTGTAGATATTCGTCCGATCAGACTTAATTTGTTGTTTGTTAGGTTTTGGCTATGTATAGGAAGTTGAGGGAGATGGCAACTATCTTTGATCTGTACAAGAAAGAGCTGGATAGCACCAAGTTGGCCTATGACAAGCTGGTGGCTGTGCAACAGGTGGAGAGGGCGGAGGTTGTAGCGTTAAGGGCTCAGGTGCATGACCTGGTTGGGAATGTGGCCTTGTTGCAACCATCTCTTGATTCTTCGCGGCTGGAGGTTCAGCAGTGGGTCGGTGAGCGTAAGAAGGCACGGGCCGTTGCTGAATGAGCTCAGGCTAAGTATAACGATCTGGTTGACTTGGTGGAGAGCGGTGATACTTATGTTCTGGTTGATGATTTCCTAGAGCTAGATCGTAAGTATCGACCCTCAAGATGTCAGTTGAATGTGGGGTTGCAATAGTAGCTGTGGAAAATACTGATGCAGATGCTAGTAGAAAATCTGATCTGCCCTCCGACCAAGGTGCTGCTCCAGTTGCTCCTCTTGATGATGTTGTCGTAGATGTGTTGAAAGTTGTTGATGATCCGGCTAGCAGCTCTGTTGCTGCAGAGGGCTGCGAGCTGGATCCTTTGAACGTAGAACATGTTTCCCATGTTGAGTATTCTTGATTTTCATGTGTTTGATCTTGGGTTGAGGGATCTTTGAACAAAATTTAAGCACTTCTTTGTTTTTGATACTGATACACTGTATTTTTGATGATGGGGATACTAAGGTCATTTTCCCGAGATAACCTAGGGGCCTTTAGTATCTATCCAAAGTTGTACTTAAGTATAAATACTTATAGTACTTTCTTGTTGAGATTGTGCTTGAAGTTTGCATGCGTATGATTGCTTTTGTTGCTTTTGATTTATTATTTGACGACCTGTGTTGTATTGTAGTAGTATTGATGAACTGTTGGACTTTGCTAGGTCGTCTGATTGTAACTGGTCGTAGAGCATTTGTGTACGACCTGATATATTTGTGTAGCTGACGCGTAGGCTTCGTCATGTCCTTAGGTGTATGTGCTGAGTTGTTCCTTTTGGGGGAGCTTCTTATTGATATAATTAGCCTTTGAATGGCCATTATAGTTGAGTCTAACTTAAACCATTTCGAGGTCCTAAGTTGACTTGGGGTCCTTTTGGAGGTCCCCTGGATTGTATTTGTCTGATAATTGGCCTTTGAGTGGCAATTATAGTTGAATCATACTTAACCTTGGCGTTGGTTTTAAGTTGATTGTGGTCCTTTTAGGGGACCATAGATTGATTTTGACGGATAATTAGCCACTGCGTGGTAATTATAGTGTGGTTGTGTTGAATTATGGTGTTGGTGCCAGGTCGGATATTGTGATATCCTAGACCGGCTAACGAGTTAAAGCTGTGTGGTATTCATGTAATGCAAAGATAACATTCATACATCAAATGCTGTTGAAACTTCATTCAATTGATTGATATATCTGGATGACATCTTATTGGTAAAAACGTTTGAGTAGAGCTGTGTTCCAAGGTCGTGGAAGCACATCACCGAGCTGAGTTTTGATCCGGTACGCTCCATTTCCAACGACTCTGTTAACTATGTATGGTCCTTCCCAAGTTGGGTCGTGTTTGGCTGGTGCTAAAGTCTTTTTGAGGACTAGGTTGACAGCTTGGAAGGATCTTGGGACAACCTTCTTGTTGTAAGATCGTTGGATTGTTTGGTGGTACCGAGCTAAGGATATTGCAACTGTTTCCCTTCGCTCTTCTAGGAGATCGACTTCTTTGGCTAAGATGTTGTCATTTTCTCTTGATTCGACGATGTCTGAGCGTGTGGTTGTGATTGTGAGCTCTGATGGTATGACTACTTCTGTTCCGAAGCAATGTGTGAAAGGAGACTCGTTGGTACTGGCTTTGGCTGTTGTTCTGTATGCCCATAAAATGTTCTCGAGCTGCTCTGGCCATTTGCTTTTCTTGCTCTCCAACTTTTTTGGAGATTTTCTTTGATGGCTTTGTTTGTGGCCTCTGCTTGACCATTGCTCTGTGCATATCTAGGTGTAGAAAATGCTTGAGTGATGCGCCATTTTTGTAGAAACACCTTGACTTGTGTGCCAGCAAATTGGGTACCGTTGTCCATGACAAGGGTGTGGGGTAGACCAAATCTTGTGATGATATTGGTCCATATGAAGTTGATGACGTGGACTTCCTTTACTTGGACTAGTGGGATTGCTTCAACCCATTTGGTGAAGTAATCTATGGCTGCTAGGACGTATTTGAGCCCTGTTTTCTTTTGTGGGATGAAAGGTCCCATGATGTCTATCCCCCACATGTGGAAAGGCCAGGGGCTGGCTATGTTAATCAATTCCCATGCTGGACTTAGGTGGTCGTGGCCAAATGTTTGACATTGGTGGCATTTGAGAACGTACCTTTTTTCTTCGATATGCATTCCTGGCCAATAATACCCTTGGGCTATTGCTTTATGAGCCAGGGATCTTGCTCCTGCATGGTTGCCACATTCGCCTTTGTGAATTTCATCGAAAATGAGCTGGCCCTCGCGTGGAGTTATACACCTGAGGTGGGGTCCTCCTGCGGATTTATGGAACAAGCGTCCGTTGATTATGGTGTATCTGGGAGCTCAAAATTGTATGGCCCAAGCATTCTTTGTCTTTGACGGAAGCTCACCATGTAAGATAAATTTGAGAAATGGGCCTATCCAAGATTGATTGATCACTTTTTCGGATGAGAACTGGAAATCTGTGAGGTCGTTGATGTTTTCTTGTTGGTAGGCGGGCCTCTCTAAGATGTCAATATAGATTGTGCTGGAGCAAACCTTTTGTGTCTTTGATGCTAAGAAAGCTAGACTGTCTGCATGTCTGTTATCTTCTCTTGGAATATGCTCCAAGGAGAATGTTTTGAACGATCTGATGAGGTCACTAACGACCTGAACCTACTTTGTAAGGTTTGCTCCATTTGTAACATACTCTTTGGTGATTGTTTGACTATTAGCTGTGAGTCGCTGTAAGCTTTAAGCTTTGGGACTTGTAGTTGTTGTGCCATGTGGAGGCCTGTGATCAATGCTTCGTACTCCGCTTCGTTGCTGGATGTTGCGAAATCGATCTTGATTGATTTTTGTAGTTGGGTGCCTTCTGGTGAAGTTAACACAGCCCCCAGTCCACTACCATTGTTGTTGCACGCTCCATCTACGTAGATGTGCCATGTGTCTGGGGTGGCTGGTTGATGGAGTGAAGTGATGGGCTCAGGTTCCCAGTTGACGTCTTCGACGGGGAAGTCCGCAAGGAAGTCAACAACGACCTGTCCTTTGCGAGACGTTATGGGGATGAACTCGATGTGGTGCTCTCTGAGCTCTTCAGCCCATTTGGCCATTCGAGCCGTTTTGTTGTTGGAACTCAAAACTTGCTTGATAGGTACATCGGTTATTACCTTGATGCGGTGGGCCTGAAAGTAAGGTCGGAATTTTCGAGCGGAGTATAACAGAGACAACATTGTTTTCTCTATTGCTAAGTAATGCTTCTCTGCATCTGCCAATGTTTTGCTGGTGAAGTAGACTGGCTTTTCGATTCCCTCGCTTTCGCGAAAGAGGACCGAGCTGATGGCAAAATCGGTAGTTGCAAGATAAAGCCCCAGATTTCTCCTTCTTCTGGTTTGGACAGGACGGGTGGAGTTGATAAATAAGCTTTCAGGTCGTTGAAAGTTTTTTGGCATTCGTTTGTCCATGTAAATGTTGCGCTTTTTTTGAGTATTTGCAGGAATGTTCTGCACTTGTCAGATGCTCGTGAGATGAATCTGTTGAGGGCTGAAACCATGCCAGATAACTTGTGGATTTGTTGCTTTGTAGTTGGCTCTAGAATTTCAAGGAGAGCTTGTATCTGCTATGGGTTTGCTTCAATGCGTCTTTGTGAAACGAGGTAACCTAAGAACTTCCCTGAGGCTACTCCGAATACGCATTTGGATGGGTTGAGCTTCATCTTGTTTTGGCGTAACCTTTCAAAGGCTTCTTGTAGGTGAGAAATGTGATCGCCCGCCTTTTCACTTTGACCACCATGTCGTCTATGTAGACTTCCATGGTGTCGCCTAGCAAGTCTTTGAAGATCTTAGTGACCAGTCTTTGGTAGGTTGTGCTTGCGTTCTTCAAGCCGAATGGTAGGACGTTGTAGCAGAACGTTCCTTGCTCGGTTATGAAGGGCGTTTTCTGTCTTCTTCGCCGTGGTATCGATTGTACCATTGTATCGTCCATAAATGATAGAAGTTCATGCCCGCAAGTTTGATCTACCAGAATATCAATCCTTGGTAGGGGGAAGCTGTCCTTTGGGTAGTGCTTGTTGACGTTGGTGAAATCGATGCAGAGTCGTACCTAGTCGTTCTTCTTAGGAACAACTACAATGCTAGCTAGCCAGGTCGGGTATTCGACTTCTCTGATGAATCCCACATTTTTGAGCTTTTCTATATCTTCATTGATGGCCTTTTGAAACTTGAATGCTAGCTTCCTAGGTCGTTGTTTGATAGGCTTGACAGTTGGATCTACATTCAATTTGTGGCAAGCGACCTGAGGGTCGATTCCTGGTATATCGATATACGACCAAGCAAAAACGTCTTTATTGAGAGATAGAAATTTGACAAGTTGCTCCTTGAGCTTGGGGTCTAAGTCAGCCCCTACATAAACAAATTTTGGGTCATCATTTGTGCCCAAATTGACTTTTTCTCCAGGTTCAGTTTGTGCTTGCTTCCCCTTGAGCTTGTATGCTACTGGTGTTGTGGTGCTGGAAGCTTGAGGATCTTGCTTCTTTGGGACATCTTTGTCTTGGACGACCTGATTTTTCTCCATGGCTGTTGCGCTGACTTGGTTGCATCGATGAGCTTCTAGTTGGTTGCTCATGAGCTCCATGATGCCTCGGGGTCCGGGGAACCGCAGGACTTGGTGTAAAGTGGATGGGACTGCTTGGATCTTGTGAATCCATCGACGTCCTAGAATGGCAGTGTAGGATGACTTGACGTCGATCACACTGAAGTGTGTGGAAGTTTTGACCACGTCTTCTTTTTCTCCAATGGAGACTGGTAAGATGACGTCTCCAATGGCATCTGTGCGGTCACCGTTGAACCCGTAGAGTGGCACATTTGATTCTATCATAACCGAATCTGGCAGGTGCATGTCTAATAGAAAAAGATGTCACAGGAGATGCCTGGATCGATGAGGACTCTTTTGACTGTCCACCCGTTGATTTTGACGTGCACTACCAGGGCGTCATTGTGGGGTAGGCACACCTTGTCTAGGTCGTCCTCGGTGAATGAAATTTCTGTTGTTGTTTGAGGGCTGGTAGGATTGATTACCTTGGCTTTGTGGGAGAGGTGGTAGATTTCTTGAAGCGCTCCTACCCGTTTGCGCTTTTCCCGACCTGAGGTTTCGTCGTTGGAGGTGTCGGTAATCATATTGATTACCTTTTCCTCATCGTGGTCGGAGGAGTGCTGTCTCTGTTGTATCTCGACCGACCTGGAGATTTATATCGTCGAGCTATTCTGCTTCTGCTCCTTCTGCGAGCGGGTCGTTTGTGGCAGCGGCTTCTGCTCCGGTAGCGATTGGCATTCGGTTTGTGCCTGAGGTCGCTTTCCAACAGAAATTCTTTCAGCTTTCCCTCTTCGACTAAGTCTTAGAGGTAGTGCTTGAGGCTCCAACAGTCATCTGTGTCATGGTGGTGGAGTTTGTGGAAGTGGCAGTATAGAGGACGTCCTTGGATTGAGATGACTTTGTTGATGTTGGGCTTGAAGTATGGTGCTGTATATATCTTCATCAAGATTTGGCCTGGCATCCTGGAGAAGTTGGAGAATTCTCTTTTGGTGTAAGAGGGCTTGTGGGAGCTGGAGCTCTTGTTGTTGTTGTTGTTGTTGTTGCCTGAATAATGGTTGTTTTATTTGGATCCTCGCTTGTTGCTTACTGCGAGGACTTCTTTGCGCTTGCGTTGGGCTATCCATTCTTCGTACTTTATATACTTGTCAACTCTGTGGTATAGGTCGTCTATGGTCTCTGGCTTGTTGCGCATGAGGGACCCTGCTAGGTCGGATTCGTCAAGGAGGGCGTTTGTGAACACAAAAGTTGCAAAGCTGTCCTTGAGGCCTGATTCCAGTGACAGGAGTTCCTTCTTGAAACGTCCTAGAAAAACACGGATTGTCTCGCCATGTGCTTGTTTCAGCTGGAACAACGAGTCTAGGTTTGCTTGTTTCTTCCAATTGTGGACGAATTCTGCCGCAAATGTTTCAGCTAGTTTGTCGAAGTTGCTAATTGAATCAGGAGGGAGTGTGTAGAACCAGTCTATTGCTTCGTCCTTCAGGCTGGCTGGAAAGAGTTTGCATTTCAGGTAGTCATAGTCTGGAGCGCTGTAGAGTGTAAGGATCTGGCTGAAACGAGCTACGTGCTAAAATAAATGCACCAACCTGACAATATGCAAACTACTAAAATAAATGAATTAATCATGTATAGGAATGACAATACTAAAAAGGTAATACCTTGTCAAGCGGAATTGAGGAATCGGTGTGAGAAAAACAGAAATGGTGAAATCGGCATAATCCATGATCATTATTAGGGCTTCTTGGGAGTGAAAACTCTGGAAGTACACTAATAATGGTTAAGCACATGAATACCATCGAATAGTGATTGCAATATAATCTACAGACACAATTATTAGTAAACTACACAAATCGAAAGAACAATGCAAACCAAAAGAGTAAAAAAATTAAAATTAAAATTAAAATTTTGTACCTTGAATAAGTGATATTTGCCTTTTTGCTATGTTAGAGAATTACTTCTCTTCTTTGGCGAAAGTGCGAATTCAAAGTTTTTCCTTACTCACGATCTTCGTGTTCATATAGTTGGAGTAAGGATTCTAACCAACCTAAAGCTTAGGACAAACTACAACTTGGTTGTTTTACTCTTTAAGGAACTAGTGAGTAAGTTTAAATATGATTATATTAATACTAAATACTTGGTCTCTTTACTACACAAAAATTAAAAATATTAAGTTACAAAAATCATGCAACTAAGACACAATAAAATTTTACTAATAACAAAGGTGGAGAGTTAATCCTCCTCATGTGAAGATAACCTTTGTTATTTGATTTTAATAAGTTCATTATTATCTTCCTAGAACTCATAGACAAGTCCTAAAAAAAGAAAACTTGATCCCTAACATATATGACTAATCTCTAAGCTCATACATGCTAGCATGTGGAACCAAAGCAATGACTTATCTCTAAGCTCATCACTTTGATCCTTAACTAGACACTACACCAACTATCATTTTGGGATAGGATGTAGGGTCTAGTTGTTGTTCATAAACAACTTACTAAACCAAACAACAAAGATTTTTCCTCACATGAGTTTTATTAACTCCCCAAAAAGGGAAAGTTAGCTCATGATCCTTGGGAGAACACTAAAACAAGTGTGGAATGTAAAAAGAGAGAGAGAGAGAGAAGAAAAAGAAGAAAACTATTTATTTATATATTTTGAAGAAGTGAGAATTTTTCAAGAGGAACACTTTCACTTACAAAACTATTACAAGCTATTTCTTACCAAAATAAAAACTAAAATAAAAATCTAAGACTAAGGAACTAAAATAATACAAGGTAAGGAAAAGAAGTCAAGGGAGTAAATGGAGTGTCCCCCCTTGTTTTGTTTTCTTCTCCATTTGAGAGAAATCTCATTTCCTCCCACGTGAAACATCAAACCACATTTACTTCATTTTTATCCACCACATTAAAACAAAGTGACACCTTGCCTTTTTTTTCACTATTAACACCTAATCTAATTAATTACATGCAAGGTGTCAACTTTGCACCAATAATTTGTCATTTTTGTCTTGACATGCTCCATGATTGATGACTCATACAATCTTGCAGGCCCGCATAGTGGGTCCATGTGCAGTCCAGTGGCGGTCCGGTCTTTGGGCAATTTTACAACTTCCCGCCTATGTGTAGAGTTCATCGCCCTGATTGTCTGAGCAGCTCACTTGTCGCATTCGGAGTCCTAGTTTAAGAGGTAGGAGCTTCGGAAGTTTGATGCTTCTGTGCAAATTTGGAAGAATTCATATATACGTCGTTCCCCGTGCTTTATCGCAGGTTTAACCAATATTTCCATGTTTACTGCGAATACCTGCAAAAGTATGAAAACATATTTATTTCATGATTATTAAACATATAATTAACCAAATTTATATGTCTCATAATACACTTTTGGGTGCTTATCACACTACCCCCAAACAGCACTTTGCTTGTCCTCAAGCAAAGAAGAGACATTAAAACAGCTAAGTGGCCAAAATGTGTAGTCCTAACTAATTCTCGTTTCGCAGAGTGCGGTTGCATTGACCATATGCAACAAGGCCTTAAACCACTAGGAATTCCGTAGTGGACAAGTTATAGCCTCGTGAGAGTTTTCTAGAGAAGATACTCACAAACTTCATTTATACTACAACGACTTCGATGATAAAACTTCGTTTCCTAAATTAATCTCGATATCCATACATCTCCTTAGCGGGAAGCGAGGATTGATTTCTTTGAAACTCAAGTTAATATGCATCCAATAATTAAAACATCTACATATGATAATGCATACAATGAACTTGCATTGAAATGTACTAGCGGGGGCGGATCCTCCTTTGGAGAGCGTACCTAAATGAGTTCTCACAGGTATGTGTCGAAACACAATTCCACTCAAAATTTTACCACTCAGGTTTTGTTAACTCCAGTGTGCAGTGGGCACACATTTCCTCACATCTCAATGACAGTCAGAGGAGCCGATGTCGATCAATCACATCTACTACTTATTATCACACCACCCTACTCCTAATTGAGCTAGAGGTTTTTATTAGGTATTGTGGGGCTTAGGTGATAGTGTACAAGAAAATGAAAATGGATAATCAAAATTTACGAGTATGAGAGAATAGGGTCTTTAAGATATTTATACTAGAGAATTCCTTGTTTTCTTTCCTTCTTCTAACTGAGTTTTCCAACCTTGTTCTTAAGCCTCTGGATACTGATGATTTTTTTTTTTTTTTTTTTTTTTTTTGCTTAAGAACATGATTATATTTTTCTTTCCTGAAGCAAGTAACTGACTTTTATTTGGGACAAGTCTTTCTCTTTATTTTTCCACATTTCATCCTATTTCTCATACTCCTCACTTAGGTAGGTTCTTTTATTTGGTTTAATAGATGGGTAAGGAATTTTTGGTGAAAGTGAAAGGTTTGATGAAAGGTTCATTGGAGTGACTAGCGGTAAAATTTGTAAAGGTAAGAATTTTTAGCTATGTCGATCCAAAGAAGGCCTAAATTCTCGCTTTAGGGTTCGGTGGTGATCAAGTAAGTAGACGCCAAGATTTTCTCTAATCGAAAAACTACTCCTCTGTGTCATCACACACAAATCACTCATGTCAAGGCTTTTGGTTAGATTCTCACAGGATTTATAGTTTAAGTAACTAACCGTTGGTTCCAGAAACTTACTGCTATGACAATCAATGATACTCAGTGCAAGAATGTTCATGAAAAGATGTATAAACTATTGCATACATATTATCTTAAGTTTCTTAAAACAAATCCTAATTCGGATACTAATGTGAGATTTCTAGACAATTTTCATCATTGAAAAGGAAACAAGACTTTGTCACTAAGTACAATTATTAACAAGAAAATAAAAACTATATACAGGTTACAATATGCCTAATTTTTGCTACAGGTTTAAAAATACCCCCAAACAGAATGATGCTTAGTCCTCGAAGTATCAATAAATAAAGAGAGAAATTACCTGAGAACCGTGAGCAAAAATTAGGGCTAGATTGCTGGAATAGAAAGGTTGGAGAACATAATATATTATTCAGAAAGAAACAATAAAATGTTCAATAGCACACGAAACATAGCACACGGAATAATGAAAGACAATAGCACACAAAACATAATTTTTAGCTAGATATATGTACAATGACAAACTCAAATTTACCATCCAGCGGGATGTGTAGGTCTGGCGTCCTCAATAAAGAAATGCATTTCCTTAGCATCGCGCCAAAAGATAATAGTCTGCCAAATTTCTGCCAATTCTTTGTCTCCGGATTTCCTCAAATGTTTCTTCATATTTTCATCCTTCAGGTAACAATGAACATGCCTCAGGTACCGAGCGAGACGCTTCCATTGCCTAAACCTTAATGAAAGAATGATTCTGTTTGCTGGGCACATAGAATCTACCTTGACCCAATCATGAAAAGTAGCTGCAAACTGTGGGAAATGTGTCTTCATGATTTGGCAATTCTTACAGTAAAAGAATATACCGATCCCGAAAAGTGCGAGCTCGTTTTTAGGTTGGAGATAACACAACCTAAGATGTTAAATAATGTATGACCTTGAGCGGTTAATCAATAATACTACGCAGAGGCAGACCTCATTGGCGATGAAAACCGCAATCTCCCATAATGTTCAGGAGTACAAACAACATCGCAGTCCCCATGTTCATGGTCATGCTTGCTAAGGGAATGGTGATGTCGCGCCATGGCACATGGCCAACTCCTTCTCGTTTAATCTCAAGACCATCACCGTAAGTTTCGTGAAACACTTGCCACTGAAAGGAACGGTAAGAATTATGATAGATGTAATGCCATGATGCGGCCAGTTCGTGATATGGAAGATCCAAAGTTAGGGCAAGCTGTTGTTCAGAAAAAATATGATATGTGTCACCAACTAGGATTGTGAACCCGTCTAAGTAGAAGCCATGTGCATGATTGAATGCTGGTGTGTCCTCCATATTAGCATAAAAGTATGTGGCCAAACTCGGAGAATAAGTTTGGTCAGGTTGAAGAACTAGGGAAGACCACCCAATGTTAGTGATGTAGTCACGGAAGAGATGACCATAAGTATTGGAATCTTTCATAGATTGAAAGGATTGCTCAGGAATGAGTTTTGGAGGTGTCATGTTTGATGAAGATGCCATGGTGGATGAAGTAAAGAAATGGGTAATGAGAAAGGCAACTGGATGGATAAATGAGTATGGAAGAAAATAAACCCTCCTGTAATGACATTAAAAATCACATGTTAAAATTAGTTAGTCACAACGTAAATAATTCTAGCAACCATTTCATACAAAAGAAGACACAAAGATAAGAACAAATTAATAATACGACGAAAAACGTAATAATATATATGGTTATTTATTTATTCACTTAGTATCATTATTCCATTTTTTATTCAATAAGAAAATCATGGATTATTATGATGCTACTGGAGATGCATATCGTGTACCACAGTGTTTAGTTCTTCAATTTGTTGTCTGAGCTGCATCTGAATGTCCCCTTGCCTGGCAGAGAGTGTAGTTTGATTTTCTATTAGGAGAGCGTGATTTTTCAAGGACTGAGAATGATTTTCCAAGATTTCCTCCTGTTCAACATCATGCATTGCTTGACGTTCTTAGAATTCCTTAAGAGTTGTAATGATGATATTTTGACGAGCGTATAGTTCCCGCATGTCGTGATGAAGAAATTGAATGCCTTCCATGGGATTAAAAAAATTTAGCATGACATTTTCATCAAAGAAATGGTCAGGGTTTGAGCTTGGGTCGTTTTGTTCATCTGTCAGAGTATCAGGAGTCCAAAAACCAATGGAGTAGTCTGTTTGGAGTACACTAATATGTGCTATTTGAAGTGGTGTTTTTGGAGAAATTACTGGATAACCCCAATGCATCATAATTTGCGTGACTAAAGTAGGTAGAGGTAGAGGTGCTGACTTTCTTGTTTTCCTGGTGATCACCTTCCAGAGGTGTTGGATTAGACAAAAATCATCCCTTTGAGTCTGCAAAACCTAAAGTAGGTGAAGTTGAAACTTTGTGACTTCTGATTGGTGAGATGTACCTATCACATTGTGTCCCAACCAGTGGAGCACAACTCATTGATTCTGTTTCAAAGAGCGTTGAAGAACAACGTGATATCTATTTCCCACTTTGCCATGAGATACGGTAGCTCTTAGTAAAGTTTTGATGGAATCAAATGATGACTCTGGAAAAAGGAACTCCTGGGAATTCATTGGGATTTGAAGTATGTCGGAGATAATTTCCCTAGTCAATTCCAATCGTCGTCCATAAGCATCGAAGTAGAATTTTCCATTCTCAGGTTCTATAAATTGGTAGAACATCAAAACCAATTCTCGGGAATAACTAGCTGCTGAATGATATAGAAGAGGCGTCCATCCCCGACGTACAATTTCGGTATCAAAATAAGGAGAAAACCGGCCATCTTCAAAAACTTTTAGATAGTCTTTCTCAGACATTATTTTTCTTGGTTGGTCCATTTGGTACTATTATGGAGGGAAGGATAGTGAAAATTGTTTGAAATGAGAATGGCTGAAAAGAAGAGATTTATAGCCAATCTATGAGTCTGTACCAATCTGGATTCCAAGTGTAGTTAATGACCTATATGATTATGAACAACAACAATGGGGATCCATAGTAAGTCTTGTCATGTCAGATTTCCAAAAACAATTAATGAGATGTTTCAATGTTAGAAAATACGGAGGAAAGTTTCACAGGGTAGTTAGACTTACACGTAATTTCAGAAATGATGATCAGACCTCAGTAATAGCATATGGATAGAACAATCAAGCTGCATGTGTGACAAGTGTTATGCGTACCTTGTAGCATGCGTGATCTTTTCTGAACACCATGAGTATTGATTTAATTATTTTGGTGAGTTTTGGATGGTGTTTTCTTTGTTATGGTTTGTTTTATTATTATTGTTTTTGTTTTTTTGTTTTTTTTTGTTTTGTTTTTATTTTTGTTTTTGTTTTTGTTTTTGTTTTTTTTAGAGGAAAAGACAAGTAATATACACAAATATTTAATACGAAACTTCTCCATTTAATCGTAACCTGTACAAATGTGTGGGAATTATTTAACACACCATACTAATATACAAAACGCATTGCATCGAAAAGAGAGATGTCGGTTACATAGATCTAGATGTTCTGGATCATGTTATGCATGAGTGACAACAGAACAATGATAAACACTGTTATCACGAATACTGTGATAGCCCATTCGCGTTGCTCTTTTTCTCATCGCTCGATTGGATTCATTATGTTCAAGAAAATGTGAATTTGTGAAGAGGAATTTGTGAAGAGTGAAAGTGGAAAAGGAGAGTTGTATTTATAATTAGAATTTTGACCGTTTGGATCAGTCCGTTGGGTTTTGACCGTTGGGCTTTGAGAGTAGGCCCAATGCATCAAAGAACAAACTAATATATTAAGAAGTACAATAATTGCATAACATAAATAATTTCTCATTCAAACCGTCTGGAGATACAAAATTATGAGAAATCAAACGATATATAATTTTTTTATCACTAGAACAATAAAAATGCAATGCATAAGGGAAATAAATGACATAGTCATTTCTAAGCCAATGGAAATAAACAGCTACTGTGAATCCTCAGGGTTAGCAGAAGATGAACCAGGGTTTCTACTTCGTCGGCTACGACGAACTCCTGGCTGAGCTGACTGGTCTGGAATGTGGCCCAAAGATTGTAGCAGTTGATCTTGGAATTGCTGCTGATTTGCCATCATCATTCTCTGGAAATGGCCTTGGCGATTACGCATTTCTTGCTGGAAGTCATTTTGGGAAGTAAGCATCTCTTCCTGACGAAGAAACATCCTGCGCATGCTGGTATTCATGTGTCTTAAAGCTTCCATGGGAGTGCTGATTCGGCGCATGATATCCTCATTAAAATAGTTGGGTGGTGAAGGAGGAGGAGGAGGTACGTTATCACGCTCAATATCATCTCTAGCTACTGGGTCCCAGTGGTCCAGAACACAAGTCTCGAAAATTCCAAAATTCTCGAAAGACCTTGTTGGAATGAAAGGAGTAGCAGACTGGAATCCTAAGTTAAGCATAAGCCGAAAGTAACAAGTACGACAAAGAGGAGTCGACCCGTTTGACGCGAAGTCGTAAGAACATGGCCCGTGAAATGGACCATACATAAAGTATTCTTCTTCTCCTGGAGGATCCACAGCAGGTGCAAGAATGTCTTGTTCACGTCAGACGTCTTTGAAGTTCCAATAACGTTGTAAGCTAGCCATTGAGTGATGGCTAGTTGGTTTCATCTTAGTGAGTGCTGGTACACGCAGTTCGAGCCATTATTATACTCTCCCTCAAGAAGCGTGCCAAACATTAAGTCCATCGTAGTCGGATACTTTGATAACAACAGGGTCGGACTATCTGAGTTTATCGGAATCTGTGCTGTGTTCGATATTAACTCCAGCGTGAGTTCACGTTCCAACCCATCCGCCGTAATACAAAATTCATCACCCCGGAAACCACTATTGTTGTAAAACTTTAAAACCAAATCTTCCGAGTAATTAGCCGGCACCTTGTGCAATGATATCTCCCACCCCTATTTGCAATTTCTTCATCGAAAAAGGGATGAAACATGCCCAAATCGAATAGATTTTTGAAATTCCTCTCAACTGTGATTTGTCTTCGTGCTGCCATAGAGAGGTCTAGATGACTTTCTGAGGGTGGAAATTGCTAGGAGTGTTGGAGGAGATGGTGCTGGAGCAAGGGGGTTTGAATTGGTGGAGTTGTGCCCGCGTGCGCTTGTGAAAATCAGGCCTGGGAAGCCGCGTGTGTGAGTTGAGTGGGAGGGGGACCAAGATCCGGATTTTGGGGGGGGGGGGGGGGGAAGAAAAGTGAGGGGCTGACGTGTGGTGTGGCCCGCGGGTTGTGTTTTGTGACCGGATCCGTGATTTTGGATCAAGTCCAATTTTTGGCCCAAGCCCAAATGATTTCCAAAAATTCCCCTTATGTCCTGAAATGTTCTGAAATTTCAAACGTAGAATTTCGATTCATTTTAACTCCAAATTGAATGAATGAGATATCAAAACGATCGGCATTAAAAATGCCATCCACGGGAATATGGCATAATCACAATCAAACCTTTTTATTTTTATTTGGGGGGTTTGAATCTTGTAAAAATAGGACGCAAACCCCCATTTTTTTTTAAGGAAGTTTATTTATTTACAAATTTTATATACAAATGTACAAGGGGAGATGAACGTGTTAATAACACCGGATTTCAAGAAGAAAATCATTACTGTAAAATCAGGCAACTGTCATTTGGCTCTGCGACGAACCCAATCCAGCCAGACTGTGGCTTAACCTTTATGTTTTGGGGGCCTAGGGTTCAGGACGGTACCATCCCTGACCAATGTGCAATGGTCTAATAATAATATTACCCTTAGTACATATGGTATAGCCTCAAACCGCCCCGAACTGTCATCAAATAGAAAACTATTCGGGGTTGGCCTAGTGAAATCCATTGCCCGTGTGAACGAGGGACCATCCGATGTTGCATATCACGAGTCTCTTTATGCACAACACTTAGTGCAAAGGTGAAAATAAAAGGCACGAGTATAAACAAGTTGAGTCTTTTAACGTCAGATCCTCAAGACGAATGTGAGTCTTTTAACGTCAGATCCTCAAGACGAATCCCAACCTGTGGAAGCAACGGGACGATGACGAAGTTTATCCTGCTGAGCTGGTGTCAGACAATAATATACCTTATACCAGCTCATATTGGATAGTAGATCAAGACCTGGACAGAAAGGTGTTTGACAATTCATACACCACCCCATCCTTTTCGCCCATCACTTTCGAGCAAAAGTACTACGACCATTACCTATTCAAGATGGGTGAGATTTATACCAAATGATGAAATTTGAAGTTCACGAGGAAGAGAATAGAAAAGGGAAGAAGGAAGGAGTTGAAATTTTGGTACCCATTGTTTACCGAAGGCACGTTTGCTTTCGATTAACGTAAGACATTTATACTCGGTTCTCAAGTAGAGTTTTTGTGGACTAAGGTTCCGCTTGCAACCACACACTCTAGGGATTTTAGAAAAGAAAATAGCGGAGGGCCGACTACCCTAATGGCATACTTTCCCTGTTTATATCACATGGAAAGAAGTACACCATTGAATCTATTAGTCTGGAGAGCGCAACTCATGATAATGTTTTACACGTTGGCCATTTACTTGAAATTCGCTTTCATCATTTTCGTTTTTCAAAGATATAGCCCGTAAGGGGGTGACCAATGAGACAATGAAAGGACCAGACCATCGAGTTTTTAATTTTCCTAGAAAAATGTGTAATCTTGAGTTGTACAATGATAAGAGCCCAAAATTGTAGTTTTAACCCCTTAACAATCGTACTTTTAGACCAATTATGTGAATAATAAGTAAGAGTTAATACTGATTAGGTGTTTTTATGCATTTCATGCTTCAAAGTCCATTATGTGCAGAAATGTGCCACTTTAGCAAGATAAATGAGCAAAGGTCGGTTGCTAAGGAGTTCTGTGATTAAAGGCCAATTTCCAAGAAGACAAAGCCTCTGTAAAACCCGGTCAAAAGATGAAAAGTCAAAGTCCACGCGGGCGGTCTGAGTCTGAAAAGTCAATAGAACTTCCGAAGACCATATCTTTGGACTCAGACCTCGGAATTGGGCCTACCTTATGTCAAAACGACCAGCTCGGAAAGAGCTTTCCAATGGTCCAAGCCTTGGCCCAATCAGAGGAGCAAAAGTGGACAAAAAGTCTATCAAAATCAACTGCAGCTGAAGAGGCCTTTTTGGACTGAAAGAATTGGGTTTTGGGCCTGATTCTCTGGCCCAAAACATGGATCCAAGCCCATGCACGATTTTTGGATCTGAACATATAAAAACCAAAGCTTAGCTCTTTGTTAATGGTAGATAGTTAGGTTAGAAAATAAATTAGGTTAGGATAAGAAAAGTAGCCATTAAACCTTAGTTCTAGATCTAGTTTTACATTAATTAATTAGTTTTTATTCTTGCCTTAAATTTAGTATTAAATTATTGTTATTGCTATTCATTAGATAAATAAAGTTAATTAGTTCTCCATAATCTAGTTTCATTTTCATTTATTTATTAGCTTAAATCCTTAGATTTACTTATTTGTCATTATTAGTTTAATTCAATTATTGCATGAGTAGTTTCGAATTGAGTTTAAACAAGTAAAGTTCAAATATTTATATTATGTCTTGTTTAGATTCCATGAGAAATGATAGTTTAATGACTCTAGGCTAACCCTCCATTAGAGGGTTGAGGAAGCCTTGAAGAAAACTTGATTTTGTTAGCTTAGAATTTGTCCTGATAATCTATTCAATTCTAGAAGTAATTAGTTCACCATGAGAATGGGTTTAATGCTTCACATGCTAGTTATTACTTGGTAGAGATTGCCATGAATAGTTAGGGATTAGATTTACCAATTGTTATGCGATAGCATTTCAATTTGGAGTCGACAGTTCTTGGTTAGTAGATTAAGTAGAGTTAAAGGCGGAATCAATCCCCCTAATTCCTTATCATAGAGTCCAGTTAGTATTTCTGTAGTTGAATTATCGTATCTTGTTAGTATAAATTGAATCCGTAGTATAATCATAGAATAGATATTTCATATAATACATTACTCTCACCATTGTTCTTTGTGTTTGTTCAATTGAATTTGTTTAAGTCTTGAGAGTTAAGAGTGGAATGATTCCGTACTCTATATATTGCATGAATATATATGTGAGAGTAGAAAATAAATTATTGATACCGTAAGAATAAGGTTAGAGTAATCTAATTGAGTTTTTTCGGGTTATCAAATGGCGCCGCTGCCATCTTAATCTCGTTCAAGACAAGGATTCAATTGCTTGAATCCAAGGGGCAATCCTCCATTCTCTACCCACCCACCCTTTTAATTTTTCATTCTTATTTCTTGAATTTTGGAACTGTTCACTATTTTAGGCATTGGGGCTGCGGATTCACTGAGAAAAACACTGCGGTGAAGGTATTTCTAAATTTTCGAAAATTCTAAAATTTTTCATACATAATATTTAATGTGTTGTTGATTTACTGGAATATTTTTAGAATTTTCAAAGTTGGTTTACCTTGTGAAAAAAATACGATCTTTACAGTGCTGCATTTCAGTTATCACACCGTATGGTCTTGAAAAACAGACGAATAAGGTTACTTAGGGAGTTCTAAATATTCTATAATTTTTACAAGAGTATCTATCCTAAGTCAGGAGTTTGTAGTAAAAATTTGACGAGTTTTTTATTTGTTTTGACCTCCTAAATAGTAGAGTGTTTCCAGTGTGTTTCTGCAGTGTTGCAAACACTTAATATCTGTAACACCAGCCAATAAGGAGAGGTTGTAGAACTCCAATTGCTCTAAATTTTTTACAAGAACAATTAGGATCTGTCAGGAGTCTCCAGTAAAAATTTGGCAATTTTTGGATTTGTTTTGATGGGTTAACCATTCGGTTGTTTGTATTGTGTCCGAAAACCGTTTCGTAAACTTTGAAGGGCTGTAGAGGGACTTTCACAGTTCCGATTGATCTGAAATTTTACAGGCTACTTGATAGACGTCTTAGCAAATTACTGTAAAAATTTCAGAGTTTTTGGAGTACGATAAAAGGCCTAAAACTTGAAAACCCTGGAGCGCAACCCGCGCCCAAACCGAGCGCGACCGCGCCCAAAACACTGGACATTCGACAAAACAGAGGGCACTCGCGCCCTCAAGGGAAAATTCAGTGTGAACAGCCTAATTTTCATAGGTAAATGCAAATTTTTATGTCTTCAAGTTACTCAGTGTTTCTAACTTGTTAAATACTGTACTGAGATCGCTGCAGATCTGAAGACGCTATTCAAACGCTGTAGGAGGGCATTCAGTACACCTTCTTCCACTCCTCACCTCTTACCGAGGAGTTTTAATTCTAGTATAATCGGGCTTGTTTTTCGTAGAAATAAATACCACATGCCTATCTAGAAATGTATGCTTAGAGTTGTGGTTGCATATTAGTTGCCGTATAATATATTTGAAAAACCAATATGGCATATCAATATGTAGACTAACAATCATATGATAATTATGCAAACCCTTCACCATGTTCATCTTTGTGGTAGTCGACCATTGGGCTTCTCAATGCCCATCATATCAAGAGCAATCATGTAATTATTATGAAAACCCTTCACCATGTTCATGTTGTGGTAGTCCCGATCATTGGGCTTCTCCGATGCCCATCATATCAAGAGCAATCTTGTAATTATTATGGGAACCCTTCACCATGTTCATGTTGTGGTAGTCCTAACCATTGGGCTTCTCAATGCCCATCATATCAAGAGTCTGAGCCTACTATAGGATATAATAATAATTATGAGCCTCAATTTTCAAATTTTTATAGTGACTCATACAATCAAGAGTTTTCTAGTCATCCAAACTATTCATGTAATTCCACCAATAACAATCAACCAACCATTCAACCTCAACCTAACCCATCACAATGCGATATCAACCGAGTCACTCAAAACGCCAATAACTATGACTATCAAACACCATACCAACCAGACCCACACCACCAAGCTTCCCCTCAGCTAACAACATTCGATGAAATAATGGCCCAAAACAAAATAATACTTCAGGAAATAAACCGGAACCTAAAGAAACTAGGTTCACCTACGCCAGACATTTCTACCATGCCAGAGATCGACACTATTCCCATAACTAACCCAGTCAACCTAGTTCACACCTACCCTACATTTCATGAACCATTACCTTCCGAAGACCCTCCCATTAACCATGATATTAACTCCACACCCCACCTGGATGAGGAAATTCTTGTAGACAACTCTTTAGGACTAGTTTCGGATGACCACTCAAACTTGAGCGATGGCTCCGAGGAACTTCCCACTGATCCACCTGACGATGAATATAATGATTACACTTTAGAAGATATTTATAAAGGTGTGACGAAGGAAGAATTTGATAACTATTGGCATTCTCGTAATATGGACCCTCCTGTTGAGCATGTCCAGGCCTTTGAGTTTGCAAACCGCACTCGGCTGGATGATGTCTCGACACATTCGAATGAGGACATTGAGGATACTTGTAGTATTTTAGAGGAAGAGGGTGAGGACATGGAGATTAACAATTCAAATCTAAGGCATGAACAAGTTAATGTGAAAGAAAATGAGGAAGTTACATCTTTAGAGCAATGTGAATCTAAATTCAGTTTGGCAGCTGAGGAAATAACAATGGAAGAAATAGAGGAAAATCTTAAAGATAAAGCCACGAACCACAACCTTGTGGATTCAGCTAAGCTAGATGTAGAGTTCTTAAGAGTATGTGAGGATCCACCACCCGATGAACCACCAACCAACCACCATCCACCTGAGTTACCACCTCCTATAATCCAACCATCTACCATAACTAAGCCATCCATTCACCCACCATTTAAAAGGAACCTCGATTTTGCCCTTGAGCCAATTGCCTCAGAGACCCTCTATAATTTTTTCAACCCTCACAGTGAAGAGTGTTTGCCTAGCACACATTCCCATGAGCACACCATGCCGGTAATTGAGAGCCAAGCTTTCACCGAGTATAGGGAAAAATCTAGTTTGTCTTATTTTTCTTCATCTGAGCTTCATGAAAGACATCAGGATCCACACTTCATTCCCTTCTTACCTAAAGTATCGCTAATTCATCTTTTTGGTCATTTCAACTATTTAAAACAACAATCACATGATGGTTTGCATATATTCTTTGATAGGATGCATAAGTTTTCATTCATTAAACTTACATGTTTGCTTCCAATTATACAACATTATTCTGTTTGGGGGTGCATTTAGTATCATGTTTTATGGCTAGACCCCCAACTCTTCCGACTATTTGTTTATAGTTGACCACGATCATCCACTTTATGCCACCCAGTTTCATGCTTGTTTGGGGTGTGCCTGATCCTAGGGAATCGGCGTAAAATGACCCCACATTAAGTCTCTGGAATCGACTTTAAAAGACCCACATTTTAAAACAAATTTTTACAAACCTATTTTCAAAAAAATTTGTTTGGGGGGGGGTTTTGGTTTTCCATTCTTGATCACTCAAATTCCTATTCTTACCCCCACCTCGGCCCCTTGAAGAGTAGCTAGATTTCTTCTTGTTTGTTGTTTTGATGTTTTTTTATTATTTTTAGTAGATAGGATGTTACGTTGTTAAATTCCGTAGTTAACTTTGAATTTGGTAGTTAAATGTTGTTTGAAATTCAATTTTAATATAATGTTGTTCTTTTCAAATTGTGCATGGATTTTATTGTTAATCCCACCTTCCCGAATTGTTTGGGGGTGGTATTATTTATTCTATCATGATTTGTAGAAGATCCTCCATTTTAGAGTTTGTTTTGGAGTGAAGGTTGAGAATATTGTCATAATTGGCATACCTATGATTAGATGTGGTGGTAGAATGAAATCTAAGAGAGTTTAGAAGTTACTAGTCTAAATCCAGTATAAAAGATATTAGGGTTGTTATAGAATCAAGAATATGAGTTGTTTCTGTTTTCGGGTTCGGAAATTTTATTGTTTCCGGAAATTGCCTTAAAGCTTTTTGGCAACCTACCGATTCGTTTTAAAAATTCAAAACCTATAAAAACTTCATTCATTCTACACTCACAACCCACACTACACCTAACTTCCACCACTCACCTTTCACTCCCGCGATTCCCTCATTTCGGCTCATTTTCCGAAGTTTCAAACAACTCGGCGAGATTTTCGCAAGATCTGAGGCCTTTTCAGCTCTCTGTATATTTTTTCTGAATTTTTGTCGAAGCTTCATGCCATGCTTCGCTCAAACACTGGAAATTCCAAATACTCGAGCCTTTCGCTTTATCTATCGAGCGCGCTTTTCATACGACTTCGTGGACCAGAAAATTTCCAGTTTTTCGCGAGTAGTATCCGGATCATTCGCAGCTTTTCCAAAGCGTAATTTTGAGATGACATCTCCAACATTGATACCAGAACAGTCTTTCGAAGATTTGTTCCAAAGCATTACTTATGGTGCTTGGTTTCACGAGGCGATCACATACGTTGGCTGGGAACCGCTTATGGTTCTTGCTAGCATTTGTTCTTGGATTTGCCATGCCCGCTGAAATACAAGACCCATGATGCTATTGGGTAGATAATATGCATGTCTACACTTATGACTTTTTGCATGAGGCTTATGGGGCAGGCATTTTCCGTATCGAGGACCAAGGCGAATATAACGTCGCCCTTGGTAGCCCCGTCCATAAACATAGGAACTGTTATGTTTTGGATCATGCTAAACATTTTAGGGAATGGCGTGTTTTCTTACGTGAATGATGCCACTTGCAGCCGCTTCCTTGCTTTAGACACGGGGCGATGTGTCATGACCTTCCCGAACCTTTGATGTCTAGTTTAGCATGAGCCCATAGCATGAGGCATAAGTATCTTCTTATGCCTGTTTTAGTTTGCCGTATTATGCTATGTTTCTTCCCTATTTTTTGTGCCCGTTTCACGGATTGGGTTGGGGTCAAAATTGTGAGACCCACCAATTATATTATCCGATCTTTCCGTGCAATGACTTGGCAAGGGTGGAGGATACAACCTCATCAGGTTGCACCTTACACCATATCCGACCAAGTGGAGCTTAACAGGTTAGCATCCGTAGATGATAAATGGCGGCAAGCTTGGCAAATTATAATGGCATGGCAGGATGCGAAGGAACCTCACTTCTTTATAGAAGAGGAGGATGACGAAATAAAACTTGGAGTGGAGGTAAGTTTTAGTTTCAGTTAGTGTGTCCGCTTATGTCCCAAGCAATTTCATTCTTGTTAACCCCATAAAGGGTAGAACTCTTATAGAGTTGAGTCAGTTTTTATTTCCTATATTAGTACATTCTAACTTTGTTTTGCAGATGTTCCTGAATTTCACACGTTTCAATGGTATTTTTCCTACCCTCTTTATTTACAATACTTTGAGGACAAAGCATGATTCTTGTTTAGGGGCATAGAAACACTTGTAATTGAGGCATCTGTTAGGATATAGATAGGTATAATATGCACTTGTTTTCTAGTTAGAATTTTAAAAAATTCAAAAATATAAATAAATAAGTTATGTTATACACTTAGGAATATTGGTATTGTTTTCTTTCTCTATGCTCTTAACAATCTAGAAGTCTCACGTAGCTTTTGCATCAGAATAATTGTTAGAAACTTAGGTTAATATGTAGGTAATAATTTTTGCATCTATCAATAAATATATTATATGAGCATCTATGATTGTTAGCAGTAAGTTTCTGAAATCTAGGCTAGAGTACTTATTCTACAAATCCTGTGAGAATATAGCCTAAAGCCTTATATGAGCGAAACATTCGAGAAATGACACAAGGGAGAAGTAAAATCCGGATAGAGATATCACACGTCCACTTGCTTGATCACTATGCCATATCCTAAGCGAGAATTTAGGCCCTTTTTGGATCGATATAGCCAGAAATTCAAACCTATGAATTATTTTCCGCTAGTCGCCCCTCTGAGCCTTTCCTTAGCCTTCCATGAACCACAATTCCTTTACCCTGTTACAAAAACAAAAAAAAATAAAAAAATATATATATAAATCAACCTACCCAATTTAGAATAAGTCCGAGAATAGAATGAGGAAGAAAAGAAGAAGAAAAACACGTGTAAACAAAAATTAGTTAGTTGCTTGAGAAAAAAGAAAAAAAGTTTTCATCCAAAGAAAAGAAAAAATAAATAAATAAAAATAGAAATAAATAAAAACTCCAAAAAAAAAAAAAAAAAAAGGAGTCAAAAGCCAAAGAAAAAGAAAAAAAATATGGCTAAGGATGGAAACAAAGTGTAGAAGCAAAAGTAAATAACAAGGTTTTCTCTAGTTACATAATATGAAGACTCTATTATCTCAGACTTGTCCTTTTTGAATATCTATTTCCTTCCTTCTTAAACCATCTCCTAATCCCCATAACACCTAATAAAGACCTCTAGCTCAATTAGGAATAGGTTAGTTTGATAGTAAAATGGCAGATGTGTTTGATCGACTCGAACTCCTTGTTGTCATTGAGTTTGTAAGGTAAAGTGTGCCCACTGGCAACTGGAGTAGCGAAAACTTGAGCGGAAAAATCAGAGTGGTTTTGTCTTGACATTTTTGTGAGGACCTACTTAAGGGCCGCTTATTCCGAAGTTTTTGAAAACTTGAACCTGCTAGGCATTTCATAGTATTACTCATAGTATATATATTTGTATCATAGATGATTGATTATTATGCATATATTAGTTTAGGTTTTTGACTTGGTTATTCTTATTCAATTGCTAGTGAGATGTATAGATAGTTGAGACATGAATGAGGAAACAATAGTTTTATTTCTTAGTCGTTGTAGTATAGATGAAGTTTGTGAGTACCTTCATCGAAAACTCTCACAAGGCTATAACTTCGTCCACTAGGGAATTCCTAGTGGTTTAAGGCCTTGTTGCATATCAATGCAATGTCGCTCAGTGAAATGAAATGAGTAGTTAGAACTCCATTTTTGTCACTTATTCTAATTTCTCATATTTGCTTGAGGACAAGCAAAATGCTGTTTGGGGTGGTTTGATAAGAGCCCAAAATTGTAGTTTTAACCCCTTAACAATCGTACTTTTAGACCAATTATGTGAATAATAAGTAGAGTTAATTATCGACACGTGTTTTTATGCATTTCAGGCTTCAAAGTCCATTATGTGCAGAAATGTGCCACTTTAGCGAGATAAAGGAGCAAAGGTCGGTTGCTAAGGAGTTCTGTGATTAAAGGCCAATTTCCAAGAAGACAAAGGCTCTGTAAAACCCGGTCAAAAGATGAAAAGTCAAAGTCCACGCGGGCAGAAACAGTGTACAAAGTCAATAGAACTTCCGAAGACCATATCTTTGGACTCAGACCTCGGAATTGGGCCTACCTTATGTCAAAACGACCGGCTCGGAAAGAGCTTTCCAATGGTCTAAGCCTTGGCCCAATCAGAGGAGCAAAAGTGGACAAAAAGTCTGTCAAAGTCAACTGCAGCTGAAGAGGCCTTTTTGGACTGAAAGAATTGGGTTTTGGGCCTGATTCTCTGGCCCAAAACATGGATCCAAGCCCATGCACGATTTTTGAATCTGAACATATAAAAACCAAAGCTTAGCTCTTTGTTAATGGTAGATAGTTAGGTTAGAAAATAAATTAGGTTAGGATAAGAAAAGTAGCTATTAAACCTTAGTTCTAGATCTAGTTTTACATTAATTAATTAGTTTTTATTCTTGCCTTAAATTTAGTATTAAATTATTGTTATTGCTATTCATTAGATAAATAAAGTTAATTAGTTCTCCATAATCTAGTTTCATTTTCATTTATTTATTAGCTTAAATCCTTAGATTTACTTATTTGTCATTATTAGTTTAATTCAATTATTGCATGAGTAGTTTCGAATTGAGTTTAAACAAGTAAAGTTCAAATATTTATATTATGTCTTGTTTAGATTCCATGAGAAATGATAGTTTAATGACTCTAGGCTAACCCTCCATTAGAGGGGTGAGGGAAGCCTTGAAGAAAACTTGATTTTGTTAGCTTAGAATTTGTCCCGATAATCTATTCAATTCTAGAAGTAATTAGTTCACCATGAGAATGGGTTTAATGCTTCACATGCTAGTTATTACTTGGTAGAGATTGCTATGAATAGTTAGGGATTAGATTTACCAATTGTTATGCGATAGCATTTCAATTTGGAGCGACAGTTCTTGGTTAGTAGATTAAGTAGAGTTAAAGGGAATCAATCCCCTAATTCCTTATCATAGAGTCCAGTTAGTATTTCTGTAGTTGAATTATCGTATCTTGTTAGTATAAATTGAATCCGTAGTATAATCATAGAATAGATATTTCATATAACACATTACTCTCACCATTGTTCCTTGTGTTGAGTAGTTGAATTTTATTTAAGTCTTGAAGGTTTAAGAGTGGAACGAATCCTGACTCTCTGATATTACTTCATTATTGAGAGTAGGAATATTGATATAAACACGTATTTACGTATTTTAATTATTTGTGTTTACGCATAGATAGTTAGAATACGTAAAATAACTGTTATCATACAACAAAACTTTTTGACCAACTTTGAAATCTTTTCTCAATATGTGCTTGTCATGCACTCTTTTCATATTGGCTTTATAAGATTTCGAGAGATCATAGGCATCATTCCGAATTTCCTCGAGCTTATTTAACTGCAATTTTCTTTTTGCGCTTGTCGCATTAGTATTATAATTGAGGCTTTTGATGGCCCATAGAGCACGATGCTCAAGTTCAACCGACAGGTGACAAGGTTTTCCAAAAACGAGGCGATAAGGAGACATCCATATAGGTGTCTTAAAAGCTGTTCTGTATGCCCACAAGGCATCAGATAATCGTAGAGACCAGTCTTTTCTAGATGGATTAACAGTTTTTTCCAAAATGGATTTGATATCTCTATTAGAGACTTCTACTTGGCCACTGGTTTGAGGATGATACAGAGTTGCCACTTTGTGCGTGACTCCATATTTCTTTACTAATGATTCAAAAAATTTATTACAGAAATGTTTTCCCCCATCACTAAAAATAGCTTTTGGAACGCCAAATCGAGAGAAAATATTTTCTTTTACGAAAAAAACGACAGTTTTATGATCATTAGCATGACATGCCAATGCCTCAATCCATTTTGACACGTAGTCAACTGCTACCAGTATGTAAAGGAAACCATGAGAATTTGGAAAGGGACCCATGAAGTCGATGCCCCATACATCAAAGATTTCCACAATTAAAATGGGATTTAAGGGCATCATATTACGCCGAGTAATCGCCCTAGTTGCCGCGCAAATGGTTGCATGCTTTGCAATGCTCATGTGCATCTCTAAACAATGTTGGCCAATAAAATCCACATTGGTAGAATCTTGGCTGCTGTTTTCTTACCACTAAAATGACCACCACAAGATTGTTCATGGCGGAAAGGATAACACGCCATTGTGTTCCCGATCGGAATGCAACGCAACGGATTAGTTGGTCGAACAATACTTGAAGAGGTAGGGATCATCCCGTAAATAAAATTTCACGTTGGATAAGAACTTTTTTCGTCATTACAAGACCAAGATGAAGGGACTTCCTCGGTAACTAAGTAATTTACTATGTCACCGCATGGGGACGAAAAAATGGGAATATAAGTTTCCGAAAGAAATCACGAAAAGGTTCGATCGATATCAATATCACTGACAAGTCTTGATAAATGGTCTGCAACCATATTTTCGCAACCTTTTTTATCTCTAATTTCTAGAGTAAATTCTTGCAAGAGGAGAATCTAGCGGATCAACCTTTGTTTTGCATCTTTTTTCGCTAATAGGTAACGAAGCGCCGCATGGTCAGTGTAGAAAATTGTGGAAGAACCCACTAGGTAAGGACGAAACTTATCCAAGGTATATACAATGGCGAGAAACTCTTTCTCAGTGGTGGTATAGTTACGTTGAGCTTCATTAAGGGTTTTACTCGCGTAGTAAATGACAATTGGCTTATCTTCTCGGCGTTGCCCTAGTACAGCTCCAATAGCATAGTCACTTGCGTCACACATTAATTCAAAAAGGTTTAGACCAATCAGGTGGTTGAATTATGGGAGCGGTAGTTAAGGCGGATTTTAAAGTCTCAAAAGCTTGTTTGCAATTGAAACTGAAGTCAAAAGCAGGATCTTTAAGCAAGAGATTGGTTAAAGGTCGAGCAACCTTTGAGAAATCTTGAATAAATCTCCTATAGAAACCTGCATGTCCTAAAAATGCGCGAATGTCGCGAACTGTTTTTGGTATAGGAAGTGAAGCAATTTTTTCTATCTTAGCTTTGTCGACTTTGATTCCGTCTTTTGAAACGATATGTCCTAAAACTATTCCTTTTTTAACCATGAAATGACATTTTTCCCAATTAAGAACAAGGTTTTTCTCTTCACAACGTGTAAAGACCTTTTCAAGATTTGATAGACAGCTATCGAAAAGAGTCTCCATATATTGAGAAGTCATCCATGAATACTTCCATAAAACGTTCAACCATATCACTAAAAATGTGAAGCATGCAGCGTTGGAAAGTACCAGGTGCATTGCAAAGGCCGAAAGGCATTCGTTTATATGCAAATGTACCAAAAGGGACAATGAACGTAGTCTTTTCTTGATCAGCAGGATCTATGACTATCTGAAAATATCCTGAATAACCATCAAGAAAACAGTAATACGCATGACCGGCTAACCGTTCAAGCATCTGATCGATGAAGGGCAGGGGAAAGTGATCCTTATGAGTTACTGCATTAAGTTTGCGATAGTCAATGCATATTCGCCATTTCATTGGAATACGAGCGGAGATGCATTCATCTTTATCATTGTGCACAACTGTAATGCCAGATTTCTTTGGAACAACGTGTACTGGACTCACCCAAATACTATTGGATATAGGGTAAATAATACCTGCATCGAGTAATCTTAAAACTTCCTCCCGGACCACATCTTTCATGGTTGGGTTTAGACGAAGCTGCGGTTCACGTGACGTCTTAGCATTTTCTTCAAGATGTATGCGATGGGTGCATACATTAGGGTCAATTCCCTTAATGTCATTGAGGGACCATCCAATAGCAGAACGGTGTTGTTGAATGACATCTATTAAATGGAACTCTTGATCATCAGTCAATTGAGATGATATAATAATTGGATGACTACCATCTGGATCAATATGTACGTATTTTAATTCCGAAGGAAGAGGTTTTAAGTCAGGGGCGGGTGGAGTGGGTATTAAAGATTCTTGAGGAAAGTCATCGTCCATAGAGTAAACAGATTGATATTCTTCCAATTTGCTGGACATCACGGTCGTAGGGTCAAATAATGCTATTGACTCTAATGATTCATTTACTTCTTGTGTATAATCATCGTCCTCAAATTCAGAATCGCTAAAGGAAAGAAATTGGTATACTTCATCTTCAGGAAAAGTGTTTGTTAAATACTCTTGCACAATGCTATCAACCCCGCTCACTTCACCATCAATGTCGCCTCGAATTTGTTTCATCATCTTGAACACATTTACCTCGACTAAATGATTTCCGAAGGACATGGTCATGGAACCATCCCTACAGTTAATAAGAGCATTAGCAGTTGCTAGGAACGGACGTCCTAAGATGATAGGATTGGAATCACATGCAACTTCAGTATCCAAAATAACAAAGTCGACAGGATAGAAAAAGTCTTGGACTTTTACAAGGACGTTTTCCACAATTCCTTTTGGATACTTAATGGAACGATCGGGCTAACTGTAGAGTCATGGTGGTGGGTTTCAGCTCATGAAGACCTAGTTGCTTAAATAAGTAATATGGAAGTAAGTTCACACTAGTTCCTAGGTCTAGTAGTGCAGTAGCCGTATATTTGTCACCTAAGGTGCATGGAACCGTTGGTCTACCAGGGTCCTTGTATTTGACTATACCATTGTGTTCGGTGATGGATGGAAACTGTTCGGGTAAGGAACGCTTGTTGAGGAACATTAGTTCTCCTTTTTGTGGTGCACATATCTTTTAGAAATTTTGCATGTTTTGGCAATAGCTTTAAGGCGTCGAGAAAAGGTAAGTTGATTGTCAAATTTTGAAAAGTCTCTCAAATTTCAGCAAAATTCTCATTAGGTTTATTCTTTGCCAAACGCGTCAGAAACGGTGCCTTAGGGCGAATTTGGCAAAGGGTCCGCTTTTGCTTGTTTCCTAAATTCGAGATGTTGACTTTGTTGTATTTGGTGAATCCTCTGTAGGTTCATTATTGGAAATAGATTCATTTGAACCGGCCGGATTCCTTTGGTTGATCATCCGCATAATGTATTTGATTGTCTACGCTTTTTCCGGATCGAAGAGTAGTGATTGTGGTGCACCTCACCTTGGTCGGGAGTACTTACACCAAGTGCATTGGTGAGTTCAAAGGCAGTGTTTGCTGGCTTAGGGTTTGGGATTGCTTGTCTAGGAAACATGCCTTTCTGACTTTTTTCTTGCGCCAATTGTTGAAGTGATTGTTGGATAGACGTTAAAATTTGAGATTGTTGGTTCATGTAAGCTAAGAAAGTCTCACTTGTCCTATCCATAACGAGTGGCGTAGGTTGTGCAACAGGTACTAGATCACGATTATTGCTGAGAAGTTGTTGATTATAGTTGGGATTTGGATTGGCTGGAACAAGGCCACGATTGGTTTGATAATTAGCATCCGAAGTATTTTGAAATTGATTTTGACTTTGTTGGTATTGTTGATTATTTCCTTGGCGGTATGGAATAAATTTGTTGGTTGGTCGAACAGGTGGATTAGCGAAACCTGGAGGACCCCCCAGCTGTTGGTTATTCTGGCGCCAAGCCAAATTCGGATGTTGTCGCCAAGGTGCATTAGGAATGTTGAATGCACATGCCTCTTCTGATGGTTGAGAAGGGGAGGCATATAACAAGGGACAATAAGCATCAAGATGGTCAGGACTGAGACAAAGAACACATGGGGATGTGTCAACGTTCATGACCTGTTTGGGGAGTTGATCGCTTACTTGAACCGCAAGGGCATCTACTTTTTTAGTTAGGGATTCTATCAAATTTTTTAATTCGGGATCAGGTTTACCTCAAAAATAGATGTAACCTTTGTTACAGTATCCTTTGATGATCTAGACGGCTCAATGTTACCCCAGTGGGTACCTTTTTTCGTTTGTTTTTCAAGAAAAGTATATGCTTCAGTAGCTCCTTTGTCCATGAAGCAACCACCGTTCATTATATCAAGAGTTTCATTTTGGTGATCAGAAAGTCCATTAAAGAAGGAACGGACAAGGACGACTTTGTCTAGTTGGTGATGAATACATTCTAAAAGAAGATCAGTAAAGCGACTCCATGCTTCCGTAAAGGATTCATGAGGATTTTGCCGAAAGAATTGAATTTTCTGAAGCATTTCAGTAGTTTTCTTTTGAGTGTAAAATTGAAGCATGAAAGCTTGAACAAGTTTATTCCATGTGTCTATGGATTGTGGCTGTTGTCCTGCAAGCCAAATTGACGCTTTTTCTGCTAAAGTGAATGGAAATAGCCGAAGCAAGAGTTGTTCCTTAGAGACAGCTGGATGGTGAAATGTTGTGGCCACTTGTTGAAGCCTACAAAGATGATTGTACGGTTTTTCGTGATCCAAACAATGATACACAGGTAACAAACTAAAAACGTTTGGCGGGATACGAAAATCACCGACAATGTCCTCAAGTTTGATGCATGAAGAAAGTCCTTCCTGTAATGCAGTATAGAAGTCCGACAGGGGCTTCTCAGCTGGTGGAGGATTGTTGGCCATAACTGCAGAAGTTGAATTGATGGTGACGAAGGAACTTGATGAAGGTTATTAACAGAAGAAGAACAATTTTTAGGTGAGAACTTACGCAATTGCTTATCGTATTTTCTTCAACGATAGGTATGTTCAAATTCTTTAGTGGAACCAGACCTTAATCTCATGCAAGCATAAAATTAGATCTAATTGACAGAAGGAACTTATTATTACTTGAATTTTATGATTCTCTTAAAGATTTTGGAGTTGAACAACGTAGGCCTAAGCTGCTGCTAATGTAGCAGTGAAGCGAGGAATAAGTGTGTATAAACCAACGACCAGGTTACAAGAGAGATATGAGGGAGGCTTTCTATGCAAGCACGGTTCTAATTAAGTAACTTCAATCTTTCAAGTTTCCTAGACACCGTTGGAATATGATTAAAATTTATGGAATTAAAATTTATGCAAAGTCGTACTTATTTTTTTTTTATTTTTTTATTTTTTAAGATTTATGCAAGGATGAAAGTACAAGTATGCAAATACGATCTACTCATACAATACTAGATGCAGTAGCATGGGAAGATACTCTACTCATACGTATAGCTATACGAACATGCAAGGTTGTATCATCGATAAATACTTCCATACGTACAGGCAAATATACATCAGTAATATGTATATGTACGCTAATTTGTAGGTCGATATTACGTAGACGTATATCAACAGTAACATGCAAATTTGAATCACTCATATGTATCGAAATACAGTATCATGCGAATATAGTATACGTACGCATATAAATAAGACAATGCTAAAACTAAACATGCAACGTATTATACATAGACTAAAATACAACTCTTGTATTGCATAATAAATCGATTTCGGCAATACTCATTGAGATTGCGAGTGTCATATAGAGAGCATCTTCACCCCGTAGGGTTTAGAAACAACTTACCCAACTCAGATTTTAACCTTCGTTGGAATGTTCTCCTCTTTCTTGACAAAATCAAAGTATTATACAAGACGTGTACTTATACGTAGAGAAATACTAAACATGCAAGAATAGACACTTATATGTAGAAAGACAGATAACCATACAAAACAATACCATTTATATGTATATATACATTAAGATGCAATTCATGCCCAGTTAATCGTATATAAATATTTATAGGTATATGAACATGATTCAAGAATATTTCTAGGCTAACACGTAAATAATAATCCATAAATTAGCACATAATAACTACGTACATGGCATTCATGCAAAAACAGTAAAAATTTGGAACCTGTTGCTTCCCGCAAGTCCACCAAAGAAATGAAACAGACGTTTCAATCCGTCGACGTAATTAATCCCAGAAGATATTCAAATTTTATGTCACAGTTTCAGAGAGTTAGGCCTGGATATGGATCAGTATTTATCAGTGAGTGTTGGAGGTAGAACAGGAGCAGCAAAAGAGACAATACACCCGCGGACGCTGGGTTACACCTGCGGACGCGAGTCCAGTACCACGCACGCGTGTCGATTATGCCACAATGAGTTCAACTTTTCATAGAAACCTTAGGATCTTGTGTAGGTTACTTTGCCAGTCCTAACTTTTTGTACCTGGAAGTACAACAAAAAATTCGAGAGAGGTCAGGTCGTTTGTTTGGAGACGACGAAGAAATAAAAAAAAACGGAAAAACAGCAAAAAATAAGGGAGGATGAGAATGGGGTTTCCCTTTGGAGCAATTTCCAGTCCGTAGCACAAGCCCTTGGTCTTTAGAACGGCAACGACGCCATTTTGATATTTGCCTTTTTGCTATGTTAGAGAATTGCTTCTCTTCTTTGGCGAAAGTGCGAATTTAAAGTTTTTCCTTACTCACGATCTTCGTGTTCATATAGTTGGAGTAAGGATTCGAACCAACCTAAAGCTTAGGACAAACTACAACTTGGTTGTTTTACTCTTTAGGGAACTAGTGAGTAAGTTTAAATATGATTATATTAATACTAAATACTTGGTCTCTTTACTACACAAAAATTAAAAACATTAAGTTACAAAAATCATGCAACTAAGACACAATAAAATTTTACTAAAAACAAAGGTGGAGAGTTAATCCTCCTCATGTGAAGATAACCTTTGTTATTTAATTTTAATAAGTTCATTATTATCTTCCTAGAACTCATAGACAAGTCCTAATAAAAGAAAACTTAATCCCTAATATATATGACTCATCTCTAAGCTCATACATGCTAGCATGTGGAACCAAAGCAATGACTTATCTCTAAGCTCATCACTTTGATCTCTAACTAGACACTACACCAACTATCATTTTGGGATAGGATGTAGGTCTAGTTGTTGTTCCTAAACAACTTACTAAACCAAACAACAAAGATTTTCCCTCACATGAGTTTTATTAACTCTCCAAAAAGGGAAATTTAGCTCATGATCCTTGGGAGAACACTAAAACAAGTGTGGAATGTAAAGAGAGAGAGAGAGAGAGAGAGAGAAGAAAAAGAAGAAAACTATTTATTTATATACTCACTTACATGAAGAAGTGAGAATTTTTCAAGAGGAACACAAAGTTTCCTCCATTAAAACTATTACAAGCTATTTCTTACCAAATAAAAACTAAAATAAAAATCTAAGACTAAGGAATTAAAATAATACAAGGTAAGGAAAAGAAGTCAAGGGAGTAAATGGAGTGCCCCCCCTTGTTTTGTTTTCTTCTCCATTTGAGAGAAATCTCATTTTCTCCCACGTGAAACATCAAACCACATTTACTTCATTTTTATCCACCACATTAAAACAAAGTGACACCTTGCCTTTTTTTTCACTATTAACACCTAATCTAATTAATTACATGCAAGGTGTCAACTTTGCACCAATAATTTGTCATTTTTGTCTTGACATGCTCCATGATTGATGACTCATCTAATCTTGCGGGCTCTCATAGTGGGTCCATGTCCAGTCCAGTGGCGGTCCGGTCTTTGGGCAATTTTACAACTTCCCGCCTATGCGTAGAGTTCATCGCCCTGATTGTCTAAGTAGCTCACTTGTCGCATTCGGAGTCCTGGTTCAAGAGGTAAGAGCTTCGAAAGTTTGATGCTTCTGTGCGGATTTGGAAGAATTCATATATACGTCGTTTCCCGTGCTTTATCGCAGGTTTAACCAATATTTCCATGTTTACTGCGAATACCTGCAAAAGTATGAAAACATATTTATTTCATGATTATTAAACACATAATTAACCAAATTTATATGTCTCAATGGGGTTTCATAATACACTTTTGGGTGCTTATCAATAGGCTCAGCTGCTTCAGAGGCAGTAGCAAAGGGCCAACTTGAAGCGTAGAACAATCACCCCTAGAGGAGGAAACTGAGTCATTAAAGAGGTTAGGAACAACAACAGAGCAGAAACACGAACAATCAACATGATGGTTACTGATTTTCAGTAATGGTGGACACCCTAAAAGATTCAAGTTCTGCAATTGGAGGAGGTCTTTTAATGAAAGTGTAAGAGAGATTGAGGTACCTCAAACATGTCAAATGTTTGATTGACGCAGGCAAGAGTTCAATGCCACATCCACTTAAACTCAAAGACGCATTTATATGGGAAACTTGAGAAGATGTTCTTAGGGGCTTCCCTAAAGTCACTTCGTGGAGACAATAAAAGCAGAGTTCGTAGTTTCTTTGCCTCATACAAGCCTTTGGGGATCATGGATAACTTGAAATCACAAATTACTGATGCGTGACGTATTTGTCCAAAATTACTTGGTTCATGCCCATGCTCCAGCATCGTGAATTCAATTCTTGTAACAGATTTGGCAAGATCGTGAATTAGATCATGCATTTTGCATTATGTTAAAGCTCCATCCTCGCATTGCTTCAAATCATGAAAGAGAGACATTCCCAATAGATCATTGAAGTACTCATTGCCAATATCCTCAATTGTTCTGCTTTGAATATAGCTTTTGTTGTAAGGTACAAAACCATGCACTATCTTCAAGACAAGGAATGCAGTAAACCTGTATCTGTTCTTTATTTCCAGCTGTGATGTTGGAGATGGTCCAGCAAGCTTCTTTCTTAATACTTTTCTTATGATTGTGCGTCAACAGATTCAGAAGGCATGGAAGAGCTTGCTGATTGATGATGAACTAGGGAAAATATATAAATTAAAAAAATTAAAACACAATGCAACCAAGCAGTATCGAGGTGTGACAACTCAAATGAGCAACTTTCATAAGAAGTGTAAGTGTAAAACATGGTTTCTCACTAAAGTACCAATATATAAAGTAGTAAAGCTATTGCCTAATATATAAAGTACCTTACCCAATATATTGTGCTTATGAAAAACACAATATAACTATTGCCCACTTTGTTATGTCACTAATGTATAAATATATATCAAATTTCAGTATAGTTCCTTTTCTTATTTTATCTAGAGCAGGCTGAAGAGAAACACTCCCCTATGCCTGTCAAAGGCCGCATTTGGAGCGCCTTTGACATAATCTACAATTATTTTCACTAAAAATTGCAACTTTTGACAGCAACCTGCAATTTTTTGCTTTAAAAATTGCTGCCTTTGACAACATAGCATCCATATACTCGGATCATTTTCTCCGATTCCCCCCTTTAGGAAATAAGATCTTCGAACTGAATCTTTCCAACTCATTAAAACAGAATTTGATCCACCTATGTTCTCATTTATTGGTTTTACTTAGTTTCTCAGTGATATTTGCACAGGTCATCTCTCAGCTCCTTTTCAATATAATTTATATTCATTGTGTCTTTAATAAGTCACATTACAGCAACATTGATAGAAGAAAATCATGCAAAATTTCCAATGGTTTCTTCACTTTATAAATAATTGATCTACAAGCCAAAACCAGATATAGAAACGACATAAGAAAGCCAAGCAAGAGAACTCCAATTATGCAAATACCTTTGAAGAATCTTTTAGCTGCCCCTTAAGGCCAAGTAATTGAACCAGAGGCATCTGTGCAGAAAGGCCACCTGAGCTTCCAACTGTTGTGTAGTGTATAAGCTCGGAAATAACTGCAAAAGCACAAATATATGTATGTATTCAACAATCATGTTAAACTTGACAAAAATCTGGAACAATAACATTAGGAACTAAAGATAAAACACGAATAACTTGAATCAGTAGCACATAATTATTTGTATACATTCAAGGATTGCTAAATACTGATAGGCATTTAAGTCAGATACAGTCATACATATAGGCGCGCACATAAGTAAGATTTCAATGATTGCTACATACAGATAGGATAATTCCATGACGAACCTTGCATCCAAAAAGATGGTAAATAATTGTTAAACCAATAACGTTAGCGTAAGAGTGAATTCATAGGCCTCCAACATGCTTAATAATGCGCTGAAAATATAGAAATTAGACTTGGGCCACAAGATGATGCAACTGGCTATAGAGAAACAGGAAACACTATAAAAAAAAGTAAAAAACCAAAGAATATACTACCTCCAAATAAATGTCATAGTTTTTAGAGTTCTTTTCAGCAAGATATGGCAACGGTTGAGGCTCCTTATGGGTTTTGTAACAATGAAAATGGTTGGTTACCTGTTTAGGAGCATCACAAGAAAAGGGTTCCAGAGCATTCAATGTTACTATCCAAGGGGATATTGTTGTTCCTGAAAACATCCAAGAACACAAAATAGGCTATGGTCGTCAAAATTAATGAATGGATATGCATAACAGTAAACATAAGAGCACAAATCCTTTATTAGAAACACAAAATAGTAAATCTTTGGAGCGGCAATTTTGTGGTATAGTGAACTCAATGTGTTTAACGAGCCATGGAAGTTTATGGCTTACCAAAGATTTTTCCAAGGAAAGCCCCAAGAGGTACATATTCCCATGCCTGAATATCCCTAGCTGTTGATGAGAGAAATAGCTCTAATTATTTTAGATTTTAGCATCTAAAATGACACCTCCAGAGCTCAAAATCTAGATTCCGAGAAGGTCCAAAATATGGTGTGGAACTTCCAACTGGATGAGCGTGCCCTATGTCAAAGAGAAATAAAAGATCAACTGAAGAATATGATACACTAGCATTCATCAAATTCAAAGATAGTCATAGTCTAACAAAATAGGAGGTTACCATATAAAAATTATTAAAAGTTGGAGGATCTAATCAATATGTAAATTATCAAAATGCGAAGTGAACTTTTCAATCCCACTAGATGTCAAAGTAAGGCTTGGCTGGTGATTCAGGGCACACCTACTACAGACCTACTCACAAGAATTAGCACCAAGTACTTAACCAGTTAATCTCCTCATCAATTGAAGCCTTTCCAATATGGTACAATAATTTACTAAAAAAACCTAGGGAGAACGAAGAAGAAAATGAGAACGCGAGCGAATATATATGATATGATGGTGATAATTGTTTTTAATCTTTTTCTTTATGTTTTGATCTGATTTTGAAAGTGAAATCAATCAGCTTTTGCATTTCAGTTTTTGCTTGTTAGATCTATCATTTATCGATTGATGGACTCTTTATCAAAAAAAAAATTATATAACAATAAAAAAATCACAATACAAAAAGGTTAATAACGATAAGAGAAGAAAGTATACCTGTAACTGTTGTAATTGTTACTCAGATAACAAATTCCAAGCCATCATTCATAATCAATTTAGGTTCATCACCTTCATTGTTAAATGCAATGCTCCAAAAGATAAACCAGGAGAAAAAGGAAGGAACGGCACTAGAAAAGACTAAAGGTAGGGGTTTATTGTTCAGTTGAACATAAAGCTCAATTGATAAACAACTAAATTGGAAACGAATTCGTAATCAAAAGGAATTTTTGGTTTTATAGCATGAATTTTGTTAGGTTTATGGTTTGAGACTGTCCTTTTATATTAATTGATGGAATTCTTTTCTATTAATTTCAAATAAGAACAATTGTTGCTCAAAGAAGTTGAATCTAAGGTTTAGCTATATTATAATTTCAGACATGTTGTGTAGTTGTTTTGATCACAGTTGCATATGTCATCTGATCAATTTACCCCTGTTTTGCAGATTCTAATTGACTACGAGTGACATTTGTAAAGGTCATTTTTCAGAGCAACAAGCTAGGTAAAGTCTCTTTTGGGTATTTTTCTAAGCAACACTTTATGTCAATTAGGATTTGTTACTACTATGAAAATAATGGAACAATTGGTTGTATACATTTATGAAGTATTTTAAAGCAATGAGTCCATGTAACACATCCTTGAGACATACTATATCAATGCCTCAACTTATTCCATTGTATCTTCAACAATATATGGAAATTATTTTATCGTCTTTAGCTCATTTGGATTTTTACGGTTCTACCACTGATATAAGTCACATAACCCCATGGAGATTATGTTTGTGACCGAAGCTCAGGGGATTTGTTACTAGAAATTAAGTTCTTTGCAATTATGTCCGATTTGGTAGTGTGTTTTGGCTTTCATATTCTCCATTTTTGCGGGTGGAACATTTTGGCTTAATGCCTAACATGAGGAATTCCACCAACTCAGTTCATTGACATGTTTTTGCTAGCCTTTGTATATGATGTAGGAAAGATGAACTTGGATCCCTTGCTCTTTACCTTTCAAGTTATATATATTAGGGTTGGATGTTTTTTTGTGCACAAGCCATGATAGTGAACCAGCAATTCTCATGGGTCGCAGACGTGGTCATCATTAAGCATTATGCTCCTAATAATCCCAATGAATGAACATGTTGATAAGTCATTCATTATGCTCTTCTAAGAAATCAGTCATCTGCTTTTACCTCGAGCACACACGATGGATTTAGGAAGAAAAAGTATTCGTGTTCAAGAGCAAGAGTAAGTCATTGTATATAATGTATAGCTTTATACATTATGTTCACTTTCCAGGGTCAAGAAAACCATGTTTATTTCAGTTTTCTTTATGTCGGGATATACTCTGGAAATGGTGCCAGATTTGAGTCTTTGGTTTCTCCATATGTAACTTTTCAGGGGTCAAGGGACATCAGTCAAATGCCTTTATAATTGTCGCTGGAAGTTGTAAGCAAAAAGGACGTTGTTGACGATCTTAAATGGTTCCTATGGAAGTCCCAGTCCAGAAATGGGGGAGTTGGTATGTCAAACTATAGCGAATACTTAGCATTTTGTTAATTTTGGTGGTTAAATTTTTCTGTTAATATTGTACTATTTATTTGTTCTTTATCCTTTTTTTCCCCCCAACAATTTCATTTATTTAGGTCATTTCTAGACAATTAGTTTGTAAAACATGTGGTTTGTATAGATGGTCAATGGCAGGAGCATTTTAGTTTTGTTTAAGTGACATTGGGCACTAAACTATGAAATTAGAAATCAACATTTTGTTGGTTTGTACCTTCCTCTTTATATGCGTGTTGGTTTTAGCTATCTTACATGGACTGCCATGTCTTTGAAATAATCTGGGTTGAATACCTGACACACCCATATTTTATGTGAGATACTTCACTGTTTGGAAATTTGGATATACCTCCTGGTCAAGTGGTTTCTTTTACAAATCACGGTGATATTCTTGCTTTTACTGTCAATGTGTTGTACAAAATTAAGGAAAATTCTATAATTCGTATGCCAGTTTTGCTGAATGATTTCATTACTTCAAGACTACCTAATTTCCATTGTAGCTGATTTAAGTGTAATCGTAAGTAGCAGCTTGCTTGACATAGGTGCATAACACATACTATGCCAACTGAAGGGAGCATAGTGATTGCGTTGGAGCTTTTCAATAATTTAGGATAGGAGGATGACACTTCTACACATTTCATGATACATATTTTGTTTCATGCATCTCGTAAGGACAAATTTTAATTACAAAAAGATTGTATCATGATTATGCACTCCTAAGGGTGTCATGGAGGTATTGATTTTGGATGTAACCTTCTTCATGTATCTTTGTATTTGATTTTTCATGTGGATATTTCAGTTTGGAAGACATATTGATCTATAAAATGGCATCTACAAATGACAATAGAATTGTCTGAATGTGTGTATGTATGCATTTGTTTAAATGATTGGAATTGTTGGTATAGTGTAGTGTATTGTAATTCCTTCATAAAAAATTTGACTAGGAGCGGCATAGCCATATGCTAGAATCACAATAAAACATTTTTCTCCTTGGCACAAAAAGATGTGGATTTTAAAGTTCGCAATTAGAGAACAAAAACTTTGAAATGTCATCCGTGACTTTTTCTTTGTAATTAACCTTTTTCGAACTTTGAATTGCTACATATAGTATTGTATTGTTTATCTTATGCTCTAGACCCTTTGTGGGCGTGAGTTGGATTCCTAGGGGTACGTCATAAGTTGGAAGCACCTCGCCTAGCTTCCCTTTTGAGCTCTCTCAGCTTAAGGTGTCCATATCAAATTTTGCTCACGAAAATTGAGGAGAAAATTAAAAGCTGGCTAGAGAACTTACTTCTCGATATACCGATGAAGCGGACGGGAATATTAGTTAGACTGTTAGAGTCGAAAAGAATCACAAGATTTGGCAAAGCTATCTTTTGGGTTTACTCATCTCCGAAACACCAAAATCAATTAAATTTCATTGGTCTGAGATCCCTCTGTAATTCTTAGATCACTCCCCTCGAACCCTAAAATCAGATTCTTAATATCTTCATGAACTCTTACTGTAATGACCCAGAATTTTACCTATGGGTAAACCAGTCATTTTACGTGTTAGTTCAGTGCCACTCTAGGTAATTACGTACTATATGGCGAGGTTTAACATTTATCATTTGGCAGGCTTGATTAATTGATATGTGTTTTTCATTGATGGTTAATTTTTTGTTGGGCCTATTGTATTTTGGGCATTTATTTATATTACTAGTGTAAATTATGTAGGCTTAGAACTGTTTTGGGCTTTATCTTAATGTATTGGGCTTATGCTATTACATGGGCTGTTCATATATATTGGGTTGCTCCTACTGTCCTACGGAATGGGTGGAGAGGATAAGGACGAAAAAGGAAAAGGGGGGGGTTCGAAATTGGAAATGAGATGGACACCACTTTATCTGATGAAGCTAGGGAGTGGGTTTATATAAGCTGGTTGACTAATCACCCATAGATTAGTTCAGTCTTACTTAGTTTTGACCCCATAGATTAGTTAGGTCTTACTTAGTTGTTGCTTAGCTTGTTGAACACATGAGCAAGGTATATACAAGGGGGGTTGGATCAGCGATCAATGATTCAATGGATAGCTATTGTATTGTGTGTTTCCCTCCACTTTCAAATATCATGTTTGTTATGCTTTGATTATGATTTTCTCTTGTCCTTTTCTAATTGTTTCAGTAGACTTGTTTGTGTATTATTCATAGGTTCCTATTATACATCAAGTTTTGTTTTGGTGGTTACTTAGGAGATTATGGATTATTGTTACTGAGAGAAATTGTATGGAGGAGTGGGTTTGGCTGGAAAAACAGTTCGTATGTGTTAACCGAACCTAGTATTTAAGCACATGCTAGCTAGGTAGCTACTAGCCACCATTAGGCCTCTGCCAGGCCACACCAGGCCTCTTCCAGGCCGCATCCAAGTCACTCACATGCTATTTTCTAGGGACAATGCTAGGCCACGTGTAATTTATTGTTTAATTTTCTCGCGTAATTATAAGTTGGCTAGTTCGAATATAAATAAGTTAATATTCATTTTATTGGTGTCGAGAGTTGTTCGTTTGCTTGGGAATTCGGGGAAAAACTTCGAATGAGTAGAAGTGAAGAGGCATACCAGCAATGTAGAATACCGATTCAAGGTTGAGAATTGGTTAATTAGTGAACGTTACATAATTAGAACATGAGTGAGGAGCCCATGCCGCCTTCCTCATCGGAATGGCTTAATCCATTCCCATAGATCCTTACCCTAATAGGAGAACTACGATTGGCTTGATCCCTAAATGGGTACGTAGGCAGCCACCCGGCTCAGCCGCTTCCATAGGAAAACCCCTACCCCTTTGAGAAAGAAAACCGAATGGTTAATATTCTTTTCTCGCTGTTGAAGTTGGGCATGAGAAATATATAATTGAACGTGTTATGCATGGATATATTGAATGCTAACGTTTTCTTGAGATTATGTTAATCGATGCACTTACTAGGATTTAATAAGGAAATGGTAAGTGGTATTAAGCAGCTAAAGGTATGTGTTAACCTTGTCTCTTGTTTTCAATTTCATTTCAAGTTTATTATTATATATTGACTTCGTATCCAACGTTGAGTGTTGGAGTATCTTCTCAGGGATGAACAGGTGCTCCTATAAAATAAGAAAAGTTGTACAAGCAAGTTAAGAACAATTTAACGTGAATGAAGCGCACTCTGAGTGATACAACGGTTCCTTTACCTATTTATTTTAATTTCAAAATTTATTCATCTAAGAGCATACGTGTTGTAATAAATTATTATTTATTTACTATCTTTAAGAATGAATCCATAATAGAATGCATCCATTAGGTAGAAATTATGTCGTTGATGAGCGTTCCAAGGGTGAAAGACCGATCTAGAGTACGAGATTAGTTTCGGGGCACTGCAGCTACTTGATTTAACTGGCATTTGTCGAGATGGTTAAGTAGCCGGTGCCACGAATCAATATCTTTTAGTAGAGGGTTTACGGCTGAGGTTTTAATATATTAAATGGAAGTATATTATTTGATTTTCAGGTTAGGACAGGTTGTAAATTTATGAAATGTTGGAAATACAGAGGAAACTCTGTCGAAATTTCTTTGAATGCGATGTTCAAAGGGGTGTTTTATATTTTAGTTATAGTTGGAATCATGTGAGTCAAAACCGCTCACGTCTTGGTTTATTAGATGGTTGAATATTTGGATCAAGCTATTTTATCTAAATATTCAATTTTCTGGAAAATTGGGGCACTACACTTATAGTATCAAAAATCCATTTAAACTTCAAATATGTCGATTTGAAAAGATACATACTTTCATTGTTGAGTGTAATAGTGGATATATATATATATATATATATATATATATATATATATATATATATATATATATATATATTCGATTTGATATGCAAAAATCAAAGAAATCAAATATGAAGTTGAGGTATGCCATTATTTTTCGGTTTCCGCCTAAAACCCTTAACTCAATATAAAATCCTTGATTTTATTAAGCATTGGTGTAATTGTGTATGCTATTAAATTCAAGCATATGCATACATTTTTGTTTGAAAAATCAACTTATATGCAAATATTTCCCGTGCAAGCAACATCTAGAGAACATGGTTATATACACAGTAGCAATCATTTTTAGTAGTTTAGACTTTTGAGACATTTTAGACTTTTTATACACATAAGCAACAAAGACATTTTTTTTTCTTGAAAGAAACTAGAAGAGCTAAACTTTATTAGTCTACGACAAAAAAGAGGATTATAGTTATGTAACTTCCTGATATCTAAGTTTTTACTGTAGAGTTGATCGATCAATTGTAGTTTCACTCAATAATGATGTGTATCCATTTGGAGCATTTCTCACTACCGTTCTAAATCAAGGTATGCGTCTTCTTCTTTATCTCTAAAAGATATATTTTGTAATTAAACCAACATGTTTAATCAGGGTATACACATTCTCCAACTTCATTAACGTGTCTTTTTGAGCATTGGAATCGATTGAACTTTTAAGATTTATTTGGGTTTTTAGAAATGAATGGAAAATGGAACATTTAGATCTGAGTTAGCTAATAAAAAATTGAGAATTCGGTGTTAAGTTGATTTTGTTTAGGAGTGTCATGTTGGGTCACTTATACCTCAAGTAATTCTAGCATCCTCAACTTCATTCTCAATCTCTTAAAAAGTTTCAAAAGGTACTAATACTCAATTTTTGTTAAAATCTGTTCCACAATTTACTTTTCCCATTTGTTTACCTTCGCTATTGTTCCAGAATTACTAGAAATAATGAAACTCAATATTTATAAGTATTGTCAGGAAACTCAGTAGTGGATTTAGTTGTTGTGATTGGGCAAAAAACTCGCTATAATTCCGAATATGGATTCCTTCAGAGGTAATCCTACAAATAAGTAGTAGTTAAATCACTCCATTTACAATTTCCATTTTATTATCCTTTTATTATTGAGTGTTGTATATAAATTTTGGGAGTGAATTGCAAATTCCCTATTTCTCTTTAGCTTTGAATATATTTCTTTTGGTTTTCATTACATGCAACACTTACATGGTTGTATCACTGTAACACTATTAATGGTTAGATTTTTCTCAATCTTTGTTTTTAGTTAAAATCCCATTACTTCAGTTTATATTTGGTAAGTTCAGCAATTGCTCTTACATAACCTATGTCCTCTATCTAATTTTCATAATTGGTTGAGATTGAAATTTTGATCACGTGAATTTTATTGCTGAGATAAAAATCTTAAACCGCACCCTGATACTATCATCAAACAAGCATAATCCATTCCCCAAAATATGCTCCAATCCTTCACATCCTAATAACATATTGCTCAAAATCTCCCCTAAGTCATGATGCAAGTGTACCCATTGTACTTGCAAAATGGTTTCATGTCCCTTTCATGCAGGGAAATCCTGAACAGCAACACTGAGAGCGGGTCTTCAACAAACTCTGGAGTCTGGTGTTAGAAAATCAATTTCTTGAACCTTGCAGTGATAGTCCAAGTATATCAAAGCAGGTTTAAATTATTATATCGTCAAAAAGTAAATAAAAATTCCACTGGTTTAAGAAGTATGTCGGCGTAGTTTCAGTGGAGTATAAATAAAAGTATTAGTTGATATAACCAAGCTTTAGGATGATCAGGTATATAAGAGCATCTTTAGCAGTGATATCAAAGCATCAAGAATTTGGTGTTTTTTCAACTTCAGCAGTACTACATGTTGATGAAAACACCAAAAAAACACCAAACCAAACACCAAATCGACCAATATTTGGTTCCAGGTTTGATGCTGTATCAAATCACTTACGCGGTTTGAGAAACACCGCGCGGTTTTGCCAAAACAAGCGTGGAGCCTCTATTTGCTAAATGGGCTTCCATGGCGCGGTTTTGGCAAAACCGCGCGGTTTTCCTAAAACCGCGTGCTCTCAATTACACCAATGGGCAAAAAACGGCTATATCTTTCTAACCCTATAAATTGAAACACTCACCCCATATTTTTACACTCACTTCTTTTCTCTACTCTCTACTCTTTATTCTCTACTCTTTACTCTCTATTCTTAAAACAACAATGAGTCAAGAACCAAAATCAAAATCAAGAGGGGCTTCATGGATACAAGAAGAAGATATTGCTCTCACCAATAGTTGGCTACAAGTTAGTCAAGATGGTGTATTAGGAAATGAGCAAAAGTCGAACGATTTTTGGGCTAGAATTCTAAATGCATTTCATGCAAATTTAGGAAGAATGACCGAACGCAACTTGACGGGTATGAAACACCGTTGGTATATTATTCAAGCTAATATCAACAAGTTTCATGCTATTCTTTCTAAAATTCAAGCATCTCCTCCAAGTGGCTATAATGACAATATGATGGTAAGTATTTACTTTTTATTTGTTATTTTGATTAACAAATACATTTTTCAATTCTAATTTAGTTTTTGCTTAATTGGTAGGTTGAAGAAGCAATAAATGCATATGCGATGCATAATGGGGTTTGGAAGTGGATGCAATGCTATAATATGTTGAAAGACTCACCCAAATGGAAGAGGCTACAGTTGAGAAATGATTTACATCCCAACAAAAAGTCGAAGTCAAATAGTGGGGAAGGAGGTTCATCAATTCCAATATCAATTGCGACAACTCAACCAATGGATTATGATCCACACCAAGTTCATGGGCTTGAGGATAGACCTCTTGGAAAGAAAGAAGACAAAAAAAAAGCAAAAAGAGAAAGAAGAAGTTGATTCTAAAGTGGAGGAATCCGCTAAGAAACTTGATGCTTTTCTGATGGAACTTTCTAAAACCACCAAAGAAGGCTATGAATTGGAAGCTCAAAGACAGTTGAAGAAAGATGAGATGGAATTCGAAAAACTTCAATTGAATAAAAGTTCGATGGATTGGAAGCTTCAAATCCAAAAAGAAAAACTTCAATTGAAGAAAGATGCGCTCCGAGTTCGAGAAGATGAAAATAATGCGTAAATATTAGGAATGAAATTAGAAGGATTACCCAAAGACGAGCGCGAAATTTGGCAACTCAAAAGGGCAGAAATTTTACAAAAAATGAAGAATCGACTTGGCAATATCATTGGTAGTAGTCAAAGTAGTGCATAGTCTAAATTTGAGTTTATATGTCTTTTAATTTGAGTTTGTATGTTTTTTAATTTGAGTATTTTAATTTGTCTTTTAATTTATGTCTTTTAATTAATGACGTACTTTAATTTTAGTTTGTATTTTAATTTTAATTAGAATGTACTTTAATTGAATATTTTTTTTTAATTTAAAGTTGATACTTTTTATCATTCCAAAAAAAATTTGTATTTTCAAAATTCTCATATACAGAAATCCTTTCATAAAACCACAAATACATAGAAATAAACTTGGAACACAAATACATAGAAATTGAAACGAAAAATAAACACAAAGTCTAAATGAAGTGCAAATAAAAATAGAAATCAAGTCCGCCCACGCCTACTCCACAAATGCTCGACCAAGTCATTCTTCAATCTATCATGAACAACTTTTGAACGAACCCTCTCGACGCCAGATGCCCAACGAGATAGAACAAAGTGGCGTTGATCTTCGAGAGCACCTTCTCTACTTGGTATTTCCAAATCGGGAATATATCTCGCGGGATATCCGTTTTCAAGTTCATCTTCCACAATCATATTGTGTAAAATAATGCAAAACCCTCATAATAGTAGCCATGTTCTCCAAATACCATAACCTGCGGATTCGCTAAAATAGCCCAACGCGACCGTAATATACCAAACGCCAGCTCTATGTCTTTTTCTAGCGCTTCTTTGCTTCTTTGCAAAATGTTTGTCTTGTGCAATAGTCGGTTTAGCAATCGTTTGAATCAACGTGACATAATTAGGATAAATACCGTCAGCCAAGTAATAGCCCATATCATAATGATGGTCATTCACAGTGTAGTTACAAGGAATAGCTTCATCATTGACTATATCATCAAATATTGGTGGCGGTCAAGCACATTAAGATCATTGTGAGAACCCGCCATTCCAAAAAAAAAAAGCATGCCAAATCCATGCGTCACGATCGGGTAATTGCCTCCAAAATCATTGTTGGTTTATGCTTATGGCGGTGTGAGACCCTTTGCCACGCGGATGGGCAATTCTTCCATTGCCAGTGCATGCAACCAATGCTTCCTAGCATTCCGGGCCATCCACGCTTCATCGACTTTTTAAGCAAACGTTGAATATCTGCGGCATTTGGTTTTGCGCAAGTATTCACCTCCAAAATTCTAATAATTCCATCACGTAAATAAGCGATGCATTCATGAACAGTTGGCTCAGCAACATGTAATATATCATCTACTATATTAGTGGCAGTCCCATAAGCAAGCATTCGTATAGCAGCAATTACTTTTATTTTTGGGTTAATCCCAAACTTACCCGCACAATTAACTGTTTGTTGAAAATATGGTACATTATGATTAAGATGATTGAAAATACGAGTAAATAATGACTAACCCATACGAAATCGGCGTCGAAAGTCGTGGTCACGAAATATAGGATTTGCGCCGAAGTAGTTAGCATTTACACGAGCCAGTGTTGCCTCGCAAATCGACGATTCTTATATTTTCTTCCTTTCTTGAACCACCATGTGGTCTATAAGAAGAAGACTCAACTTCTTGCCGACGCTTAATAAACTTCGAGGCGATGTCGAACCAAAGGTAGAGCAATAGCCACTAATTTACGAGTTTTAACTGCAGTGTTATCATTTGAAGAGCTCGAGCTTGAACTCGAGCTTGATGAAGAATCAGAAGAAAATGAATCAGAAGAAGATGAATGATCCATTGAAAAAATCTTCTAGAGTTTTAGTAGTGTTTTTTTTTTTTTTTCTCAAGGAGATGAGTTTAGATGAGAGGGAACATGAAAAATGAAGAGAACATCGCAAAACCAAGGGAGTTAAATGGTTATAGCACGCGGTTTCGGAAAAACCGCGTGGGCTTGGACCTGTCAGATTTACTTTAGTGGCGCGGTTTTGGCAAAACCGCGTGGGCTATATGGCGCGGTTTTGGCAAAACTCGTAGTTGCTTGGTGTTTTTTTGGTTTGGTATTTTTTTGGTTCAAAATTTTGGTGTTTTTTTTGTTGCACTGCTAAAGATGCTCTAAGGGTCCTAAAAGAACAAAAATAGGATAAAATGGTATCTAACACGAGTACTTGTTTTTTTTATTTGGTATAACTATTACCCAGACCGAGATAGAGATAGAGATGGAAATTCATATTCATTAGATAAGTGGTTGTGGATCTGATCTTAGTGAGGACAACCGGATTGGGACGATCAGGTCGGTTGAGGGCAGCAGCACACCAATAGGTGGATAGCCATTCTTGTACTGTTTGGGTAAAGGGCAGGAGCGCTCTTTCCCTCTCACCAGTACTTACTATAAGGGGTAGGGGCGGAACCGGTTCAAACCTAATATCCAACACCCGCTTTCGAGTGAACGAAGGGACGAAAGGGAAACATGGCATTTTTCACTCGTTTACGGGACCAGTGTCAAAGGAAAGGATTGTAGCACTCTCTTGCTTGAATGAATCGACATTTGTGGATGGTTTTTCGGGATTCTTCTATCTTAGAACTACTGGATCAACTACTCTGGCTTTTAGCCTTTGGAACCAGTGTCACTCGCCCGTTCAAACTCTTCCGTACTGCTTCGAACTCTTCTGTCCATCCCATTTAAAACCCTTGAATCAGTGAATCCGGGGACAGAGACCTTGCCGCAGCTTTATTTAAACAGCTAAGACCGTCTCTTCTTTTCCACATTCCTCCTTGGGACGGCCCTGAGACCATTCCTTTTGCTCGCCTAATAGTAGTTCAGTCTCTTTCCCCCCAAGGAAAACCCTTTCCAGATGGAGTAGTTCATCTGTGTCTTGAAAGCCCACCCTAAATATAGGAGTTCCTATCTCTACTGCCTATCCAACCCGAAGACTCTTATTCGTGGTGGAGTGCGTCGAGTAGGATCCGGTCCCATCCCAGCAGTGAAACTCCTTCCTGACCCGGGTCACTGCCTCTGAAGCTGGAATGACTGCCTACCCAGCAAACTATGGCTTCCAAGCCATAGTTTTCATGTTGGCTCACTTGGCGGAACTAACATCTAAGCGCCGACTAAGTCTCATTCCGTTCCGAAAGGCTTGTTCTAGCCCCCGGGGCACAGGAGCGCACTTCCGTTTTCTATGCTGGGGAGGGGATTGAAGCTTTGATGGCAAGTTCTACTTCAGTTAAGGTTTAATCTATGAAGCACGGATACCCCAGTAAAGGTAAAGTATCGGTATCCGACACGGATACGCCCCGATATGCGTCCGATACGTGTCGGATACGCGATTTAGAGTATCCGAATTTTATAATTAATTTCTAATTTCCGATATGCGGGGGATACGCGGAGGACACGCCGGGGACACGCCAGAATAGTAATCTCACGCATACAAGAAATTTTTGAGAGAGAAAAGAGGACGGCTTAGTTAGGTTTCAGCCCCTCCTCACACTTTTCTTATATAGGAAAATAGTCAGTTTACAATATAGAAAGCCCAAAAAATAGGACAGTCACTTACATCAAAGTTTGGGAGGATAACTAAGCTCCCTTATTATAGCTTCAAAAACCATTTGTCACGAAACCCAAATTCTAACTTAGGATATGTCTCTGACCTAATTGATCATACAACTAGACAATGGAACAAGAAAATATACGCCTCTTCTGTATTGCTGAAACTCAGACCATTAAAGATATCAAACTTAGTACTAAGCAATACATTGACACCAATAGATGGTCCATTAAAAAGAAATAGTATTCTCGTCTCAATTGTTGAAGCTCATGTCTTTAGCGATAGCAACTTAGTACAAACTAATTCACTGACACCATTGGGGAAAATAATGGGGAATGTATGATGGAGAAAGCATAATCTTTGTTCTTTTCTAAAAGCATACCTCAAAGTTCTCAATATCACCTTTCTAAGTCGATCTGCAGTAGTATTTAGGAAATCAAAATACGTCGCAGAATCAAACTCTTCCTATGGAAACTATGAATCAAATTCTTCCCCGTAAATATATTAGACACGCTGGGGAATAGTATCCAAAACAATAGGTTTCCTAGACATTACAATTATGAAGAAATTTTAGATCCTTCCCTGTTTACTTGTGATGGTATAGTAAAAATATGAATGCATCCCCTTCCCAAGGAGATTAAATACTGGAACTTGACATTATAATTCAAAGTTTGACTGAACTTCATCTCAAAACTGACTTCATCAACGTATGAATGTTATTTCTTCTATGGCACACCACATACTGTCTAATTAAAGTAATGTTTCTTTCCAAAATGCAAATCTTAAACCGCACCCTGATACTATCATCAAACAAGCATAATCCATTCCCCAAAATATGCTCCAATCCTTCACATCCTAATAACAGATTGCTCAAAATCTCCCCTAAGTCATGATGCAAGAGACAATATTCCCGTCGTTATGGGGAGAAGAGCAATGGTTGCTCTAAGGAACGACGTGAAGCAACTTGGATCATGTCCTCTGTCTCATTAAGGATCGAAACAATGAATGTGACTATATGAGATAAGGAGAATGATATACTTGCAAGCGGTTGCAGAGAAAATGCCTAAGCATTTAATGATATGGTAAAGGTAACCATGAATGTGCCAGCCATAATTGATGTTCCATTTGGACGGGGTCCTAACATGGTGACAAATGAATCTACTATACGCTAATAGCGTGGTAGACCTATATGATCCAAAGAGAGTGCTCCTAGGAGAGGAGAACTGAGGAACCATCTTGTCCAAATAATAGCCAGGTAATGGCTGGAGCTCCATAAGCAAATAATGAAAATGTACAAATATCCAAATTCACTGAAATGCCTATATATGGTTGCCTATGGAGAGGCACATGTACCTGAAAATAAAGAGATCGATCTCAATATTCCATGCATGTTCAGGTGAATTGTAGGATAGGAAAACACTTGTCACAGATGACATATTTAGCTATGGTATAGCTATTGGAACATCAAAGGACAATGATGAAAAATAAATAAACCACGTGTTTTGTCAACAAAGGAAAGATTGGCCAATCTGGAATTTGCTATTCAAGCATAATTAAACTCTTTGAAAAACGTGGTGTAAACCTATAGTAAAATCCGAGGTTGGATTCAATATAGTAGCAGCAAGTTTGGTTGGTATAAACTTGATTGGGACTCTTAAGGAATTAGAGAAAACTGCTGACTATAGATTTTTGAAATGAAATGGACAAAGCACATGGTTGTGCGAAACTTGGATTTGGATAAGGATCCATTTCAACTAAAGGAAGAATATGAGGAAGTTCTTGGTCTTGAAAATACCTTACTTGAGTGATATTGAAGCATGTAGACGATCAGACATAGCATTTTCTATTAGTTTCTTATCAAGATATAATTGTGCACATACACTTAGACACTAGAATGATGTCAAACACATATTGAGATATTTTTATGGAATAACTGGTATGAAACTATTTTATTCTTATGGTTCCACTAATGACTATGATCTAGTTGGCTATACAGTCTTTGGTTATCCATCTGACCCTCAGAAGGGTCACTCTCAAACAGGTTATGTATTTCTTAGTGGTAATGCTGTCATTTGTTGGCGTTCCACTAAACAAACTTTAGTGGCAACTTCCTCTAACCACTCTGAAATTTTAGCTCTTCATGAAGCTAGTCGTGAATGTGTATGGCTAAGGTTATTAATTGGGCATATTCGTAGTTCTTGTCAATTGCCTTCTATAACAGGTGTTCCCAACATTATTTATGAGGATAATGTAGCTTGTATAGCCCAGATTCAAGAAGGATTTATAAAAGGAGACAGAACAAAACACATTGCGCCAAAATTCTTTTACACTCATCAACTTCAGAAGAAGAAGCAGATTAAGGTCGAGCAAGTTCGTTCCAGCGACAACCTTACTGATTTCTTCACTAAATCACTACCGAAACATACATTTCAAAAGCTTGTATATGGGATCGGCATGCGCAGAGTTCACCACCAAACCATATAAAGACTTGTCTTTATCAGGGGGAGTAATAGAACAGGGGGAGCATCCTGAAGAATGTGTCCCAGGACATATGCACTGTACTCTTTTCCTTTATCTAAGTTTAATCCCACTGGGTTTTGCTAGTAAAGGTTTTAATGAGGCAGTATTAAGCAAGTCACAATGATTCTGAATAATGTTGTACTCTTTTTCCTTCGCTTTGGTTTTTTCCCACTGGGTTTTCCTTAGCAAGGTTTTAATGAGGCAACTGCCATTGGATAGTTATAGAGCATCCAGAAGAATGCTCCAAAAGATGCATCCACCATAATTTCCACAAGAATGGTGGACATCCAAGGGGAGTGTTATGAAATACGTGGGCTTATATGGATGCCCACCATTGATATATGTTATCCTGATAATCCTCTATCTTGGTATTTATCCTGATAATCTTCTATCTTGGTGTTTATCCTGATCATCCTCTATCTTACTGTTTATCCTGTTAATCCTTTATCTTAGAAAGGAGGTTACCTAGTTGTATATAAAGGTAACCTCCTCCCATTCAGATTTACCTCAATGAATAAGAATTCTCTCTATCTCATTCTCTCAATGATTCAATACATGTTAAGTTAGTGTAGTGTTCTCTCCAAATCGGTTTAATTCTAACAATTCTAAGGAAATATAACGGTTATGGTTAGTTTGCAATGCAAGTAATATGAATTTGTGAGGAGATAATATCTACTAAAAATTAGCTTAATCTAACATTTCAAAGCACGCTGACGATATACATGACCAAGATCCATATTATTCACTTGAACTTTTCATATATGATTGATATTTCTTGATATTTGCTATATTACCGATCGTCCATGTGGCCACACCTCATACCACCAAGTGTCAGTGTGTCACAAGTACAAGATACACAAAATACACTGAGGTATATGTGTCACTAGCCATTAGGCCCGGCCTATGGCCGGACTTGCTACATAAATAACTAATGACTCAAAAACCTAAAGTCCACTTGAATAAATAATATATGTTTATTGATAACTAATGATTCATTGCTTATAATATATATATATATACTTTGTTTGATAGGTTTATGTTTTTCTAAAAAAATTTGAAGTATTATTGTCCTAAATAACAATTCACTATCAAAATATAATGCAACAATCAAGGAATAGAACACTCAAAACATAAGCATATCACATGTTTAAGCGATAACCGAATCATATTCATTGTGCACAATGGTCTCTCTATCTGCATACCATATACTTGAAGGAATGAAATAGGCCAATTTCAGTACTAACACACTACCCAGAAACACTTAAATATATAATAATGGCTTAGGAAAAAACAAAGTAAATCTAAAATAAAACAATAGATAAGAAAGCATATATACAAAAAGTCGAAGCTTAAAGTATATAAGTGCTAAAACGTTATAAGTTAAGTATCCATGATAACAATCTCCTGAAAAATTGTTCCAAATTTGGGTGTAATGTTACCGATGCTCTTCAGTAGGCCAATAACGTCTACAATTGTTTTCACATAAATGTTGGGAGAAACCTAATCAACAAATAATAGAAGAGGATTATTTTTATTTAAATGGTTATTTAATTTAAATATTAAAAGGATCAAATTATTACTTATCACAAATGATTTTTGGGTAATTGGTCTTAAAGTTATGGTGGGTGGGCAACAAAGAAATCCAAGTTTTATATAATTACATAACCAACAATGGTAATCATACAGAATGGTAAAAGGGTATATATTTGGTCCATGCAATGTCATGCTAAGATTATGAGTGATCAATTAGATCGATAAGAGTTTCTCATGACAAAATATAACGCAATTTCTTCATCATAAAAATAAACATAAAATGTTACATAATGTGCAATATACGGATAATACATTTCCTATTTCCTTGCAACCAATAACACATGATCTCTTGAGGAATAAAAAATTTCCATTAACTAATTTTCTTCGAATTTTTTTAGTGATACACGTGTGTAGAGGCCTACTTTACGTGTTTTTAAAAAATATTTGATTTGTTTTTACACGTTATAAATCATTGACTTGATAAAACACTTACAATCGATAAATGGTAACCCAAAATCGATTATAAACATGGATGCTAAAAAGCCATTCATACTAAACATTTTAAGTAAGCCATTAAAAGAGTTGCATCAATGACAACCTGTGTCATGCATTCATGGGTAAGAAATATACCTAGTGAAGAAACACAACAATAATTTTGTAGCAATGATAGCAACACACCAAGTCGTAACGATTGTGAATGAGAACACAACCTGTACCTTAATAGGTAGGTAAGCACTATATTTGTACTAATAAGAGAAAATAAGAATCTATAGATGTTAGACTTAAAAACGTCTTAAAAAGAGAAGTGTAACACTTTTCTATACAAAAGTTTGATCCAGCTAAAGAACAAAAAGGTTGCTATAAGCCTATAACTACATAAATATGCAGTATTCTTTACCTGCAACCTCTAACCTATATATGAAGTCATAATGGTCATTCCTTCCTCTAAAATATCATTACTATTATCAGCTACTAAGGATGTTTTGCTGCACTGTACACTGCCATGTTTGCTACCCTCTATGTTTTAGAGATCAAATGTTCAAACATTATAAGTTTGCATCTTTTTCCATCTAGTTAATAACCACCATTGTTTGTCACTCCCATAAGACAATACCTCTCCAATAGAATCTGATTCCGGTGAATATTGTTGTCGACCCATTACCGTCTAAGGATATTCCAATAAGCTGCATCATATCAAATACATTACGCTCTCATCCGGCCACTTGGAGATTTTGCAACAAAAAGAGTTTCACTTTTAATTTATAATAGTAAAAAAAAAAAAATCACATCTCCTACAAATGGAATAATAACAAACCATGTCTGACAGTTGGTTAATTAGTTTTGCTATATGGGCCATAGTCCATCCATAGATGAGGTACTTAATAGTTATTTTGAAGCCTTTGAGCTATCTACTCATCTTGGTCAATTCCTACAAAATTATAAAATCTATTTAGGAGGGGGTTGTAGTAGTTTCAACTATCAGGTTACCATGAGATATCAAGAGAGACATAAAACTACAACATAAAATTGATAATTAAAACAAAAAATATGATAGATTAAAAAGAAAACCAAAATTTTATTTAATGAGGTACCTGAAAATTGAAGATATCAATGGATGTTTGCTTCAAAAGCCTTTGTTGGTCGTCTTTTGCTTCAATTTTTCTCAACCATTTTGGCACCCGTTCATTATTCATACCAGGTAGAATTGGCACTTGGGATGTCACTCCCATTGGCTTAATGTAATCATTGAATGCCCTCAGAGTGCAAGCTGCATGCATCATATCCGCATTCTCAACTACTCAATGTAACGGATTCAAAGAACAAAAGAGAACAAAGAAAAATGCACCAAATATATAAAAAAAAAATAAGTATCACGGTAATGTCAACACGGATATGATAAATCAGTAGTCAGATAGTCACGTTGATGCATTAGAGAATCCCAAAGAAACTTTTAAAAATAAAAATTGGGGAAAAAAATATTAAATGTAGTCTTTACTCACAAATAAAAACTGAAGTAGATATAACATCCCCTCACATAAATGAACAGACACAAAAAGAGAATAAAGAAGAAATATTACTAAACATAAGGCATGAGTTCCAAAAGTACATCAACACAATTTCTATGACCTTAACGCGTTGTAGGACTTGAACACTTCAGAGGCTTAATTTTAGAATGCAATACCATCACATGGCATTATATCCATTACTTATAGGAGAGTATTACATCACTAAATTTAAAATATCTGTACGTAGATTATTAGTTTAGGGTTCGTAGTACGTAAAGGAAATCTAGGGTTCAGTCTTTATTGCTTGCAATAAATTAGAGGATCAACATGTAATAGAGAATATAACTTCCAAAATGCTACAGTAAAAAATCATATAAGAACTTAAAAAACACTCCCGCATGTAGTCGCCTCGGTACCTTTTATCAAATGAGAAGCTCCTCCCTTCTTTTTCAATGCAGACTCCCTCTAGCAGTGAAGTTGTGACAGATAATAACATAATATAATAACTAATCAAAGTGCCAAAAACCAATAAATGATTGATTATTTGAGTCATATTTTTAGTAGATTCATTGTGAAAAATTAATAAATGACTGATCAAGATAGATTCTCTAGAGCAAAATTTCATACAATTCTTTTCACCTAGCTTTAATTTTTTTTTCGACTTAATCCACACAATTAAATGAACAGATGAATCAAATTGTAGAATCATACCATGGTTCGAATCCGCTTGCGCACCTCTTCACTGAGGATGAATTGCAGTTTCAAATGCAAGTGCCCACCTCCTTTGAGGGGAAATGAGTGTTACCATGTAAGAGAGAATGTGGGCTGCCACTGATGAGATAATCCTTATACCTGGTTGTCGTGCCTAGGAACAATTTCATATCATTTGGAGACTAATTTACCAACTGTTTCTTCTAACATGTTTTCAGTAGTCACAACAGTTTCCTTACAGATTGTATGAAAAAATAGTGTTTTGTAGAATGAAAAAGGAATAGAGTTCGAACTTTGTGTGCAAAATATTGATCCATTAGTATTTTTCTCCTTTGAAGCATACACCATTTCTTCTGAAGGTTTTTTTGGATATACATATACTGTACCATATGCAACAGGGAGGTGCAGGTGCTTAAGCACTTTGTCCACTTTACCCCTCGTCACTCAAAAACAAACTTGGTTAGAGTGAACATATCTCATATATCCTTAAATTCTGGATCATGGTTACATACCATGTTTGGTGTGAGTTAAAGGCGCTTAGTGTCGAAAAGCTTCACATACAGAGCCAAATTTCGCCTTGGACGTATTGAACGACCGACCTAATCCCTGGTTAACTTTTAGCAAGTTTGTTTAATTATGGGAAAAAGATAGGTGAGTAACTTTACAAAACTGGCGTAACTCAATAAATAGTTACAGACAGTTCAGTACCTAGCTATTGGCGAAGTTCAGTGAGGAAGTATATAGTTGGTAAGGTTCATAGGAGATGTTACTTGTTACCATTGGATTCTAGGGAGGCAAACATTCACATTTCTCACAAATATATTCGGAACATAGAATTAAGAACTTTGAAGGAGATTTGGAGTTACTTACTTGCCATATACTATAATTTGCGGGTTTGCACCATTTTCACTCAGGGTTAAGTTGAACTAATGCATACCATGGGAATTTCATGTTTAGTTGTGAGCAATGTACTTATTGTTTAGTGGAACTAATGCGCCATGATGATTTTAAAGTCTGTATTATTATCCTGCACCAAAGACTATTATTGTTTCTTTATATGAACCTTAGCAAAATTGACATTTTGTATTTTTAGAACAGTATTTGTTTTTCTTTTTATAATATAATTTATTGTTCTTTTACAATACAGACCAAAGTACATCTACAATAATCACCACTTCAGCAACTCAAACTATTCCTCATGAAGAGAATCGTTCCTTAGGAGGAGGAGGAGAGAGAAGGAGAAAATACAGAGGAGTGAGGCAAAGACCATGGGGGCAAATGGGCAACAGAAATAAGAGACCCTCACAAAGCTGCAAGAGTATGGTTAGGTACATTTGATACAGCTGAAGCAGCAGCAAGAGCATATGATGAAGCTGCTCTTAGATTCAGTGGCAACAGAGCAAAACTCAACTTTCCTGAAAATGTTCAACTCCAACCATCTCTACCTATGTCACAACCAACCCAAATCTCCATTCCCGATTCTCTAACACCCCATTCACCAGTTTCCTTAAATCCTTCTTTGTTCTTTCAACCTCCATCTTTTCATCAACAGCAGCTTCAAAGGCCTGATATTAATGCTATGAGAAATTATATGGAGTATACACAGTTATATGGGGGTTATAGTGATTTTCATACACACCCCCCTAGTCCATTACATCAAATCTTTTGTTCATCATCTTCAATGGCTTCTCCTTCCGTTTCTTCTTCTTCCACTTCTCCTTCATTTTCTGGTTATTTGTTCCCGCTAGAAAATTTTGATCAAAGTGGTAGTGTGTCAGGTTTTCCACCAGGGACTTCACGGTCGGATTTTGGTCACTATCCTTCTTCTTCTGGTTGATTTATTGAGTTCTTTCTACGTTAATTAGTTTCTTTTACATTTTCTGTTGTTTTTATTGTTTCTTGGTTCATCAAATGTAATGAAATAATCAATTTTATTCACATCTAAACAGAATTACACATCTTTATTCACTTGGCATTTCTCTGTATTCTTGATGGGCCTAATAGTTTTCCATAAAGAAGTTAGTGAGCCTAATAACAAATCCACAGAGAGTAAAAGGAAATCTCGTTCGAAAATATCCGAAACTCTCGTTACAAATTTCATACATTCCGGAAGTTTGGACTAATATCGATTTGGTACTCCGGTTCTACCTTATAAACGGTAGGTACTTTCTATTTTAATTTAACAGTGTAATAGTTAAGCAGTCCACGTCAATATTATTTTTATTTTATATATTAAGACAGTGTGAAGCCTAAGCAGTACACCACGCGTAAGAATGAAGCAAACCGTGAACCGTATGTCTATACACATATATGCTTTGTATCTAACGTGATGACAACCAACTATTGTTATCTACTCAATGAATAATGAAAATCAATCCTATAAATATAGGCAAATGATAAATAAGACAAAACTATCAACAACCACTATGTCCAGTATTTGTGTGAATTGTGGACCATTGACACACTCTCTAATAAGTGCACTGAGGATGTCATAGCCCATTAACACTTTATTCACCTCTACACTATAAGGTATGGAGTTTGTCTTGGAAAAGAGACAGGTGGTTAGAATTAAAATTGCATTTAGTGGCGATCTGATGATCATGTAATTCGTGAAAATAAGGATGGTGATGACGGACAATGTGTGCAAATCCATGTTGCGATTTCAGTTTTGAACTTCATTAATAATAAAATAAAACTGGACTTACTTCTTCGCAGATTTGTTGGCAGTATTACTTCAAATCAATCTGATAAGAAAAATCCCTTTAGCGGAGGACGACAATGAATCCCTGGTAGATTATATTGAAACAAACTTGATGACTTGAGCTGCCTCGAACCCATTTTCTCCTTTCTTCTACACTTGCTCACTGTGAAAGCAAAGAAAAAATTCAATTTAATAGAATCAATTTTCAAATCAAAGAGAGAAAAAGAGTTGTGCATCGTGTTTTCAAATGTAAATCAGTAATTTAAATTGAAAAGTGTTAGAATTGAGTTACCTTCCATTGTTTCTTTTCCTCCTTTGATTCCACACCCTGTTGTTTCACTGGTTTCCTTTCTTTCTTTTCCTCCTTTGATTTGTCACCATGTCGTTTCTTCTTCTGCTTATCAGATCTTGATCCTCGAGCTTCTTTGACATTATCCACTGGGAGCTTCTGCTTTCCTCGAAAAGTAATTACATGAGTGCCAATCCTTGGAACTTCTATTTTCCCTGGATGGCTATCCATATTTGAATATGTAGATACAATAGTCTCACAGAGTCACAGTCCCACAACTCAGACTCGCCACTACTTTCCTCCACCAGTACTACCTCATCATCATCATTATCACACATCTCGCCATATTCTACACACACCGCCAATCAAGCTTAGCGGTGACTCCCCAAATTCACCATTTTTGACCCTCATTTTCACAAATGATATCCATGAGAACTTTATACTTGGCATCAAGTTCCAGTTCATCTTTAACATGGCCTTTAAGGGAAAAATTAAGTTTATCTGCAAGGCTTTAGGTCCCCTCGCAACAATGAACCATTTAATTCACTATCACTTTCCGTCTCCACTCTCACGAAGTGTGAGCTGCAACAAAACAGTCAAACTGTTAGAGCATTTCCAATGCAAGGTTACCAACAAAGCCACCCTTGCATTTGGAAGCTTTGTTGCTATAGTTGTTTTATTTTATTTTTTTTTTAAAAAGACAGAATAATGGTTTCAAAAAAAAAATTGGGCAGCCTCGTTGACATTACTTCTATAAGAAAATAAAAATTTACCATATCAAATTATTCATCTAAAAGACGCCGAACTCTCGGCTTCTCCTCAACAAATTTGCTATATATCTTCTTGTAAACTATCCAAATCATGAACCAAGTCGCCCTGAAAAACATTATCCGCACGCCCATTGCTTACTATGCACTCTTCATTCAAATTTATCTTCTCATCCAAACATACTACCCTCTCCTTCTTCCGGAACATTTGCCTGCACAACAAAATCCTCTTCCAAGTCCTCCACATCCGAACCAAATCAAAACATGTCACTATCATGATCAAGTAAAGCCGATACTTCCGGACCAACAACTTTCTGAACCTTCACACCAACCGTCTTCGCCGCAACTCCATAAATCGAATTATCATTAAAATAGTTACCAATTCCTGACACATTCACTCTCGACGCATCATAAGCCTGGAAAACATAACTCAATGAATACCCAAAAACATTAAATGAAACTAAATTTGTTAATTGTAACTAAACTTTACCGGAGCGAAAGCTGATCAAGTTTAGCTTTACTATTCTCATAATAAGCAGAATCACCACCTGAATTCTTGATTTCGCATCCAAAATCTCTTTCCTAATACGGCTTGAAGAGGAAGACCCATCCGAACCCAAACCGGTTTTTTATTTACTTCTTTTTTTTTATCTCATCTTCGTCTCCATCTTCATCTGCATCTGCATTAGAAATATCAACACTGTTTATCAGACAGGGATAACTGTTTTATTTCTTATTATCATCATACACATTTTCCTGTAAACCCATATCTAGTTAAACAACCTAATTTTAAAAAAAAAAATGTAAACAGAATGAAAGATAAGAGGCATCAGCTCTTCCTATTCACCTAAAACTCATAAAACACAATTTATTTGATTGAGTTTTCATTTCAAGTCGATAAAACTCGTCATTTGCCTCTGCTATTGTAAACTAAAAAAGATTAGATCTAATAAGGCTTTGCAAAGAATATATCCTTACATAGAAGATCGGTCTTATTTCTGGCATTGATGATGCATTGTGACGACTCCTTGTAACTTTCTAATATATAAAAGTCGGAAGTTACGATTTCTAGGGAAAATAAGATTGGATGTAGTCTTACCTTGAACTGTTCTAGCAAGATGGATGTCAGCGAAGTGAGAGCTGTCAATGACACACTGTTGAAAAAACAAACCATTGCAGTTTGGTAGTGAAATCAAAATTTTAGTTGCACTTTGAGACGTCTTGAGAGATTTGAGAGATGTTAGCAGAATGGCAACCATCGCTTTGTTTGGGAGAGAGGGAGAGTTTGGGGAGGATAGGCTTTCTTTTTTCTTTCTTCAATTTTTTTGTTCGTTCGTTTGTTTATGCTTACAAAAGGGCGTGTATTTAAATTTTGTCCTGCCGAATCATTGGAAAAGCTGAGGTGTCCATCTAAGAGAAAAAAAGGGGCTGACGGTCACTGGAAGCATTCTCAACTACTCAGTATTCATTGTCTTTGATGCCAATTGAACTGCAATGTCCACTTGTCAATCCTAGCAAGTAGATTCATTCCTGACATTTGTCTATGCCCTTTACAGAAATACACAGCTAGTATCGATCACTTCACCAACTTAATCAATAGAATCGTCCAAACCAGCACTTCTGACCCAACATACCACCAGAATCTGAACTACAGCACCAAAATGAGCCAAGGGCAAGAACGAAAACCTCAATCATCCGAGTAAGAACCGATCAAATATGGTGATGTTTTTGCCGTCTTTGGCGAACTGGCTTCTAGGCCAATTGCTCCACGAGATGCTGCTCTAATGCAATCAACTGAAACTCATGTGCTTGGCAGAACTATAAAAGATGGACCTGCTGCTATCATGCAGTCTGCTGCCGAGAAAAATCGAACGAACAGGTCTTGTTGGTCACACTGATCTTACATGGGACAAAGGTGTAGAGGTTGATAGAACTAATGTTTCCGGGCGCCGTGTTGTTACAGAGTCGGTTGCAGGCCAGGTTTTGCTTAATTTTCCATTTAGCATTATTTTCTGATTACGAGCTGAACCCAATTGTATGTCGGGCTTGAATTTTTATGTACAAATTTTACCTATATCCCAACGCCACTACAAAAATTAATATTGAAACTCACTTAGGATCCAGTTGGTTTAATGATGATTCCTAATCTGACTAAAAAATAACGGAATCATGGAAAAAATAGTGTGCAGTTTACTAACTAGTTCAAAAAATTTATTCTTTTTTTAATTTTCCCACACCTAGAAAGTTTGTTGGAACAGGTTATTGGAAAATAACCACCAGGGCAAGGTCCAATCACTATTGGACACGCATTGGAAGCTGCGGCAATAACAGTGCGTGACAAACCAGTAGATGAGAGTTACGCTGCAGCAATTGAAGAAGCTGAGAAGCGAGCAACACAACGAAATGAAGTCCCACCTGGCGGTGTAGCTGAAGAAGCTCAATCCGCAGCAGCGCGCAACAAAGAAGTGACAAGGATTGAAGACCAGACCAAGCTGTCTGATATTTCGTTGGTACTACAATATTGATCCCAATAATATCGCGACCATATGACTTGTCTCGTCTGCTAGCACCCTGAGTTAGCTCACTGAATCGTATCACCGCCACCAATGAGACTTTTTTTGTGATACTATTTTTATTAATATTATCATAATTTGTTGTTAGCTAGTGTTGTAATGCATAGAATTTTTTTTGGTTAGGACGTGAGTGAACTGATGCCTAGGCACAAAGAGGCGACACCAGCAGATGCCGAAGCAGTGATGACTGCAGAGAGGAGTCATAATCCAAGAATGACAAATTATTCGCATGGAGTGGCAGACATGGTGGCAACAGCTGCTAGGATTAACCAGAAAAGTACTTGATCTGATTATCATATGCAACTGATATGTTAATACGTAGTTATAGTTGTGGATTAGTTGGCTGTGAATGTTATCAACCAACACCAGCGTTTGACTCACTTAACTACATGGCATCATGGCATTTTCACCTTCCTCGCACCCACGTAAGGACGACTTTCAGAAACTGGAATGAGTACTCACCGGTGAATAGCTAAGTAGCAATTTTGTCATTTTCTTGAACTGGGAAGCTCGGGATAACGAGTTCACAACTTCACATTGTACGTTGAATTTGATGTGAAGTATTGTAAGCTCCAATAATCATGTAAACAAATTGAAATAAAATAACCACCAATAAATTCGTTATAGAGGGAAAACTGAAATTTTTATTTACAAAAATATACTCACTGGGAGTAACTATTACAATACTAGCTCCAACATTTCGTACAAATCATGGCACTCTTGGCCTTGCAACTTGAGTCCCCCAAAAATCTACCTACAGTTTTGCCTAAGGCCTCGGGATCGCTCATAATCTCGTTCATAGTCTCTGCCTCTTTCTCGAGGTCTCTCTCTTGAGCTTCTAATACCCCTTACTTCTTCTTCAGGTTCGTAACTAGTGCGCCGCTTTCTTTTAAAATGTCGTTCTTCTTCTTCATCACTAGAATCCAGTTCTGCCATTGCAACACTCTTCGTCCCTCTTCCACTTGAATATGTTGTCTTGCGGTTGTCATGTGACAATGGCTTGTGATGAGCTGAAGAAGCTGGTAGATCAGAGTCCTTGTAATTATTTGACTTTCTCCTTTTGTCGTCTCCTTCTTGAACGCCAATTCGATAAGCATACTCTTCACTCTCCTTGTCTTGGTAATGATCTGCTCTGTTCTTTCCTTGCCTAGCATACTCAGTTTCTCTTGGGAGCCTCTGACGAACATGTGTGTCTTTGATTTGGTTGTTATGGCTTGTTTCTTGGGACAAAATCCTCTGCACCAAAAGCCAGCATTATAAAAGATACGAAAACTACTATGGGTAACTTGCTACATTTAAGCTACAATGGTAGTAAACAAACAATACGTGCATATAATATGGTACTGAACTTGTTTAGTTTATTAAAGATTCAAAGCTTAATTAAAGTGCATTTTATTTTTCGATAAACATTTAAAGTGCATACAAGTGAAACAACCCCAAGCGGTGGTTGATGACAAATGTTGTCCACGCTTCTACCATGCACAAATAGGTAATTTTATTTGATGCTTAAATTTGCTGGACCTTGATCCATTAACTTACTGGGTTGGATACTTCTTCGGACTTTATAACCAAAGTCCAAAACATAAGTTTTGGACAATCGACATAAACAATACCGGACGAACTTGATTGTACTCTTTTAAGCCAGCGGATTAGATAAGCACAAGAATCATGCACATTTTAATACATGATACCTTGTTGCTTAACGCATACCATCCACTATTACCGAAGAAGCTACTTTTCCTCAGAAATGTAGCTTGCGACCTTTTACATTTCTACTTTCCAGAATCTGTTAAAGTGTCTAAAAAGCTAATTGCTCTTTTTATCGACTTTTCTGAAGTACAATTTACATGTCTAAATAACATAATAGGGATTGTTCAATTGGCAAAACTATGATTTTTTTTTCCCGATAAACTGCAAAACTATGAATTTAAACTTCAGAAGGATTAGCAGCTTCTTCTAGCAATGCTTAATGCAGCATCGTCTCATAAAATATTACAACCGCAAACACGCAATGGCAGCCTCCACTAAAAAAGGCTTAAGTTTTTAACCTGATTGTAATATCTTTATCTTTTTTTCCTTCCCTCTTTTAAATAATATATAACTGGAAAGAAAAAAGCACTGTTGTCTTCCATTAAGTCTAATTTTTCACCAGCTCGGCCTGAAGTACGGATGTCTAATTTCTGCCGAAACCTGTATTCTTCAAGTTAACCATAGAGCTGGCTACCAGATTGGAGTCCATGCTATCCCTGACATTACATATAACAACCACATTCTACTAGACGCGGAACAGACTTGGGTACTGACTCAATAAGGATGTCCAGAAACACCTCCAAAACTAACGGTGAAGGAAAATACAGGTTGTAACTTGTGCATATACTTTCTTTCACGGTAACATCATTCATCTTCAGTTCATGTCTTAAAAGAACAAGTTAGAATAAATATAACCAGTAGTTGGAGGTTAATTCCCAACACACTCCAAGTTTGTTGGTATAAACTCTCACTAGTAGTCAAGTCATACAGATTGGCCATTCAGTACACTCTTTCGGACTTGCAGTGAACATAGAGTAACAGCCGAGAGTGCTAACATGACCTCACAGTACTTGACATAATGTACAAATCATCAAATCTTGCACAACTTTCATAAAGTGTAGTAAACTGAAACAATTCAGGGTACCACACCAACTGTGGTACTTGGGTGCATGTTCAAGCACTAAAATGAGGAAAAGGAGGTTGCAAAGAAGTAGTTTAAGTACTTCATAATGACCTAATATTGCAATAATAGGTTTAGGAATAAATAGAGTCCAAAAACTCAATCCAAAAAAAGAAAAGAACATTGTTTTCTTTACAAAACTAAAAATATATCTTTTCCGATCAATCTTCTTGTTGCTATGAATATCCTGCAATGCATATAAGAAATAGAGATAAAGCTCAAACAAATAACAGGGACATACAGATTTTGACTTCTGTGAAGAAATCTCCACATTGTTGCTTAGTTCTCTCCGACACTCCCAATCGTCAATACATTCCCTGCTGCAGAAAAGATCAAAGTTACATTCATACAAAACGAAGCACAAATAAAACTTAAATTACAATATTGTAGTTATTCTTGTTTTCCTTTTTCTTTTATAAGCATTTCTATTATTGATTGATGTTCCACAGAACATCTATGCAACAATCCCCAAAATACCCCACGTATGCCTTCATATAAATTAAGGCCTGAAACAAATACAGAAGGCCTTATAACTAGTACAATGTGGACTCTTGTCATAGGCCTTCTACAAAGGATCGCGAATTTGCAATGGAATGAAACAGGCAATAACCTAGGATCACAATGTCAGAACTCAGAACTACAACGTGAAATCTCAAAAACCAAAATCATTTTCAGAACCCCCTACGTTTAACCACTCTATCAAACCTGTTCTTCTTATTATCGATTATCTACCCATCCAACTTAAATGAATGGTCAATCTCAAACATCCTAGTCTAACATTTCTTATTAAATTAACTAACTACCTACAATTCTTAAGGTCTCTGCCACTTAATCATATAAAATCAGATCTCAACCATGGATCTGACATAAAAGAAAAAATGATCACATTTCATATCGAATATAATATAGGTCCTTGTGATGTGATTTATTTTTTTTTTTTTTTGAGGGGGTCTACAGTAGTAATGTACCTCTGCCCATGGCGGTCTTTTTCACGTTTTCTTTTTATGTCAGCTTTTCGTGCCTCAGGCTCCTCTCTGATCATCCTTGAGGGCATTGGATTAAAGCTTGGATCTCTGAAATAAGTTTACAAACAGGTTAGGACAACAATGAATTATCTATAAATGATAAAATTGAGTACTCAGCACCGCCTGCCAAATAAATACCTAGTACTACCTAGGGTTTTAGGTAGGAAACAGGTGATATCAAAGCATACCTCTGAGGTGGGAGAGCAGGCATCGGATATCTTTGGCCCCCAAAAGCATTTTGTGGAAAGACACCCCCAAGAGGAACATCAAAAGGACCAGGAGCATAACCCATGTAAGGCATTGCAACAGGGTAAGGAGGAGCCATATACCCATCCATACCAATTTGGATGCCACTCCAGTACGGATTATATGCTGAATGAGCAGGAGGCATCATATAGTTTTCTGCTGCAAAATTTTGAGATACTCTCCACTGCAGCTCTGCGGCTGCAAAATACAGATTTGGAAGAAAATTAAAAAAAAGGGGATTCACATTTGCCCTTAAAAAACATGTGAAACTAGGTTGCCTACTTATCCATAAGGATAGTCATAATTAAATACTATTAGAGTACTTCTTTCAGAGATATTCTACATTTTTCATCATCACATCAAAGTAGAAAGGATTCAAAAATTATTTTACTCAAACAACAAATAGATGAAGAAGACTAACCATTTACGGGAAATGGAGTCTTCTTCTTTTTCTTTTTCTTTCCTGAAACATAGAAAAAAGAAAATGTCAGTACAAAAATATACAATTTAAAATATAATTTCAAGCCTCTCCCATCTTCCAAGGAAATATATAAAGCAGAAACAACTCAGCAAAATAAATGACTGACCTGCCTCAGCAGTAGGCAGCTTCTGCTGCACTTCCTCTTCAGCACGCAAAGCACTTCCTTGTAACTTTGGCTCCTTCTCACATATTACGTCAAGCGTTACTTCAGACAAATCTGCATCCTTGGCAATGCTGCTTTTCTCCAGTGACTGGTGCATGGGATTAGCCACAGGTTGTCCACCATTTGCAGCCTCCTCCATCTCAGGATTGTCTTTCTTCACAGATGGTGGAATTCCTCCACTCTTGGAGGCAGCAGAAATACTAGGTGATGGGGCTTTTGGCATATCACGATGAGCAGACTCTGTATCTGAAAAATGCAAAAATAATTAGATTATCTAATCATTATGACAGACAATCGCACCAAAATGCACATCAACAATATGCATACCTTGAATCTGTACAACACTTCCAGCATTTCCGCTACTATTGTTATTTGACTCCAAAATGCGGTCGATGGTGTCCCTGACAGTCCTATTAGGCAAAAGGTCATCTGCAAGTATATTTCTCGCCCCACAAACACATGCTGCTTTTGAGATTATGTGATTCCTTATACCTGAAAATAGTTCATGAACTTAATAAATTTCAGAGATAATAGGCACAATGTACCAGACAAGATTTGAAAAATAAGAATCACGAAATAGAAATTTGACCAAGAGAGGTCTTTCATTAAACAAAAACAAGGAAGGCGTCACTAGTATTGAAGAAAACAATCATTGCCCATCCTTTCAAATGACCAAGACACAACTCTTTCATTCAACTCCATATAACCAAAACAACTTCTAACATTCCTATCAATTTTAAAATTAGTAGGAAATGCTAGGAATGGAACACACAAGCATTCAAAGGATATCAATCTAGAATTATCACAGTATAACACACAAATTCATATAATCATTAAACGCATTTTCTTCTTCATATTGATTAAAGTAGGTAAAAATTACTTTAAGGACTCGAAATAATCTTTGTCCAAGTAGGGAAAGTGATAATATAAATGTAAGTGAATAAAACGAAATTGTAAAAGCCATCTCAATACTTACATTTGTCACAGAAACTATTGAAACAGCACTTGCTTGCCATCATAGCATCTTTCATTACTTCTTTGCACAATGGACAGTGGAGCTCCGGTGGAAGTTCACAACCTGACCGACCAGAAGAAGATAATCCTTCAACTACTCTGTCAAAAGCAGTCCTGTTTCAAGTTGAATTAGTTCATATCAATCTCCAAACCAAGCAATCATTTCAAATAGTACCAACAACAAAGGTTACAGAAGTCAAGCTTACTCATTTGGCTTAAGCACAGCAACTTCACCACCTGAAATTAGATTTCTCACCCCTCTCCTGTCATAAATAGGATCCCCATTGGTAGGGCAATGCTGAATAAAATGTCCTGAGATATCAAATTTTGACAATGAGGCCGTTATGTCACTATATCATTTGAAGAGACAATATAATGAGTCATATGAGAGTAGACAATTAGACATACCAGGAGCATTGCATCTGTGACAGACATAACCTTCAGGAGGGTTCTTCCGCTCGAACCCGAATTGTCCTAATAAGAAGCAGGTGGGGTATTTCAGACTCAATTGGGGAAAAGCAAAAAGAGGGATAAGTGCTTAACTGGGAAAAAGAACTACTAGAGAAACAGGTAACCCAAAATGGAAGAAACATACCAAACACAAGAAACAATATTATAATACCCACAATACAAAGTAAAGGCCACACACACAATCAAATTCAATGTTACAGACACGGCAAACTGTCAAATACTCAAAGTACACAACAACCAAAGAAACTAAAAGAAAGAGCAATTCCTGGATCAAGAGCAAAATCATGTAAAGATAAGGATCCAGATTACAAGTATCAGAAGATTACCAAATCCTCGTCCCCCATTCATTCTCCCACCCATACCCCTTCCAAAGCCTCTATTAATGTCTTGAGGTTTCCTGTGACAAAATTGTAAAGGATGAGCATAAAACAACAATAATTCCTCCTGAAACAATTAAATGTACATGCTTCACGCATTCAACATAATTCAGGAAGACTCACATTTGCCAGTCCAAGGCGGCGGATGAGTCAACTAAAGCCTTAATCTTGCTATCCTCGTCAGCTTTATCAGAAGAAAGGGTGTCTAGCACCATTTTGTTGGATTGAACTGGCGGAATGTCAGGGGTGGTATACAAATCATCCCCAAAATCATCCCCCTCTGTCTCCTCAGGCTGCAAGGTCCAAGTAAATTACATCATTCAAAAAGTTGTTGTGAGTTTAACTAATGGAACCACCAGAATATATTAACTAATCCTTACATATCGAATGACTAGAGGGGGAGAAATCTTTGCAGGTTGTTCACGCTCCACATTGTTCTCAACTTTAGGCCTGCAGTAAAACCAAAAAATTGCAAGGGTATTACAAAACTGATAATTAAACTAGCTTAAACTAGCTGTGCCATATGAATCTAAGTACTGTTTACAAATATACACTTGATTTAAATTGTAATGACAATATATAAATGACATTATTGGTTAACCATAACTGATGGCAGCAAGAATTAAAACGAAAGGTATAAGCTCGTACTCTATCCGGTTAACGACACCGCGCAAGCGAGGCTGTCCAGGAATCCTACGAACTAATACAGAAGTATTCTGAGGTATCAACATATCTTCTCCGAGGTACTCTGAAAAAGAAAAAGGTGTATATAAAATAATTCAAAATATGGGAAAAAGGTGTATATAAACTAATTCGAAATATGGACTAATTGATTGAAACGAAATATGGACTAATTGATTGAAACAAACCTTGATTAGTCTGAGCGTTAGAAATGACGAGGTTGAAATCTTTACCCTGTCCATACTTCTTCGTTTCGAATATTTTTTGTCTCAAAATCGAAACAGATACAAAATGCCCTTCTATTTTCATTGTGTTGTAATCTTTTGCACTTTTGAACTTATAATATACTGCCATTTTTTTTTAATGTTGATGATTTGCACAAATTTGACCACTTAATACAAAAAAAACAACAGATAAAAAAAAATACTTAATATAAACAATTTATTACAAGTATTATTTTTTTTTTGTTTCTTCTCGTTATTACAATTGATTGAAAATCATCCCCCAATCTTCTTATTCTTCTTCGAAATTTCCCAACTCTTCAGAAGCTTTTCCACGCGTCCAATTCTTCACGCCCCAACCTCGGATATGAAGCGAATTGAAGAACCGATCGGGCAAGAGGAATTGTTATGATGAATTGAGGGGAAACCTAAAAGGGGAAATGGAAACCCTAAATTGAGGGATGGAGATTTGAGGACAAGGAAAATAATGACGAGGGAAGGGATATATAGGTTTTATAGACACGTGTTAAAACCGTGTTTTTCGGCGGTGGAGTAAGTTTCTGTTTTTTTTTATTAGGTTGCGTGGGACCCAAGCACAAGAAACGAATCTTTGGGCATATGGGGGAGGCTATTCAGTAATCACTTGCCTTCGTCTATTTTTCTCTTCTACTAGACTTTCTCCAACTGTAGCAGTGAAATACGGCTATTCTATCAAATTTATACCTCTGAGAGCAAGTCAAATGGAGGGTTGGTTAAAGAGAGCAGGGTTTTTATATTGCTAGGCCAAATATGGCATACCAAAACTTGAATTTCATTTCAATTGCTCTTTTGTGCGTTTGAAGTGGTAAATGGATACGGACGACACAGTTTATGCCGTCCGTCGGAATTTAACACATGAACTATATAAACTGTGTTGTTAATCTCCCAAAATTTATTATGGCAGCTGCCAGACAAGGCCACAAATTTGTTAAGTTTATCATACCAACCAAATTTAAGAGCCTTCTAACAGTCTCATTGGAATGACATTTTGGTTTTTGGGGTGTTATATGGTCTTTAGCAAGGCAATCCATTGGACTTGCTCCGACTATAGTAGGATGCCATTTTCATCTCCAATAGTTCAAGAGTCACACACCACATGATATGGTGTTTGACAAATTTCCTACCTAAACTACCCCCAATTATCCCACTTTTCTCTCCTCAGCTGACATGTGATATCATGTGGTGTTAAGGCTCATTATTATTCTGCTAAAATCAATCCTATATATGAGAGTGAATATGACAATTTCACTTAAATGAGGTTGGCAATATAACAGTTTGGTGATGGAGGTTGGTTTCTGTATAGGGAGATGGAGGGGTTCTAAGGACATATCTTATCTTAACACGTAAACAAACTCAAAATTGTTAGGGCATTTATAAATTTTGGATTAGGCTAATTTTTTGTAGATATGATTTCCTAACTATTTTAAATATTGTCACAAATAATCAAAAAAATAAAAAATAAAAAAAAATTCTAAACTTGCCAAATATAGTATCCAAAATGGTGAAAATGAACGGTCTACAATTAGCCAAATTTTGTAAATGGTTAACTATATTTGGCAAGTTTAAATTTTTTTGATTTTTTATTATTATTTGTGACAATGTTTAGAATAGCTAGGAGATCATATATACAAAACATTAGCCTAATCCAAAACTTATAAATACCCTAACGATTTTGAGTTTGTTTACGTGCTAAGATAAAATATGTCCCTAGAACCCCTCCCTTCTGTATATATAGCAGTTTGGTCATGGGTTGGAGTTACTCTTAAGCACACTAAATGCATCTTCAATCATGAAGTTCTAACGTGAACTGTTGAAAGGATTATAATCAAAAGAACTACATGACTAGTGTTTTGAAAATCATGGTATACAACTAACATGGTACAAAATGCGTGTTTTTTCTTTATATATTTACTGACTTAGTCATTTTTTTTTTGGGTATTATTGACTTAGTTATCAAATAGTTGAAGAATAAATATTGATATAGTGTTTTGGGAAATAATGTTAGTTCACAAAAGTAAAAAATCTGAACTTCTAAAAAAACATATTGAGATAGTGGAGGAAAATTGATACCACAAATTTTTGGATTTGGAGCCAGAATTGCAGTCCATAAACTCAATTAAAAAATCAGGTGTATCTTTAAAAAAAGATAGCTGAACTTTCCTTCCACCGCAACATATAGAGAACTTTGGATTTTTAGGATTTTTCGTTCGGTCACTCCTTTCTTCATACCAAACAATGTCATCACAATAAGGACACACTAATGTTGGTTCTCCAAAATCCAATGGTTGGAAACAACGCCCTGAATTAAAATGAATATTATAAACTATAACTAATAATATAAAAAATAAAATAATATTAAAAACTATAACTAATAGTATAACTAATATAATACTTACTTTCATGCAAAACTTCACTTGGTTTCTCATGGGAAACTTTAACTTTCATATGGTTATTTTTATCGTTTTCATCTTCTATTTCTGAATCATTCCCACTGATTTGAGAATCGTAGTCATCGTCACTTTCTCCAACACCGTCCGGCTGATATAGGTGAATTTTTTGTGAATAATGGTTGTCATCGCTTGTTTCACCATCACAATTAACATAACCATGAGATTTAACCGGTTGGATTTGTCTATTACTCAATATACGTCTTCTTCTATATCGACTATTTTTGGCCTTTTCATTATTTGAAAGCGGTACATCCACTGTATAAGAATAAAACATGTTAAGTAAAACTCAAAGCCAAGTAACAATGAATAATGAAGAATGTCTTACTAGGTTCATTAGGAAATGGTTGTAAACTGTGTTCATCTTTTTTGTAATTGACTTAACGATTCCTGAACCAATTTTTTATATTATTTTCCAAAATTTGGCCATGAACTGATAGTTGAGTTGTTAAGAGTTTGATTTCTTCCTTAGTATAATATAAACTCTTTTGATTAAATGCACTTTCAAGTATCTGAAGGTGCATCGTTGTTGCAGACCAATGTTTCTCATATGAAACTCCCAACTTCAATATGGTCATCCACTGTATAAGAATAAAACATATTAAGTAAAAAAAATTCAAACCCAAGTAACAATGAAGTAAAAAAATTTAAAACCCAAGTAACAATGAAGAATGAAGAATGTCTTAACAACTGTTGACAAAATTATAATAGAAGATCTTCCACTTGTCCATCAATAATTAATCAAATTTACTTTAAAAAATACTTACCGTGTTTGTGCAAAACTTCACTTGGTTTCTCATGTGAAACTTCATCTTCAATATGGTCATTTGTATCGTTCTCATTTTCTACTTTTGAATCATGCCAACTAATTTGAGAATCATAGTTATTGTCACTTTCTCCAACACCGTTTGGTTGATATAAGTGAATTTTTTGGGAATGATAGTTGTCATCGCTTGTTTCATCATCATAATTAACATAACCATGAGTTCAGCTGGTTGGATATATCTATTTTTGGTCTTTTCATTATTTGACTGCGGTACATCCACTGTATAAGAATAAAACATGTTAAGTAAAACTCAAAGTCAAGTAACAATGAAAAATGAAGAATGTCTTACCAGGTTCATTAGGAAACGGTTAAGTTATGAACCATGTTGATCTTTTTTGTATTTGACTCGACAATTCTTGAACCAATTCTTTATGTTATCTTCCGAAATTTGACCATATATTGATAGTTGAGTTGTAAAAAGTTTCATTTCTTCCTTGGTATAATATAATCTCTTTTGATTAAATGCACTTTCAAGTATTTGAAGCTACATCACTGTTGTAGACCAACGTTTCTCATATGAAGCTCCAACTTCAATATGGTCATTTGGGGTTGCGGCACATCCACTGTGTATAAGATTAAAACATATTAAGTAAAAAATTTACAAACCCAAGTAACAATGAAGAATGTCTTAACATCTATTGACAAAATTAATTATAATGGAAGACCTTCCACTTGTACATCAATAATTAATGACAAAAAATAGTTACCGTGTTGATCTTTTTTGGATTTGACTCGATGACGGGAAATAAACCAATTCTTTATGTTATCTTTCGAAATTTGGCCATGTATTGACAGTTAAGTGGTCAAAAGATTGATTTCTTCCTTAGTATAATATAAGCTCTTCTGATTAAATGCACTTTCAAGTATTTGAAGCTGCATTGTTGTTGGGTACCATCGCTTTCTTGTAGACATAGCTGCCTAGTAAGAAGAAAATTAATAATTTGATATCAAACATCATATATCATATATACGTGCTTGGTAGGTCTTGTGCCAGTACTCAAAAACATTCCATACCAAAATTTTATGTACTCTATTTACACTACTATAGAAAAGCTCATATACCACTGTTATATACAGTGGTAAAAAGATTTTAACCACTGTTTTAGAACTATGGTAACAGCCACCATGACTAATAATCCTAACAAAACCGTGGTATTAGATTCCTAGTATTTACCACGGTTTTTGTTAAAACCGTGATATTAGGATATCCAAAACCGTGGCCAATAGCGCTAACAATTACCATGGTTGGAAAGAAACGTGGTTTATAATGTCTCTTTATACCTCGATTATTTTGAAACCGTGGTTTATAATATTTTTTGAAAAAAATAAATAAATCGCTGATTGTTTCTTTTCACCATATTAACTACCTGCAAAATTATTTTCAAATAGCCTATCCATCACAATAGCCCCGTCATACAACATCCCACACTGATTTTAAAAAACATATTGCAACTAACAAAAAAAATTTAGACATCCACATTAGCCATGAAAAGATGAAAAATGTGCTGTAATATAGATGAATTCGAGATATACTTTATATTCACCCTGCATCTTCACAATAGTGAAACACAACATACACTATTACCAGCATATGCTAAAAAGTAACGATCAAGATATGGGCACACAGCAAGTACTACTCCAGGAAACATGGCTTGGTAAGCTAATCAGAGTTGCCAAGCTTCAGGTTTCTTCAAGTTTAATTCCATCACAGCTATTATCATCCGGGGTCTTTGCAAAGACTACGGCTTGATAGTTGTTCATCAAGATACCCAACTATTTCGCGAAATGGTGAAGAATGAGAAGATGAAAGTGGCTTTGAACAATATATCAATGAAATGCTATCTGAATTTTGCATGTGCTCAAGGCAGATGACAAGTACACACCCTTTGGTAAAGCCGGATAAACACGATTCTGAAAGGATGAGTAAGTATGTTTGAAATGTGAAATAAATACAAGTGTATCGAGATTTCAACAAAATTTGATAAATATTAATCTTTCTAGTTTGAGGAAGACATGAATATCCACTCATCGGATAGTCGAAGTGCATTGAAGGCTGCCTGAGACACAAGGAAAGGTGACACAACAGTATAGTCACCCACACTGAGCCTACAGTCATCAGTATGTTCACTAGATTGCACCTTTAAGTGTGCCTAAGTCTGCATGCCATGCACATGCCCGAGTCAATTTTTTTTTAAATGATTATTATAAAAAAAAAATTGCCTGCAACCACTTTTATACTAACATCAACGCTTCATATTCTTAAAAAAACCTGACTTGGACATAACCTGCTTTCATTGTGATGCAGAACCTTGCGGGGGGTGCCTCCAAGATGGAATTTCTGCACATTAATTAAGCCTTACTGGTGGACCATCTCCACCTATAACAAGACACAAATAGGATCAATGACATATAATTATATAAATAATGAAGATATGGCTGATAATCACCATATTTAACAAAAGAAACTTTTTATTGTCAGTCCAAACAATAAAAAGGCACGCATAACGGTGTTAGAAGACAATAAATACCATATGTAGGCTACTCTCTGCAACAAATAATATTCCTTTAGGGCAGTCTAAAGAGTACACAGGGGTGACATGAGTGGCTGATTGAAAAGAGATCGATGTATATGATAGACTATGTATGGCAGCTTGCAATAACCAAGGTCTAACACTAAGAGAAATTATGTTGGAATCAAGAGAATCACAAAGAGGAACTAGGAAGACAGGGGTTATGCCGATGCGATGGATAACCTTTACGTCTGACCTATCTATAGAGGATCGAGAAAAATCAACATCAACTTTTGGAAACACAAAATATTTCAAGCATACACTCAATATGATAATTAAGTAAAAAGAATAAGTACTTCTACACTTTTGACCAGGAAATTCACAACTTTATGATATGTTATGAGGACACGCCATATTTATAAGAATAATCCTTGTTTATCGATCCACTTAATCCTTGTTTATCAATCCACTTATCTGTGTTAGACACATGTTGTATGCATTATACCTCATTTTTTTTATATTTTGCCACGTTGGATACGGACATGTGGATCCACATCAATGTAACTTAGCTTTTATGTTCAGTATGTATCTTGTGCATATCCAACCCTAGCTAGACTCTCAAAACCAACAGAGGTGCACCAACGATAAGCCAAAGAACAAGCACAGGCAAGACCAAGCCTTTGAAAAATCAATTTCTTTCAAAAATTTAATCAAACAGCTAGTATTCACTTTCAAAAAAACCTTTAAGAAATCAAAGCTGCTAATTGATATAAAAACACACGGGTTTAATTCCTACCTGATGATAGATTAAGAGAGTGGTAACCGCTGCTGCTCCTTGGTCTTGGTCTCACTTCACTCTCTTTCTTATGGAGAACTAACAAATGCTAATGAATTGAAAACAAATTGGAACTTGTTTTTCTTTTGATACAGCTGGGCAATGTATCTGGAGAATCAATTGGCACCACATTCATGACCCACACATTTAAGTCTTTTAGAGCTACAACAAAACTGCAAGAAAATATTTCAAAATGAACATGAAAGACTAGTGAAAATTAGAAGAGTGATTATACATGCATTTCACTTGTTTTATCTTATTAGTAAATTATACACATGTTGATTACCAAAAAGAAAACTACAAGTGTTTCAATTTTGACGCAAAACACATTGAAATAAAGATACGACAATAAAGCAATTGCTTAACCATCCAATGCATAACAAGATATTGTCACTATAAATCTGTTTGCTTACCCTCCATAAATAGATCTCATGCCCATGACATTCCTCACTTTAGACCAGCTAATTCCCATCCTATTCAGATATGACTTGCTCACAACATGTTTCCAATGCTCGTAATCTGCCACAAAATCTTCTGGGGCTGCTTTGCCGCAAACACCAACCTGGGAACTCTTTAGTCAATAAGGCACCTTTTCTGCCCTTGCAGACCATTATTCCGGCCACTGAGATCCCCGCCGATGCATCAACGGGATCTTGTGCATACATGCCTTCCAAAGGCACATTCCTCGACAATAAAATAATCACGTCGAAGCTTAGCTCAATGAGTTCTAACCGGGCTAGAAACCTATCAAACGAGGACACCGAATCGCCTTTATTTTTTTACACGCCATAGCTCACCAACATATAAACATATAAAAAAAAAAAAAACAAAAACACACATACCAGGTCTGCATTTGCATCGCAGAGTCTTTGCAAAGTGGAGGTTCATTTTCCGCTCTTTGCTCGTAGCATTCATTTGAAGTGGGTTTCAATATAGCAAAGACCTACTTGGTTTCTTCAGATCATTTTTAATCACTACTAGTTCCCAACACATCTTCTTCATTAGTGCGCATACATGGCTTGTAAAGTCCCAATTATTATTAAGGGTATTTTTGTAAATTTCATATCAACTCTAGGGCCGTTTCAGAATTGGTCGTTGAAACTTAACTCCGGCATAAGTCACGTTAGGTGTTTATCCATATAATCCGCCGGTTAGCGGTTTTCGGTGCCCGACAATTATTATAGCCCTGCGGAGAGATAGAATATGGAAGATTAAATTTAATGAGCCGGAGAAATAATTACGACGCTGACGTCAAATTCGTTAGTGGTTAGGAGTCTAAGTAGGACGTTAAGTCTAATTAGGATATATTGGGCTTGGGCCTAAATATATCGCCCAAATAGGAAAAACGAAAATCGCTAAAACATGAAAAAAAAAATCGCCCAAACAAAAATCGCACCCAACTTCATCTTCTTCTCCAATTTCGCTTTACTTTTCAAAACCCTAGGAGAGAGAGAGAGACCTAATCCTCTCAATTCCCATCGATTCTTCCTTCACACTCCAACCTAGAAACACTACACTAAAGTAATCTCCATGGAAATTGAAAGCGCATAAGCTGGGCTACAAAGAGTGAATTCCTCTCCAATCAATTCAAACCCACGACCAACAACCAATCACTAACAACAAAGGTGAATTCAAGTGTGGAGACTTCGCAAAAATTCGGATTTTGCCGTAAAACCTCAATCAAATAATTTGAACTTCGATTTCGTTCTATTGGGTTGTATTGATGAAGGATGATTGAAATTGGGTGGTTGTTAGGTCGACAAAGGTATTGGAGGAGGAGACAAAGGGGCGATTTGGGTGGAGCAAGCTAGGAGCCTATATTCACTTTAATTTAAAGAAGTTATGTTAGTCTAAACTTGGTTTAGGATTTGATTCAAGAATGCAAGAAACACGGCATGAATTGTAATTAGATTTGATATGAACCAAGAGGGTGGAATGGGTTGTAGTGGAAATTTGAATTGATTGGGATCTTATTACAAATGGAAATTGTGTGGATGGGAGGAGAATTGGAAAAGGGGTGGGTAAGAACCGAAAAAATTCGATAGGCATCGAACATATTATCGATTTCGGGCTCGGGTAAATAAATATGGGAGGAGAGAAAATATATGTAAGAACAAAAACTAATTAGATTTGACATACCAAAAATGGCATCAAAGGGTTAATTCGAAAATATATTAGAACTGAAACGGCTTTGTCGAAAACTTTAGAACAAAACTTTTGGGTAACTGAAGGGTAGTACGTTAATAATTACTTTAGTGGTTAATATAATCAACGAGTAATTATTTCTCTCGACTTATGTTGAAAGGAAATATTAATTGTCTTCTTCGGGTTATAATAGATTTACGATTGGGCTTATCTGATGTTATAGGAGTGATCTCGAGTGAATTTGATTAAGTGGGCTTGATTCGGTTAAGTGGGCTGGAGGAGAACGGAGCTTGCTAAGGTAGGAACCTACATCCCAATATATAGTCTGCTTATTTTCATGCATGATTTGAATTTGAAATAGATAGTTTGTGTATCAACCATGCATGTATATATGATATTCATGTTTTGCATTGTATTTCCTCGCTATAAACTATATATATAGATAGCTTTCGTGGTGTGAAATGGGTTTTCTGAAAAAAATCGGGGTAGCGAGGGATGGTTTCTTTGTTAAAAGTGAAAACCGGGTTTCTCAGAGACGATCATTTTGAAATGCGGGTAAGGATTACCCGGTTGTTTGTACTTAGGCTTCCTGTTTTTCCCGAATGGGTGTTGTTATTTACATGATTCGCCGCTTGGGAATCATCGGTTGTTATTTACTACGATGGTCCGCTTTAAATAGGTTGTTCTACTTAGGATGGGAAATCCAGAACTCACACCTACATAATCAACAGTTTTAAAAGAAAAACTACATAGGTAACTAGAGTATTTGAAAATAATCGGTAATATGAGTATATATATATAGATATTACTATGTTTATCAATTTAGAAAAGGAATTGTGAATTCTATAAAGAAGGAACCGTTGTCGATTCGAGAGACGGCAGTTCTTGATTCCAACCGGGTGTACACTTTTCAAGGTGGTGGGCCACCTTTAAAGGGATGCATCACCGGATGTAGTCCGGAATTCCTTTTCTACTTTTCTAGATAACCATGCTTTGTTCTTAGCTTGTGTGGGTTACATGCTACCTCGATGAGGTTTAGGCGAGAGGAGTGAGAGTTTAGTCCACTGCGAAAACTGCGATCGTCGAACGGTTGACCACCGTAAGTTAGGTGACAGCCCAGATGGGGTCGTGGTCCACCGAAGCTCTAAAAAGCTTTGGGGATTTTGTGTGTACAAACACAACAACGGCATTTCATCTCCCTACCGTAAAATCAGGAAAACAACGGTGCATGGTTCACACCGAAGTACCGAACCGAGATTACTTGACTAGTATCGAAAATTACCGCCTCACCATTCTAAATAGGATGCAACGGTCACAATAGTTGTATGATGATTGTGAAAACTCTATTTTAAATATCAATGAAGCATGTCGAGATGATTTCCGCTAGTTAGTGATGTATATATACATAGTCACAATATTTGAATACTATTATAGAAAACCCCGCATGTTTCAAATGTTTTCTATAAGTAGACTCTTTATTGGCTATGTTTCTACCGGCATAGTTGTTTGCTCATCCTACTTAACATTTCCTTCACCGTTTCCAAAGGAGGCTTTTCCTAACCCTAAATGATGGGGTTATGGGATTTGGAGGATTCCCTTTATGCTTGACAAGATCAAGTTTATATTTTCAGATATAGAGATAAGCTAGGTTATTCTTTTGTTGTGTATATTATGAGCATAGCTCTTTTCTTTTGGTTGTATAGTAAGAGGCTAGTTCCTTTGGTTGTATATATATCTGGCTAGCCATTTTGATGTAATAATTGATGTAATTAAGCATCGCTTACACTTACATAGTTGGTGGATGGGATGTGATGTTGTTTAAAGGTTGGTTTGTATATATATAGTTGTTGGAAGGTTGTAGTTTAGGATTTCCAGGTTATATGACAAAACGCCGATCAAACAAAGGAAACTCAAAATTTTAATTCATTCCACGCCCCTGATGTGTGTTGGGTCTCGGCGTGACATGGCTGCATCAATTTTGTAGAACAAAAGTTAGCGATCTATCAATTCCCTATTCAAAAAGCATAACTAGTAACATAATATACCCGTCCAATTTCAACATCTTCTCAAATACTTTGGAGTAGCATACCACATGAAGTAACCACCAGGGTTGCAAAACCTTCAACTCTAAAAGAAGTTTGCCACCTGCATACTCAAATCCCAATGAGTTCCGAACGTAAGAGCAGTTATGCTAAATAACATCACCGAAAAGCCATTGCAAGATAGAAATACCTTCAATGTGCCACGGTACCCTCAAATTGGGACAAGATCAAAGACCCTGCCAGGATACGGTAATCTCTTAGTCCCAATGACGGCTGATATAGCTGGTAAAAACAATAAAATTTAAAACTCAATCAACAAGAAATTTATAAACCCTAGAAGACGAATTCAAGAATTACAAAACCTACTTTGATTAGTCAACACAGTTTGAGAAGAACCTACTTACAAGAAAAGGCAGAAACCTTGCAGTTGGACGATTGATTTCTCTCAACTTGTGAACCCTTTTTTTGTTTTTTTATAAGAAACTTACGAACCCTGGGGACAGAAATTAAGGAGAGAAAGAAGTGGAACAAATAGTTCTAGTGCGAGTGGGAGAAGTGGGTTTCTGCTTTATCCACGGTAGGTGTAAGTTTGCCCAAAATATAAACCACTGTTTTCAAGGAAACAGTGGGGTATACGAATACAAAAACATTATTAGCTTATATTTGATACCACCGTGGTATATGGTGTATTATATCCCACTGTTTTACAACATCAGTGGTATTTGCTTGTTCCAAAACTAGGAAATTGTTTTGTACCTTGGTAAATGAGTATAACCCACTGTTATTAGGGAAACAATGGTATATACCAAATTACCAACCGTGGCTAATGTGCATTTTTGTAGTAGTGTTAGTGGTTATATGCATGCTAGTGACTTTAGTAAAGTTTGTATGGCTAGGTGAAAACGTACTACTTTGATGAAGGTTTGATACTTCTTGAGTGACCAAACCTAGGCTGGAAGCTCAGTGGGACAACATGTCCATAGGTAAGTCAACACTACTTCTTATACTTCTTATAATTAACACAGACCACATAAATCAGCACAGATAATCAACACAGACCACAGTAGATCAAAGTTCAAACAAAAAATGGTGGGAAAAAAGTTGTAGTTCGCACAATATTGGTGTGGGTAAAAAGCCCTGTGGGACACTTATCTAGTGGAAGGAGATGAGTATGGTTGTTTTGTGAACATGATTGACTTTGCTCAAATTTTTGGAGACAGTTTTTACTGAGGAACCATGCAGATTTTCTAGATTAAGGTTGATACTATCAACTGTATGAGTACATGTTGTGTCCATAGAGATATTTTTGGAGCGTGAATTGGATCATACTAGAGTGCTGAAATTCTATTGCAACAGGTACTACTTGTAGTTGTCATTGCTACACTATTATTCGATTACATTCTCCCTATTTATACTGATTTATATGATTCATTGTCATGCAGCTAGATGTGGGCAGAATTTTTGCTATGTTGTTAACTCCAGAGACTTGATTTTCAAGACATGGTGCTTTCATTAAACTTTTCAGTAGTTAGAGCTCGAGATGTTGTTTTGTAAACATGATTGACTTTGCTCAAATTTTTGGAGGCAGTTTTTACTGAGGAACCATGCAGATTTTCTAGATTAAGGTTGATACTATCAACTGTATGAGTACGTGTTGTGTCCATAGAGATATTTCTGGAGCGTGAATTGGGTCATATTGGATTGCTGAAATTCTATTGCAACAGGTACTACTTGTAGTTGTCATTGCTACACTATTATTCGGTTACATTCTCCCTGTTTATACTGATTTATATGATTCATTGTCATGCAGCTAGATGTGGGCTCAATTTTTGCTATGTTGTTAACTTTAGAGACTTGATTTTCAAGACATGGTGCTTTCATTACACTTTTCAGTATTCGGAGCTCGAGATGCTGCTTTCAAGGTGTGGTAGTAATTCTAAGTGGTCAGATAAACTCCAGAACCTTGATTTAAGGTGTGGTAGTAATTTTAAGTGTTCAACACAAACCACATTAATAAACACATACCATAATAGTATATATCAACACAGACCATTAAAAGCTCGAGATGCTGCTGCTTTAAAGGTGTGGTAGTCCGAGAGAGAAATCAATAATACCAACACTAATACTAATGGTTCATACTACAAATAGTTGAGAGTTTGAATATTGAAGCATTAGAAAATACCTTACAGAGTTACAGGAAACAGTGGCCTGATCTCTTTGTAAGCATATAAGTGTCTGATTCTTTTTCCGGTCCCTATTCATTCTCCGTTTCCAAAAAGAGTTTATTTCCTAAAGGATACGTATTGATTTATCCGTTTCCAAAAAGAGTTTAATTCCTAAAAGATAGGTAAGTACCTAAGATGTACGAAAACTTCTTATTTAGTTATCCCAATTTTTTGAACTTCTTATTTAGTTGTGGCCATGCTTTAAAATAAATAATGGTATACAGTTCTTACCAGGAGCTGATTTTATTTGTGTTGTTAAGACTTCTCATTTTTCTCGTAGCATTTTATGAAGTTTTAATTTCATCTTTCTAAAAAAACAATAACATCAATATTGCTAGGTAGAAGTGATGAAGTTCAGATAGTATCAACAATTGGAATAAATGAATCCATTAACACCACCACTACTCAAGAGGGCCAAGTTCATAGAATCATTTTAGTTACATAGACTACTATTTGTCAGGTTATCATGGTCCAACTAACAAAGAGGTTTGTTGCGTCCTTTGTTTACTAAGAAGCCTCAAATTAGTTGAAAACTTGAAATACACAACTGTCAGGGATCTCATAACAAAGTGAAAGTGGCTGATTTTTTCCTGGAGAATGCTGTATAACCACAAAATGGTGACATTATGTGGAAAACCAATTGGGTATCCTCTAGCATCACTAAATGTTGAAATACCACCATAAAAAAAAAATGTTGAAATACTGATTGTGCAAATCTGCAATAGCTGTAATAGTATTAACCTGTAATATGAAGTGGTGAACTGCAAATGCTTAGATTTAATTTGGACACAAATCCAATGGTTATAGTACAGCCTCATCCTCCAGTGCATCTCAGCCAGATTTTTGTTACGTTTCACATCTTGTGAGTCCTGTGGTTCAGTGAGCGGAAGGCATGCAAGTAAGAACTATCAAATTCAGAACTAATTAGATATTAAAGCTGGTGCTGGTTGATCAGACACTCATCAGCAGAAGCAGAAGGTTTTGGACAACTTGAGTTATTTGGATTAATGATGGCATAACAACAATTGTCTTTAAAGATAAACTGAAACTTTTAGAGTTTACTCGTAAAAGCTTAAAGGAACTTTCAAACATATAAAAGAAAGCACCTCAATCCATTGATGGGATTCTGCACATTGTAAATTATATAGCATGGATACTATTACAGGTTAGAAATCCCAGTAACTTACCAAGACGGAAATGGATTTTCTTCCTTAAAAGTTCATGTCCCATACCTCCATGGAATTGGATCACATTTCCTAATTCCAGTGTTGATACAATATTAAAAAGACTATTGTTGAAATAATAAAATAAAATAAGAAAGAGTGAAAGACAATTATGATAAAGAATGAAAAATTGAAAACAATAGCTATACTCAAGCCCGAACAACCCCGTCTTTTCTTTGATAAATCTGTCAGCATTTTCTCATCTCTTTGATCCTTATTTAAATCAATGCCCTGAAACGTAATCTTGGATGTTTTGTATTGACTGCCAAAGGCAGTACGAAAGCCCCAACCAAGGCCAAGTCCTACACCACAACCTCCACCTACACAAAAGTTCTAATGGTGAACAGAAAACAAAGCATACTAAATAGTGATCCTGCTCCTAAGGGAAAGCATCTCCATACATGCACCAAGACCCAAGATACTCAAGGGAACACTTAGTCATAATAAAAAACAAAGCCAACCATCAAACTGAGGGATATGCAATGAAACTCATAACAAATAAGAAAACAAAAGTTACCAAGTAGGTAAAAACTCAAAATATATATATTGCTTTGAAAACAATCCTTAAGGAGATAACTAACATGCTTCATAAAGTCAGTGGTTCACATGCATATCAATAAGGATTGTAATCTAAAATGGGAGCAGGAGAAACGTTTGTGACCTATTCAGAGACTAACATAGGTTGGAGACAAATCATCCCACAAATATTAAAAAAAAAATCATAGCTTCTCGAATCTGCAACATCTTAAGCTTAGACTAAGTTCAATAATGATTAGTATAGTACTGAATCAATGCCGACACATATCTGATAAAGTTTGGTTATCAAAATGAATATCTAATAAGAAACTCAATATAAGTATAATAATATTTTCCTAATCCAAGTTCATGTCTATGTTTTTTATTGTCATTATCTTTGAAAAACTCAGAAAAGGATACATATGTGGGTTTCAAGAAAACCATACCTAATTTATTGTAAAAAATAGAGGTTTCCCTGTGTTAGTAGTAATTAATCATATAATGAAGATTTATGTATTAATTTAAAATTGTTTAATTCAGAAACATAAGGGGTGCATGATGCTGTATCTAGTTCCTTAACCCGTCCTCTCAATAAACAAAGAGTAGATTTAAATCGATTGATAAGCCATGAAACAAAAACAAAAATAAAAGCAATAAAAATAACTTACCATATTAATAACAGGAAGTGGAGACTGATTTTTCTTCTTCAAAGACTTTTTTTTGTGAGAGACTTTGGAGTGTTTGAGGAAGGTTGGGTTTTGTTTTACAATCTAATTATGGAGACGAAGTGTTTTATTAAGAAAAAAAAAGTCATTCTCTAGGAATCAATATTGTTTGCTTCGCTTGAATCTCAATAGTTGATTCAGTAATTAAGATAAGTCGAATGAGATAACTACATCAGGGGTGTTAATTTTGGTCTTAGAGTTTTAGAGGTGGAGAAAGAAGGTTTTGGGGGACTCACCATATAATTCCTTTTTTCTCTCCTTTCCTTATTTCCCGCGAATTTTTTTTCCCTCTACTGGTTTATCGCGAGTAATTTTGGGTACTTAAAATTTGTTGAGATGGACAGCCTCAGAGACCAGGAAAAGTGATTGCTATTATAATTTTGGGTACTTAAAATTTGCTGGCGTGGACAGCCTTAGAGACCAAGAAAAGGGACTGCTATTATATGAGTGAGCAAAAAATTAATATCAAGCCTAAATATGACAGGTTTACACTTTAGAAAGTCTTAGATTATATATCTAATAAGCAAGCTACTTTTATATAGGCCAGCTACAAACAACAATATGAAAGACATCAATATCAACCAAACTTGACCATTTAATTATCATCTTTGTAGCACCAAACTTTCTTTTCTAACCATCTTTTTAGATCTTGCTACTTTTCGCATTTCATGAGTCGGAGAAGATAATTGCTACGCTAGGGAAAATCAAACAAACATACCAACTCATAACACAGTAAATTGTTAAAGGCAGTGAGGAAGTACCTGATTTGTATCTCCGTTGGTTTGCTTTTTGATGTGATAGTAACACCAATGCAAACAATGCATGATAATAACTGCACAATCCTTTTGTTGACCATCCACAATCCACCTTTCACTTCTATTCATAGCAACTACAATGGCACAAAAATAAATAAAGTAGAAAAATATTAATAATTACCGAAGAGCCAAAACTAAGTTATAAGCCACAATCTCAAATTACTTCAATGTCAGTTCATATGTAAGTTTATTATCAAATAAAAGACATTCAAAAATCAAGTAGAACTAATAATTGATAATTAACATAAATGAAGAAAAGAATACAATTATTTTAGAACATCACTCAAAGGGAAAACAATAGGTGCACAAAGAAATCAATATACCCAAGCCTCTAGTGGTGAAGCCCCATGTCCACCACTTCCAATACTTATGACACCTCATATTTATAGTGACCATACGTGCCAAAAAAATACCTCTCATCAAGGCACCAATTGTGGTGTCAAATCCGCCTCCATGGGTGAAGCTACTTTATGTTCTGAAACCTCCTGTAAAACTACTATCTCTGTCAATTGTGGTGCATTATGTTCCAAAATATCAAGTGATATTCCGACTAATTCCAACACCTCCATCACATGTTCCCCTCCTCCTCATTGACTATTTGACTCACTTAAGCTTAGTCGATGCATGGTTTTGCACTTTCAAAAGTAAAAAAAGTTGAGACTACATAGTACATAATGGCTCTGAGATTCTATTTGATGCACTGTTAAGCTGTTGATTACTTCAAATTTCAAGAGCAAATCTGCATGAAACTTTGGCATACACTTTTCAAGACTTGAGCATTTCTTTGTCCTAAATCTGAACCTACCTATGCAATGCATAAAAAATTGCTAGTACTATTATCATGTCATGTATGCTGTTGAAGCAAAAATAACCTAAAAGAAATTTAATGACTCAAATATATCTTTGAACCAAAAGACACCTAAAACAAATTTATGTACTATCACGTTACCAGATTTAGTATCATAATATGAAGAAAACAATCGTGACATCTTCTTAAAAGACGAAATTCCTAAGTTGTTCACCAACAACAATTTTCATATTCAACTTCTCGGCATCTTCAACAACTCGAATTCCACAATCATAACCAAACCACTGAAAGCTGATTTTTTTAAAGAAATTTAGAACATACCTTAAGAAAATTGAATTCTGTTTGAATTAATAAAATTGTCGAGATCCGGCAGTTGGTTGATGTTGAGAACTATGATAGAAGCGTTTCTTCAAATCCAGAAAAGCTGGTTGATGTTTAGAACTATGATAGAAGCGTTTCTTTAGATCCAGAAAGGGTTTAGATTTGAAAACATCGGATTGCCCCAAATTAATAAAATGGAAGAATAAACTTACTTTGAGGAGGCGGAATCAAACATAATATTTGCTTTAAAAAAAAACCCTTGAAGTTTGGTTTGAAGAAGGGGAGAGATTATTATCGAAAAAAACAGAAAAAAGAAGGGGTGAGATTTGATTCTACTCTTGAAAATCTGATGAAGTGGAGAAGAAGGTGGTTTCGGTCGGAGAAGCATTTTTAGGGTTTTGATGTGGGTTAAAAAATACACTTTTCAGTAGTTAGAGCTTGAGATGTTGCTTTTAAGGTGTGGTAGTAATTCTAAGTGTTCAGATAAACTCCAAAGCCTTGATTTTGCTCTAGAGCCTTGATTTTGGTCGAGATGTTGGAGAATTGGATAATCAACAAACAACCAAAGTTCAAGGAATAAAAGGCCGAGAGAGAAATTAGTATGGGTAACTAATCAGTATGGTCTGATTTCCTTGTAAGCATATAAAAAATAATTCGTTTGTGTGTTTCTCCGTTTCCAAAATAATCTTGTAAGCATATAGATATATAGATGTGTGTCCAAAAAGAGTTTATTTCCTAAAAGATAGGTAATGTAAGATAGGTAATTTAGAAAGAATAAAATTTAGTCTTGATTTTGCGAAACAACCCTGGGTACTTAATCCCCGAGGGTACTTAAGATTTGCTTACGTGGACAGCCTCAAAAAGCTTGAAAAGAGACTGCTATTATATATATATAAAGATAAATAATCTAAACTTTAAGGGACTATTGTAATGTTTTACACTTTTACCATATAACTGATGTTTTACACTTTTACTATACGTACCCCTTTCTTCCCAAATTCTCATAAGAGTTAGTCGAATGGTCCAACTTGGCAACTTCCGTACACAGAACCTATTTAGGAACAATCGCAAGTACACCAACCACTCTGCATTTTACCATTTTCGTTTTCCTTGTCATTGTACTTCCATGGCTGATGGCTCTTACAGGTTCGTTACTTGCTATTGCATTTCTCTTCAGTTTCTCGGGTTTCTTCGGTTCGGTATCTCTTATGATTGCCCACCTCTTCGAAATACCCTTTCTGTTCCATTGTTCGACGATCTCGATGAATCTTCCCCTCAACAGGTACATTTCATCTTGTTTTTCTTCGATCACGAGGTTGCATATATATATATATATTAGCAAATTAAACTTTTGAAGATGATATCTCCTATGCGGCTATGCAGGCTTTTAGACTTATTTAATCGTATGGTGCGTTTTCATACCAAGGTTTGCGTTTCTCTTGTTCTATTTGATGGATTTTCTTCGCTTATTTGCATGCGGTTATATCTTTATATATTTGAATTTTGAATCGTAGTATGGACTATGGAGAGTGTAATTAGTTATTTGTTGCGTAGAAAGAGTTGGCTGCCCATTGCCTACATACCTGCATGTTTGGCACATACGGACTTACTAGCTTTCGAACCCGTCTTACGAACAGCTGTCGTTATATTAAATTATTCTAAATAATATTAGCAACTATGCACAACTATGAGATATGGAAATTATATTAATCACTCATTCAATTTTCTTGCGCCACTCTCTATAAAAAGAAAGTACCAAACCTTGATAAAACTCATCGATATATTTTTGTTATTAGGTTATTTAATAATAGAAGTTTTATTGAAATTTTGTGAGAATACCCAATGTGGCAAAGATGATATTGAAGCTACTTGAATAGCAAGACATTCCCAATCATAATAAAAAAATTGTAATAAACACTACTTAAAATGCAAAATTATACTTATCGAGACATTATATTCTCCTTACATATAATACAACTATGTTTCAGGGTTAGTTCAATACATTTGCATCAAGTTTTCGATTTTACGTTAATTATTCTTTGATGCTAGTTCAATGTAGTTGCATCTAGTTTCTGATTTCCCATTAATTATTCTTTGAGGTTAATTCAATGTAATTGTATCAAGTTTTTTATTTCCCATTAATTATTAATTAAGGTTAATTCAGTGCATCTAGTTTTCATTGTTTCATTAATCAATCTTTGAGGTTAATTCAATGTAGTTGTATCAAGTTTTTGATTTCCCGTTAATTATTCATTAAGGTTAATTTAGTGCAGTTGCATCTAGTTTTCAATGTTTTGTTAATTACTCTTTGAGATTAGTTCATTGCATTTGCATCCATGTTTCAATTTCCCATTAATTACTCTTTGAGGTTAGTTCAATACATCCGCAACCAGTTTCTGATTTCCCATTAATTATTTCTCGAGGTTAGTTCGCATCTAGCTTCCAATTTCTGGCTATTTATGCTTGAGGGTAGTTCGATGTAGTTACATCCGGTTTCCGATTTCCAATTAACTATTCTTTGAGGTTATTTCAATACATTTGCATCCAGTTCCCGATTTTTCATTAAATATTCATCAAGGATATTGTATCAAATTTATGATTTCTCGGCTTATTAGTTAATCTATGATTTTAGTTTAATGCAGTTGCATCCAGTTTCCGATTTTCCGTTAATTATTCTTTGAGGTTAGTTCAATGCAGTTGCATCCAATTTTCGATTTCCCGTTAATTATTCTTTGAGGTTAGTTCAATGCATTTGCAGCAAGTTTTCGATCTCCCGTTAATTAGTTTTTTGAGGTTTATTTGTTCAATGCAGTTGTATCAAATTTATGATTTCCCGTTAATTATTCATTGAGGTTAGTTCAGTGTAGTTGCATCTATTTTTCGATTCGTTAATTAGTCTTTAGATTTAGTTTATTACATTTGCATCTAGTTTCCAATTTCTTATTAATAACTCTTTGAGGTTAGTTTAATACATCTGCATCTAGTTTATAATTTCTTATTATTTATGTTTTGAGGTTAGTTCGATGTAATTTCATCCCGATTTCTGATTTCCCGTTAACTATTCTGTGATATTATTTCAATGCATTTGTATCTAGTTTTTTTATTTCCCGCCAATTATTCTATGAGGTTAGTTCAATGCAGTTGCATTCGGTTTTTGATTTCCTGTTAATTATTTTTTGAGGTTAATTCAATGAATTTGCATCCAGTTTCCGATTCCCTGTTAATTATTATTTGAGGTTTGTTTGATGCATTTTTACATACTGTTTTTTATTTCCCGTTAAATATTTTTCAAGAATTTGCATCCAATTTATAATTTCTCGTTAGTTATTCTCTGACGTTAGTTTAATGCAGTTGCAGTTAGTTTCCGATTTCTAATTAATTACTTTTTAAGTTTAGTTTATTGTATTTGCATAAAGTTTCCGATTTTCCGTTAATTACTCTTTGAGCTCAGTTCAATGTATTTGAATCCAATTTTCAATTTCCTTTTAACTATCCAATGTGGTGTATAATATCAACTTTCTACTGATCCATCTGTAGTGTCTTTGCAAACATGACATAAAAATAAATTATGCTTGATTTACTACTGCTTCTACTGATTTACATCTGTAGTGTCTTTGCAAACATCATCAAAGATTATTCAGTTCTCGATTTCCCGTTAATTATTTTTTAAATTACACCTGACTCACTATGTGGGATCTTCAAAGATTATCTACAAACGGGTCCTGTCACATTAATTATTCTGAAAAATATATGCAACTATATATAAAACTATTATATACAAATATTGTATTGATCACTCATCCAAATTTCTTATAACATGAAACCCCCACGTACTCTCTAGTAAAAAAAAATAACTCGCCATTGATAAAACCTTTCAACTTTATTTTGTTATTTAATAATAGAAGTTTGATTGAAGATTTATAAGATTGTCTAATAAGACGAAGTTCATATTGAAGCTACTCGAATAGCAATGTACTCCCAATCATAAGAAAAAAGATAAGATAAACACCGTTTTAAATGCAAAACTATATATACTTATCGAGACATTCCCACAACATATAACACAACTATATTTTGAGGTTAGTTTAATGTATTTGCATCCAATTTCTAATTTTATGTTATTTATTTTTTGAGGTTAGCTAGTTCAATGCAGTTGCATCCAGTTTCCGATTTCTTGTTAATTATTCTTTGCAGTTAGTTCAATGCATTTACATCCAATTTCCAATTTCCTGTTAATTGTTCTTTGAGGTCAGTTCAATGCATTTGCATCCAGTTTCCGATTTCCCGTTAATCATTATTTGAGATTAGTTTAATACATTTGCATCCAGTTTCCGATTTCTCGTTTATTATTTGATGAGGTTGCATTTGCATCTACTTTCTGATTTCCCTTTAATTATTGTTTGAGGTTAGTTCAATGAATTTGCATCATATCCAGTTTCTGATTTGTCGTTAATTATTTCTTGAGGTTAGTTCAATGCATTTGCATCCAGTTTATTTTTTAAAATTAGTTCAGTGTAGTTGCATCCGGTTTCCGATTTCCCGTTAATTATTTTTTAAGATTAGTTTCATGCATTTGCATCCTGTTTCCAATTTATAGTTAATTTTTTTTTCGTTAGTTCAATACAGTTGCATCCATTTTCCGATTTCCCATTAATTTAATCTCTGAGGGTTAGTTCAATGCATTTGCATCCAGTTTCCGATTTCCTGACAATTATTTTTTGATGTTAGTTCGATGTATTTACATCTAAGTTTTGATTTCCCGTTAATTATTCTTTGAGGTTAGTTTAATGCAGTTGTATCTATATTCCAATTGTCCATTAATTACTTTTTAAGATTAGTTTAATACTTGCATGTGCATCCAATTTCTGATTTCTGTTAAATATTATTTGAGGTTAGTTCAATGCATTTATATCTAGTTTTATATTTCTCGTTAATTGTTCTTTGAAGTTAGTTTCATACAGTATTATATATATTTTAAAATATTTGTCATTATTGGTTTGACGTTATTTTCTTTTTTCATTTTATATTATATATTTTGTGATGTTATTTTTTGTATAATTTAGTTTTCCACATGTAATTTGTTTTAGTTTGGTTTGGTATATAATTTATTTAATCCCAACATCCACTTTAACTAAATCAATAGTTATATAATTTATTTAAGTCAACGTCCACTTTAATTGAATCTCGTTATTACGCTAAAATTGGAAATTATAAAATTCATAAATTTAATTGGAATATGTCATAATTATTGTTGCTAGAATTGTAGTTTTTGAAATTCTTAACTATGACTAAATGTCTAAATCCCATCGTGGATGATACATCAAATTGATCCAACTTTATTTGTTAGGCCCATATATATATATAGTGCATATAATACAATTTTATTTGTTTTGGGTGTACACCCGTACGGTTACTTATTTTATGATTAGTTTAATTTTTTTTTCCTTTCTTCTCAGTCACATGTGTGGTTAACAAATACATAAAGTAAATGTTCAAGCAACTCCATTTATTTTTTCTTTTGTCATTTCATAGTTTCATTGTTATTTTCTAGAAAGAAATTTTATTATGTTAAACTTCACATGAGATTAGTGTGAAAACTATTCGTTGTGACTTAAGAGTTTTAAGAAAATTGTTTTTGGCTAAAACTATTGTTTTTAGCAATTTAGTTTTTTGTCTCTTTTTTTTTTCCCGTAATTACCTATATTGTTTAAGAAAAATTGGAGACTCTGTGAAACTCTAGATATGATTGGTTCTTTATTTATATCCTACTTGTTCGTAATTAGTAATAGAGTTTAGAAAAAAAAAAAAAAAACTGGATTCTATGTGAGTGTTCCAAAAAATAGATTGGTGAAAGTATAACTATAATATATATCTAAGGATTTGGATTTTTTTTTTTTTTTTTTATCGTAATTAGTATTAGAGTTTACAACAAATTGGAGACTATGTGAAGCCTTAAAAAATAGAGCCAAGAGGGTATAGCTATAATATATATCTAAAGACTAATCAGTCACGAGTACGTGTCTTATGTTTGCATCATGTTTTTCTTCTACGTCTCTACTTCCATAACCACCATGGACTTTTGCAACCTTTATTCACACCCGTGAGTGATAAGACCACTTCATTTTCCTTTTATATTTATATTTACTTTATTCAACGATAATCACACGAAAATAATAAACTAAAGATGAAAATATCGAATTCAGACAATATATCGTGTACTCGAAAAACAAGATATATCAAAAATATCGGAGATATCTATTTTTTTGTTGACCAGTCAAAATTTTATTTTATATGTTGATATATCATAAAATATCAGAAATATCGTCGATTATATCAGAAATATTGTTGATATATTAATAAAAATCAGTCAAAATCAACAAAATCAACAATTATATCGGATATATTGTATATATCGGTTGATATATATCGATATATAAAAAATTATGATATATATCGGCAAAAACAAGATTCAATATTCGGTGGAGATATATCGAATATTTTCATCTTGTGTACCCTAAAAAACAAGATATATCGGCGATATCTCAGAAATCTCGGCGATATATTGGGCCTTGGAATAAACTAACTAGCTATAAAATCCTAGAAAGCTAGAAATCTTTTTCCATATTGAAGATTTAAATTAAGAACAATGTGTGCACAAAATAGCTAGTTAGTTCTAGAATTAGAGGGTGTAATGTAGAAGTGTGTTACTTCTAGGAGAATAGGCGGACTCGATTTCAATTAGAAAATATTTTTAAAATAAAATCTCATAGATAGATATCACTTGAAATTACAAGCACATATATGATTTTGCACAATGTTCTTAAAAATGCTAGGCGGTAGTCGAGCAATGGGAGAGCGCCTAGGCTTTTTAGAGAGCGCGGCTAGGCGCTAAGCGAGTTTTTTTCCTAATATATCTTATAATATATATAGTAATACACATCTATACATAAGAAATGAAGAAAATCATTTACCATAACTCACAAAATAAACACAATCAAAGATACTTATTACAAAAATGTGTAATAGTTGAAGAATATCTACTTCATATAAAAATATTGGACTTTAGTCTTTTAAATTCATTCAAATCTTAAGCCTACACGGGTCTTTAATTTTTGACATTTAATCATTCAAAAAAAAAAAAAAAAAACTTGATTGGACCGCCTAGCCCACCTAATTGGTCTACCAATTTTTTAAACGACTTGGGCCTGGGCGAGTCGGTTGAGCACTGCCTAACGCCTAGAGACCGCTTAGACCGATTTTTAGAACACGTACTGATTTTGCATGGTGTACATCCTGGTGGTCACTCTCCCATGTAAGTATAGAATAAAAAAGAAAAAAAAAAAGAAAAAGGCTGTTAAAAAAAATGGGGAATCTAAAAACCGAACCAAATCGAGCTGAACCGGGTGAAATTAATGGGGTTTTTAATTTTTCGGTTCGGTTGCTCATTCTCAAAAGACAAAACTGACTGGTTAGGTCTGGTTTTCAGTTTAACAGTCCAGTTAACCGATAGAAACCGAACCAAGCCGAGTGCTAGATATATATAGAAATTTAAAATTATTATTATTATTATTATGATTGCTAAATATTTCATGTTATTGAGCACTTAAATACTTGCTTCTTAGGATTGACGTTATAACTTGTCAACATATATAAATTGGCATCAATACTATATATTCAATATATTTATTAAAATTCACTTGGGTGGTGATCAATATACTCATAGAGGCTTTGATTTGAAGCTTATAGATGGCCCAAACCGAACCGAAACCAAACTGAATATTCGGTTATGTTTTATCGATTAACAATTATAAAAGATTTAAAAATGGTCTACCTTACAAATTATGATTAGGTATCAAATGTGTGCACCATCAAATCTGTGTTCTCGAAATGCATATGCTTGCTTGGTTGCTCACTTACTCCTAATCTCCTATGAAATGCTTGTCTTGGGAATAATTTCTTGATCCAATGGTGCATAAATTAAGGCGTGACTGAATACAAACTCAGTAGGAATAACTATGTTTCAAAAATTGCAGGTACATATATCTTTGGTGGGCAAGGACAAGATGAGAATATCTTGGATCACTGAGGATGAAACTCCTGCAACAGTTGATTACGGTGTAACAAAAGGAGCTTACAATTTCTCTGCATCAGGAAGCGTATCTTCGTATAACTACTTAATGTACACGTCAGGGAAAATATATGATGTAGTTATCGGTCCCTTGGAACCAAACACTCTGTATTTTTATCGATGTGGCTCTAATTCACAGCGTGAGTTCAGCTTCAGGACACCACCAGTTGAACTTCCTATTGAATTTGCTGTAGTAGGTAATTTAACCATCACCAAACTTCTCTTCTAATATAGCTCCTAGCTTTATATTTGACTTTTACATAATAGTGTGTGGTTTATGTTAGAAGAATAACATCACTTCTAGATGCAATGCCATTCTGTTTTTCACTTCTACTAATTGAATAAATTGAATAATCACAACACCAGGATGCAGTGGCATTCTATTTGTCAACTTACATGTAATTTCTTTTTATTTGTTATAAGATAATAGATCTTCTACACTGGGAAATTTGCTTGTAACGCGAACTCTTTATGGTTTACTAAGATACCCAAGACTTCATTTCTTATTATCTATTCATATTAGGTCTCAGATCACAGTATATATTGAATAGTCATATCCTAATTAACACAATATATGTAGGTGATCTTGGGCAAACAGAGTGGACAAAATCGACCCTGGAACACATTGCCGGATCAACCTTTGATGTTATGCTTTTGCCTGGAGACTTGTCGTACGCCGATCTTGACCAGCCACTCTGGGACTCATTTGGAAGGCTTGTAGAACCACTTGCTAGCCAACGACCTTGGATGGTGACCCAGGGAAACCATGAGATTGAGAAGATTCCTGTAATTCACTCTCAATCCTTCACATCCTGTAATGCCAGATGGCATATGCCATTTGAGGAGAGTGGGTCCGATTCCAATCTGTACTACTCGTTTGAAGTTGCTGGAGTTCATGTTATTATGTTAGGTTCTTACACTGATTTTGAGATTGATTCGGCGCAGTATAAGTGGCTCCAAGCCGAGTTGGCCAAGGTTGATAGGAACAGAACTCCATGGATCGTGGTGTTAATCCATGCACCATGGTATAATAGCAATACTGCACACCAAGGGGAATATGAATCTGATGGTATGAAGAAATCCATGGAAGGATTGCTGTACGGGGCTCGTGTTGATGTTGTTTTTGCTGGTCATGTTCATGCATATGAATGCTTTGTAAGTTTCGTAGACAATCTTCTTTCTACTTTTATTTTTGCTGCTCTGCTAATAGGAAAACCATTAACAATAAGAACAACGACCACAATAACAATAATAGGAAAGCAAAATTATCTGAATCTTTTGTAAGTAACAGGAGTCACTGAGTCAGTAAGAGGATTGAGGAAATCAGATCGATAATTTACGCCTAGAATTATATAGTTATTTACTGATATGATCCTATATGATTATGTCAGCTATATGTTGTAACAACTTCTATTTGACAATTTTCTATCTTTTAACATTTTTTCTTCCTGCCGCAGTGCACCTTTTGACATCATTATACATGTAGAACTTGAAAAGGTGTACACATACCAGTTAAATCTTAAAATAAATTAAAATAAACTTCTTGATCTCATATTACTGAAGTTCTGGGTTAAACCAATATCTTTACTTGTCAACTAGATTGCCTTGCTGGATTGTTTATTGTCTGATGTTATTGTGATTATGAAGAGTTCAAACGGACAGAAGAGAGTCCTGCTAGAAATCGTATAATAATCCGATGATGATAAAACTTTATTGACGTTGGTCGAGTTAGCACAAAATGCAAAGATATTTTGGTTTATTTACATGAGTGCTTTAATTTCTACTAACTAAGTTTTCTCTCAAAATGCAATACCAGGCACGTGTTTACAGTGACAAAGCTGACAGTTGCGGCCCAGTTCATATCACCATTGGTGATGGGGGAAACCATAACGGCCTTGCTAGCAAGTAAGTTAATTGTTGATGTTACTATTGCACTTGCTACCTTTTAATGATGTTTATACTTTTCTTTTTTACTTTTGGGTGAAGAGTAAGTAACTAAGCATATTTGTCTGTTTAGGTATATTGATCCCAAACCAGAAATATCACTATTTAGGGAAGCAAGTTTCGGGCATGGAAGGTTCAAGGTTGTGAACACTAGTCATGCCCTGTGGGAGTGGCACAGGAATGATGATGTTCAGTCCATTATGGCTGACACTGTTTGGTTAAGAATCCATGTGTCCGATCCGGCTTGCAAAGTGTAGACTGATCGATTAGTTGTTACTCTGTTATACAAATTTGAACACAAAAATTCCTTGTAGAGGAGAAAGCAAGTGTAGTAACTTGTATTTGTAAAATACATTGTCACAGTTACTTTTAAACACATACAATAGTTTAAATGCCAATTTTTTCTCCTACAGCCTCACCTGCTTTCTTTACCTCAACACGAATGAATTGGGACTTGGCCTTAGGTTGTGAAGCCACAGTATGGAGATTCAGTAAGAAAAGTAGAACAATGAAATGAGAGGAGACTAGAATACTTAATAGATATAAGGAGGTGTCAGTAGATGAGCGAAAAATTGATAGGTAATTTCTGTACACGAGATGAAGATAGATTTGTAACAGGACAGCCTGAACTCTGAATGATAGATAACTACTTAAGGTATATCAATGTAGCAGAAAACGGGTGCTGGTATTATCGAAAAAAAATGTAGCAGAAGACGTAATTGAATTAGAAATTTCCTCAACATAAATTGTTAGGGATAGAGGTTGAAAGGTAATACAACAATGAACAATCAACAGATATTCTGAACAAGATGCTCTGAATAAGTTGCTGCAAAGCTTTATATTATTGACTGTCATAAAGAAAACAATGAAGAGACAAGGACAGCAGTAACAGGGAACAACCAAAGCACGGATTACATGTCTCTTATACTTCACTTGTTAATGCTGGATAACCAATGTGGAACTATCTTCTATGCACTAAAGTGGAGAGAACACTCTTTGTTCATCTCCTCCACTTTGTACATACACTAGTATTTAGAAATACGATAGAGATTCCAACATACATGTACTCTATTATCATTACATTACGAGTCGAGATCAAGCAAAACAAAAGAATAGAAATATATCTAACGAAGACCATATATAATCTTACAATTACATCTTGGGACAAACCTACAGATTCATCTGATAAAGTGTAGATAGATTCCCTACAAGAGGAAGAGCTAAATGTAAAAACCTCCAAGTTAGATAAGCAAGAGAGCCATGGAGCATTACTTGTCTCTCGAAAAGTTCACTTGAAATTATTGAGAATCTCGAATGAGTAACCACAAATACATCCTTTTACAATTATCCTTGCAAGATGGAAATATAGTCTATTAGTCTAATGCATGTGATTAAATTCTAGTCGGCCATATGTGTCTGAAGGGGAAGAGAACTTTCAATTTCTTTAGCACCTTCATTCTTCTCTGAGACAATCTTTGACATTCGAAACATCTGGTATGAAAAACATGAACACATAATGTCATAAATAAGCACTACACACATGTTCAATTCTGCAGTTTAGAAAAAGTAAAAAAAAAATAGTAACCAACCTTCTGGATAGTGTTCTTAAAGCAGTTTTTGTGTTCATCCATTGAAGCATTAATGAACCATCAATGTGACTGCTTTCATCTTCTACGAAACTAGCTTCCTTGGACTTTTTCTTTCGACAAGAACTGATGGGCGGTTGTGACTCAGGTTCACTTATCTGGGCTGCCATCCTCGGGATACAAAGACTTCAATCTAGGAGAGTGAAAAAACAATTAAAAAACTTAATAGGCCCAAGTATACAAGACAAGAAGCCTGGTAGATGACCATTAAAAACCACGCTTTTATGCCCCTTCTACGTCAAGGTAATTGTAGAGGTGTGGATTTTGTGTCTACGACCTGATGTTGAGTTTGGTATGGAATGACTGCACTCTTCCATTGGACAAGAGTTGCCTACGTACCAAGTTCTTTCGGTAAACTTGAATCAAGCCTTACGTAGTTCATCTCTCTTTACTTATAGATGTTTGAGCTGACTTTCCTTATTTGCTCCAGACCGTTGTCAAGTGTAGATCAATATTTTGTGCTATCTTGATGATTCGTCATTACTCCTGATGTTACAAAGTAAATGTCTCATTGATTGGTGCGTTGATTGAGTTCCAGGATCGCAGTAGATAATTTGCTTCCATATATGGTTGTATCTGATGTTTGGGACGACCTAAGTCTGGGTCATTGTTACATCCTGATGGCTTGGTACGAGCTGTGAAGATACGACCTGGTGTGTGCACACGTGTGCTGTAGTGATATGAATGTAGAATGGAGGGTACTTACACAACCCCCTTTATTTTATTTATTCTTTGGACAGCTGTGGTGTGAAAAGAAAAGATAAAATAAAGCTTTAAAACATGTGTCATATAGCTGGTTCGTTTGATTGGGTTTGGAAAATGTGCGGGAACTATTGGATTTGATCCATGGGCCCAAATCACGGCTATTTGTGGGCAAGGTTATGATTGCTTTTTGGGGGAAGGCAAAATGGTTTGTCAGTTTTTGAGATTTGTTTTTTTCCGTGTGAAGGCTTTTAATTGTTCATTTTATCAACACAAAGTAGAGACAAAGCAGAGAGAAAGAAAAACAAAAACCTTTTGAACCTTTCGTTTTCAGGTGCGTCTTTTTTGAACTAAAAAAAAATTGATCTTTTTGTTTTTGTTTTTGCTATTGTCATGTCGATTACTAGTGATAACTTGAGTGGAGAAGTGGACTTGGATTAGTGGAGAGAGAGAACTGTGAGTGATGGAGATGATGGTGGTAGGACTCGTAATGGAGGTGAGGCGTCATTGTCTTCCTCATTGGAGACGATGGTTGAGGAGGCGGTACCTAGGTCGGTAGATTGTACTATTGTTGCTTTGAGGGAGGAGTTCGGCTGGGTGGACTCCGACCTGACTCGATATGACCAGGGTGGAGAGAGGAATGTGTTTGACTTGGATTACGTTCCTTGGGATTGGGGTGTTGTGGTTTGTTATGGTCAACTGAAGGCTGGGATGAGGTTGCCGTTCTCACGGCTTACTGTCAAAGTTTTGAACTTTTGTGGAAAAACCCCTTGTCAATTCATAGGTAATAGATGGAGGGTTTTCCATATGTTGGATTTGTTAAATGAGAGGGGCTATAATATCTATTTATCATATGTGCTAGAGCATTTCTCTATGAAGAGGTCGTTTGCAATGAACTTTAGTTTGCAGGTGGTGAAGGGGAAATCTGTTGTGATTGTGGGGGGTGAGTAAGGAGGATTGGGGGCGTAGGCCGTTATTGGTTGTAGGTAATTATAGTCCTTATGGCTGGGAGTTAGATAATCGTACTATAAAATGGGATGGCAGGTCGTTATTTTATAGGTCGTAGTGTATATAGGGTAGTTGATATTTTGAACGTTCTGATTAGTTTATTTTGTTTTTGCAGAGATTGCTATTCGTGGGCGTACAAGGACCGGGGTTATCGAAGACTTTGCTTGTTTGAGTTGGGAGGAGAAACGAGCTACCTTAGGGGAGGTTGTGCATTACTTCGATCAAGAAGCGTGGAGAAGAGAAGATCAATCGGAAGAAGGTTGAGCAAAAGAAGAGGGTCCAAAAGCTAGTGTTTGATATCTCTGATTCTAGCTCGGACACTGAGATGGAGAGAGAGAGAGAGCCAAAGGAGAGAACCTATTTCTGGAGTGAGAACTGCTGGAGGAGGCTCTGATAGCCATCCTGTGCCCCAACAAGCTGAGGTGGATGAGGGTGATAGGGCTAGACGTGGAGGTGGGAGTGCTGGGGGAGGTGGTGATGCTCCCGCTCTATTTCATAAGCCTTAGCTGAAGAGGTGTTCTGAGGTGGTTGAGCCTGAGGGGGCGAAGAGGACTCGAACTGAGTATGAGGAACGACCTGTTTCAGTGGAAGGTCGTACCTCATCAGGTCGGGCTCCTTTGAAGAGGATGAACCTGAAGGAGCTGGCAGTGGATGTTGGGGTGGCTGATGCCCGGGGCAAGAAGAAGGCTAGTGAGACTGAGCCAGCTGCCCAGAAGTGCAAGGGGTCGGGGAGTGCAGCCCCAGGTGACAAGGCTGACGTTCTGGATAGAATGGTCACCTACTACGACCCAATTAGTGGGTTGAAACGGCTGGTGAAGAACAAGGACTGTAGCTTCAAGTCTTCATTGGTTGCTAATGGGCTGCTGGAAAGTATTGCCCTTGATGGAGATAGGCATCAGCTGGAGATGGGGAAGGATTTGGAGGCGAATCTAAAAGATATGGACCGCTTGATCTGCTTTGTAAGTTTAACTCCGACCTACGATTTGTTTTGTGCTTTGTGATATTGATTTCTGACTTACTTTGTTATCTTGTCAGGTTTTGGCGATGTACAGGAAGCTGAGGGAGATGGTAGCTATCTCCGACCTGTACAAGAAGGAGTTGTAGGCTGTGATAATCTTAAAATAACACGTTTCTACCCTAACGAATAATGATTTTGCTAGGAATAAGAAAACTAAATTATTCTACAATTAGATCAAATTTCTACTCTCGATTATCATATAATAAACTGGAGTCAGAATTCGTTCCACTCCTAATTGCTTAGGACGTAAATAATTCTACTAGTGATTAACAATTCCACAAACATGATGAGAGTAATAATTCTAATATAACTAATATGGAAAAACTATGATTTAATATATTATAATTTTAAACTATGACAATTGAATAATAATATTGAATATGAGAGGAAGGGATTAGGGAGATTTGATATCCACCTTGATTTGTCCCTAACATGCTAGTATAGATTTTTATTGCAACCCTAATCTTTATGTTTTCACACAAGGTTCAACATAAAGGTTAGGTATTTTTATCCCTAATTATTCATGACATCTCTAACCAACTAATAATTAGCATGAGAGGAAGTTTAAACCCATTCTCATGGTGAATGAACTACCCTCTAGATTGAAACTCTTAAAGGCAATTATTCTATACTAATACATCAAGTCTTCATCAAAGCTTCAATCAAACCCCTCTAATGGAGGTTTAGCTATGAATCATGGGACTATCATAAATAAAAGAATAAGAATAAGAAGACATGATAGAAGATTATAATGAACTTGGATTTTATTAATGGTGGCTAGGCTAAATAACATAAACTAGGTTTACTAAAAGAAAAACTAAGAGACAAGAGACTAATTAACTAATGCGTGAGAGAGTTAGAGTTTTGCCTTAGTCCTCTTTATATAGGAGAGGGCTAGGTTTATAATTTTGTGCATGGGCTTTGGAGCCATGTTTTGGGCCACTAAATCAAGCCCAAAACCTAATTACTTAAATCCAAAAAGGGTTTCTCTGCTGGAAATTACTTCAACAGCCTTTTTGTCCCACTTTTACTCCTTTGATTGGATCAAGGTTTGGACCATTAGAAAGCTCTTTCCGAGTCGGTCGTTTTGACATATAATAGGCCCAACTATGAGGTATGAGTCCAAAGATACGGCCTGTAGAAGTTCTGTTGATTTTTATGCTTTATTTCTGCCTGCGTTGACTTTGACTTTTCAGTTTTAACTGGGCTTTAAAAATGCTTTTTCTCCTTGAAACTTGGGCTTTAACCATAGAACTTCTTAGCAACCAACCTTTGTTCCTTTCTCTTGCAAAAGTGACATATTTATTCACATAATTGATTCCAAAACCTGAAATACACAAAAGTACGTAAACAGTACTAACTCTTATTTATTATAAACATAATTGGTCTATATGTAATGTTATTAAGGGGTTAAAACTATAATTTTGGGTTCTTATCAAACCACCCCCAAACAGCATTTTGCTTGTCCTCAAGCAAATATGAGAAATTAAAATAAGTTGCAAAAAATGGAGTTATAACTAATCTCGTTTCACTGAGTGCGATTGCATTGAACATATGCAATAAGACCTTAAACCACTAGGAATTCCCTAGTGGATGGGTTATAGCCTCGTGAGAGTTTTAAAGAGATGATACTCACAAACTTCATTTATACTAAAACGACTAAGAAATAAAATTACTGTTTCCTTATTTATTCTCAGATATCTATACATCTCACTAGCAATGAATAAAGAATAATCAATTCAAAACCTAAGCTAATACGTCCATAATAATCAATCATATTTGGATAAACATATATATATAAGGAACTATGCTATGAAATGCAATAACAAGTCCGTTTCTGAAACTTTGGAATAGTGTTCTTAAGCAAGTCACAAATATGTTAAGACAAAAACACTATGATTTTTCCACTCAAGTTTCGCTCACTCTAGTGCACAGTGGGCACACTTTTCCTCACAAACTCAATGACGTACAAGGAAGCCAAAGTCGATCAAACACATCTTCCATTTACTATCACACCAACTTATTCCTAATTGAGCTAGAGCTCTTTATTAGATATTACGGAATTAGGTGATGGTTTAAAAAAGAAGAAAATAGTTATTCAAAAGGACAAGTATGAGAAAATAGGGTCTTCATATTATATAATTAGAGACAACCTTGTTCTTAACTTGCTTCTACACTTTGTTTCCATCCTTAGCCATTTTTTCTTCTTCTGGCTTTTGACTCCTTTGATTATGTTTTTGGAGTTCTAACTTTTTTATTTTATTTATTTATTTTATTTTTTTTTTGGATGGAAACTTTCTTTTCTTATTTGAAGCAACTAACAAATTCTTGGTTTTCCACAAATCTTTCTTTTTTCTTTTCTTCAATTCATCATATTTCTCAGACACATTCGAAAATGGGTAGGCTGATTTTCTTTTTATAAAAGGGTAAAGGATTTGTGGTTTATGAAAAAGCTAAAGAAAGCTCAGAGGGGCAACTAGCGGAAAATAATTTCATATAGGTTTGAATTTCTGGCTATATTGATCCAAAAATGGCCTACATTCTTGCTTAGGATATGGTATAGTGATCAAGCAAGTGGACGCGTGATTTCTCTATTCGAATTTACTTCTCCCTTGTGTCATTACTCAGATATTTCACTCATATGAAGCTTTTACGCTATATTCTCACAAGATTTGTAGAATAAATACTCTAGCCTAGATTTTATAAACTTACTGCCAATACAAACATAGATGCTCATGCAATATATTTATGGAAAGATGCAATGACTATTACCTACATATTAACCTAAGTTTCTAAAAACTATTCTAATTTAAGAGCTAAAGTAAAACTTCTAGACTACTATCATCATAGAAAAAGAAACAATACCAATATTCCTAAGTGCATAGTATAAATACTTTTTATTTATATATTTTTTAATTTTTTACTAGAAAGCCAGTGCAGATTATATATATATATATCATAATAGGTGCCTTAAATAATGTGTGTTTTATGCCACCCACAAACAAAAATATGCTTTATCTTCAAAGTATAGAAATAAGAAAGATAGAAAATACCATGGAAAAACGTGAAAATTTTAGAACACCTGCAAAACAAATTTAGAACATACTAATATAGGTAAAGAAAAATAGATGCAACTCTATATAAGTTCCACCCGTTATGGGAATAACAAAAATTATATTGCTTGGGACATAAGCAGACACGAACAGAAAGCAAAACTTACATCATATTTAGCATTAAACGTTGTCCTCCCATTCTATAAAGAAGTGAGGTTCCTTTGCGTCCTGCCAAGCCTTGATAATTTGCCAGGCCTCATGCCATTTATCATCTACCTTTTCTAACCTGTTAAGCGCCACTTGGTCGGATGGGATGTAAGGTGCAACCCAATTAGGTTGTAGCCTCCACCCCGGCCAAATCATCGTACGGAAAGAGCGTATAATGCAATTGGTGAGTCTTACAATGTCAACCCTAACTCAATCTGTGAAACGGGTACATAACTCATGAAAGAAAAATAGCATTATGCGGCAAACCAAGACAGGCATAAGAAGGTACTTATGCTTCATACAATGGGCTCGTACTAAACTAGACACTAAGGTGTGGGGAAGGTCATAGAGCATACGCCCCTCAACTAGAGCAAGGAAGACGTCACAAGTGGCGTTATTCGCAGAAGAAAAACGCCATTCCCCTAAGATATTCAGCATGATAAAGAACATAATAGTGCCCATGTTAAGGGACAAGCTACCAAGGGCTACATTATATTGCACTTGGTCCTCTATACGAAAAATCCCCGCCCCATAGGTCTCATGCAAATACTCATAGTTGTAGATGTACATATTATCAACCATGTAGCCCCATGAGTTTTGGGCAGCAGGCATAGACAGTCCAATAGCAAAGGCCAACAAAAACTTGCTTAAGTCCATTGTTACATCATCAATGGTGACAGAGAACACTTGTTCCCCATCCAGTCGATAAAAGAACTTACAGTGATCATAGAAATAAGCAGTAAGTGTAAGAGAATAAGTTTCATCAGCACTTACCATTAGAGGCTGCCATCATGACTACACAATTAAGTTGCGGAACCAGTATCCATAGGTGTCACTCTCGAGCAATTCTTCAAAGGACTGCTCTGGTATGATTTGAGGAGATTTCATCACAAATAAACACATTAATGAACTCATGGAAGTGACTGCGGAAAACCCTAGAAAAAAGAACTGGAGGTCTGTTGAGGTCAGGGCGTTGGTGCGCTTTGAATGGCTTATATCAGAGGGCGCGCTCTGTGCTAGTGCAAAAAAAGGGCGTGCGCACTTTGAGCTAGGCCTGTGGTATGAAATTGTGAGGTGCGGTGTGAAGTATATGGTGTGCCATGTATTTATAGAGAATTAGTTTCTTAAACAAAGGTCCTCAAGGTTCTCTAATTGATAAGGAAAGAGATGGAATAATAAAAGGTCGGGCTTCTAAAACCAAAATAGAAACAGCCGAGAGCACAAGCTCAGCAGCACTTCTATATGTTTTTAACAGCCTATTTGAAATAGCAATCTCAATTCCTTTAACCCTTGAGGTTGCACCAAACAACAATAGCTAATTCTAGCTACACCACATTAGCAGCATGCTCATATATAAACTATATTCTTACAACCTTGTAATATTAATTTCCAAAAACATATGGATAGGATAAATACAATGCTAAACAAATAATGTCACCCCAAAACAAGTCGGAAAGGTGGGATTCATGAAAAATAGATAACATGATTGAACAAAAATTAAATCAATTTGAAATTCAAATAACAACCAAATACATAATCCAATATTAACTACTTAACTAAACAACTCTGAATAAAAATTCTACTAAAACAGGAAAATATTCTTAAACATAATACAATGAAACTAGCCACGAGATGAGGAAAGGCTAGAGCCATCTATCCTGCGTCGATGACGCTCACGCCATCCCGAGTCAGCAGAAGAAGAACCATCATGAGGTGGCAGACGTCGTAGGACTTCTTCTTGAAATGCGCTTTGCTGCTCCATGAAGGTATCCATGGCTTCCCAACGCTCTTGATGAGTCTGAGCGAGAGTCTCCATGTTAGACTAGAGATCCTTGTGACTATCACCTAGCAACTGAATGTTGTTCTGAAACTTCTCTTGGTTACGTTGAAGGTGACTTTGCTTAGTCTGAATAGCCTCACAGAGGTCATTAAGAGAACGTTGGCCTGTACGAATCGTCTCATACTGGGTATGGAGAGTTCGCAGGCCAGGATGAAATAAGGAGACACGGGCTACTTCCGTAGTAGCCCTTTCCAAAGCTCTTATATCAAAATAGGTAGTATCATCCTCCTCTTCCTCATCCGATTCCATCTCAGCAGCCAAAACCTCAGCCAAATTCCACTCCTTTTGAATACACTCCCTATAAATATGTGCATTCTCATACACTTTCAACTTAACCTTACTCGACTCCAGAACACATCCCCCAAACAACATAATCTTCGTGATTAATGTAGGGAAAGCTACATTAAGTGTACCAACTGCTATAATCTCATGTATCATAAACTCAAGGATGCAAAACTAATACCTTCTATTCTGAAGGATCCAAAGAATGTGCAAACAACTTGCATTGATGTCACTAGCTTTCGTGGTGGCAATCACGTTCTTACCAATCCACTAAGCCACAGCCAGCTGGTTTCTTCTCAGAGACGTCTGACGAACACAATGCGAGTCAGCATTGTAACGTCCTTTCAACACCGTCTCCATCATCAACATACCAATTCCACCAAGCTGAGATTCCTGCGTGGTGACTATGATATCTCTTTAGCTCAATCCTAGTAACCTCAGCCAACACTGTTGTAGTCAACTCCTTCCGACTACCACTCACCTCCACAAAAATCCTACGACAATTAATCACCCTCTTCTTGTAAAAAGAGAACACCAAATCCGAGTAATAAAAATCATCCGTAGAATACCACAACCCTTCCCACTTCTTAATACACATTTCGGTATCATAGAAGGGTGCAAACTGTGGAGCAGTAAAAACTTGCTCAAGAAGGATTTTAGGATTTTAGGAGCCATCGAGATCTGGATTTCAAATTTGTGGTGAAGGTAAGGTGTGGGATAGTGAACCAATCACTCGGTTTAAATTGGAACTGGGGTTGTGTGGAGGTTAGGGCGTAGGCGCACTCAAGTTGGTTTGGACTAAAGGGCGTGCGCACTCAAGGTTTTCTGGGTTCAGGCGATGTTCTTGAGTATGGAGGCGAAGAAGAAAAGAAAAAAAATGTGGGGTCATGTGACTGCGTAGGGTTTAAAAATTTCGGTCCCAAGCCGAAAACAAATATGTAATGTCTATCCTGTCTTACGCCTTGTATAACTTAAAACTAAAATTCTGATTCGTTAACAGTCCGATTTTGGCGAATGAGCTATGAAAATGATCACTAGATAAAATGCAATCCAATGATCTATAAAAAAACTCAAATCTAACCGTGGTTGACATAAAAGAAGATGGAAAATGACTCAAAATGCATGCATGACATAAGTTATGTGATCAAAAGAAATCTAAATTCATAGATAGTGTCAATCCAAATCAAAGTACGACTAAACGACATAAACAACAAGAATAGGAAGTTGAGTGATCAAGAATAGAAAAACCAAACACCCTACCCCCAAACAAATTTTTGAAAACAGGGTTTAGAAAATTTGTTTAAAAACGTAGGTCTTTTAAAAGTCAGATTCCCGAGACTTACTAGATTACTGTTTATAAGTTTTTTTTTTAAAAAAAAATTCTTTTTATGCATAAATTTTAATATAAAATAAAACAATAAATTAATAAAGATGTAAATCACTCCATAAAGAAACATGACTCAAAAACGAGAAAACATGCAAGAGTGGAAAACGTGAATTACGTTAACCGTGGACTTAGGATCCGGTACTTACAGCCACACACTCCGAAGGGAGGGCCTGGTTACCTTAATGGTGCACTTACCAATATATGGAAATGAAAGAAATTACACCAAACATCAAAGGTCAGTCCTCATAGACAGGGTCCTATAAAAGGACATTCTCCACATCTGGGGACATTAACTCGTGAAAATATTTTAACCGTTGGCCATTGACTTGAAAGGTACTATTGTCTTTGGGATTTACCAAGGTGATTGCCCTATAAGTGGTGACTTCAGTAACCAGAAAAGGACCAGACCAACGGGTTTTTAATTTCCCTGGGAAAATATGCAAACGTGAGTTGTAAAGCAAAATCTTTTGGCCAACTACAAACTCTTTATGCCAAATCTGTTTATCATGAACACATTTCATGTTAGCTTTATAATCCTTTGCGAGATCATAAGAATCACTACGGAATTCTTCAAGTTCATTTAATTGCAATTTGCGCTTGACACCCGCCTCATCAATATTGAAGTTCAGGCTTTTTATAGCCCACATAGCACGGTGCTCCAATTTAACGGGCAAGTGACAAGGTTTTCCAAACACAAGTCTAAAGGGAGACATTCCTATAAGAGTTTTAAAAGCTGTCCGATACGCCCATAAGGCATCTGTTAGACGGTTAGACCAATCTTTCCGATCAGGATTGACTGTTGTTTCTAATATTTTTTTAATTTCCCTATTAGAGACTTCTACTTGGCCACTAGTTTGTGGATGATAAGGAGTTGCCACCTTATGGCCGGTATCTCCATATTTCTTAACTAACGGCAACAACAAATCTATTACAAAAATGCGTTCCGCCATCACTAATGATGGCTTTAGGGATGCCAAAATGACAGAAAATGTATTCCTTAACAAAAACCACAACTGTCTTATGGTCATTGCTACGGAAAGCCATAACCTCTATCCATTTGGAAACGTAGTCCACGACAACAAGAATATAAATAAAACCGTGGGAAACAAGAAAATGACCCATGAAATCAATGCCCATACATAAAAAATTTCCATTACCATAATTGGATTTAAAGGCATCATATTACGTTTAGTGATACGCCCAAGTTGTTGGCAACGAACACACGTCTTGCAATGAACTTGAGCATCTTTAAAAAGGGTAGGCCAATAAAAACCACATTGCAGAACTTTAGCTGCCGTTTTCATACCACTAAAATGGCCACCATACTCTTTGTCATGGCAAAAGGATATGATAAAACCTCATTATATTCCCACTGGGAATACAATAATGAATAATCTGATTCGCACAATACTTAAAAAGATAGGGCTCTTCCTAGTAGTATAGCTTAACTCTGGCCAAAAGTTTCTTACGTTTGTTTTTTGACCAAACATCAGGAATAATATCAGAAGCTAAAAAATTCACAATATCGGCATACCAAGGTGCAGAAAAAAATAGAATAATGATGTTCATCAGGAAAAGAATCAGGTATGGACTATGAATCACTATCACTGTCATTTGTTAGTATAGATAAGTGATCAACAACTACATTTTTGATCTCTCATTTATCCTTAATTTCTAAGGTAAACTCTTGCAGGAGAAGGATCCATCGGATCAATCTCTGTTTAACATCCTTCTTGGCTAGAAGGTACCTAAGATATGCATGGTCAGTGTATACTAAGGTCTTTGAACCAACCAAATAAGGACGGAATTTATCTAAAGCATAAACCACAACTAAAAATTCCTTTTCCGTAGTAGTATAATTTCTTTGAGCATTATTTAAAGTCTTACTAGCATAATAAATAACAGTGGACTTATCATCTAGTTTTTGGCTTAACACAGCACTAACAACATAATCGCTAGCGTCAGACATAAGTTCGAAAGGTTTAGACCAATCAAGAGGCTGTATAATCGGTGCAGATGTTAAAGCGGCTTTTAATGTTTCAAAAGCCTGTTTGCAGTCATAATTAAAATAAAATATGACATCTTTTAAAAGCAGATTAGTTAAAGGCCTAGCTAGTTTTGAAAAATCCTTGATAAAACACCTATAGAAACCTGCATGGCCTAAAAAGGCTTTAATATCATGGATAGTCCGTGGTATAGGCTAGAGACACTATTTTATCTAATTTGGCCTTATCTACTTCAATGACGTCACTAGATAAAATATGACCTAGCACTATTCCTCTTTTAATCATAAAATGACATTTTTCTCAATTTAAAACCAGATTCTTTTCCTCACACCTTGTCAACACCTTGGAAAGGTTAGACAAGCAGTCACTGAAAGAGTCTCCATAGATAGAAAAATCATCCATAAAAACTTTCATGAAGCGCTTCACCATGTCATTAAAGATATAAAGCATACACCGCTGGAAGGTACCAGTAGCATTACAAAGGCTGGAAGGCATTCGTTTATAGGCATATGTTCTAAAAAAGACATGTGAAGGTAGTCTTGTCTTGGTCATTAGGATGAATAATGATCTGAAAATAGCTAGAGTAGCCATCTAAAAAATAGTAATAAGCATGACCAGCTAGATGTTTGACCATCTGATCTATAAAAGGTAAAGGAAAGTGATCCTTTTGTGTCATGGCATTTAAACTGTCAGTAGTCAATACAGATCTTCCACTTTATAGGAACTCGTGTGGAAACATATTCACCAGCAACATTACGCACAATAGTAACCCTCGATTTCTTAGGAATTACGTGAATGGGGCTTACCCATTCGCTATCAGAGATGAGATATATGATACCTGCATCAAGCAATCGTAAGACTTCTTCCCTGACTACCTCTTTCATGGCAGGGTTCAAGCGACATTGAGATTCGCGTGAAGTCTTCGTGTTATCCTCCAAATATATGCAATGTGTGCATACACTAGAGTCAATCCCCTTAATGTCGTCTAGGGACCAACCGATCGTGGAACGATGTTCCCTAATCACCCTAATTAAACGTGCTTCTTCATCAGTAGACAATTGAGAAGATATAATCACCGGATGACTACCGTCCGAATCAAGATGAATATACTTCAACTCAGTAGGAAGAGGTTTAAGCACAGGGGTGGGAGGAACGAGTAAAAAAGATTCAAGAGGTTCTTTGTCCTTAGTAGTAAAGACTTGTTTAGGTAAAAGGTTTTCAAACTCGGGAGATGGATCGATAGAAGGATCAAAGATAGGAGTAGACTCTAAAAGGGCGTTGACTTCCTCTACGTAGGAGTCATCGTCGAAGTCGGAGCTTCCGAAGGAAAGGAATTGATGCATCTGATTTTTCGGAATCGTGTTGTTGAAATAATCTTGAGCTAAACTCTCGATCATGCTAACTTTTCCATCGATAGTTGTATCGGGTAACTATTGCATCATTTTGAAAACATTTACCTCAACAGAAAGATGGCCAAAGGACATGGACAACAAACCATCGCGGCAGTTTATGAGCGCGTTGGCAGTTGCCAAGAAGGGACGCCCTAATATGATAGGAACAAAGTCGTTAGCGACTTCTGTGTCGAGGATAACGAAATCAACTGGAGAGTAAAAATCTTGAACTTTAACAAACACGTTTTCAACAACACCCTTATGATACTTAATAGAATGGTCAGCCAATTGCAATGTCATTTTAGTTGGTTGCATATCTTGTAGACCTATTTGTTTATATAGATAATAAGGGAGTAAGTTAACACTCGCCCCCAGGTTTAATAGAGTAGTTGTCGTGTGGGTATCCCTTAAGGTGCATCGTATAGTAGGACGACTAGAGTCTTTGTACTTAACAATTCCATTATGTTCAGATAGAGTGGAAAATTTTTCAGTTAAAAATGTGTCTTTTGGAATGTTTGTTTTTCGTCTAGTAGTGCACACCTCTTTTAGAAACTTACCCTTGTTGTGGTAATTTTTTAATAGCTTCAAGAAAAGATATGTGATAAGTATGTAATTATTACATTTTGACACCCATATTTACATTAACTTTGCTCTTTATATTATTGAATAATTTGATTATTGGGTATTTATTGGTTTTGCAGAACTCAGTGTTAATATGCTAAGGATATTAATAAAAGATCCGAATTCGAATTAAAGTGTTGCATGAAATGTTTTAGCTACTTTGTTCCCTAGCTGCAAACTCAGGTCCATGATTTTCGTTTGGTTGAGTATCAAGATTTTGATGGGAGTTGGTAGTACATGGTTTTCGTCTGGTTCGTAATATATTATGTGAAGTGATTTTACTAGATATTTGTGGGCACTGACAACTAGCAAAGAGTGGAAGCTTGATTTTTATAAGATCCTTCATGAGCAAAGGCGTGGACCTACAGTTTGTTTAAAATATAGGCCGAAATTATTTCTGGCCCATGAGCTTAAGTATCATGTGACCAGCAAGGGGGTGGACCAAGAATTAAAGACCGAACCATGTGCACCCAACTAAAACTAAAGCCTAACTACCATAAGCTACTATCTATCCTACCTACTGGACCACTGGATCGGAACATTAGTTCCTTCTCCATTTCCAATTCGCGAATAGACCCAAAACCCCTCAAATTCCGGCAACCAAACAAAACCAACAAATCAACCAAAATCAAAACCCACAACATCATCTATCATTCCTATTCCCATACCACCAAATCATTGGACGAATCCCATGTTTTCATTCCAACAGAGACCGAACAGGAGAAAAACCGACTTTGCTCTTTCCGATTCGATCGCCCAATCACCGAAATGCTCGAGAAGATTAGTCCAATTGCAGTCAAATAATAGTCGAATCCCTTATAATTCCAATTCCCTTTTGGTACGAAAACAGTACCCGATTCACTATTAAGAGCTCAATTTTTGGGTTTCCAATTAGATTCCAAGTCACTCGCATCCACCGAACTCTGAACTTTCTAATTGGAATCAAACTCTTGGTGTTAGTCCAGTATATATAGAAGATAAAAACCAAGACAAGAGGCTGCTCGGGAAGAAAAGACACAACACGGAAGAACAGAGAGCCGACGAGCGAGAATTGGAGTGAGAAGAAGGAAGGCCAAGCCGAACTTGCTATTGACATAAAATTTTCTTTACCTTACTTTAATTTTAATTATATTATTATCATGTGTAACTAAACTCTGTCTAGGACTTAATGAAACTTTAGATTATTGTTTGTGTATTGGGATTGATTTCGATGATTTCCAGTTGGTTTAATATCGTTCTATTATTCTAAGTTCGTAATTTGATAGCAAAAATTTAGCAAGAATTTAGCTTTCATATAGCATGTCACGTGTAAAGGAATGAATTAGTTTGGGCTTTACAAATGTGATTAAGGTGGAGGAGAAAGGGTTTGTAGATTGGAAAGACGAAGTTCGTTTAGAGCGAACTGCCTATGTATCTAGGTCTCACTTCTGGGGGGAGAGTAGAATCAGGTCTGGCGTAGTTCATGCAGGTGGTATTTACAGTTGTTGAACATGAGGATCTACACAACACGTATACTGACAAGCATAGATGTATATTTGAGATTGAGAAAGAGTATGTAGATGGTGTTGGTAGGAATACCGTAATGACTGGGGGTGGTTACAGTGGTTCGTATTTTGCGGTAATGGATTGTGTAAGTATGGCTTTGGTAATGATTGCATTTAAATGATGGACGATGTAATTAGATGGAATGTTCTACGTGAGGATGTGCGAGTTGAGCTACTTTGGAGCGATCTCGTAGATCGGGTGTGCGAGCTGATGATGTGAGTCGCTCTGAAGCCAGCTCGGAATACGAGGGCATGAGGTTGGTATGGTATTTCTGTTATGCTGGACACGTGCTTGATATTCCTAAATGTGAATATCACTCCCTCATATAGCCCCATCTCAGTAGGTCGTTTTATACATTGAAGCGATCTGCTAAGAGAAAACGGTTGCGTGTGTTGAGCATAAGTGAGGAGGCGAACAAACGTGATCGGAAATACCAACCTTGATACTGAGGTCAGTGCGTGTTGTACGATGAAACTGATGTGAGACGGTAGCTGGCACGTGGGAGAATCTAAGCAGTTTTGAAGAGAAAAAATCACCGCCTCTTTTTTCGGGATTTTGAAAAGGCTGTAGGGGGCGTGTCGTCTAGAGTATAGGGTGCAATCATGACATGTGTTGGGAACTGAAGGGTCGGTTGTATAAAACCAAATTTGGAGATATGAAAAGTCATTTTTTGTTTCTCCTCCAACAAAAATGCAAGGCTAGGGTTTCTCAGGTTAGTTCTTCTGCCATTATTGCTCGTCATTTTTCTTCTGCCTTTGCTTTTTGCATTCAGTTGGTAGGTCGGTTGTTGTTTTCCTTGTTTAGGATTGGTAACCGCTAAGAAAAAAGGAGATGTCTGATTATGATGATACTCGATCTGAGGAGATTCGAGAAGTATCGTTGAGTTGTGGTAAGCTAGAGGAAGAGAGAAAGAAATTAGTGGGGTTTGAAAATGAGGATGAGGTGGATGATGTACGATATGACTCTGGGCTGTAGTAGTTAGCATATCTGGTAGTGACGAGGGGTCGTTTTCTAGTGGGTTGCCCCCTAGGGTTGTAGATAAACGTGCTGTGAAAGCATTCGCTGATCTAAGGGAAGCTTATGGTATAAACGTAAGTGACCTGGAGATACACGAACCAGGAGAGGATGCAAACACTTTTACAAGTTGTAGCTCGAGGGAGCCTTGAAGCTCGAGGGAGTCGGATGCTTTAGTGACCATTATGTATTGAGTTGATCTTAGAAGCATAGGTCCTCAACTAGTGAGAAGTGGTGGGCTATGTAGCCTTTGAGCTCGAGTGGCGTTTTGCTTTTAGACAACGTTCGTTCTGCATTGAATTGGTCCTAGAAGCATAGGTCCTCACCTAGTGAGAAGTGGTGGGCAATGTAGCCTTTGAGTTCGAGTGAGCGTTTTGTTCTTAGAGAGCATTCTGCGCTGAATTGGTCCTAGAAGTATAGGTTCTCAACTAGTGAGAAGTGGTGGGCTATATAGCCTTTGAGCTCAAGTGAGCGTTTTGCTCTTAGAGAGCGTTCTGCACTGAATTGATCCTAGAAGTGTAGGTCCTCAATTAGCGAGAAGTGGTGGGCTATATAGCCTTTGAGCTCGAGTGAGAGTTTTGCTCTTAGAGAGTGTTATGCACTGAATTGATCCTAGAAGTGTAGGTCCTTAATTAGCGAGAAGTGGTGGGCTATGTAGCCTTTGAGCTCGAGTTAGCATTTTGCTTTTAGAGAGCGTTCTGCACTGAATTGATCCTAGAAGTGTAAGTCCTCAATTAGCGAGAAGTGGTAGGCTATGTAGCATTTGAGCTCGACTGAGCGTTTTGCTCTTAGAGACCATTCTGCACTGAATTGATCATAGAAGTGTAGGTCCTCAATTAGCGAGAAGTGGTGGGCTATGTAGCCTTTGAGCTCGAGTGAGCATTTTGCTTTTAGAGAGCATTCTACACTGAATTGATCCTAGAAGTGTAGGTCTTCAATTAGCGAGAAGTGGTGGGCTATGTATCCTTTGAACTCGAGTGAGCGTTTTGCTCTTAGAGAGCATTCTTCACTGAATTGATCCTAGAAGTCTAGGTCCTCAATTAGCGAGAAGTGGTGGGCTATGTAGCCTTTGAGCTCGAGTAAGCATTTTGATTTGGAGATGCAGTTGATAGTTAGCCTTGAATTGGCGTGACTATAGCTAACCCCAGTTTTGGAGCTTGATTGACCTGTTTAGATTACAATGAGTATCCCCACTTCAGAGATGGTTGTTGCTAGCCCCCAGTTTGGAGCTTGATTGACCTGCACTAGATCGAACTAATATCCAAAAAGAATTAGAACAAATAACTGTTAATTTGGAGATCAATTGAGCATTGAGCTCAACTCGTAGTCAGATTAAATTTGCGCATATGGCTGTTGCGAGCTCTTGTTCATAGTGCAACCGACCTATGATAGATCGAGCTAGTTTGCTATTTTCGTCTATTACATTTTCTAGCCCCTAGTTCTGGGTTCAACTCCACTTTATCATAAAAATTAATTTAAACGCTTGCAATTACGTGGCACAATTTGTGTGACAACCTGGCGGAGGTCTTGATATAAGCGACCTGGCTGAGGTGTTGATATGAGCGACCTGGTTGAGGTCTCGGTATGAGCGACCTAGCAGGTCTTGATGTGAGCAACCTAGCAGGTCTTGACGTGAGTGACCTGGCAGGTCTTGGTATGAGCGACCTGGCAGGTCTTGGCATGAGTGACTTGGCAGGTCTTTATATGAGCGACTTGGAAGGTCTTGACATGCGTGACCTGGATGAGGTCTTGATATGAGCAACCTGACAGGTCTTGGTATGAGCGACATGGCAGGTCTTGAGATGAGCGACTTGGCAGGTCTTGATATGTATTCTAGCGATGGTTGGAGCATGGTCATAGTATATATAGTGTGTGAACTGGTCTGTCAAGTTATGGCAGACCATAAAATCTGTGTTGCTGCTATTCTTGAGTTATGATAGCTCTAAAAAAATAATTATAATCCGAATCCAAAAGTGAAACAGATATAAGAAATGAGTTTGCTTATCTGATTTAGTAATATTGTAGTTACTAATTTTTGTTGAGTAATCCATTCACGGCTTTTGCTCCACGCTTCATGGTCTTATAAATTGAAGGTTCTTGATAGTTGATTGAAGAAATAGAACTTTGAGTAGGTGAATTTCCAAGAAATTCGACCCACAGACGGCGCCAATGTAAAGGTGTGAATTACTTTGGGCTTTACAAATGTGATTAAGCTGGAGGAGAAGGGGTTTGTGGATTGGAAAGACCGAGTTCGTTTTGAGCGAACTGCCTATGTATCTAGCTCTCACTTCTGGGGGGAGAGTAGAATCAGGTCTGGCGTAGTTCATGCAGGTGGTATTTATAGTTGCTAAACATGAGGAACCACACAATACATGTACTAACAAGTATAGATGTATTGTTGAGATTGAGAAGGAGTGTATAGATGGTGTTGGTAGAAATACCGTACTGATGGGGGGTGGTTATAGTGGTTCGTATTTTGCGGAAATGGATTGTGTAAGTACGGCTTTGGTAATGATTGCATTTAGATGATGGATGATGTCATTAGATGGAACATTCTGCGTGAGGATGTGCAAGTTGAGCTACTTTGGAGCGATCTCGTAGATCGGGTGTGCGAGCTGATGATGTGAGTCGCTCTGAAGCCAGCTTGGAGGAGGACGAGGACATGAGGTCGGTATGGTATTTCTATTATGATGGACACGTGCCTGATATTCCTGAATGTGAATATCACTCCCTCACATCACACATGCGATATAGTTTGATATTCGTAGTTATTGATTAAGCCTATTTTAACTGTTTGTATCAAATTTAGATATTAATCGTGTCATAAAAAGACGAGTTATGTTTTGAGTTTGATCATTAGTGCTGAACCTTTAGAAGATACATGTTTAGTTAAGAGTTATCAAAATCATATCATTGAGAAAGCAATTGATTCTTTATAAGAGCCCAAAATTGTAGTTTTAACCCCTTTAACAATATCGTTTTTGACCAATTATGTGATTAATAAGTAAGAGTTAGTGTTTTTTATCGCGTTCTTATGTATTTCAGACATTGGAGTCAGATATGTATAGAAATGTGCCCATTTTGCGAGATAATGAAGCAAGGGTTGGTTGTTAAGAAGTTCTATGATTAAAGGCCAAGATCCAAGGAGAAAAAGCTCATTTAAAGCCGGTAAAAGCTAAAAAGTCAAAGTCAATGCGGGCAGAAATAGCACACAAAAGTTAGCAGAACTTCCGAAGGTTCGTATCTTTGGACTTAGACCTCGGAATTAGGCCTACCTTATGTCAAAGTGATCGGCTTGGAAAGAACTTTCTAATGGTCCAAACCTTGACCCAATCAGAGGAGAAAAGGTGGACGAAAAGGCTGTTGAAGTCAAATCCAGTTGAAATATCTCTGTGGACTGAAGAAATTGGGTTTTGGGTTCGATTTTTCGGCCCAAAACATGGCTCCTCAGCCCATGCACGAAAAAGTGGATCTTGTCTCCTCCATATGGAAGACAAAGACTTGCTCTTAAGCATCTAGTTTTTTTTACTTAGCCATTATCCAATAACTTGTTTTAGATCTAGTTTTTACTTCATAGAATTAGTTTTCCATTCCAATAGATTAGTTAGAACAAAGAATGAATATTATTTAGAATCAGATTTAGTTTTATAATAAATTATTAGTTTTTCATTTCAATTTAGTTTATTGATTCAATTCTTATTTAGTTTTAGTTGTCTTAAATTCATAATTAGGTTGTCTTAATTTGATAATTAGTTAATCATCATCTTAGTTCTAGATTAGGTTTAAATCTTGTTTTAATTCATTTGGAATCATTATTATTATTGTTCAATTAGATTTATGAGTTTAATCATTTATTCAATAATGGGTTGTTCTATGTGTTCTTGTGTTAGAAATGATAATGTAATGATTCAAGGCTAAAACCTCCATTAGAGGGGTTTGAGGAAGCCTTGATGAAACTTGATTTCGATTAGCATAGAATAGATCATAATATTCTATTCCATTCTAGAAAGTAATTAGTTCACCATGAGAATGGGTTTGATTGCTTCACATGCTAGTTGTTAGTTGGTAGAGATTATCATGAACAATTAGGGATTAGAAAGACCCAATTGTTATGCGAAAGCATTGCAATTCGGATTACGACAATTCTTCGTTAGTAAATTAACTCGAGTTAAGGTGGAATCAAATTCCTCTAATTCTTTATCTAGATTCGAACATTAGTATTTGAATTGCCATCTTAGTATTTAGAACATTTTGATTACGTCATTTCCATCGTTGTTAGCATAATTACATAATCCGTACTCTCATTGACTTTGATAGAACTGATAATCTTAGTTAACGTGAATTCTAAAGAACTAGGAGTGGAACGAACTTTCTATTCCAACTATATTGCAATAGCACCAAGAGTAGAGAACTTTGATAATATAAAGCTGAAATTAGTTTTAGTTTTACTTACGTTGAGTTTCGTAGCTTATTCGTAGGTAAAACTATCATTTTACCTTTTACCAAATGGCTTGTCATCTTAGTTCCGGTTAGAATTGTTTTCATTAGTATTGTTAATCTTCCCAAAGTCCCATTAAACCCACCCCCTTGTTTGGTTATAACAGTGATTGTTTGGTTCAGAAACAAATTTTTTTTCTAAGAACAAGCCTGAGCGCACCCCGCACCTATACAAGGCATACTTCAAGCGCCCCTGCGCTGAAATGCCTGGAGCTCGTGTTGGACCTGAGTGCAACCTGTGTCCTACCTAGGCTATTTCTGAGCGTGACCCGCGCCCTCTTCTGAGTAGCTCAGATTTCACTGGTTAGTACAAACTTCCATTTGTTCAAGTTATTCAATGTTTCTAACTTGTTAAATACACTAAGCTCGCGTATACAAGGCGATATTCATAAGCGAAGCAAGGAGGCATTCAGGTACTTCTTTCTTCCACTCCTCGCATCTCCAGTTAGAGGTTTATACTAGCATATCAGGATTGTTTTGATAGTTGTCGTGTTTAGTTAAGATTGGTCTTAGCCTTGCATGAGATTAAGGTCAGGTAGAAGAAAAACGCCTAACATAATCAAACGTCAACATCAACAAACACGCCTTTCTAGTATACCACTCACTACACCTCTAGCTAGTATACCACACACTACACCTGATATAATGGTTGAAGAAAGAGAGTCTCCTCTCTCTGACTTTTACAATGCCTTGAACGATAGTCCAAAATCTTGCATCGTTCTTGTAGACCCAGTGGGGGATTTCCGAATTCCCCCAAATATATTTAATTTGTTACCCGTTTTTCATAGGTTAGACCATGAAAAACCTTATCAACATATGTGTAGGATTGAACAAGTCCTTACCACATTCCATCATCCTACGGTTAGTGCTGAACAAATTAAGCTGAGAGTGTTTCCTTTCACCCTAGCCGACAAGGTGGCGTCTTGGTTAACTGCCCAAGTGCCTAATTCTGTGGACTCATGGGCCAAACTTGTTCAACTATTTATGGAACATTTTTACCCACCACTGAAGACAGATGAAATGCTTTTCAAGATTCATTTTTTTCGATAGAATCCTCATGAATCCTTTTCAGAGGCTTGGAATCATTTCACTGACCTTCTTATAGAGTGTCCACATCATAACCTTGCGAAAGACACGTTAGTTCGTGCCTTCTTTAAGGGACTGTTATACCACCATAAAGAGGTCCTTGACATAATGAATGGGGGTAGTTTCCTCGATAAAAGGAGCCTCGAGGGCTTATAAATTTTTAGAAGATCAAACAAAGCGTAATAATAATTGGGGTAGTGACGATATCTCCCGCTCCGCTAGTTCTTCTTCACCAGTTAAGGTCGTCAGTATGTTTGAGATTAAACCCAATCCTGAGCTTAAAACTTTAATCGAATCTCTAACTAAAAAGGTAGAAGCTATTTCTGTTCAACAAAAGCCTATTCCCATCATGAATGTCAACTCTAATCCATGTAATTTCTGTTTGAGTCATGAACATCCCGACTCCTATTGTCCTCTCGCCTTTGAACAACAAACATCACAACCAGATAATGTTTGCTCAATTAATAGCTATCCTATTCCTAACGCCTCTTGGAGACAACATCCCAACTTCAGTTGGAGAAATAATCAACAAGTTACACCTCTAGGGTATAATAATCAAAATGTTAGGCCAACAAACAATTACAACCAAGCTCCACCACGACAAGGACAAGGTCAGGGTAATTATAATAATTATAACAATAATAATTATAATGCAAATAGAGGTATCGTTCCGGTTAATAATAACTATCACAACAATAATAACTATCGTTCCGGCTAATAGACATATAAATAATCAACGTGACATAGTTCCTGTCACACAATCTATAACAAACACTCCTCTACAACCGGATCGTTTTGATGTCTTTATGCAATCCCAACAACAGATTTTACAAGCCATCCAACTTTCCTTACAGCAGTTAGCACGAGAGAAAGTGCAACCAAAAGGTGTGTTTTCAGGTCAAGCGATACCTAATCCTAAAACAACAAACACAACCTTTGAGGTAAACGGTAATACTAGTAAGGACAATACAAACGTAGGTGAGCTAAATACCATCACCACTCTCCATTCTGGTAGAGTGGTTGATAACGCCGTAACTATGCCTATAGTTACCCCACCAGTAGTCCCTACACCGGATATTGAACTAGATACTGAAATAGAAACTGAAGATCCTACCCCTGTAGAGGTACCAGTTAAACCATAATCTATGAAATAGAAAGCCAAGATTAGACATCCTGTTGATCCATGCGCTAAATATAGAGAGAAACCACAGTTTCCCCAGAGATTAGCATTAATGTTAAACAAGGATACGAATTTCGATGAGATTAGGAAAGTTTTCAAAAATCTAACGATAAACCTACCCTTTCTTGAAGCGATTAAAAAGTTACCTCACCATGCTAAGTTTCTTAAAGAGTTGTGCACTACTAGGCGTAAGACAAATATTCCTAAAGACGCCTTTTTAACTGAACAGTTTCCAACTTTATCCGAACATAATGGAATCGTTAAGTACAAGGACCTTGGTCGTCCTACTGTACAATGCACCTTAGGAGATTCTCACACGACGACTGCTTTATTAGACCTAGGGGCGAGTGTTAACTTACTCCCGTATTATCTATACAAACAAATAAGTCTATAGGAGATGCAACCTACTAAAATAACGTTGTAATTAGCGGATCGGTCTATTAAGTATCCTAAGGGTGTTGTTGAAAACGTGCTCGTTAAGGTTCATGGATTTCTACTATCCTGCTGATTTTGTTATCCTCGATACGGAAGTCGTTAACGACTCTGTTCCGATCATCTCAGGGCGTCCCTTCTTGGCAACTGCCAACACGCTTATAAACTGCCGCGATGGTTCGATGTCCATGTCTTTTGGCCATCTTTCTGTTGAGGTAAATGTTTTTAAAATGATGAAATCGCTACTAGATTCGTCTGTAGATGGGGAGGTTAGCATGATCTAGAGCTTAGCTCAAGACTATTTTAATAACACGTTTCCAAAAAACCAGATGCATAAATTCCTTTCTTTTAGAAGTTTAGATTTCACCGATGACTCCTACTTAGAGGAAGTCAACACCATCTTCGAGTCTACACCTACCTTAGACCCTTCTGTTGCTCCATCTACTGAGTTTGAAGACCTGCTACCTAAACAAGTCTTCATTATTCAAGATGAGGACCCTCCAGAAGCATTTCTCGACATTCTTTCCACCCCAGTGCTTAAACCTCTTCCTTCTGAGTTAAAGTATATTCAACTTGATCCGGATGGTAGTCATCCGGTAATTATATCTTCTCTATTATCTGAGGAGGAAGAGGCACGTTTGATTAAGGTGATTAGGGAACATCGTGCTGCAATTGGTTGGTCCCTAGATGACATTAAGGGAATTTACCCTAATGTTTGCACTCATCGTATACATTTGGAGGATAACGCAAAGACTTCTTGCGAACCTCAGCATCGCTTGAACCCCGCCATGAAAGAGGTGGTTAGGAAAGAAGTTTTACGGTTACTCGATGTGGGTATCATATACCCAATATCCGATAGCGAATGGGTAAGTCCCATTCATGTAGTTCCTAAGAAATCAGGGATTACCATGATACGTAATGCTAAGGGTGAATATGTTTCCATGCATGGTCCTATGAAATGGAGAATTTGTATCGATTACAGACGTTTAAATGCCATGACACGAAATGATCATTTTTCTTTACCCTTTATAGATCAGATGCTCGAACGTCTAGCTGGTCATGTTTTTTATTGTTTTTTGGATGGCTCCTCTGGCTATTTTCAAATTATTATTGATATTGATGATCAAGAAAAGACTACCTTCACATGTCCTTTTGGAACATATGCCTATAAACGAATGCTTTTTGGCCTTTGTAATGCTCCTAGTACCTTCCAGCGGTGTATGTTTCATATATTTAGTGACATGGTAGAGCGCTTCATGGATGATTTTTCTATTTATAGAGACTCGATCTTTCACTGATTGCCTATCTAACCTGTCTAAGGTTTTGACACGGTGTGAAGAGAAGAGTCTGGTTTTAAATTGGGAAAAATGTCATTTCATGGTGAAAAAGGGAATAGTGATAGGTCACATTGTATCTAGTGATGGCATCGAAGTAGATAAGGCCAAACTAGATAAGATAGCATCTCTACCTATACCACGGTCTGTCCATGATATTAGAGCCTTTCTAGGCCATGCAGGTTTTTATAAGCGTTTTATCAAAGATTTTTCAAAAATAGCTAGGCCTTTAACTAATCTGCTTTTAAAGGATGCCATCTTTGATTTTAATTTTATCTGTAAACAGGCTTTTGAAACTTTAAAAGCCGCCTTAACCTCTGCACCCATTATACAGCCTCCCAATTAGTCTAAACCTTTCGAACTCATGTGTGATGCTAGTGATTATGCTGTTGGTGCTGTCTTGGGACAGAAACTAGATAATAAGTCCACTGTTATTTATTATGCTAGTAAAACTTTAAACAATGCTCAAAGGAATTATACAACTATGGAAAAATAATTTTTAGGTGTCGTTTATGCTTTAGATAAGTTTCGTCCTTATTTGGTTGGTTCTAAGACTTTAGTTTACATGGACCATGCATCCCTTAGGTACCTTCTCGCAAAGAAGGATGCTAAGCATAGATTAATCCGATGGATTCTTCTCCTACAAGAGTTCACATTAGAAATAAATGACAAAAGAGGGGTCGAAAAATGTAGTTGCCGACCACTTATCTAGACTAACAAATGATGATGATAGTGATTCTGAGTCCATACCTGACTCTTTTCCTGATGAACATCTGTATGCTATTTTTTATGCACCATGTTATGCTGACATTGTGAATTATTTAGCTTATAATATTATTCCTAATGATTGGTCAAGAAATGAACGTAAGAAGTTCTTGGCCAAAGTTAAGCTATACTATTGGAATGAGCCCTATCTTTTTTAGTATTGTGCGGATCAGATTATTCGTCGTTGTATTCCCCAGTGGGAATATAATGAGGTTCAATCGTTCTGCCATGACAAAGAGTGTAGTGACCATTTTAGAGGTATGAAAAAAGTTGCTAAAATTCTTCAATGTGGGTTTTATTGGCCTACCCTTTTTAAAGATGCCCAAGTGCATTGCAAGATGTGTGTTCGTTGCCAACAACTTGGGCGAATCACGAAGCATAATATGATGCCATTAAATCCAATCATGGTGGTAGAAATTTTTGACGTATGGGGCATTGATTTCATGGGTCATTTTCCTATTTCCCATGGTTTTATATATATTCTAGCTGTCGTGGACTACATGTCTAAATGGATAGAGGCCATGGCTTGCCGTAGCAATGACCATAAGACAGTTGTGTTTTTTGTTAAGGAATACATTTTCTGTTGATTTGGCATTCCTAAAGCCATCATTAGTGATGGTGGAACACATTTTTGCAACAGAGTTCTTGCATCTCTAGTAAAAAGTATGGAGTTTCACATAAGGTAGCAACTCCTTATCATCCACAAATTAGCGGACAAGTAGAAGTTTCTAATAGGGAAATCAAAAAAATCTTAGAAACAACTGTAAATCCTGATAGGAAAGATTGGTCTAAGCGTCTAACTGATACCTTATGGGCGTATAAGACTGCTTTCAAAACTCCTATAGGTATGTCTCCCTTTAGACTTGTATTTGGGAAACCTTATCATTTGCCCATTGAATTGGTGCACCGTGCTATGTGGGCTATAAAAAGCCTTAACTTCAATTTTGATGAGGCGGGTGTCAAGCACAAATTGCAATTGAATAAGCTTGAAGAAATCAATAGAGATTCTTATGATCTCGGGAAGGATTATAAAGCTAACATGAAATGTGTTCATGATAATCAAATCTTACGCAAAGAGTTTGTGGTAGGTCAAAAGGTCTTGCTTTACAACTCCCGTCTACATATTTTTCCCAAGAAATTAAAAACCCGTTGGTCCGGTCCTTTTTTGGTTACTGAAGTTACCCCTTACGGGGCAATCACCTTGGTAAATCCCAAGGACAACAGTACCTTTCAAGTCAATGGCCAACAGTTAAAACATTTTCACGAGTTAATGTCCCCTGATGTGGAAGAAGTCCTTTTACAGGACCCCCCGTTTATGAGGAATGACCTTTGTTGTTTGGTGTACTTTTTTACACTTCCATATATTGGTAAGTGCACCATTCAGATAACCGAGCCCTCCCTATGGAGTAAGGGTGTTCATGGGTCGGTTCTGGGTCGGTTCTTATCAGTTTCGGTTCTGGGTCTATTTTTAGCGTTTCTTATCGGGTTCGGTTCTTTCGGGTTTTTTCTTATATTTTGAAAACCCGGACCCATACCCATTAATTAAGTCGGTTCGGTTCGATTTCGGTTCCTTATTGGGTTATACATTTTTATTGCTAAAATTATTTTTTTTAATTATATAACCGATATAAAAGTTGGTTTACGGCGACTATAACACTTGTCATCAATATTTTTGTCCTCTCATAAGAAGTAATGGTCCTAAATTCAATAATAATATTTGAAAGTTATCTAAAAATTTTAAATACATTCTCATACATTATACGCATGTGTATATTTTAAATCGAACATATGCATATTATACTATACGTAATGCGTTATATATAGAATAAATACCACATGTACTACAATTGTTAGTTAGCATTGCACATATTCGTTATCTAATATATATACATATAATATATCAAGCACGTACATGTTCATGCATTAGTTAATATAAACAGTGCATTAGTTAATTAATAGTATACGACTATACGTGTAGACTTAGACACGTAAATATTATTATTAATATTTATAATACACATATTTAATGTAATATTATAAAAAGTGCATTTAATAATACACATTCACTATTATGCTAAATGTTATATATATAGTTAGTATAATTTTACACCTAACAAATATATACTATATATAATAATAATATTTGGGTTTGTCTTTATTTAGTGTAATATAATACTAAATTCTATATATCAAAATCAAACTAATCGGTTCCAGTTTCAGTTCGGGTATCCATTGGTTTTTTACTATTTGGTTCTAACGGTTTCGGTTATTTATTGGGTCGGTTCTTGAAGACCCACTTTAAATGGGTCTAACATTTTAGGACCCAGATACGCTATAAATGGTTCCAGTTCTGGTTCGGGTTCGGGTAATTGGGTACCCATGCACACCCCTACTATGGAGTGTGTGGCTGTAAGTACCAGATCCTAAGACCACGTATAACATAATTCACATTTTTCACCCTTGCATGTTTTCTCGGTTTTTGAGTCATGTTTATCTATGGTGTGAATTATGTCCTTATTGCTTTATTGTTTTTCTTATATTAAATCTTATTCATAAAAAGAAAAAAATATCAAAACCATATAAATAGTAATCTAGGAAGTCTCGGGAATCTTACTTTAAAAGATCCACGTTTAAAACAAATTTTCTAAACTTTGTTCTATCAAATTTGTTTAGGGGTGGGGTGTTGGTCTTTCCGTTCTTCATTGTTCAGCTTTTCATTTTGTTTGTTGCATTTGCCGTTTAATCGTATTTTGATTCAGGTTGACATTATCTATAAATTTAGATTTTATTTGTTCGCATAACTTACGACATTCACGCACTTTGAGGCATTTTTCATATTTTTATATGTCACCCACGGTTAGAATAGAGTGTTTTATGGATCATTAGATTGGAAATTCTCTCCTGATCATTTCCATATCTCATTTGCAAAAATCGGACCGGTAACGAATCGGCAATTTTAGTTTGAAATTTGCGCGCATAAAATCGGAAATGTCAAAAATTGAATTGGGCTTGGGCCCAAATACCGCACGCACGTGAGCGGCACGTGCCTCTCCTTCCTCACAAAAAAACAGATCACGAGTTTTTTGTTTTCATTCCGCCATTAACAAAAGAAAACCAAACCCTTAAAAAAAAAAAAAAAAACACCACCACGCCAAAATAGTTTCTCCCACTCCAAATCTTCTCCACATCATCTCCACTACCATTACCAACAGTTTAAACCACCAAAAATACAAAAAAAAAAAAAGAAAATTTGAACCACCACCGCCACCATTGCGCCCACTCCCAATTTTTGAGTGAATTTGATTCAAACTCATTCCCCACATTGCATTCAAGCCACAAATCAACTCCAAACTTCAATGGCTCAAAAACGAAGAATTTTGCTAGAACAAGCTTTTAATGCCGACCGCTTTGCGCCGTTTTTTAGTGACGAGATGATTAGAAGGGATTGGAATAGGTTGTGGTATTCGACAGATGATTTCTACCCCTCCGATTTGGTCAAACAATTCTATAAGAAGAAATTTTTTGTAGAGGTGGCTGGGACGAGGAGAGAAGTTTCTAGAGAGTTGTTGGCTGATATTTTAGGCATTATGCCGGAATGCCATCTCGAAGCCACCTTGTAAGAATCCCAGTATGCAGGAGTTCCTGCATTGATGAAAGACACTGTCATGGAGGGACGGTACAATCCGAATTCTCATTGTGTCCGACAATCATCTCTGCGAACCAACCAGCTGGCTGTAGCTCAGTGGATTGGTAATAACGTCATCGAGAAAGAGAAAGTCAGCGACATCGGTCTGACCTGTCTTCACGTTCTCTGGATATTGCAGGATAAGAGGTATAAATTCTGCATCCTCAATTTTATTTTAAATATGATTAGAGGAGTTGGAAAGAGTATTGCGCCCTTCTCGGTATTGATCACTAAGATCATGATGTCTTTTAAAGCTGTTACAAAATTTGATCGTATTATGTTAAAATTGCATTCAAATGTAATTATTTATACGGAGTGTATCCAAAAGACTTGGAAGTTGTCGGAGGATAGGGTAGTTGATTCGGATGATGAGATGGAGGATATGACATGTTTGGATGCCAATGCCTTGGAGAGTTGTACTTCTGATTTAGAACACATGTCAGTGCTGCATAGTGGCTTGCGTTGCATTTATAGTATTTGTGAAGATTTACGGACTAGGCAGATTAAAATTCGAAATAAACAAAAGAACCTTCAGACGAATTTTGAACAGCTCAACGATGGTGGGAAGGATCTCCAGTATAACATGGAGACTCTCGTCTAGCGTCAGGATGCGCATTGGGTAAAAATGAAGGCAAAGATGGAAGCACAGCGCCGGTTCCGAGTAGAGATTTTAGAACACATGCCACCCATGAGGGGTTCTTCCTCAGGGGAGTCTGTGAGGCATGAGCATCGTCGCCGAAGGACGGATGGCTCGGGCCGATCTTCATCCTAGGCCCCATCTTCATCCCAGGCCCAATCTTCATCTAAGGGGCCATCTTCATCTCGTGGCTAGCTGTTTAGAAAAATTTGTTGTTTTGATGTTACTTTTATTGTTTTTATTACTTTGGATGTTAAGTTGTTAAATTCAGTAGTTAAATTTGAATTTGGTAGTTAATTGTTATTTGAATTTTGATTTGAATTTAATTTGGTTCTTTTCAACGCATGCGATGATTTTTGCGTTAATCTCACCTTCCCGAATTGTTTGGGGGTGGTATTATATATATATATATATATATATATATATATAGGGGAAGGATAGAGGCACATTCACTGTAGCCACATTCTAGCCACATTGTGAATTAATTAAGTCATGGATTTAAAAGTTGAATTAAATGCTGAATTTTTGAGATATAATTTGGTGCTCACAAAAATTCATCTCATTCAAAGAAGTCTAACCTTAGAACATGCTCACAAAATTTTTTGGACCGTTAGATAAAAAGCTCAAAATGAACACTAATTTTTACATGGTTAGACATATCCAAATATTATAATTTTTGTGAGAATGATCTTCATGGTGGGAAGATCATCTCCACAAAAAACTAGACCTTAATTCATTTGTATGTGAAAAATGTGGCTATAATGTGCGCATAAGAATGTGCCTCTATCCCTCCCCATATATATATATATATATATATATATATATATATATATATAGTATTGCTTTTATATGATCCACCATTTTAGAAGTAATTTTACGATGAGTTGTGGGAATGTTGTCGATATTGGCATGGCTAAGATCAAATATTATGGTAGGATGAAATTTCAATGAGTTAGGAAGTTGCTAAATCTAAAAGATATTAGGTTTGTTTTAGAAAAATACATATGGATTGTTTCCATTTTAGGTTTTGGAAATATTTTGTTTCCGGCAATTGCCTTAATTTTTTTTGGCAACTTGTTAATTTGTTTTAGAAATTAAAACCCTATATATATTTCCTTCATTCTACACTCAAAACCCACACATCTCACTTTCATCTCTCACCTTTAACCTCCAATTTTTCCTCTTGTTTTTCACTACACCCTATTCTTCATACACGGAGCGCGCCCCGCGCCCTAGCAAGACCAATTATGAGCGCGCCTAGCGCTAAAAACATTATAACTCGATTTAGACCTGAGCGCGACCTGCACCCTACCAAGGCTATTTCG